>NC_138352.1:35909914-36551477 GCF_046562875.1 Panthera onca
TGCTACTGTTAAGTAGCACTAGAGCCTTCCTACCCCACGCTACAAAACGGACACAAAAATGCCTCCCCCAGAGACTCGGTGAGACCCCAGCTGTGAGTGGCTTCACCCAGTGCCCTGCTCATAATGAGTACTCGGCACACGGGAGCTGCCGTCGCACGGGCTGCTCCTCTCCTGGTCACAGGATGGTGGCCAAGAGGCAGGGTGTGGCTGTGGCTTGGTGAGTACTTCCCCGGGTGTTGCAGGCATCTGAGAAGGATTTTGCACTCCTGGGTGATACTTGCCAAGTTGAGGTGAATGTAATTGGAGAAAAAGCGCCTGGAAACAACTAGGGTGCCCACAGAATCAGGACCAGCCATGTAACTGGCAGGACCCAGGGGAGAAATGAAAATGTGGGCTCCCTGTTCACACTGACTGAGAATTTCGAGACCGTGACAGCAGAGCATTAAGCCAAGCGGGGGGCCCTTCCAAGCTGGGGGCCGGTGTCACACACTTGTGAAACTGGCCCTGAGGGAACAGCCTCTGTGAGGGCCATCTTGCCCTCCTGGTGTCCTAGTTCAGTTCCTGCTTCTGTGGCTGGAATTAGTCTCCATCTAAGGCCATCTCATTGTTGATCTTCCTGATGTCTTCCTGTCCCCCAGAGCAAAAATAGAGGAACATCTGGCCAGGGTGGAAGCAGTAACAAAGGAGA
Source organism: Panthera onca (assembly GCF_046562875.1). Classification (NCBI taxonomy): domain Eukaryota; kingdom Metazoa; phylum Chordata; class Mammalia; order Carnivora; family Felidae; genus Panthera; species Panthera onca. Next base: position 35,910,603 of record NC_138352.1, read on the forward strand.
TAGAAACAACAGGAACCTATCAGCTGACGGGAGATGAGCTCATCTTCGCCACCAAGCAGGCTTGGCGCAATGCCCCCCGCTGCATCGGGAGGATCCAGTGGTCCAACCTACAGGTGGGCGTCCTTAGACCTGAGCGGGAGAGGACCTGGGTGGTGGGCAGGCCCCCAGCAGGTGGCTCTGAACAGCCGGGTGGAGCTGTGCCCGAGACTCCCCACTCTGGTTTTCTCTTCACATTTGTGACCGTGAGATGGGGACTCGTAGGGCTCCCCCCTCGAAGTCTAGAATGTGGTTTCAACACAGGATTTCTAGCTGGCCTTTTCTCACACAGACATAAAACCAACGACCTTGTTCTTATTACTGTTGAGGCCCTGGTGCCACAACAGAGGTTGTCAACCTCGACTGTTTGAATCCTTGGCTCCTAGAAAACATTTTCTTTATCCTAGCCTCATAGGCATCTTTACGTGGGGGGGATCATTTATTGCTGGATAATATAGGAAGTGCTTGGACAGAGAAATTGATGAGAAATACCGGTGAAACCAACGCTGGCTGAAATAAAATGTGCTGAGAGCCCTGTGAAAAATGGGCTGATGTTGGGGCACCTGGTGGGTCAGTTGGTTAAGCGTCCGACTCTTGATTTCAGCTCAGGATCTCAGGGTTCATGGGATCGAGCCCCATGTCGGGCTCTGTGCTGACAATGCAGAACCTGCTTGGGATTCTCTCTCCCTTTCTCTCTGGCCCTCCCCCACTCATTGCTCTCTATCTCTATCTCAAAATTAAATAAAACTTAATGAAATGTGCTGATGTTATCAAGACACTAGGCTAGGGCTGTGATAGGGTTTTGATGGCGTCTTCCAAGAAGGGTTGCCTGGGCCCCTCAGGTTGGGGCAGCCCTGAGATGGGAGGTGTCAATGCAGAGAGGAGAACGTTCTCCTCCGCTTGGGGTTTGGGTGGTGGGGGTTTTGGACCATTCCCCCCTTCCCTCATTAACTTAGCTTCTGATCAACCCCGAGGCCTCTGTCCTCACAGTCTTTGATGGTGTGGGCTGGGTGGGCTGTGTGCAGGTCTTCGATGCCCGGAGCTGTTCCACTGCCCAGGAAATGTTCGAGCACATCTGCAGACACGTGCGTTATGCTACCAACAATGGCAACATCAGGTGGGTGCACCTTTCCCAGGGGTATGGCTAGGGCCCACCCTACCCCCCCACCCCGAGTCTGAGCCAAAGGACACAGATGGGTTTAGGGCAGGTATCTCTGGCTCCAGGAGAAACCAGGGAGATAGAGAAAGGAGAAAGACTCAGGCTTCTTTGTCGAGCCCCAGTAGTGAGAGTAGCCTCCATGAGCTTAGCCCCCCTCACCAGCCCATGACCTTGGTTTCCTTCCGACTTGAAACCATTTGGAAGGGATGGGGGGATCTTTAAGCAGCCACTTCTTCACTGCTTGGTCAGGCTTTCCACTTTTTAGAAGGGATGAGAGGTTGGCTTTGCAGCTCAAGGCTCTAGTGTGTCGTTTTTCTTAGAGCCAGGAGAATCACTCTTCATCAGTAGCCCCTCCTGCCCTTACCTTCTCCTATTCAACCTTCTCCAACCAAAGAGGTCAAGGCCACAAGGACTGGATGGCTCATTCGGCCATTCATTCATTTTTCTGTTCAGCAAATACTCAGCGCCCACGTAATGGGGACCCAACCCACGACTAGATATGGCAGTGGGGTGGGGGCAATGCAGAGGTGACTAAGACCTAGGACACTGCTCCAGCCCACTGTCCCTGGTACTAGACAAACATCCAACTAACTAGACTGCAAGAGAAATGTGGTGCAGCCAGGGAGGAGGCTGGGAGAGCTAACCCTGCCTGAGGGATGGGGAATGCTCCCCGGAGGCGTGGTCCCTGTATTGGTCTTGGAGGAAGGGGCAGAGGTGGGAGGAGAACAAGGGAGAGGGTATGTCAGGAAGGGGGGCGGGTTGCACAGAGGCAGCGAGAGGAGTTTGGTTTGACCAGGTCAGGTGCAGAGCCCTGGGGAGTGGGAAGACAGGAGGCAGGGGGAGCACTGTGGAGGCTGGCTGGGAGCGCCTACCAAAGCCGAGGGGTAAATGGCGCTGTCTTTGTCTTGGGAAGGTCGGCCATCACCGTGTTCCCCCAGCGGAGTGATGGGAAGCATGACTTCCGGATCTGGAACGCTCAGCTCATCCGGTATGCTGGCTACCAGATGCCTGATGGCACCATCCTGGGGGACCCTGCCAGCGTGGAGTTCACCCAGGTATGGGATCCAGCCTTGGTGGCCGACAGAGTGGAGCCAGAGGGGCCGAGGGGTCTGGGTGTGTAGACTCACCGGGCCTGTCTTGCCCCCAGCTGTGCATCGACCTGGGCTGGAAGCCCAAGTACGGCCGCTTTGATGTGGTGCCTCTGGTCCTGCAGGCTGATGGTGGAGACCCTGAGCTCTTTGAAATCCCGCCTGACCTCGTGCTCGAGGTGCCCATGGAACATCCCAAGTAAGCAGGGTGTATGTTATGGGTGCTGAGGGTGTATGTTAACATGTATGCTCCATTCTTTTCCTTAGGGAGATCCCAATCCTCAGGCCCCCCTCCCACTCCCCTAAAGCCCAGCCAGCAGCAGCTGGTGTCCAGAAGGGCTGGCTTTCAAGTCATGCCTCGTCAACGCTTGTGAAGCAACCATGGACTTGGGTCTTGGGCCTCAGATTTATGAGGATATGTTGATAATGAGGGAGAAGCAGAGGCTTAGACGGATGGGGCCCTAAGAACTTGGGAAGCAGTGACCTTGGGAGAAGGACCCCCAAAAGGCTCTAATATCCTCACACTGAGCAGCCCAGGCCTCTTGCTTCCTGCCAACTCTCTTAGCTGGCCCTCATCTAACTGTGGTGAAAGTATAGGGCTATGGTGACTTCTGGAGCAGTCCCGGCTCTGGGCAGCTCTCATAATCACAAAAATACCTCCATATATTTGGGACTCACTATGTGGCCGGCATTGAGCTATATACTCTTCTTTTTGTCTCTTGAATATACTGAAGTCAATCTCACCTCAGGGCCTTTGCATTTGCTGTTTCTTCTGCCTGACATGCCTTTTCCTCAGAAAGTTAAAGGATTCATTTCTTCTTGACAATGAGATATTTCCAGAATGTCACCCCCTCTGAGAAGCCTATCCTGAACACTCTATCAAGAGCAGATACCCTCACCCTCCATCTACCACATCACCTTCCTTTTGTTTTTCTGTTTATTTGTCTGTTTACTTGTGTATCATCTAGAGTCTAGACTGTAGCCTGTAAGCTCTTTGAGAATGGGGATCTTGCCTTTCTTGTTCAGCCGTAGATCCCTAATACCTGGAAGGGTGCCTGGTACATGGTAGGTGTTCAATTATAAATATTTCTGAAATAAATGAATTTCCAAATGAGTGATAATGTTATCTTCACAGTAATCCCATGAATGGGATGCTGTTGTCTCTATTTTACTGGTGGGGTTACTGAGGCTCGGAGAGGCTAAATAACACCCCAAGGTCACACAGCTGGTAAGCAGTAAGGCAGAACCTGAACCTGGGCTTTCTGACACTGGAGTCCTTAACTGCTATGTTATGTTGGGCTCTCAGTGTTTAGCATGGTGCCTGTCACACACGTGTTGCTTCAATATATGTTTGCATGAACGGATGAGTAAATGAATGCTTAATTAATGACTCATACCTACTGTGCCCAGTTCACCTCTCCAGGTTGCATAAACTCAGAGAACAACACTCGGAAAGGAGTTTTCTTAGTTGAGTCTTTCTCTGAAGGCTTTTTTGTGTGCTGGTGGGGGTGGTGGTGAGGATGGGCAGAAGCACAGGCCTCAGTTCTCACTGGCTCTGCCTCCCTGCCAGGTATGAGTGGTTCCGTGAACTGGAGCTAAAGTGGTATGCCCTGCCTGCCGTGGCCAACATGCTGCTCGAGGTGGGTGGCCTGGAGTTCCCAGGGTGCCCCTTCAATGGCTGGTACATGGGCACGGAGATCGGGGTCCGGGACTTCTGTGACGTTCAGCGCTACAACATCCTGGAGGTAATGAGGCCCGTCCGGCAGGGCCAACCGTGGACGTGGGCTTGTGCAGGAGGAGTCCCGGGCACCAGCTCACCCTATCGCTCTGCCTCCGCAGGAAGTGGGCAGAAGGATGGGCCTGGAAACACACAAGCTGGCCTCACTCTGGAAGGACCGGGCTGTCATTGAGATCAACGTCGCCGTGCTGCACAGTTTCCAGGTATGTCGTGTTTTGTGGGTCTGGAGACTTTCTGATTAGGTCGTCTCCGGTCATCTTATACTTGGCTCTCCCCTTGACAGCATTGTCCATTTCCTCACGCCTCAAACAAGTAGCGAGCACCCAGTCTGTGCCAGGCGCTGTGGTAGGTGCTGGGGGTGCACAGACCTATAAGCCCTCCTACTCGCTCTCGCGCTTCTTGTGTAAACTGAATGCTCCCAGCAACAGGCAGCTCCTTACCTTTCAAGACCTGGCAGTCGTTGTCAATTTCAGGGCTTGAGCACTGAATCCTGTTCCCTGTCAGTTGCTCAAGGACTTTCCTCCTGAAAACTCTGACCCCCTTCTTCTGTATCATTGGTGTCTTCCTGTCTGCTGGATCATTTTCAGCAATGACCAACAGGCTATAATGGTTCCCGTCTCAGAGAAATAACTGACCAGCTAGCCAAATAAGTCCCCCAGCTACCACCTTGTTTTCTTGCTTTCCTCTGTAGCCAAACCACTGTAAGGTCTCACTATACCTCCTCATCCTCTAGCCACTCCAGTGAGGCTTGCATCCTCTGCCACTCTTCTGGTCCCTCTGGAATTCTTGCTGTTTTCCAAACTTCACCAAGGCGGTTCCTACCTCAGGGCCTTTGCACTCGCTTTCCCCTCTGCTTAGAATACTCCTCCCACAAATCATCCCATGACTGGGTCCTTCCCTTCATCCAGGTGTCTATTCACTTCCTTGGAGTAGCCCTTCCTGACCATGCCGTGTAGATGGCACCCTTCCCACACCTCCATCTTGTCCCTCTCTCTTCTTCCTTTACCTCTGTCTTTATTTTTCTTCAGAATTCTTATTAGCTCCTGACGTGACAGAGTACATCTACTTCTTGCCTTTCTGTTGGGGCTGGGCATTACCTCTCTTGTTCATTGCTCTACCTGTAGAGTCTAGAAGAGTGGCCATGGTAGATACTGAAAAAACTATGAACTTGAGTGAGTAAATGAGAGCCCACGTCCCCATGGGCAGGCGCTGCTCTTGCTTCCCTATACTGAATGAATGTACCCACCCCTTGGGCCCACGCACAGATCAGTTCTCATGTGGGACTGAGCCCTCTGGTCTGTCTGCTGCTCTTACTCATATGATCGCTCTCCTTCCTTTTGGGAAGGAGGCAGGGGATGTGTGAATATTTTACTTTAGAGGCTGAAACCATCTCCACAAAGCTGGCAGATACCCTGGGGCCAGATTGCTAGGAAGATATTCATTCATTCAGCCAAGTACTTTGAGCCTTTTGCATCAGTCAGGCACTGGGCTTGGCCCAGGATGTGAGTGGTGAACAAAATAGACAAAAACCTTTCCTTGTGGAGTGGGAAGGGGAGTTGACATTAAACAAACATCCAGTAAATATTTACAATCACACTGTTTCCCAGGGCTAGTCACCCCATGGGCAGGTCAAGCTTGTGCTTGATTGTTCTGAGGGTTGTGGGTGGGCGGGAGTTCAGAGGCGGAACAGGAAGAGCACCACCCCCCCAGGGCTGGCCCAGCTCAGAAGGACCCCGCTGGCCATGGACCACACATCCTGACTCCTGGGGGCTCTGCGCACCAGGCCTGATACTGCAGGATGCAGATACGTCCCAGAGAATCTGCCGATCCTCAACTGTCTCCCGACCATTGCTGACCACGTCCCCCCCCACTGCTTGAGAGTCTCCAGGACTTCCTTGTCACCCTCCTTCAGGATAAACTTCCTCATCTGTACACTGAGGATAAATAATAGGTCCTCCCTCACTGGGTTATTGTGAGAATTAAATGAAAATGCATGCAAAACATTTAGCTGTGCTGCCTGGCGCATAGTGAACACTCAGTAAGTATTTGTTTTATTGTTGCTGTTATTTATTATTATCAACGTTGTCAGCTTCTCAGCTCAAAAGTGGCCTGGCACCCAGGAGCTGCTTGTACATGTGTAAGATTTTAGAAGGCGTGTTGCGTCCTCCATCCGGAGGCTCCTTCCTCTTGTGCTTCTGGCCTTGACTCAGGCAGTGCCCTCCTCCAGGAATGCCCATCCATCGCCTAACTTGTGCCTATCTCTCAAGACTTGCCTACTCTTAGATGCAGTCTCTGGAGTCCCCTATTTCTCCTCCAGGCCTCTGTCTGGGCTCCCCACCTCTGCCCTCCAGCAGCACCTGTCTTCACCTCCCTTGTACCTTGTATCAGACCACATGAAAATGGCCTCCCCTCCTTAGAGCATAATCTAATGCAGAAAAGGGGCCATGTTTTCACCTCTGTAATGCCAGTGCTTTATGCAGTGCCTGGCATTAATAGATAAAGATAGATAGAAATAATAATAGCAGCTAACATTTATTGCACACGTTCTGTGCTTTACTTATGTTAACTTTTTTTTAGAGTTTTTAAATTATTTATTTATTTATATTTATTTACTTAGAGTGTGAGCAGGGGAGAGGAGCAGAGGGGGAGAGAGAGAGAAGGAGGGAGGGAGAGAATCTTAAGCAGGCTCCACACTCAGCTTGCAGCCCAATGCAGGGCTCGATTGCACGACCCTGGGGTCATGACCTGAGCTGAAATCAAGAGTCAGGCTCAACCAACTGAGCCACCCAAGTGCCCCTACTTGTGTTAACTTATTGCCTCCTTTCAGCAACGTTATAATGTAGAAACTGTTATCAACCCCATTTTACATTTGAGGAAACTGAGGCTTAGTGAGGTTCAGGAACTAATAGCTCAAGGTCACATGGCTAATAAGAGACCAAAGTTTGAATCATGACATTAAACAAATGTCTCCTGACTGAGTTGCCCCAGACATTGAGGGGTGTGGCTGCCTTTGTTGGATCATTTCAGGAAGGCTCAGACCCCTTGGCTTCTAACTTTAGGATGTGGGACATTGTGCTGACTTGTTTTCCATATGCTGCCGTTTCCCCAACACTTAGTTCTCTTCAGAGATGTCTAGTTCCTTCTTGGCTGAGAGAGCCCCATCCTCAGGGAAGTGACTCCTGGAACTCCCAGTACCAACAGGTGGCAAAAAGACACTATGGTTGGAGGTGTTTGTCCACATCCAGAGGGAGCCATTTGTGGGGAGTTTGGGGAGACTTGTAGGCGTGGCCTGAGAAGCTGACTCTGTCCCTAGAGGGCCAAGGTGGGGGGGGCCCACCATGTGACCTCTGGGCCGACTATGACTATGGTGATTTCTGGGGCTCCTTTGGAGGCTCTGAAAGTGCCTTCCATTTGGGTATTTACTTTCAGCAGCGAGGAGGTGGCCAGGAGGAACTGTTGTCACATTTTACTGACCTTGGGAGCCCTGCTGACAGACCATGCTCCTGAGTCCCTTCCCTTGCCTCAACCCCCCCCCCTTTGCCTCCTCCTACTTTAGAAGCAAAACGTGACCATCATGGACCACCACTCGGCTGCGGAGTCCTTCATGAAGTACATGCAGAACGAGTACCGGTCCCGAGGGGGCTGTCCTGCTGACTGGATTTGGCTGGTGCCCCCAATTTCTGGCAGCATCACTCCCGTGTTCCACCAGGAGATGTTAAACTATGTCCTGTCCCCTTTCTTCTACTACCAGGTGAGGGAGGGCCTTCCTCCCCTCTCTGTCTTGGGAGCTCAGGGGTGGAGAATGTGTGTGTGTGTGTGTGTGTGTGTGTGTGTGTAGGTGTGCATGCGTGTGCGTGCACGTGCTCGTGTGTGTGCGCAGGTGCGTGTGTGTACACGTATGCATGCACGTTCACGCTCACTCATGCAGGACACACGGGGCAGGGCCGGGGACACAGGAGCCTATTTGTAATGCTTGTCAGGATGCTGAACAGCAATCGTCCATTTCCGCAGAGAGTGGGACTTAAGGAAAGACCTTTTATTTCACCTTCAGGGGTCCAGTGCTCTGATGGGGCTTAAGCTTGAGGGTGACCGCCACTGCCCCCACCTCAACCAGTCACATCCCATAAGGGTGAAGAGTTTGGCTCGAGGGTCAGACACACCTGTGGGCGACTCTGCCACTTCCTAGCGGCATGGTCGTGGGTGGGTCATTTCACCCATGGGAGCCCTGATGTTCTCGTTGTGTGGATCCCGTGAGCTGGTCTCTGCCCAGCCCAGAATGCACTCCGTAACCATCCCCTATTGAAACCCGTTCACTTTTTGTCATAAAGGGCTTCGGCTAGATTTGGGGAGGAGCCTCCTTACTTTAAGATGCCAGGTAGAGGGACTGACTGCCGGGGACAACGTGTGCCTGTCGTCATAGTGCCTTATTTCACTCAAAGCTGTCCGGTTTGAACTGTACATCACATGGTCTGCCTAGTAGCACTAAAAACGAAAGAGAAGTGGGGCCTCTTCCTCCTGGGGGGACACTAATGGAGAATAAAATCAACTGGCCACCCGGTATGTGCAAGTTCCAAGCTGGACCCTGGAGCTGCAATTCTGAGGGAGACAGAGCCCCAGCCCTCCCTGCCGGGGCACCCAGGGACCCCCACCTCACAAAGTGCACAAAGGGTCCTCTGGCTCCCTCGCATCCCCAAGCCCCGGCCGAGCCAGGGCCCACCTTGCCCTCACAGGTGCCTTCTTTTCTGCAGGTGGAGGCCTGGAAAACCCACATCTGGCAGGATGAGAAGCGGAGACCCCGGAGAAGAAAGATTCCGTTCAAAGTCTTGGTTCAGTAAGTGGGAGCTGCCAGTGCTGGCGTCTCACCTGCAGCCCTTTCTTCTAGCCAGCCTGCCCTTCTAGGCCTTGAAGGGCGGGGAACAAAGAGAAACAATGGTTTTTGTGGAGTTGGGCTCGCAGAGGTCCAGACGCCAGTGGGGACCGCCTGCCACCATCGTCCCAACCTTCCCTGTCCTCTGTTTTCCCACGGGGCTGAGTCATGGGTTGAGTGGGTGAGGGGAGGAGAAGGGCTGTGAGTCCAGGTCGATACCTGGTAAGAAACATGAGTTCTTTTCCCACAAACTGCCACCCCTTAGACACTGTCCCTCTTCCATTCTCTATGACCCGTGCGTTCCTCTGGAAGGGTGAGTCAGCACAGTGTCTGTCTGTCTGTCTACACAGAGCTGTGCTCTTCGCCTCCATGCTGATGCGCAAGACCATGGCGTCCCGAGTGAGAGCCACAATCCTCTTTGCGACGGAGACAGGAAAGTCAGAAACACTGGCCCGGGACCTAGGGGCCTTGTTCAGCTGTGCCTTCAACCCCAAGGTGAGCAACTCAGCTGGACGCATGCCTCCTTCTCTGCCTGTGTGCAGACAAGTTGGTAAAAGTTAAAACGGTTACTCTGCTCCTGAATGTCCCAGAGCCTTGGGGGTGCTGATGCACATTGTAAATCTGTGATAAGACAGATCGGTGTCCAAAGGCTCCCAAACTTACACAGCAAATAGAATTTTCGTGGTGTTCCAGGGCACACAGTTTGAGAAACACTTTCCTAATGCAAGTGTCAAAATCCACGAGCTGCTGTAGATGAACTTTAGTCACTCAACACCTTCACTACGGGCTGTAGTGCTCAAGGTGAGGGGGCAAAGGACGAATAAGATGCAGACGAATGAAACAGCCCCACAGGGGGACTCCCTCATTCCCTCAGTGTTGGAGTTCATCCTTCATTGGAAGCCTCCTGCGTCAGGTGGGCTGGGCCCCGGCTAGAACAGCGAGGCTGTGACACATTTCACCTGAGATTGGCTGAAGTGTTGGCCGTGGGGCTTGAGCGGGGGGAGGAGGATGGGGAGCGATGTGTGCGTGCAGGTTTATTCGACGGGCATTCGTGAAGCATTCCCCTCCTCTGTGCCGCGCCTGTGCTGGGCGTGGGCGGGGTAGGGGGACAGGTGACGCAGGGGGCTCCTGGGAGGGGGGAAGGGAGGCACAGGGCTTCCGGGGACGGCGCGGAAGGCCGCAGCCCGGGAACCGAGGGCTCATGTCCATCCTTGGTGCTGCGCAGATTCTCTGCATGGACCAGTACGGGCTGAGCAACCTGGAGGAAGAGCAGCTACTACTGGTGGTGACCAGCACGTTTGGGAACGGAGACTCCCCCGGCAACGGAGAGGTGGGTGGCCCAGGTCCCGGTGGTCTGGGGGGCGGGGTAGGGTCCGAGAGGGACAGGGAAAGGATCTGGGAGATTCAGCATGTCCTAAGGAGGGCGCTTGGAAGTGAGCGCTTGGATCCCTGTGGGCTGCCCGAGTGCCAGCCATTTGCCTGCCTCCTTTATAACTGTCACCATATGTATGTGACGCCTTTCCTGTGACATGATCTATACTTTTAAGTAAATTGACCCACCTTTTTAAACTCAAAAATTCATGCTAATTTTTTAAAATGTTTATTTACTTATTTTTGAGAGAGAGAGAGAGAGAACACAGGGGAGGCGCAGAGAGAGAGGCAGACGTACGTACAGAATCTGAAGCGGGCTCCATACTCTGAGCTGTCAGCCCAGAGCCCGATGCGGGGCTCAAACTCGTGAACCGTGAGATCGTGACCTGAGCTGAAATCAGACACCTAACCTACTGGGCCACCCTGGCACCCCTCAAAAATTCATGTTTAAAGGAAACTTTCTATCACTCCCACGAATGGAAGGCCAACAAAAAGTAAACCCAATGAAAGCCAAACAAAGTTCTTGAACTTTAACTGGGTACTGTTGCCTGACCGTGGCTTGCTTTGTTTTTTAAAATGAGTAGTAGGCAAAGATTAGAGGACTTCAGGCTCCCATAGCCCCAAGCGAAGACACTCCCTGGTTTTCATAAAGATAAGAATAGTAACTGAAACAGGAAAAATTTTTTTTAATTTACAGAAAAGAGTACTTTCTTACCATGTGATTTGACGCCATTGCTGCTGGGTCACATTCTGCCTAAAATAATCTTCAGTCCCTTGGAAATCAGGGTAATCTTAGAGAGTATGGGACCAGTTGTCATTATTACCAGGTTCCAAAAAGGAAGAGAGGCTTGTGCCCCATGAGGAGACCCTCTGGAGATGCCGTGCTGTAAGGGAGGTCCTCCTCTACCAGAGCTGGATGGGGCTGGGCTGTTCTAGGTCCCCCACCAAGGGTCAAGCCCACATGAGTTGCTAAGACTGAACTTGTCCCTGAGCCCCAGCCAGCTGGCCCCACACTTCCGTTTGTGGATCTTGAACCACATGTGGCCAGATGTGGCCAGTACTTATACTAATCTCATCCTGAGAAGTCTGTGGTTCTTTCTCGTTCTAGAAACTGAAAAAATCCCTCTTCATGCTGAAAGAGCTTACCAACAAGTTCAGGTAAGGCTTTTCCCCACACCCACTTGTCCAAGCCCTACCTTATGAACCTAGAGTCTGGGTACCAGGGAGGAAACTGGTTGTGTATAAGGGGGTCTTCTCCAAGATATCCAGGCACAGAGAGATCCTTGTCCTCAGCATATGTCGAGGGTCAAGTCAGGGAAACCAAGTCCCTCTCATAGGTCTGCCTCTCATAGGTCCCTCAAGCGTGGGATTGGTCACAGGAGTTGGTGACAAGGCTTGGGAGCTAGGGAGGACCAGAAGGGGGCGTGCGCTGGCCGGTCCTGTGCCCAGCTGCGGGGGGAGTGTCTGAGGCTGGCCTTACGGGGCCACTAATGCTACGTGATGCTTGCGGGGCTGGGCTCACCCCAGTCTCCACGTGTGTGTCCTCCTCGGGCAGGTATGCCGTGTTCGGCCTCGGCTCCAGTATGTACCCTCAGTTCTGTGCCTTTGCTCATGACATCGACCAGAAGCTGTCCCATCTGGGGGCCTCTCAGCTTGCCCCAACAGGGGAAGGGGACGAGCTCAGTGGACAGGAGGAAGCCTTCCGCAGCTGGGCCGTGCAAACCTTCAAGGTCAGTTCTTAGCTGGAGCTGCCCCCCGGCCCGGACAGGGATGCCACAGCCCACTCATGTCCAGGACACCTCACGCCGGCCATCCTGGATGGCATGACTCTTGCCTTGTCCCGTAGGCATGGTCCTAGGTGTGGCCTGAAGGCTCAGGTCACTGCTGCTTTCCCTCTACCCCTCAGAACTCCACTTTAAGCATGTGCCCCCAGATGGGGGAAGATGGCTGAGACATCCCCCTGCCCTTAGGGAGCTTCGGTTTAAGATCTTTCCCCCTCTAATTATTCAGGTCACCTCTTGACGACTTTGTCTTGTTTCAGTCTCCCAGCCACAGAGAGCCTGAGGACAGGGACCATGTGGTTGAGTCCTCTGGACCTGTGTCAGAATCTCAGTAGGGCTTTGCTGCCTGTGGCCGCACCCCCCCCCACCCCCGATTTTAGAGAACTCCACATTTGAACAGTGTTTCACCCAGCGGTGGCACTTAGAGCACCTGGTTCCCAGGCCCACGCCGCCCAGGCCCACGTGACCCCACACCAGGAACATGGGGGTAATCAAATCTCATGGTGTGGGCATGAGGATAATATGAAAACAATAGCAACAACGTGCCAAGCCTGGCTGCCTCTTCGAGTGCACACAGCAGCCCAGTCAGATCCGTGTACTTAGTAATTACTGGCAGCACTTAACTGATCTGTAAGGACCTACAAAATGGTGGCCCCGATGGTGGTGACGATGTCGAAGAGGAGGACCATGATGATGGTCTGCCCCATCTTCTTCCAGGCAGCCTGTGAGACGTTCGATGTGCGAGGCAAGCACCGCATTCAGATCCCCAAGCTCTACACCTCCAATGTGACCTGGGACCCGCACCACTACAGGCTCGTGCGGGACTCACAGCCTCTGGACCTCAACAAAGGTACCTGCTGGGCTTGTGGCCCTTCCTGCTGGGATGGCGGTCTCTGACGCCGGAGTCTGTGCTCGAGGAGACCACTAGGACCCTCTGAACGGAGGCAGCTGGCCTAGGGATTCCAGGCCTCTCCCTCTTGTTGCAGCCGAGAGCCTGCTGGGGTGCAGGACTGGAGAGCTTGCTTCATCTCTGAGGAAGCCTATTCCAGGAGGAAGCCCTGGGAGGGTGACAGAAAGGGGAGTCAGCGCCAACTGAGGGCCTCCTGTGTGCCAGGCACTGTGCTGGGCTTCTCACCCACGCCACTCTAAGTGACCCTGACACTCATCTTGTAAGAAGGGCATAAAGACCAGGGCTCCTGGCTGGCTCAGTTGGTAGGGCATCTGATGCTTGATCTCTGGGTTGTGAGTTCGAGCCCCATGTTAGGTGTGGAGGTGACTTAAAAAACAAAATATGACGGGCACAAAGACACTGAAGTTTGGGGAGGTGAAGCAAGTTGCTAGCATGTGGCCAGGCTGGGATTTGAGCCCCAGCCGTCCAGTTCTGACAGAAGCCAATTATTGTATTATAAACCACATCTTGTAGAAGTAGTCCCAAGGCTGCCGTCCGTGAACTCTTGATGGTGCCTTCTTGACACTGTGCCTCCGTGATTCCTCTTTTCTTGTACCATGAGTACAGTAGCCCTGTAGGTTCCTGCATGTTTAGGACACCCCTGGCTTCAGCTATGCTCTCCTGCAGATACCAGGCTATGGGGATGGCCTAGAAATCCCCACCTTTGGGCACCTCATGCACTTCCCAGCGCTTAGCAGCACAGCTACCCTCTGTCAAACCAAGGGTCTTTATTTGTGATTCAGAAACAACAGGGAAAAAGAAAGGACAGAAAACCCCCCTGCCATCACAGTGGGACACCCCAAGGGTAGTGTCCAGGGATAACTGACTCAAATACATGGAGGCTGCCCCCACCAACACTTAAGAGACACTTTGCCATTTTTTCCTCTCTGTCCCCCACAGCTCTCGGCAGTATGCACGCCAAGAACGTGTTCACCATGAGGCTCAAATCACAGCGGAATCTCCAGAGTGCGAAATCCAGGTAAGGGAGACTGCAGGCCTGCTTGAGTGATGACCCACAAATTTAATTTAATGAAGGGAAGACCAGAGCAAGTCAGTCTTTGAAAGGAGAGAAGTGTCCACTGGTAATAGCAACGATGACTTTGTCGGGACCAGCTTGACCGGTAACGCCTGTGACCTCCATCGCCTCTCGGTCTGGTCTCCATTAACCATGGGCCAGTTTCCCAGCTTGACAACTAGGCACCTGCTCTACCAACCTGTCCTTTGTCACTAAAGCCTTTCACCAAAGGTGCAGGGCAAGAGAAACTCAAACCATTTGGCTCTTTCTTAAGAACTTTCAGGAAAACTTTTGGCAGGGAAGGACATTTCCCTGCCAGGAGAAACCAGTATTCTGGATTCCCTGTAGGTTGTCTGTGCTGTCCTCCCTCCCCCTCCCCATTCATTAGGAAAACCAGGCTTTGTTCCGATAAGAACCAGATTTGTGCTGGGGACAAGAAGGATTTTTTTCCTAATGCTGACTATCTCCCAAGGGGATGCATTCTTTAGGCGGAGGGTGTGGTCAAGCCTGTGCGGCTCAGGACTGTCATGTGGGGAGGGTGCAGCCCACCCTTTCCCCACAGAGAAGCCCCAGGCCCTCCTGAGCACCCCAGCCTCAGGGGCTGTGGGTGACCCATGCTCATGGAACTGGGCAGGAAAATGAAAGAAGGGCACATTTCCTAGGGAAGCTGGCCCGGCCATCAGGACCTCTGGAGGAAATCCTGGTGGCGTCACCAGAGGCTTCTCTTTCCCTTTTCCAGCCGCACCACCCTCCTGGTGGAGCTCTCCTGTGAGGACAGCCACCGGCTGAGCTACCTGCCTGGAGAGCACCTCGGGGTTTTCCCAGGCAACCAGCTGGCTCTGGTAAAAGGCATCTTGGAGCGAGTGGTGGACGGCCCTGCACCCCACCAACCGGTGCACCTGGAGACCCTCAGCGAGAGCGGTGAGCACTTGCACGGTGGCCCCAGCATCCCCCCAGCAACCTCCCCAACTCTGCTGGTGGGCTGGTCCCACGCCCGCGCTGTGGGCAGTTAGCCCTGTCCTCCCTGCTGAGTGGGTGGGCCGCCCAAGCCCTTACTCGTGCAGCTTTGCCAATGGAAGGGACGCTTCTTTGGGACTATCTGTCCAACCCCAGAGACTGGGGAGTCTTTTTCCCTTCGTTCTTTTGCTCACCCAGCCACTTTTTTTGTTCATTGATGGGTTCATTTATTTTTCCATTGAGATTTCAACCGGTCACATCCATATACCAGGCAGGCCCTGGGCTACAAAAATGAATGAGGCTCAATGTCTGCATTCAGAAAGCTCACTACCGAGTACAGGAGGCAGATAGGCAAGAATATTCATCACCGTCATCATCCTCATCCTCATCCTCATCCTCATCCTCATCATAACAGTAGTAGCTGGCATTTGTTGGGTAATTACTAGATGCCAGCATTTTACATGCCCTGTCTCTTCAGTCCCCACAGTAGACATGTGTCTGCAGTTTGCCTGATGACGTAATGGAGAAATGTGGGAACAGTGTAAAAATGCTGCGCTTTGAAGGTTCAAGTCCCTGATCCATCACTTCCTAGCTATGTGATCTTGAGCATAGCAGTTAACCTCTCGAGGCTTTATTTCTTGTCTCTAAAATGAAGACAAAGGAGCTGCCCTTGTAAGGTTGTAGTAAGACCAGATGATTAGGTGCAAATGCCCCCTTCACCACAGTTCCTGGCACCGAATAAATGCAGAAGCAGAGGGATGTCCATTCCCTACAGGCTGTGAACATCTGTCCAGAGCTCAGAGAAGGAGTTTAATGTGCCCTGAGAGTGTCCCTGGACCCCAAAGTTCATAACCTCCTTGCATGTTCATGGCATTCTGATTTCACACTGCTTACCCATCGAAGGCCTCACTTATCCCCACCGTACCCGGATGATGGGCAGCGGCAGACTGTGGGTGGCAGGGAGAGTGAGTCTCCTCCTGGTCATCCTCACCTGGGAGAGGACGCTGTCCTAGGGAGGGTCGGGAGCACCCCCTTCCCCTGCTAGGGTGAGGCCCAGTCTGTGTGGTCAGCACAGCACGGGGTGGGGGACAGGTACTAGGAGAGATAAACTAATGAAATCAACACTTGCAAGCCTCCTAGCCCATAGGAATGGCCCTCTGGCCTGAGTGACAATCAGACCTCCAAAGAACGTGTGCCCCTAAAGAGAGTGGCTACAATAGGAAAAGGAGGGGCAGAGAAGCAAAGTGTGGCATTGTCCCCCACTGTCCAGGAGAATGTCTTGTGATGCAGGAAGACAGATGTGTAGTTCTTCAGGCCTTGGGTCTAGATGAAATAACATAGTACGAATATTTTTACCTAATATTTATTGAACATGTATGTGCCCAACACCATACTATTACACGTACAGTATACCATTCAATGGTCATACAAATCCAGCGAGACAGGTTTTGTTATTGCATTCGTTTTATAGAGACAGAACCCAAGGTTGTGTTCAGTCACCTCGCTAGTAAGTGGGGAGCCAGAGTTTGAACCCATGTGTACTGGCTCCAGGGTCCACACTATGACGGCC
The DNA here is from genome assembly GCF_046562875.1 of Panthera onca. Taxonomy (NCBI): domain Eukaryota; kingdom Metazoa; phylum Chordata; class Mammalia; order Carnivora; family Felidae; genus Panthera; species Panthera onca. Next base: position 35,927,134 of record NC_138352.1, read on the forward strand.
CTGCATACTGCCTCTTGGGACTCCTTGGGACTTGCCACTTTACTTTGATTTGCTGCTCACCCAGTACCTCTTGGTATAGCCCCAGGGGACTGAAGTCATGGGCTTTTCTGTAAATGCATAACTGGCCTCAGGGGTGTACATCAGTCTTTGGTGAATTTAGTTACTGTGAGTCTGTAGTTCACCTATGGTTGTTTTGCTAAAGTGCAGATCTGAACCAGAGAGGGACTGAACTCTGGTGCATAGTTAAGTTTTCAGGATTGTGCTAACTTGGGTGCCCTTTAGAGAGCTGTTGATCAGCCTTCCATGGCAGCCCTAACTCTGAGCACCACTTTCTTGCATGTGAATTGGGCACGTGAGCACTTTCGCTGTTCCTGAAGGCAGAAATTCAGTGTCTTCTCTCCCTGCAGCTGGAGGGTGGAGGGTGTTTTCCCCAGAGACCTCATCACCCTTCAGGAAACCTAAACGGGGCCTTTTTGCCATCCTGACTCCTACTTTCCCTATCCAGGAAGCTACTGGGTCAGAGACAAGCGGCTGCCCCCGTGCTCGCTCAGCCAGGCCCTCACCTACTTCCTGGATATCACCACCCCCCCAACCCAGCTGCTGCTCCGCAAATTGGCACAGCTGGCCACAGAAGAGGCAGAGAGGCAGAGGCTGGAGATCCTGTGCCAGGTGAAGGTTGGGGCTGGTGGGTGAAGGAAGGGCAGGGCGGATGAGGGGAGCCAGAACCCAGAGCTAGTGTTTAACCTCCAAGGGGAAATCCTACCTAGCTTCCCAGAGTGAGACTTGTCAAAAGCTGGTGTGAAGTATGTATCCCCTCCATCCCATCACTAGGACACAGTTGCTTTGAGTGATCTTAATTTTTCTTAGTGTCTGCAGGACACTACCTAAGATAAGATAAGATAAGATAAGATAAGATAAGATAAGAGGCTAGAAAAGGGGAGCCATTATTGTCTTAGCTTTGTATATTCCCAAAACCTGGAATAAGTCTGAAACTTAGGAAGTGCTGGAGGACGGATGGTGAGGATGAATGGATAAATAGACACAGTAACGGGTAGTTGAGTTTATAAATTAATGAGAGGATGCATTAACTCGCTGACAACTTTCTAGGCCCATGCCTTTGCAAAGGCACCGGATGGCATTATTACCATCATGTTTATCGCTAATTATCTTGATTCCCAGCACCTCCACTGCACTGTACTAACTTGGCACATGTTCTTGCATTTAAGTCTCTCGATATCCCCATGAAATAGATGATGCCATCCTCGTTTCACAAAGGTTAAGTGATTGGGACAAGATCCCACAGCTGGTAAGGGCGTCCAGTCAAGATTTGAACCCAGGTGTGTATGATTCCAGAGCTCTGTCCACAATTAGATTACAATAAAAATTTGACTCCTGCCCACCAGGAGCCGACGGTGGAGTTCTAAGCACACAAATCAGGTTAATGCTACTCACTGACCTGAGTTCTTCCAGGAAGGAACGATTTTCTCTCCAGCTTGGTAGTCTCAGCACCCTGGACAGCGCCTGGCACTTGGAAATGTTTGTTGAGGGTGTGAATGAGTGAATGAATGAATGCTGGATTGTGACAGCCTTCTGCCTCCGGGTGGGGCAAGTGCCAGAAGTCACTCACACTGCCCTTGGCTTTCAGCCCTCAGAGTACAACAAATGGAAGTTCACCAATAGCCCCACATTCCTGGAGGTACTGGAGGAGTTCCCATCCCTGCGGGTGTCTGCTGGCTTCCTGCTCTCCCAGCTGCCTATTCTGAAACCCCGGTACTACTCCATCAGCTCCTCCAGGGCCTGTGCACCCACGGAGGTCCACCTCACTGTGGCTGTGCTCACCTACCGCACCCGAGGTAAGGCTGGGCAGGGGCTTTGGAGCAGTCCAGCTCTGCTGTTTACTGGGCCGTCGTCCAACATCTCTGAACTGTGGTCTCCTCGGCAGTTAAAAACCCATTCCCCAGGGGAGCCTGGGTGGCTCAGTCAGTTGAGCGTCTGGCTCTTGATTTCGGCTCAGGTCATGATCTCACAGTTTGTGGGTTCAAGCCCGACATTAAGGTGCCGGCGTGGAGCCTGTTTAGGATTCTCTCTCCCTCCTTCTCTCTCTCTCTCTCTCTCTCTCTCTCTGCCTCTCCCCCACTCATGCTTTCGCTGTCTCTCAAAATAAGTAAACTTTCAAAAACCCCTACCTCCCAGAGTGTTAATAGCAATAGGAGGTGTGTGGGAGAGATTACTACGAACCAGGCACTGAACTCACCCTTTTGTATATGTATTATCGGTAACCGTATGAGATGGGGACTGTTTGCATTTTACAGGTGAGGAAACTGAGGCACAGAGAGGTTAAGCCACAAAGTCATACTGTTAGCAAATAGAGAACTGAGGTTCAAACCCAAGCAGTCTGACTGCTGAGTCTTCCCTTCTTCACTCTACTGCCCTACTACTGTTGGGACAACTTAATGAGATCAAATGTAGAAAGCACCCAATACTGCCCAGTGATTCTTCATTTCCTGATAGTCTAGCCTGGGTACAGGGGTGATTATGCCTTGATTGTTCACTCAGTCATTCACTTATTCAGCGATGGTTATTTCATATCCATCTATGCTTGGCATGGTGGTGGATGTGGAAACACAACACGTAGCTTCTTCCCTCATGGAGCGTCCCATCTAGAGGGGGCAGTGAAGAGAGACTCATAGTGATGGACAGTTGTCATTATGCAGGGTGCTCTGAGGGCAGAGGGTAGAGGATGGGCTAACATAGACTGGAAGGTCCAAAACCTTGTCTACTTGGACTTGGGCCTCTGTGCTGGGTAAACTGTACCCTGTAACTGAGCATTGCCTGGGTTGGTAAAGCCAGGTAAAAAGCATAGTCACACGGTTTCTAAACACTGGGCAGAGACTCTGTCTGCTCTGTTCGAGAACATCTACACAGGCCAAGTCTCAGTCCTCAGGCAGGGAGAGGGAAGGTGGGGACACCTTGTGAGAGCAAGATTCCATCCAGAGGAAAAAAGGGACTTTTCAAGTTGGTTGGAATAGCTTTAAATGCTGGGCCTTTGGGGAGGGAATGTAAACCAGAGAAAGTAGGGGTTTCCACAGGCCCAGGAGGGGCCGCTTGGGAAGACAGTGAGATATCACAGCAGAGCAGAATGCTCAGGGGGCTGTCTGTCACCCAGGGTTCCTACCAGCAAGGGGTTTACCTCATGAAGACACTGTGGGGCAGTGACTGTGGCCACCCTTCAGGGTCACTTTGTGCTATATCATCGGAGCTGAGTGATGGGCTGGGAGGGTCCCTGGAGAAACTCTTGGAAGGAGCATTGGAGTAGGAGTCAGGAAACCTGAGCTGTGGCCTCATTTTACTGCTACCTGAGTGACCTTGTACAAGTCACTTTCCTTCTCTGAGACTCTTTCTGCAGTGGCAAAGGGGAGAGTCTTGCAAACTCTCTAAGTGCGTTTCAGTTTTCCCCAGCTCTGGCTGCATAGAGGGCAGACCGCAGGACCGGGAGAACTGCCCCCTCACTAAAGCCCACAGAGTGCCTCAGCAGACACTTCCAGGAGGCTCGTTGGTGTGGGAAGAGCCTCTGGGACAATTCACCCCTAGGGTGTAGGGAATGATGTTGGTCATGTCTGTGTTGTCCTTGCAGATGGCCAAGGTCCCTTGCACCACGGCGTCTGCAGCACATGGCTCAGCAGCCTGAAGCCCCAAGACCCAGTACCCTGCTTTGTGAGAAGGTAAACAGGCCCTCCACTCTGTCCCTGGTGGGACCACTGGCCCCTTGGAGTTCTGGTTTGAAGGGGAGTGATCTGGGACTTAGGTACCATGCTGGGCCCCATGGCCCATGAAGAAGGCATTGGGGTCCCCCTGGGCCTCTCCATTCTATCCCTGGCAATAAAGCGTAGCCAGATCTCCAGCAGAGACAGAGATGACAGCAGTCGGGGTGGGGATCTAGAGAACAATGAGTTTCAGGCCTTTTTCAAAAGGAGCTCAGGGCGAGGAGATGGTGTGCCAAGGCAGGGGAAATGAGGCAGCCTACAGGACTTGGGAAATCACATTTGAGCTCATTGTCTCCTCCACCCTCACAATACCACCGCCCCCAGCTGCACCCCCAGTTCCCCAGCCCCGGTCCAGTGTGTGCATCCATCTCAGGGTGTCTGAGGACTGGGCCTCTTGATCTGTTCCCTTTAGTGCCGGTGGCTTCCAGCTCCCTGAGGACCCTTCCCAACCTTGCATCCTCATTGGGCCTGGCACAGGCATCGCCCCCTTCCGCAGCTTCTGGCAGCAGCGGCTCCATGATGCCGAGCACAAAGGTACAGTTAGAGGGTTTCCGGCAGGCGGGGAGGGGACACCAGGTGGCCTGGCATCTCTCCAGGAGTAGGGCGGCAGTGACTGGAGAGTTGTGCCACCGCCCACAGACATTTCCTTGCCCTTCTCCCATTTGCCTCAGCCTGTGTGGACAAGTGATCTGAATGCCCTGGGCCTCATTTTCCTCATCTGTAAAGTGGGGATAATACTAGCTAGGATAGCTGTGGGCGTGAAATGAGAATTCAGGTCGGTTGCCGGGCTCCGCGGGCCCTCTGGTGGCCACCCTGGTAACTGGAGCCTGCTGGGTTTCACAGGGCTCCGGGGCAGCCTCATGACCCTGGTGTTCGGGTGCCGCCGCCCGGATGAGGACCACCTCTATCGGGAGGAGATGTTGGAGATGGCCCAGAAGGGGGTGCTGCATGAGGTTCACACAGCCTACTCTCGCCTGCCTGGCCAGCCCAAGGTAAATGCGGCAGCTGCCCGTGCAGTGGGTGGGACATTAAAAGCACAGTCTGGTGGGTGCCGTGGCTCCCCGCGAGGAGCCCTTTGCTCTTGGAGCCTTCGTCTCAGCTCTAAAAGGGAGGTGGTTACACAACCATCAAAGCGATGCTGTGAAGCTATCATGTTCACTCTGTCAGGAGAAGAGAGGGCCCCCGGGACATTCAGGACAAAGCAGGTCACCTGGTAGGTTAGACCCAGTGCCCAGCTGACTAAAAGTGCTCCCTTCAGATACACAGCTGCCTGGGAAGAAGTGTTCCGTGCTGGCTTTATGCCCAAACACCATGCCCCGGTGACGGTCTCTGCTGCCCTGGGGAGTCGGGACAGACCCTTGCCTCAGCCCCTGTGAATTTGTTCTAGCCACGGTGCTCTGTGTCCAGTGCTAGGGTCACTGGGCATCTTGTGTGGAATGAGAGCAGAGACTCCTAGGTTTCTGTATAACTGGGGAGCCCAGGGTTCTGTGCCCTGCTCTGAATTACAATGGGGATTCCGTGAACTCTGCCCTGAGAAGCTCCCTTTACTGGGGTGTAGGCAGGTGGGCCTCAGAGCCCAGGCAGGGGAAGTGGCTTGATAGATGCCTCTCTGAAGCATGGTGAATTCAAAGTAAATGCAGGAGCCTTACTGAATTGTCAGCTTCTTGAGGGCAGGGCTGAGGGGTCAACATTCCTCTCTCTGGCCCCAGCCCAGGCCAGAGCTGGGCGGGATGCAAGGGCACCTCCTTATCCTGAGCCTGATCCCTAGGCAAGGTCCCGGCTGGGCGGGTCCTCACCCTGCAGCCCAGCATGTCCCCTCACTGCCTCCCCCTGGCCAGCAGACCTGACTGCACGCTTCACCCCCAGAAGCAGGGGCCTGGACCCACCACGTCCTCTGGTTTCAGGTCTATGTTCAAGACATCCTGAGGCAGCAGCTGGCTAGCGAGGTGCTCCGTGTGCTCCATGAGGAGCAAGGCCACCTTTATGTCTGTGGGGATGTGCGTATGGCCCGGGATGTGGCCCAAACCCTGAAGCACCTCCTGGCCGCCAAGCTGAGCCTGAGCGAGGAGCAGGTGGAGGACTATTTCTTCCAACTTAAGGTACGGTGGCTGGTGTGTGGGTCAGGAGTGCAGATCAAGGACATGGGCAAGGGAATCAGGACTAGGAGAGTCAGGCTCAGAACAGTCCTGCACCTCAAAAGAATCCTAGAGGTGACTGGAGGTCAGAGCGAGATGGGCTGTTAAAAGGCCTGGCCGCGCATCCTGGTCTGGTTGCTCAGTTAGACAAAGGCAACACGTTGCTTTATGACAAGACTTCTCAGGGCCGCTAATGTGCTGTGTGTTGTGACTCCTCAAGGAGAGAAAGGATGCAGCATTTCCCAAACGTGTCTATCTCAGAGCCCACATTTCCCGGGGCGTCTTGTGGGACAAGAACGAGGCAGGCTGGGACAGCAGGTTGGGTGGTTCACACCAGCGCAGGTGCTGATGGGAGGTAGAGCCTAAGTGGGATTCAAGTGTGCCCTAAGCATGGCAGTTGTGAAGGCAGATGGCTCATGAGTGTATGTGTGGTAAGGAAGCCAGGGGAGCCCCAGGGGCTCGTCCTAGCCTGGACCTGATGAATGGGAGGCGGCTGGACCAGCAGAGCTGACACGCTGGCCTGGTTTCCCTTAGAGCCAGAAGCGCTATCATGAAGACATCTTTGGTGCTGTATTTCCCTACGAGGTGAAAAAGGATGGGGCAGCAAGGCAGCCCAGCGATCCCAGAGTTCCAGCGGCCCTCGGGACAAGTTAAAGTCGCTGCCACAGAACTTAATGATGGAGCCAACTCCCGATTATCTGAGGTCACAGGGCCCGGAGAGATGGAAGGAAATCATAGCCCGGAGCCTCACGTCTTAGTTCCCCAGCTCCTTCCCCGCCAAACCCTATACTTGACCTGCTGCCGGCTAGCAGCCTGGACCGAGTGGAACCTCTGGTCTCCCTTGAGCCCACCCTTCCCGGATAATGGAGAGTTGGGGCTTCCTGGGTCCCTTGAAGACTAAAGCTGCCGTGCCGGGCTCACCTGGTGGGTGACAAGGATGAACCTTCTTCTGATTGCACCACTTTACGTGACCACCAGGAGGCGCTGTCGCTCCACCCTGTATTTAGCTCCCCACTGTACAGTTATTTATGCCTCTGTATTTAAAAAAAACAACCTCCAGCCTTAAGGGCCGCTCGGGCCGTCCCTGTATGACTCCTGGATGGAGATATTTATATGGAATACATTTTATTTTAACCACATTGTACGTGAGTGTGGGTGTTCTGTAGGGAAAGCCACTCCATCACACAGAGTTGGGGACTGGTGGGTGGCACAGCCTGGACAAAAATCCCCCTCAGAGGGACATGCTGGTTTGACCACGCCACCTCTCAGAAATGGCCACCAGGTATGAGGCAGAACGTGGAGTTTTGTGCCCATCTGAAGACCTGTGATGGGGGCGAGGAAGCAAGATCACCCGTGGGGCGTGGGCGGTGACTCACGGGGCATGTCTCACACAGGGTGTGTCGGGAATGCACTGCTGCCTGTGGTACCAACCCCTTGGTGAAGGCCTCGCCCACAATCCCTTTCTAGAAGGTGGCTGTGTTTTGCTCTGGGCTCGCCTGTTTCATGAGAGTTTGGCCAATAATAATTTGGCACCTGGGTGACAAAGCAGGTGAGGTGGGACTGTGCCAAAGCCGTGGCAGTGAGTGAAGGACACATGTCTTCCACGGGGAAGACTTCTTCAGGGACTGAGCCTTATTCTCTTAGAATAAGGAAGGAACTTGGGTGTCCTGGGGGACCCAGCCACTTGGCTCTTGGTTTTGGCTCAGGGGATGATCTCACAGCTTTGTGGGTTCAAGCCCCACATCGGGCTCTGCGCTGGCAGCACGGAGCCTGCTTGAAGTTCTCTCTCTCTCTCTCTGCCCCTCTCGACTTGCTCTCAAAAAATAAATAAACTTAAAAAAAAAAAAATAAGGAAGGAACTTAGCCAGGGGCCGAGGGGTGTGGGAAAATCCAGCTCCCAGCTTGGATTTGGCCTTTGCTTCATTGGTTCCTGGGCTCACTTCTCCCCTCCCCCTACTCAGATGGGGTGAGAATGGGACAAAAGGGCACCCCAGCCCCCAGTGTCCCAGCAACGCACCTGAACAACGTGGTCGAGAATGTGGTCACCTAGACCAGTGCCTGTCCCCTCAGAGATGCACGCAAACCACCGGTGTCTTGTCACAACACAGACCGATTCTGGAAGTCTGCGGTGGGCCTGGGTTCTGCCTTCCTAATAAGCTCCCGGCTGCTGCCGGTGCTGCTGGTCTGAGGCCGATGCTCTGAGCCCCAGCCCGGTTCCAGAAGCACTGGATTCTTGATGGAGTCAGCAGGCTAAGTTCGCATCATGTGGGCACAGAACCGGCCTTCCTGCGCCAGCCCAGTGGCTGGTAGGGAGCCCCCCCCAACACTGAGCCACTCTCCCCACTGTACCCTAACCCCGAACGCTGGGACCCACAGTGGAACGACACAGACAGGTGTCCACTTGAGTCAGCTTCTCCTGAGACCACACCCGCCACCTCCTCCCACTGGGACACAGGGGGCTGATAAGCCATCTGGCCTTCTGGCCCAGCCCTTGCAGTGTGAGTTTGTTTGCAGGGTTGGCCTGTTACCAAGCTTCCTGCATCACAGATTCCTGCCCAGGAGGCCCGAGCCCAACCTGCTTCGTCCCACCCATGTGGGGTGTGTGTGGGACCCACTGGGAGCAGGTGTGGATGTCAGGACCCACCCCATCAGTGAACCCATGCTGTCTCCTCCCGTTGCCCTTGCCCAGAACTTCCCCAACTCCAGAGACCCCAGAATGTCTCAGACACGTTCAATAACCACAGTGAGCCCATGCACAGGTGCCCATAAGCATTTGTCTTTCTTTGAAGGAGGCTGGGAAAGGACCTGCTGGCTGGTGGAGATCAGGGGAGCGTCCTCAGGGTATCTTTCCAGGAGCAGGGAGGGTGGGAGCTGGGTGCAAGGCAAGGTCAAAGGTAGGAGAAAGGGGAGGGGCCCAGGACACAGCTTCCCACTAGAATGAACGGCTTGGGGCTGAGGCGGAGTGGGGGCGGGGGGGGGGGGGCAGGGGGTAGGGAGTGTGACGGAGGGGCAGATGGGGTGCAGGCCTGGTTTGGGATCTTGGGCTCTCCCTTTCTGCCAAGGGGACTGAACATAGGGCTTAACCTGTGGGGACCACCCCCCTCTCCTCAGACGGCAGGACTGGGGCGGCTGCTGGAGCCCCAGGTACTGCTCTGAGGAAGGCGCCCCCTCCCCCCTGACCCGCGGCCAGCTGCCCTCCTCCCCTCCAGGCTGGCTGCAGCCGGAAGCAGAGCCAGACAAGGACACAGTCTCTCCAGAAAAGTCCCCAGATCGTCAGGTAGCTGGAAAGGCCCGGGCAGGGACAGGGAAGGTGGAGGTGAGGAGCAGATCCGAACAGCAGCACGCCCCTTCCCTTACCCCCAGGGCCAGGGAGCCCGCCTATGTCTGCACATGGGTCAGCTGGATGTCACCCGCCACCTCCAGGCTGTTGATGGCAGGCAGGTTCTTTAGGCGGTGGCAGTATTCAAGCAGGTGCTGACCGTCCACGGACACCTTGAGGCAGTGGCCTTCACACATGATCCACACCTGCATGGAAGCCATGTTATTTGCACTCCCCTTGGAAAGTCCTCAACCCTAAATGCAGGCTCGTGTCTCCCACCACCTACCTGCCTTCCTCAAACATGAAGCAAGTGTCACGCCTGCCTTCAGCCCACCTGGGGGAGCCCACCGTTCCCTCCACACACCTCCTGTTCTTCCCCTTGTGCCTTTACATACCCTGCTCCCCCTTCCTCTGTGCTCGCCGCGCTGCCCCCCTGCCCCCCTGCACCCATACAGGTGGCTTCTCCCCAACCAGCAAGCCTCCCCTGCCTTCCCCCACCTGGTCAGATGACCCTCAGGCCGTGTCGCCCACCCTACCCCCACTCTCCCACTGACCCCGAGCCTCTAGGAGTAGGAACACTGGCCTGTGCCATCCATGTCCCTAGTGGCCGGCACCCAGCCAGCCTCCATGCCTGCACCCCCGCAGTGCAGCCTCCTGTCTTGTGCTTCCCACCCCACATGTGCTCCCGGAGGCAGCGAGACCACGTCTGTGAAAATGCCACCAGGACAGCTGACACTTCCAGCACACTTACTGTGCCCTGGGCACTGTCCTAAGCCTGTCACAGACATTATTTCATTTCATTCTAACATCTCTATGAGACTGATATTATTAGCCCCGTTAAAAACATTTTTCTGGTAATGTTTTTGAGAGAGTGCACACGCGCAAGCAGGGGAGGGGCAGAGAGAGAAGAAGACGCGGAATCTGAAGCAGGCTCCAGGCTCTGAGCTGTCAACACAACTGGGGCTTGAACTCACAAGCCACGAGATCATGACCTGAGCCAAAGTTGGACGCTGAACCCACACGCTGAACCCACTGAGCCACCCAGGCGCTCCATATTAGCCCCATTTTTTTAGATGAGAAAACTGAGGCCCAGAGCAGTGAAGTCGCTTGCTCAAAGTCACACAGCTATCTAGGAATCCATGCATACTGCTCTCTGGCTTGAAACATAACCGCACGCTGCACTGAAATCCAAACTTCTTCCCACGGCTCTCAAAGCCCTACGTCAGTCACCTCCAAGCCTGAGTGAGGAGTATTATGGCATATTTTAAGACACAGATGTCCAGGCTGGGATGGGGCCAGGTGAACCGAATGCGTAGGTGGGGCCGAGAACACCTGCCCTGTGTGATCGGGCCTCCAGCCTCACCACCCACACCTTTCTGTTGTCACTTTAGCCAGAAGACCCTGGCCTCCCTGTCCCTAGACAGACCATGCCCCTGACTCTACCTTTGTGGGAATAGCTGCCCCCTCTGCCGCCCACCAGGAATGCCCCCTCAGATCTTTGTGAGGCGGGCTTCTTCTGAGGTCTCAGCTGCACTAGGGCCCCCTCTGACAGCTGTCCCCATCAGGGGCAGCGTGGCCCCTGCCCCAGGGCTCACTCGATCCCATTAGTCTGTTTTGCTTTCTGCACAGACCAGTTGTTATTTCCAATGACCTGTCCAGGATTGTTGAATGAGTGAGAGGTAAATGAATGACCCATGCTTGGGCCCCACCTGGCACTTACTGGCTGTGTGACCTCAGGCGAGTAACCCGCACCTGTGAGCCTGTCCCTTCACTGGCGAGCAGAGGCACCACCACCCACCCTATGTGGGACAGTACGAGGAAAACAATAATAGCAGCCATCTGTGGGGCACGTTCTGTTCTTCTAGGCCCAGGTTTCACCCCCAGAGGCCTCAGCTCCCACATCTTTCAAGGTGCCCCCAGACGCCCTCCACGCCCTGCTTTGTTTGCCCGTTGACCCCCTCTGTGCTCCGGCCGCGGCATCTTACCGAGAAGCTCTGGCCTCGGACAAAAGGCATTTTTCGGGGCAGGCTTCGCTCCTCAGACCCCCAAGAGCCGTTGACCTGTGTGTTGCGGACCACGGTGTTCTCGTTGAAACGGGGGTTCAGGTGGAAGGCGATGTCATTCCCACAGCGCAGGTTGATGTGGAACCTGGGCATGGGCAGCTCCCATGAACCTCTTCTGCCCACTGAGCTCTGAGTCCCTACCCCTCCCAGCCTGCCCAGAGCCAGGGGGGGATGACCAGAGGACCTTGAGAGCCTTCTTGAGGGCCCTGGCTTACCTCTGGGCACTGGGCAGGACGGTGCCAGACACGATGATGCTCTTGGAGGGGTACAGCCCACCCGGGATGGAGGTGAAGAAAGGCATCGGCTATCAGGAGGAGAGGGGACAGGTCAGTCGCAGGGGGCGCTTTGTGCCAATTTCCATGAATATGGACTGTCAGCTGAGTTTGACGGCCGCTTCTGAGAGTAATATATTTTCGAGAAAGAACTCCGTAACATCCTTACTTGGTTCAGTAAATGCCAACGGAAAACTTTCCAGCATTGCTCAAAGTAACGGGCTCAAGTTGTCATGAAAAGAGCTTTGGCCGGATGCCATAGGATGCTTGGGCTGAGGGGAAGGCCCTAGCCTATGCTCATGTCGAAGGGACAGTTCTAAAGGTGACATCTCCTTTCAACAGCCTTTTAATTCACTTGGATGTTTTCAAACGTTAGCTTACTAAAGGGTTGCCTTAATTTTGTAAGCCGCCCCTCACCTCCCACCCTGCCCTACTTGAACAAGGCGTCCGCCCCTCCCAGAGAAACCACTTACGTAGGTTAGGTTGGGGTACGCCATAGGTGGGATGACGGGGTTCTGTTGAAAGAGAGCAGGAAGTTTGGTTTGGGAGTGCACACCCACATGGGACCCCCACATTCCAGAGGCCCCTGGCCTCTCGGCTTCGCCTTCCTTCTCAAGTCAGCCTTGGTGGAACTTCTTGCCGTGTTCCCTGACATCATGGCCGCCTGCCTGCAGGTAGCCGCACTAACTCCAGGCCTCCCATCTGATTTGTGCCCGTGGCGGGAGAAGCAGCAGCAGCTTAAGCCTGTGGCCCGCGGTGACATGCCAGGGGCTCGTCCTCAGGACGCAGAGTCTCATACCCACATGCTGGGACCGCTGCACTCCCCTCTCAGTGACAGCAGGACCAGTTTTTTTGCTGGTCCCTGAGAAACCCGCTCCAGAATCTTTGCCATCCCCAGGGCCATTTTACTCATGTGCCTCCTGAGCAGAAGGCCCAACCCCCCAAAACTCTATCCTCTTTGCCGCACTTCCTTCCTGCCTCTGGGAGTAGAGAATTCAGTCCTTGGTGAAGGGGCACACGGTGGGGCCGTGATCTGACCCGAGCTTTCAAACTTACAGGGAACATCTGTCCGGGGGCGCTCTGCATGGTGTGGATGACAGTTTGAGTCTAGAAGAAAGAAATCCAGATTTGAACCGGCTCTTCGCGGCGTCAAGACCACCACCAGCTGCCACCAGAGGGCATCACTTAACCCCCTATGAGGTGACTCCATCTTGAGCGTGTAAGCAGCCCAACGGCCCCCGCCAGATCCCCCGAAACTGGCGGATGGAGGGGTATCTTCTCTCAAGGTGGTGAGGTAGGGGCAAAGGTTTCTTCTACTTGGAGAAGAAATACGGCTGCGCTTGTGGCCTGTGGCTCGTCTTTCTCCTCAGGGGACTTTATGTGGCACAGCCTCGCTTTACGAGAGGAACGAGTGGATGTGTGGCCTCGGTCTCCTGTGGCCGCTCACAGAAAAGGGCAGGGGCTTGAGCAGACAGGGGGCAATTCAAGGTGTTTCCCAATTCACGAGGGCCAGCCAACCCCCTTGCCCTGCTTCCACCCTCCCCCCCCCACCCCCCACGACAGCCAGGCAGACGGCCCGGGGTGGCCTCCCCGTGGGAGAGGCCCGGTGCCCAGCCTGCCTCCTCCTTTGAACCCACCGGAAGAAGCAAAATTAAGAGGATGGGAGAAACCAGAGACTTACAATGGGAGCCGTGTTGGCCTGCCAAATGCCTGGAGACTGAAGGAGAGGAGAAAAATCAAACAGTAGTTGACGTTGGTGTTTCACGAGGGTGAGACACTGGCGGAAAGTGGAGTGAGAAATACCTCCCCAGACACGCTCACCTCCTTCCTGCTCCCTAGCAAGCCTTCCAGAGTGAGCCTCCCCCACCATCCCAGGCCCACCAGGGTTTGGGGGTACAGTCAGGGTTGGGGGTACGGTCAGGTTGGGGAACATCTGCATTGGCTCCTCCAGAGGGAGAAGAGGATGGGTCGCAGAGAGACCGTACAGCTTCCCTTCCCTCCCAGAGGCAAAACCACTACTTCCGGTGCCCTATTTGATCCGTAAGGTCAACCATTTAGTGAAGGCCATCTGTGTGCCAGGCTCTGACTTTGGCACTTTTACAAGGGAGGCACCCTCGGCTCCTGTTTCGCTAGCGAGGCAGCTGAGTCAGAAAGGTTAAGCAACTTGCCCAAGCTCCTCCCAGTAGTAAGTGATAAAATCCAAACTGCTACTCGGTTTTGGCTGATCGTATCTACCACACTCCATTGTCCCCAGGCCAGAGCCAAAGTCGGGCTGCCCTGCAAGACTCCCTGAAGCTTGCCCGGTCCTGAAGCCAGCGGGGTGCGAGGCGCATGCCCTGTCTGTACCGCGATGGGCCACAGAAAGCCTGAGGCACCCCTTCCTCAACCCCCGCTGCTCCAGTGCTCGAAGGAGGGGCCAGGCCATGCTTCCCTTCCTGTCCTAGACCCTGTCCCCACCCAGCAGACCGTTCTTGCCCTGGCTGGTCTCCCCTTCTTCTGGCTGTGCAAACCACACTCCACATGCACCGAGCCCCTACTGCTTGCCCAGATGCTAGGCTAAGTGCTGGGGATACACAAATGAATGACCCACAGTCCCAGCCCACAAGGGGCTTGTGGGTGTAGGGAAGGAGGGGGCGGAGGGACAGGGACAGATACGTAGGCACAGTTACAACAGGACATGGTAATTGGCATAGCACAGATATATACATAGTCCATGGGGACACTGGGGTGGGGGGGGACATCCAATGATGTTCCAAACAGCAAAGATGCCCTTGAAGAGTGACATTTAAGCAGAGCAGTGAAGGGCTGTTAGAGGTCGGCTGGGGCTGAGGTGGCCCAGGGTGTTTTCAGCACCAGGATTGCAGGTGCAAAAAGCATGCGGCCCCAGAGAGCCTCAAGTGAGCAGTGGAGGCTGCCTAAGCTTCATGGGGGAAGGGGCGTGGCCGGGAGGTGGGCTGGGGCAGGACTGGGGTGGGAGCAGGGTGGTTTCTGCACATCCTGCCGGGAATTTAAGGCTTTATTTAGAAGGGTTTGCAGCCTTTAGGATTTTTAAGCAGGGAGAGGACGCAGTCGCATTTGGGTGTAGGGAGGTCACTGCCGCAGTGGGCGGGGTGAGTGGGGAACTAGAGCCCGGTCCTTGTAGTCAAGGGTCAGACGGCCTGGCCCAAGAAAGAGAGTGGCTTCGGGAGGGAGAGGTGTGGGTGCAATGCAGGCATACTAAGGAGGGGAAGGAAGGCCGACTCCCAGGTCCCCAGCTCTGGGTCAGGTGGTGTGGTGGAGACGGGGAAGCTTTGGGTAGGCATCGTGGGGCCCGCCTGCTGGAACCAGCCTCTCAGAGCCTCTGTCCTTCCTGATGAGCGTTCGCTCGGTCTCCAAGGCCTCCACATTGAACTCACTTTTGGCTTTCGCCCTTTGGGCCTGGGTGGGAAACAGGCAGTCTGGGAGAACTGCACCGTGGAGAAGGCAGGCTGCATAGGGGTTGCTCGCATGTTCTGTTAAAACAAAAGGCACCAAGGCATGAAGAGAAGCATTCATGGAGCCAAGGAAGCTCAGACAGGCAGGGGCCTGGGCCAGAGGGAGGAAGCCAGGCAGGCCGGGGAGGGTGTTCAGGATCATGCAGAGAGGCAGAGGGAGGATTCGGCTCCAGTGGGGGGCAGCAGGCCACTGAGCTCCTGCCCCACCCTCCTCCATCTTTCTCCTTCACCCTCCCTTCCCCTCCCCTGCTCTCTTCCCCAGGCCCGTGGGGAAAGAGTTGGGTAGGGAGGGAATGTGAGAGATTAGGACAAGAGAGAGAGGAGCTTGGACCCACGGAGGGCCTGCTGTGTGCTCTTCTCATCTCAGGGAGCACCAGGACCAAAAATGGTGACAGCAGTCCCCCTCAGCCTCCTGGGGCCCTGAGGGAACATGCGCCCAGCATACCCCCTCCTCCCAGTTTTCAAAAAAGCCAGAAATCCTGGCTTTTTTTCCCTCACCTTTTTTTTCCGCCTTTAATTGTGGTGACACACGTGTGAATTTACCATCTAACCAATTTTAAGTGTATGGTTCCAGCGGCATTAAGTGCATTGGCACTGCCATACATCCGTCACCACCACCCACTTCCAGAATGCAAAACTTCTCCTGGCCTTTTAGATGCTGGCAACACGTTCGAAAATGTTGACACACGGAGAGGGGCCAATAGACCCTGGCGTGGGCCCAGGCAGGCCGTCTTGTGAGCTCACTGAATTCACCCAATAACTCATGGGGCAGCAGTGGCTACGCCCCTTCCACAGATGGGGAAACTGAGGCTGGGAGAGGCAAAGTTGCTTGTCTAAGATCTCACAGCTGGTGATAATGGCAGAGCTAGGCATCTGAGCTAGATTCAGTTGGATTCCCAAGCCTGGGTTCTTTCTAGAGCCACGTGGCCTCCTAAGCATGGTGGAAATAGAGAGTGACAGAGAGCGGTGGCCAGAGTGTCTGGGAGACTGAGACAAGGGTTCTGGACAAAGACAGTAAGTAACACAGAAGGACAGGACAGGGGAGCTGGAGGTGTGTTCCCAGAGTCACCTGGGTAGGACATTGGCTGCTACCATTGGGCCCTCCCAGCAGGGCCTACGTGCAGCTAGACTGGGCCCTGCACTGAGCCCTGAGACAGGTGCCAAAGGGACATTCTGACCTGGAAGCCGATGTAGGACAGGTGCACAGCACCGCTGATGGAGAGGGTGTCCACGTGGTGGAAGGGCACGCGGTGTGGGTACTGCACAAAATGGCTCCCGTTCACTGTCACCTGTGAAGACAAGTGCATATTCCAGAACAGTGGTCTCAGGCCAGGGCGAGGGACCTGAACCCCTGCTCCCAGGACTTAAGACCTGTGTTTCGTTTTCACATCTGTCCCCCAGGGGTCAGGGACACCAGCCTTCAGAGCTGTGCCAGTTGTAAGAACATGGCCTATGATCCAAAGTGCATCAGAACCCAGTCCCTACTGGGCTCTACTGGGCTTTTTAGTTCTTAGTCATTTGTTTATTGCAATCAGTTTACCTTTCTTTTTTTTTTTTTTTTTTTAATTTCTTTTAATGTTTATTTTTGAGAGAGAGAGCATGCACGGGTGGGGGAGGGGCAGAGAGAGAAAGAGAGAGAGAGAGAGGGAGACACAGAATCTGAAGCAGGTTCCAGGCTCCGAGCTGTCAGCACAGAGCCCAACGTGGGGCTCGAACTCACGAACCATGAGATCATGACCTGGGCTGAAGTCGGATGCTTAACCAACCGAGCCACCCAGGTGCCTCAATCAGTTTATCTTTCTAATGTTAGCTCATGGAGGTGTTGTTTAAATATGCATAAGCATGTTCATGGGGAGCAGGGGAGAGGCAGGTTGTACACTGAGGGGACGGGAACATCCATGCTCGCACAGAGAAGGACAGACACGGGGACACTCACCCCCCACCTGTCTCCCAAGCCCAGAGACGCTACTCTGCTTACGTAATTTGCAACACCATGTAAAACTAAGCCATTGGCGGAACCCGGACAAAGGCTGCAACAATATTAGCAAAAACCAAACGTTAGCAGGGACCTGCAGGGGAGGAAAGCCTACAGCAAAGGGATGGAATGAACTAGAACTTTAAAGACCCGCAAGGCCCAAAAGCGCTACGGTGATTTACCTAGTTCCTATTTCCTGAGTAAAAGCAGCAACAGGTGTCCCTGTAGATGTGCAGGTGAAGGTGTGTGAGCAGACTGTAGCCATCACTAACGTTCTTACAAGGCAAACGTCCTGCCATCTGTATAATGGCATTGCTCACGTGACCATTTAAAAGCTCACGTGACTTCTGATGGCGGCTCACCGCACCTGATAGGGCCAGGAGGGAGGGGAAGGAGGCGGTGGGAAGGCGGGCGAGGGGGGCTGCTTCTCACCTTGAAATTGTAGCTGTCCACCAGGAAGCAGAGCTCAAATGGGTTCCCCATCTGGAAAGGCATATGCATCTTCCTGTCCTCTGGCCCCCAGCATCCGTTCTGCTTTGTGTTGCAGACCACATACCCGCCCTCTTCGAACCGTGGGTTGAAGTGGAAGGCAATGTCATTGTCGCTGGGGCCAGAATGAAAGTTCACAGCAAACCTAGGCAGAAAGAGATTCTGCAGCCTGGTTTATTGCCAGGTGGGGGGAGGGGGGCTCACACCCTTGACTTGGTCTGTCTGCGAACTTGCATACAACCTGCATGGCAGGTTTGGACCCATCCTTAGTTTGTTGCCATCCTTTCTGTTCACCTAGCTTGGACTTCGTGTGTGTTTGTGCAATTGTTGCATGCTGCCCTTACGGTATGATTTTCTAAAAATACGTAGAACACGGGTAAACAAAAATAGTGGACGCTTTCACGCCAAGTGGATACTCGGAGACCAGCCCCCATCAGCTCAGTTGGGAAAGAAGAAAACCAATTCAAAGGCGATGCAGAATTGAGGGAATAGGCCTCCAGAGCTGGTTTCTAAGGTACAGAGTAAATAGTAGCTCTCTCTCACTGGAGGTTGGCGTGTGTCCCACACGTGACGTGCAGAGTGGTGGCCCCGAAGTCAGCAGGTCTGGACCCAGACCCCAGCTCTACACTGCTCATCATTTGTGACGGTTCTGAACCACACTACCCTCAAATCACCATCACCAGGGAGGTGAGTTACTTCCTTTGGGGATGCTTAATGAGGCGGTGTTCTAGAAAGCCCCACCCAAATCCATTTCCATTCCTGCCTCTCTCCTTGGAAGCAGCCTCTCACTGTCAAAACTGCCTTTGGGTACAGCCTATGGCTCCGAACGAAGAACCTTCCGAGGAGCCTGGCTCCCAGAAGGGGCACGGTAAACATTTGTTCTGTCTCTTCGCAGACAGAGCTCCCTCAGGTCCTCCAACCAAGTTCCAGCCTGAGGCTCCTCCTCCGAGGCGTCTCTGTCCGCAGCCTTCCCTGAGCTCAGCGCACCAGCGTGGTCCGCCACCTGCTTCTCGGGGTCACTCCAGTCTCCCCAGCTAACGCACAGTGCTCTCCTGTCACCCACATCCCCCACAGTGCCGGGCTCTGCACCAAGCCCAGAAGCGGCCCTTGAGAGTCATTCTATTAAATTCCTGCAGAGTCTGCTTGATTTCTTGCTGGAGGAGCTCTTAGAAAATTTCTGCCTCGGGGCCCCTGGCTGGCTCAGTCAGGTAAGCGTCCGACTTCGGCTCAGGTCACCACGTTACAGTTCATGGGTACGAGCCCCATGTCGGGCTCTGTGCTGACAGCCCAGAGCCTGGAGCCTGCTTCAGATTCTATGCCTCCCTCTCTCTCTGCCCCTTCCCACTCATGCTCTGTCTCTCAAAAATAAATAAATGTAACAAAAAGAAAAGAAAACGAAAGCGAAAACTCCTGCGTGCAGAAGCTTTGCAGGAAGAAGTCGGGACAGTCTCTGTTAGACAGGATGGGAGTAGAAAGCCATCCTGGTGCCAGGGGAGGGGTAGGCAGAGGGAGAAGGAGAGAGAAAGAAGGGAAGTTCAGAGGTGAGGTCCCGAAGTTCCCTGCTGGCAGGGTTTAGGGGGATCCTGGTGCCTCCCTTCCCTCAGGGTCTCCTGGGGGCGCTCAGGGCTCTGGGACAAGTCCCATGGTCAGCGCGACCATGTCCACCTGGCAGGGAAACGGTGGTGGAGGAAGTCATCTAGAGTCTAGATGCCGAGCTGAGGTAGGGCCTGGCCTGGGAGCGACGTGAAGGTGGGTCCAGGAGGTCCCAGAACCCCTGCCAGGTGGTGAGAGAGAGGACCACAGTGAGCAAGAGACATTGGGGATTGAGGCAGAAAGTCTTCCGAGAGAGGCTGCGGGTCCAGACGGGCTCCCGTGGGCACCGTGGACCTCAGGAAACAGCCCCCATGTACACAGGCCCCGTGCAAAGTGGGCGAGAAGCTGGACCGCGGCAGAGGCCAGGCAGGGCCGCCCGAGTTTCCGAAGGGCCTCCAGCCTCTGAGGAGTCCTCGAGTGCCTCCCTGCCTCCCTGTTCCCAGAAATCCCTCCTTGGGGAGGAGGGGGGTGGTGGGAAACAGCACTTAAATGGTGTTTGTGTTTTGGATTGACTTAGTATTTTCCAGAAAAGACCTTGAAACTGAAAGCGACTTGCATTTGATGGCAATTTTCAATATTTCTGCATCAGCCAGATGAGGGCTCCAAAGTACTGAAGGGCTAGTTCAGGAAATAAAGGAAGTGATATTTTTGCCACTCTGAGTTATGGTGTAGAAAGTTCGATCCCAGAACAAAATCATCTGCTTTTGGGCTGGCCTGCCTCCCTCCTTAGACTATGAGCTCCTGTCACCCCGATGTCTATGGGGAATCTCTGTTAATGGTGCCCGGACGCTACGGGCAGATGACAGTGGTGTCACGCAGGTCACCCGGGATCCCCCGAGCCAGGCGCAAGCGGCTCCGAGGGTGTAGGGCGAACCCACCTGAGCTGACAGGGGCCACGGTTTGCCAAGGGGTGAGGCTAGAGAGAAAAAAAACCAGTTCCAGGTACCTGGTTCCATTGTAGTAAAGAACGGTCCCAGTGAGAGTGATTTTAAGTCCATCCTGGAGACCCCCCTGGATTTTCCCAGAGAAGGGGATGACCTGTAGGGAGAAGAGGCAGGTCAGTCAGTGGGCCCACCTCCGTCTGGTCCCCCCAGCACTTGCTAGAGGCGCCTGGGTGTGTCAGCCTCATGGATCCTCCGGGCCCGTGAGGGAGCAGATCTGAGTCCAGATAGTTCCACACACATTCTAAGATTGTGACAGGGAGGCTCTGGGGCTCTGAGACGACGTGATGGGGTGCTGGCCTCCCTTGAGAGTCTGAAAGTGACAACTTCTAAGAGGAAGTAACATGTACATGGCCCTGAGATGGGAAGGAGCCAGTGATGGGAGGAAGGAGTGATGGGAGCGCTGGACCCCAGGTCAAGCTCCTAGCAAAGGCCCCAGAGCCCTGGCTGGGGACTCAGGAGGCCCAAAGGACCAAAAGAGACCACCCATTCTAGAGGATAAGCCTTCCAGTTGCCTGACAGGGCCAGGAAGAACGCATCCTCCCCTGCTCCTGCCCTCCCCACCCATAGAACCATGGTGACCATGACCTTTGCCCTTCCAGCCACCTCAGGTAGCGCCTCTCCTCAGATGCTCTCTGCAGCCATGGGGCAGCCCCCTCTTCTACTTCTGCTTTTTGGCTCCCCGTTCCTTTCCTCAGGCCCTCGGCAGCCTCCGAAGCCCTCCTCCTAGGGCCCCTCAGCACCAGCTTTGTCAAATTCTCATTCCTGGGCCACTTTAAAGGACCAACGGTTATGGTGAGGCATGCCTCCTTTCAGAGCCAGACGTACTCCAGGTCTGAATGCTAATTCTTTGGCTCATTACCTGAGTGGCCTTGGGAAGCTTATTGAACCTCTCTTTGCCTCAGTTTCCTCATCTGTAAACAGAGGGATAAATCCCCACCTTCTGTGTCATTTTGATGATTAAGAAAAAGTCTGCGGAAGAAGCTGGCACCTAGCAGGTGTCTCTCTACCACCCCCCTTCTTCGATGTTGGGCTATCTGAGCGAAACCCCAAACTGGTTATTTCTCAACTGTCAAAGCCTAACTCCAGAATCCCTCTTAACTAATGTGGTTGTATAACCTGCATTAGACTGGGAGAGACATCTAGCTCCCCGTCAATTTTCACACTTGTTAAGTTGTTCACACCTTCTCTAACTTCTCCCCTAGGTCAGTTCCTTGCAAAAATGAAATGCTTACAGGAGCCAGGCCGGTGATATGTGTGAGTGAGATGTCCAGGTAAGGCGATAGGTGAGAGGGACTGGAGGGGAGTATTACAAACTAGATGTCGCCTCCCTCATCTAACAGGGCAGTGTGCGTTCAGCTCTAACCAGTGATCACCACCCATGCCCTGTGCCGGCAGAGCTCCCAAATTTTTAGAAGACAGAAATCTGGATTTTCTTTTCTGTAAAACTTTCTAATTTCTGGGGGGAGAATTCTTTAAAAAGGATTTTGGGGGCACCTGGGTGGCTCAGTTGGTTAAGCGTCTGGGGCTCTTGGTTTCGGCTCAGGTCAGGGTCGTGCAGTTCACAAGATCAAGCCCCCAGTCGGGCTCTGTGCTGGCCTCGCGAAGGCTGCTTGGGATTCTCTCTCTCACCCTCTCTCTCTGCCTTTCCCCGCTTGTGCTCTCTCCCTCTCTCAAAAATAAATAAGCATTAAAAAAAAAAAGGGGGGGGGCGCCTGGGTGGCTCAATCAGTTAAGCATCTGACTTCTGCTCAGGTTATGATCTTGTGGTTTGTGAGTTTGAGCCCCATGTCAGGCTCTGTGCTGACAGCTCAGAGCCTGGAGCCTGCTTCGGATTCTGTGTCTCCCTCTCTTTCTGTCCCTCCCCTGCTCGTGCTCTTTCTCTCTCTCAAAAACAAATACACATTAAAAAAAGAGATAGAGGGGCGCCTGGGTGGCGCAGTCGGTTAAGCGTCCGACTTCAGCCAGGTCACGATCTCGCGGTCCGTGAGTTCGAGCCCCGCGTCAGGCTCTGGGCTGATGGCTCAGAGCCTGGAGCCTGTTTCCGATTCTGTGCCTCCCTCTCTCTCTGCCCCTCCCCTGTTCATGCTCTGTCTCTCTCTGTCCCAAAAATAAATAAAAAACGTTGAAAAAAAAATTAAAAAAAAAAATAAAAAAAATAAAAAAAGAGATAGAAAAGAAAAAAATACTCCTGGCAAGCATGCGTCCTTCACTTAAGCACATCCACGCTAAAGTGTGAAGAACTAAAAGCAGAGTGTGGTTAGGTGGGTTTATCAGCGCACAGAAGGGAGGGTGAGATCGTGGGGACGGGGCAGCACAGGTTAATCCTAAGCAACGATTTCCCCAGAAAGGTTTTGAGCTTTCAATGTGTCTTAAATGGTGTCCCCAAATTCTGAAAACCAAGATTATTTTAAATTGAGTACAACTTTGCAGACAAGGCTATTCACCGCAGCATTGTAACAGCAGAGGATTGGAAAGAAAAGTTCAGCAAGAGGATGATGGTGAAGTAAATGGGTTCGATGTAGCCTCCACAAAAAAAGGAAGAGGAAGAAGGGAATTCTTTGAGAACTGATACGAAATGACCCCATTTGTAGAAAAAACATGGGTGGGAGGCCATATACATGCATTTACTTATTGATGAGGGAGCAGAAGGCAAGCTGGCAGGTCTCAAACACTGCCCTCCCCCCCACCCGCCCCCACCCCGTGGGATATGTGGGATATTCCTCAGGGACTCCTGGCTGCCTAAGAACAAAGGAAAAGGAAAAAACTAATGATTAACTGATAGAGATCATAGTCACCCTCCATCACCCTCCACAGTGATGTAGGGAACACAGGCAGAAGGAAATGGCAGATAAAACTAAATTTCCTTATAACCTGCAGCCCATTGACGAATACTTGAGGCTGGCGGAGTGAAATGTTTCTCCAGAGACTCCCTACTGTCTTGCTAGAGGGAAGAACAACCTTAGCTGGACAATACGTAGGCCTCCGGTATCCCATGAGTCTCTAGCATTTGAAAATCTCAGTGGAAACTTCCCCTGGACTCTACCTCCCCCAACCCCATAGTATATAACAGGTGTCTCTTCATAGTCCTGGGGCAACAACTCCTGCCCGCAGATCCTGTCCCCGTGCTGCAATAAAATCACCTTTCTGCACCAAAGACGTCTTTGGGAATTCTTTCTTGGCCGTCGGCTCCGGACCCCACGAACCCCACTGTCTCCCCCAAAACCTCATCTCCTATTATGCATAGAATATCTGTGGATGGATTCAAAGAAACTGACAATACTGGCTGACTCCGACGAGGTCCGGTGGGTTGAATAATTACTACGCCTTCCCCGCTGCCCCAAACGTCTACGTTCCAATCCCTGGACTTTGTGGCTCCCGTATGTCACCTTATGAAGCAAATGGGGATTTGAAAGATGTGATTCAGTTACAGATCTTGAGATGGGGAGTTTATCCTAGATTATCTGGGTAGACCCAATGTCATCACAGGGACCTCAAAGAGAGAGGCAGGAGAACAGAGTTAGTGGTAGGAGGTGTGACAACAGAAGCAAGAAGCTGCTGGCCGTGAAGATGGAGGGAACCCCAGCCGCGGTAGGCGGGCAGCTTCCAGAAGCTGGAGAAGGCGAGGAGAGCTTCTCCCCTGAAGCCTATATTTTTGGATTTCTGCCCTCCAGAACTGTAAGAGAACAAATCTGTATCGTTTTAGGCCTGGTGGGCCAAGTCTGTTGTGGAATTTGGACCTGTGCACGTGCATGAGAGAGAGAGAGAGAGAGAGAGAGAGAGAGAGAGAGAACTCTTGGATTTATGGTCCCAAAGACGTGCCTCCTTGTGGTAACAGCTCTCCTACTGGGCAAGTCACTTGATCTGTCTGTGCCCCAGGTCCCTCCTCAGGACAGTGGGACAACAGCACCAACCTGACCGTGCTCGTGAGAGGATTCGATGAGATGCCACACACTGCCACACACGAAAGCCCCTTGGTTCACAGGCCTTTGACAATGGCAGCTCTTTGCATCAGAATGTGACTCTGCTGGGTCAGAACTTGCTCTCGGCTCCTGGCTGTGCCTGGAGGCTGAGGACTTTCTCCTCCTCTTCTGATCTGGAAGAACCAGGCTCTACCCGCCGGCCTCAGCAGCCGCCTTCTGGAGGAGGCCCAGGGTCACCAGAGGGCTCACTGGCAGGAGGCGGCGGGAGACTTTCGGCCAAAGGGAGCCATTGCCCTACAGGTTCTGAGGCCCCTCTGGTGGCTGACCTTCCTTCCCTGTTACCTCATTATCCACTCTGAGTGCCCCTTTTACAGAGGAAAGTGAGGCACAAAAGATTTGGCAGTTTGCCCAAGGCCACTCAGCTGGTGATAGCATGGGGTCTGAATCCCAGCACAAGGCTGGTCAGGTGAGGCGTGTGGGGAGTGGGCAGGAGACGGGGGGCCAGGTTCCCAAGGCGGCCCTCATGGCGTTTGGCTCCTCAGAACAGCTGGGCCGCGGGACCTTCCTGCCACCCTTGGGAGGAAGCAACGTTTCTATGGCTGGACATCAGCGGGCCACTTGGGAGAGGGCACCCTTGTGGGACGGGCAGGTTTTCCTGGTGCCTGTGGGGACTGGACCCATCCTCTTTCTCGTTCGGACTCCAAGGCCCTGTTTTAACTCACTGTTGCCCACAGGAAGATTCTCCTTCTCATCTGAAACCCTCGAATGCAAGGATTGGCAAGTAAAAACTAGCCACCAGAATCATGAAATGTCGGGGCCTATGAGGATCTCTGGGATCTCTCATCTGATGGAGAATGAGCCTGAAGTGACACATTTTGACGCTGAGAGCCCCATGGAGGGCCAGCTAACTGGAGCCAGGCCCAGCTTCCTCCAGCGACACCTCCCCTCCCCCCACCCCTGCCCTGCAGCCTCTGTCAGGCTATCAGCCCAGCCCCTCCGGAAGCTCTTGGCCAAGGCCCAGAGGGGCTCCTACGAAGCCTCCTGGGCCTCCTGGGCCCTGCTGATTGCCTGCCTTCCCCTGTTAACTGCTCTCTCTCTGTGGGCACCTCTCTCTTCTGGGGGTAAGTCAAGGCACCTCCCTTAGTTGCCACTTATCATCTGGGGACATTGGCAAGTGGCCTCAGCTCCTCTGTTTCCCGCGTCTGATGTGGGGGTCGTAAGACTCACAGGGTTTAAACAAGGCCACGGGCAGACGGAGTCTACTCACATGTGGCCAAAGGTTGGAGGCAGCCCCCTGGGCCCCGCTCTGCAGGGACAGCCCCACTCCCCTCTCGTTCCCAAGATGGCCCCTCTGCACACACCCTTGGCCTGCCTCTGCCTTGCTAACTCACCCCTCAGGGAGCAGACACCTCCCCCGGAAAGCCTCCCCTGCTGCCTCCAGACTCCTAATAATACAAAACACTTCCAAAGCCCCCTCCCTACAGTGTGCCAGGCACTGTGGCCACACTTTAGATATGCTACCTCCCTAATCCTTACCCAACCCTGGGAGGTGAGCCCGAAGATGATCCCCTTTTACAGATGTGGAAACTGAGGCCCAGAGAGGTAAAAGTAACTTGCCTGAGGCCCCCCAGCTAGTAAAATGGCTGGACCCAGGGAGGCCATCTCCAAAGTAAGCGCCCTTAACCACCGCGCTGGGCTGTTTTCCTCCCTAGAAGCCCTGGTCGCTGCCCCGTGAACATACAAACCATCACTCTTCTCGTTATTATGCCTGCCTCCCCCCTCTTCCCCCTCCCCGCACTTCCCGCACCTAGGACATTTGTCGAAGAGGCATGAATCCCTAGGACGGGCTCCCAGGGGAGCTCCGTGAACCTTTGTCAGAGGCATGAATCCTGGTGGTTATCAGCCCGCCAGTCCAGTCCGGAGATGCAAGGGAGACCGGCATGGGGTGTGCTGGGACTGCCCCTCCTGGCTTTCTGCTCTTTGCCTTGTGTCCTCTTCGGGACACCTGCCCTCCGCCTGCTGCAACCCACGGGTCATTTCCCCACAGACCGAGCGCTGTTTCCTCCTGGCGGAGGCAGCTGGCTCAGCGGGGGCCATCCCATGCCAGCACCAGCCATGCCCTCAGCCCCAGAACTCACCGGGTTCAGGTAGGGAGGCTGGGAGCTGCTTAAGGCCATCTCTCCACTGCCCGTGTGGCCCTTGATGCTCTCCGCGGCCAGCCAGGCAGTCAGTTCTTTGCACTGGGAGGAGATAACCAGGAAATAGAAACTGAAGCAAACCTACAGTTACTCAGTAGGGAGGAGCCAGAGGCAAGAGGAAGTGGTCTGGAGAAAAAGAGAAGGGAGGGTGTTGAGGGAGGGCTGGGGGTACACTGAGGGAGGAGGGAGCAGACACTCCTCACCTCAGTGACCTTTGCCCTTCCTCTCTCCTGTGCTCCACTCCAACAAACCACTTGTGTTTGGTTCAGACAGATTCAAAGAGCCTGACCTCACTGACATAGCAAGTTTCTAGAGGACACTGTCCACGAGCATGGGGCCGTGTCTCCTGCGTATGCCTGCCCACAGGGCCCAGAAAACAGTGGGGCTGTGCCGGGCATCGCCCGTGCACGGGGCGGTGGGGGAAGGCCTGCTTCTACCCACTTGCACACAGAGAAACTGACGCTCAGAGTCTAAAGGACACGCCCACAATCACACAGATCACCAGTGGCCACCCGAGCTATAGGACACCTGGGTTCTCAAAAAAGTATTTCTCCCTTTCAAAATTCTATTCCTGGAACGCCTGGGTGCTTGACTGGTTAAGCGCTGGACTCTTGGCCTCAGCTCGGGTCATGATCTCTCAGTCGTGAGATCGAGCCCGTGTTGGCTCTGTGATGAGCGTGGAGTCTGCTTGGGATTCTCTCTCTCTCTCCCTCTCTCTCTCTGCCCCTCCCCCACTTGTACTCTCTCTCTCTCTCTCTCTCTCTCTCTCTCAAAATAAAATAAAATAAAATAAATATATAAATAAATACAAATTCCACTCCTCATATTAAAACACAATCACGTAGAAAGAAATGTTTTTCTGAGCCTGAGTGGCTCAGTCGGTTATGCATCCGACTTAGGCTCAGGTCATGATCTTACGGTTTGGGAGTTCGAGCCCTGCACCGGGCTCTGTGCTAACCCCTCGGAGTCTGGAGCCTGCTTTGGACCTTGTGTCTCCTTCTCTCTCTGCCCCAACCCCCCAGTCAGAAACAGATAAAACATTTTTTTTTTTTAATTTTTTTTTAACGTTTTATTTTATTTTTGAGACAGAGAGAGACAGAGCATGAACGGGGGAGGAGCAGAGAGAGAGGGAAACACAGAATCTGAAACAGGCTCCAGGCTCTGAGCTGTCAGCACAGAGCCCGACGCGGGGCTCGAACTCACAGACCGTGAGATCATGACCTGAGCTGAAGTCGGAAGCTTAACCGACCAAGCCACCCAGGCGCCCCAAATAAAACATTTTTAAAAATTAGAAAGAAATGTTCTTCAAATAGAGGACATGATAATGGAAATTGTTATCCTAGACTGTACTGGTGCCCCGGGAGCTTCAGATCCCCTCTCTTTATTTCATTCGTCTCTTCTCCCCTCCCCTTTTCCCCCTGGGCTTTACAATGGAAAGAGGACAAGTCTTCGACATAATAGAACATTCCAAGTGACAAGACGGTTGGAGACATATGAAATAAACTGCATTCGAGTGGCTTTAGTACCTAGTGAAGGGAAATGACTGACTGAAGCAGAGACCAGCAGGATAGGCTGTCAGAGGATGAGGTGGGGGGAGGTGACAATAAACTTACCTGGAGCCATGTGGGTCCCTGCACTGTGCTAGGGAGAGGGGCCACGGTCAAGCCTGGAAGAGTGGTTAAGGGTCATCCGGGCACCGGCTGGGTAGAGGTTGCCCTGGGGCCGTGTGCAGCTCTGGGCCTCTCTTCCTCTTGCACCTTGCCTAGATGCTCCAGAATTTGCAAAGGCTGACTTCTCTGAGATGCTCCCAGAGACTGAGCCCACATGTCCCCCCTGCCCACCCTCCGTCCCCATTATATTCCTGGATCAATCAGAATATGACCAAATATAAGGGGCAGACAATAGTTGGAGCAGAAAGGAGGGGCAGGAAAGGAAGGGAAGGTCTCTGGGATCCTTTCGGGGACACCAGGGACACCAGGAGAATTTCCTCATTGATTGGCTATGGAAAACTGGATGTTAGATTGGAATATTCACTGCAGATTGGAATATGAAAGAATACAACTTTGGAAAACTCCTTGATGGACTGTAATAAAGTCAAATATCTGCCTCTCCTATGTCCCGGTTAGTCTAATCCTAGACATTTACCTGAAAGAAATGAAAGCACATGCATGCGTTCATGATGGCTTTGCTCCTCCCAGCCCCAAACTGGAAACCACACAATGGTTCACCAACAGCAAAAAGGAAAAATGCATTCATACAATGGACTAGCCTACTGCCAAAAAAAAAAGGGGAACTACGTCAGCGAACCTCGTGGTTGAATGCAAGAAATCAGATATGCTGTGGGGCGCCTGGGTGGCTCGGTCGGTTGAGGGTCCGACTTGGGCTCAGGTCACGATCTCGCGGTCCGTGACTTCGAGCCCCGCGTCGGGCTCTGTGCTGACAGCTTGGAGCCTGGAGCTGCTTCGGATTTTGTGTCTCCCTCTCTCTCTGCCCCTCCCCCACTTGCTCTCTGTCTCTCTCTCAAAACTAAATAAACATTAAAAAAAAAAATTAAGACCGTGCCAGGGCCCAGTCGACCCTGGCAGCTCCACGTCGCCACGCGGTGCCTGCCACCCATTCCCAGGTGGCGAGAGGTAGCCCTTGGGAACGTTCCTTCAGAGCTCTGTTGTTCAAGGTCCTGGATGCTCGTCCGAGGCTCTCCGTTCCCTGCGCTGTAGACCAAAGGATCTGTTCAAAATAGGCGTCCGCCGTCTCCCACCCATGAGGATGGCCACTATCAAAGCACCAGGAGGTGACAGGTGCTGAGGCAGATGAGGAGGAAGGAGCCTGGGGCCCGGCTGGCAAGCATGTGAAATGGTGAGGCCGCTAAGGAAAAGTGCCTGACCTTAAGCGTCTGACTGCCGAGGTGTCCATTTCAAAGACGTCCGCCTCGAGTAAAGGCATCGACAGCTATGGGACAGCTTCTAGCTTCTAGCACCCAGGTGGCCCGCATTCATGAAGTTCCCCTTTTAGAAAGCCTTGGGGAAACCTCGACAACCCCTGAGCGAGCCTGCTTTTCCATACTGCACCCCCATTCCCTTCCAACAACCCCCCATTAGATCCCAGTAAAGGCAGGACTCCACATCTGTGCTCATGCTCGCTCACTTTCTCTCCCTACAGCCTCCCCGAGTGGCCCTCGTGTGCCGTGGACCCTCCAGGACTTGTGAGTCAGAGACCTTGGGTTTTCTAAGTTCCCTGAGGGTTGGTGCTGAGGTGCATCTTGCAGTCATTTAAGAAGCAGAAAGGCTGGTTCAGCCACCACAACCACTCTAATGGGGAAACATCTGGGGGATGCTCACCCAAGCGGTATGGGGTCAGGTGAGCGGCCAGCCATTTCTAGCCCACAGCATCACTCTATCAATAGGTTGAGACCCACGTGACACAACAGTTTGGTGGTTCCTTAAAAGCTAACCACAGGGGCGTCTGGGTGGCTCAGTCCGTTAAGAGTCTGACTTCGGCTCAGGTCACGATCTCGTGGTTTGTGGGGTTCAAGCTCCATGTTGGGCTCTGTGCTGACAGCTTGGAGCCTGAAGCCCGCTTCGGATTCTGTGTCTCCCCCTCTCTCTGTCTCTCAAAAATAAATAAACAAACAAACAAAAAAACGAACCATAGAATTACCCCATGACCCAACATTAGCTTATAGCAGCATTATTTATCACAGCCAAGAAATGGGAGCAACCCAAGTGTCTATCGGTGGATAAAGGGATTAAAAATGTGTGTAAATAGGGATACCGGGTGGCTCAGTAGGTTAAGGCATCCGACTGGCTCAAGTCATGATTTCATGCTTTGTGGGTTCCAGCCCCGCGTTGGGCTCTGTGCCGACAGCTCAGAGTCTGGAGCCTGCTTCCGATTCTGTGTCTCCCTCTCTCTGCCCCTCCCCCACTCAGGCTCCATGTCTCTCCCTCTCTCTCTCTCTCAAAAATAAATAAACATTAAAAAAAAAAAAAAAAGCAAGACCTAGGGTCACCTGGGTGGTTCAGCCGGTTAAATGTTTGACCCTTGATTTTGGCTCCGGTCGTGATCACAAGGCACGGGGAATAGAGCCCCGCACTGGGCTCTGTGCTGACAGCCCCTCCCCCACTCATGCACGGGCTTGTGCCCACTTTCTCTCAAAACAAATAAAAAAAAAAAAAGCAAGACCTGGAGTAGTGTATTTTTTTTTTTAAATTCCAGTATAATTAACATACAGTGTTCTATTAGTTTCAGGCATACAATATAGTGATTCAACAACCCTATACATTTCTGGGTGCTCGTTACGGTAAATGCACTCTTAAGAAAAATTTTTTAAGTGTATTTATTTTGAGAAAGACAAAGAGAGTGAGCAGGGGAGGGGCCGAGAGGGGGACAGAGGATCCGAAGAGGGCTCTGCGCTGACAGCTGACAGTGGAGAGCCCGACACGGGGCTCGAACTCCCGAGCTGTGGGATCATGACCTGAGCCGAAGACAGATGCTCAACTGACTGAGCCACCCGGACACCCCACAGTAAATGTACTCTTAATTCCCTTCATGGAGTGGAATATTTTTATTGGGACCTCTTAGTTAAGCTGGGACTATGTTTCCCTGAATTCCCCCACCCACCCACCCCCCCCTTTTTTTTTTTTTTTTTTGCAAGTTCTGGATGTGAAGGGGCCACAAAAGGAGTTTTACACGCAGTTTGGAAGGAAGAACTGAAATCTCACCCATACCCTTTCCACGCCCGGAAGGCTCACGCGTGTTGTTACTCACCTGCTCGCTGTCCTGCTGGTGTGGGGCTGGCGGCTGGGCCTGTGTTCAGCACCGCTGTATCTC
This sequence comes from Panthera onca, assembly GCF_046562875.1. NCBI lineage: Eukaryota > Metazoa > Chordata > Mammalia > Carnivora > Felidae > Panthera > Panthera onca. The sequence goes on from NC_138352.1 coordinate 35,958,106, forward strand.
CTCCTTCAGCTGCTCCTAATTCTGTTCCCGGGGCACGTTTAGATGTGTGACTGGAGGGCTCATGTGTCTCTTGCCGGACGCGCTCATCAACAACGATAGAGGCGTGGACGCAGTGAGAGAATGGTGCGGGCTGTATCCTCATGGGTTCCACCCATTCTCTCGCGTGACAGTTCGTTCTGGCTCCACACGCACCCCTTCACGTCCCCGTCCCCATCCTGACTGCCCGCTTTGGTGACTTCAGACTGTGCCAGCAGACAGAGAAGACCGCTTTGCAAGCTCCCCCAATTATGGGTTCCTAGTAAAACACACCCTAGTCAAATTCCTGTAAGCCACATTGGAAATTGTGCTGGCAGTTTCTCACAAAGTGAAACATACCTCTTTTGCGGCCTCGAAATTCCACTCCTCGGGATTTACTCACAGTAAATAAAATCGTACGTCTGCACCGCGACCCGTGTACGGATCTTATAGCCCAAGCAGCCCTCAAAAGGCAAACAGATGAACACGTTGTCGTCACACAACAGAATACAGTAATAAAATGGAACTACTGATAAACACATTTTAGGTAAGTCTCCAATATATGATGCCGAGGAAAAGAAGCCGGACACAAAACGTACACACCGAATGCTTCCGTTTCCAGGAAGTTCTGGACGAGACCCAACTAACCTACGAGGAAAGAGATCAAACAGTGGCTGCCACTGGGAAGGGGCAGGAGGGATCTTTCTGGGGTGATAGAAATGCTCTCTGTCTCAAGAGGATACGGACTCCTCGGGTGTGTGTGCCTGTCAAAACTCACCAAGCTACGCGCTTCACCTTCTACACTCTCTGCTTGTGTGCAAAGTATACCTCGATTTCTAAAACACAGCTTGAGAGAGGCCCGGGGAACTCAACTCCCTGTGCAGTTCAAAATTTAAAAAAAAATTTTAAAAAGCAAACAACAGTTTTGTTGTCTGTCAGCCAGAAAGATATATATCACACTATATGTTAACTGGCTTGGATCTAAATAAATAAAGCAAGTAATTTTTTTTAAAAGATATCATATACAGTATGCTTCCCTTTTCGCCATGGGATATGTCCCAGGACCCCAAAGATATGGTTGAGGTCTTAGGTATATCAACGCCTGTATATATAGTACTTTTTTTCCTGTACGTATGTACGCATAAAGCTGAATCGATACATTCGGCACAGTGAAAGATTACAGTAATAATAAAATAGAATTACAACAATATACTATAATAAAAGGTGAACGTGGGTCCTCTCTCTCTCTCAAAATATTTTACTGTACTTGCCCTTCTCCTTGTGACTCCAGAGGATGAAATGCCTGCGAGGGAGCTGAAGGGAGGCAAGGGACATGGCCTTAGGCTATGCCTGACCTCCTGACAACATGCCAGAATGAGGATCCTACGCCTCTGGCCCACAGTTGCCCGCGGGTAACCGAAACTGCGGATAAGGGGGCGCTACTGCATCCCCGAGAAGAGACCATGCAATACGAAGTCCCCCTCCGATGATCTTACAGCCTGGTTGAGATCACCTCCAGGGCTGGCTGCCTCTCCCACTGCCTGGGCATTTCATGCTGTGTGGACCACATCCATCCACAGGTCCCCCCACTGCCTTGGCTAACCCTTTTTTCCTTAGTCTCTTCTCGGTGAAGGCTCAGAGGCGCCAATGGGCTCTCGTGTCGGGGTTACTACAGGGCAAATGAAAGGGTGCCAGCCTTCCTTGGAGTGTCTGTAGGGCACCCAGTGTGAGTTCCACCTTCACCCCAGGCCTGACCTTCCTCCACAGGGGCTGCTGACCGAGTCACTCCTTCCCAGGGCAGGAATCAAAGTTGAACACTTATTTAGAAGGAATGGTGGGGAGGCGAGCGTGTAGGCTTAGCTTGGAAGGGGAAGGAGAGAGGACCCCTTCATGAGGCAGGGGAGGGACGGTGTCAGGACAGGGTTGCAGGCTTCCCCCCCACCCCACTGCCGGCTTGGCCTCCTTCACCTCTGCCCCAGCTGAACTCTCACTGGCAGAGCCAAGGTCTTTGTCCTGATAAGAAGGAATCGAAACTATTGCACTTCCACTTACTGGAATTCACAGCTTTCTAAAAAACACAGGAGGGTATGGCCACTCCAGAACAATGACTCTCCTGGGAGCCCTAAAGTAAATACAGCCAGCAAGGAAGTTGGGGGCGTTGGCGCCAGGAAACATCTAGCATAGTGATACTCGGACTTTGGTGAGCCTGGAATCTCTCCCAGGGCCTGGGCTTGGGGAGTTTGGAGGTAAGTCTGGAAATCTGCATTTTCAACAGGCACCTCATGCAGATCTTGTGGGATCCGAATTACAAATCTGGGGGGCATCTTTAAGAAAATGGATACCTACAGGGCGCCTGGGTGGCTTGGTCAGTTAAGCGGCGGACACAATCTTGTGGTCCGGTCTGTGAGTTCGAGCAGCCCCCCATCGAGCAGCCCCCCATTGGGCTCTGTGCTGACAGCTCAGAGCCTGGAGCCTGCTTCCGATTCTGTCCCCCTCGCTCTCTGCCCCTCCCCCACCCATGCTCTGCCTCTGTCTCTGAAAAATGAATAAACCTAGGGGAAGGGGATGGAGGGGAAGGAAGGGAAGGAGGGGAGGGAGGGGAAGGAGGGGAGGGAGGAGAAGGAGGGGAGGGAGGGGAAGGAGGGGAGGGAGGAGAAGGAGGGGAGGGAGGGAGGGAAGGAGGGGAGGGAGGGAGGGGAGGGAGGGAGGGGAGGGAGGGGAGGGAGGAGAAGGAGGGGAAGGAGGGGAGGGAGGAGAAGGAGGGGAAGGAGGGAAGAAGGGGAAGGAGAAGGAGGGGAGGGAGGGGAAGGGAGGGGAGGGAGGGAGGGAGGGGAGGAAGGGGGAAGGGGAAGGAAAGGAAAACCTACTTAACCAAAACAGATGACCAAACACACACATGGCTAGGGCCCTGCCCCCTGTCCATGCACGTGAGGGGCCCTGCTGGTGAGTCTACCTCTGGGCCCAGAGAGGAAAGTGAAACCCCCTTGAAGAAGTGCAGATGAGCACTTCATTTACGAGCATTTACTGAGCACTTACTGCATGCCCAGCCCTGAACTTGGCTCTGGGGACCACAGACCGAGAGGACCTCGTCCTTTCCTTCCAGTGCTTCATAGATCCTTAGGGTTGGTGGGGGTACCAGTTATTAAGCGCACTGCTGTGCTGTGAAAGAAGCGTGTATGGCTTTCAGTGGGGGCACAGCAGCTGAGTGAGGCCAGGCAGGTCACCTGAGCTCTGTGAGCCTCAGTTTCCTCACCTGTAAGGTGGGGCGAATCATGGGCCTTCTTTCATTAGGCCGTCGGGAGGGCCGAATGAGCTAATGCTTGGAAGGCACTTAGGCCAGCGCCTGGCACAGAGCAAGCGCTCCCTACGTCATATCTATTTGTTCACATTATCTTACTTGTGGGTGGTGAGGCCAGAGAGGAAGTGGCCGCGGGGCTGAGCTTGCAGAGTGCTGACATCCTTTCCACGGGCGGCAGGGCTGAGGAGTGGAACCAAGCACACTCAGAGTCCCTTGCTCACACTTCCTCAGTGGGGAACCCAGGTGAGCCACCAGACTGACGTCCCATCAGTTCATTATCAGATTCACCGCCGCCTCTGCCTTTAGTCCTTGCGTGATTAGCCTGGGACTAGTCTTAGCTCCCGATTTCCTTTAAATAAACTTAGGCTTTTCTTCTCTCTCCTTTTTAAAGTTTACTTATTTATTTCGAGAGAGAGAGAGAGAGAACAAGAGTGTGAGTGGGGGAGAGAGAGAATCCCAAGCCAGCTCCACCATGACGTGGGGCTTGAACTCATGAACCGTGAGATCGTGACCCGAGCCGAAATCAAGAGTCGAATGCTCAACCGACTGAGCCACCCGGGCGCCCCTGGATGCTTTTATTTTAAAAGCAAATTTCAGGGGCGCCTGGGTGGCTCAGTCGGTTGAACGGCCGACTTCGGCTCAGGTCACGATCTCGCGGTCCGTGAGTTCGAGCCCCACGTCAGGCTCTGTGCTGACAGCTCAGAGCCTGGAGCCTGTTTCGGATTCTGTGTCTCTCTCTCTCTGACCCTCCCCCGTTCATGCTCTGTCTCTCTCTGTCTCAAAAATAAATGTTAATAAAAAAAATTAAAAAATAAATAAATAAAAGCAAATTTCACATCATCACCATAAATGGCAACCACCACCACTTCCATAAATAAAAAGTCTCGGTGGGCAAAGCGGGTTGAAGGTGGTCATGCAAATTTTGGGGGGACACAAACATTTGAATCATTGCAATGAATATCCCAAACATCATAAAATCCAGAAAAATAATATTTTTATTACTTTCCTGGCACTATAACGCCTTCTACTTTTTTGGCCGCATATTCTTTGCTTCTTTGTGTGAAGATTTGACATATTTTCCATAAAGGAAGTAGAAAGATCATTCTGTCTTTCCAACGGCCTGTTTTTTCTCCACTGCCTGTGTCCTCTGGGTACCAGGTAACATGGGACACGTTCCTTTGGCCCTCTGGCCCTGCATCTTTGTACCTGGACCCAGGGGAGTTGGCACAACAGACAGGAGGAGGGTTCCAGAAGCCATTCCTAAACTGGGACAGTCGGGAATAACTGAATCATTAATGGAAGTGGCTGTGACCCACATAAATATATCCCACTAAACCTAGAGTGAACATATGCCCAACTCAACGACTCTCTCTTAGCCAGACCCCCGAATTGGCTTCTCCAATACCACCTGACTCAAGAGGCAGTATGACAGAGGGGACGCCGGAGGGGAAGGAGACAGTAGTGTTAATCAGTTCGCTTCATACATCTTAGCTCTCATGGGGCGACTGGATGGCTCAGGAGGTTAAGTGACCTACTCTGGGTTTCGGCGCAGGTCATGATCTTGCAGTTCGTGGGATCAAGTCTCACACTTTGCTGTCAGCACAGAGCCTGCTTGGGACTCTCTCTCTGCCCCTCCCCTGCTCATGCTCTGTCACACTCAAGAAGAAGTCAACGTTTTTTTTAAAAAATACATCTTAGGTCTCTCAAATGTTGCAAATACCTGTAGTCACGGAAACCTATTGCCTAGGCAGAGAAGAGCCTTCAAGTTCAAGCTTCTCGGGGACCCCACCTCCGGATTTGGTTCCTAAACCAGCTGGGAAGACAGATAACGGCTGGGGTGCCAGCCAGGGACGCTTGCCAAAGGAAGATGAAGCCTGGTTATACCCTTCCTCTGGAAGGCTTCCCTCTGCCTCCTTCCTTCTCTCCTCTCCTTTCAGGAGCAGAGTCCCTCTTCCTCGACCGTGAACGCTCCCCAGGAAAGGAACCAGTGTTTACCGACGCCGAATTGCCATCTGCCTGGCACGGGGCCAGGGATTTTACGTCTGTCATCTCTGGCCAAGCTCCCGGCAGCCCTTGCTGTGCTGAATAATCGATGAAGAATCAGAGAAGCGCCCAGCACCACACATGACACAAACAGCCAAAGACAGGGCAGCCGGGCTCCTTGGTCTACGAACTACCCCCCTCCCCGCCCCCAGCGGCCCCTCCCTCCACTCTGGTGTCTGTTGAAGGGATGACCTGGGTAGCTGGCCACCAGCTCCGGGCCTGCTGAGCGGATGCCGCCAGGTTCATCTAGCCCGTGTTCCGCTTACCTACGGCTGCATAAAATTACCCGAAAACTTAGCAGCTTAAAAGAATGACAGCATTGCCCCGGCTCACAAAGCTGAACTCGAGCAGGGCCAGGTGGGGGCAGCTCATCTCTGCCCCAGAGCGGGGACAGGTGGAAGCTGTGTCCTTTTATAACCTAGCCTCAGAGGTCAGGCTGCACCATTTCTTCCACATTCTGTTGTTGAGGCAGGTTCAAGGAGAGGGACGAGACCTCACCTCCTGATGGGGAGCAGCGATTCTGGAAGAGCTTGGGGACCAGAAATGCTTGGAAGATACAATGACTGCCATAGTCAAGAAACAAGTGCTGGGTCCCTCCTGGGACCTGGGGTGCAGGGAGCACTTGATGGGCACAGAGGAGGGAGTACTCAGAGATTTTTTTTTAAGTTTATTTATTTATTTAGATAGATAGATAGAGAGAGAGAGAGAGAGAAAACGCCTGTGCACATAAAGGGGCAAAGGGAGAGGGAGAAAGAGAATCCCAGGTAGGCTCTGTGCTGTCAGCGCCGAGCCCAGCGCCGGGGCTCGTCAACCATGAGATCATGACCTGAGCCGAAACCAAGAGTCAGATGCTTAACCCACTGAGACACCCAGGCGCCCCAAGATTCTTTTTCAGTTAACACTTGTTATAGTGTTGATTACATGCTAAGCAACCATTCTGGGTGCTTCTCCATCAGCTTTACAAAGTAGGTGCAATTGACTATGTCTAGTCTATGTGGGAAGAAATGAAGTCACAGAGAGGTGAAGCCACTTGCTCAAGGCCACACAGCCAGAAAGTATCACAGCGGGGATTCAGCCCAGGCAGTGCCGCACCGAAGCCTGCGCCGCTAACCACCGCACCACCCGCCTCACTTCTCACATGCCTCTTCCTAGGGCTTCCGTTCATGGGACCCAACCCCTGCTGCAGGGAACATCGGCCCATGTGACTGCGTTTTGTGCCCCCAGGGGCAAGGAGAGCTCTGCCACAACCTGTCTCCTGGTTTCATTTCTGATCAGTATTTTTCTGTGCCTGGGGAGTCAGAAGCCCAGAGCCTCAGGTGCTGCTATGGGTCCTGTCAACACCTTCTCACCCAGGGCTCATTCCAGAGGGGTGGCAGGGACCCGGGGCTGGAGGCTGCTCTGCTGAACAGAGAGGAACAATGAATCTGTTCTCTTTTGTAGCCGGACACCTCTGGGGAAGAATGCAATGTGGAATGAAATGGTACTTTCCATGGAGTGGAACATCATCTTATAGGGGACCCCAGGTGTCGAAGCAAGAGCCAGAGACTTTAAGAATCAGCCAGATGTGGGGGCACCTGGGTGGCTCAGTTGGCTAAGCACCTGACTTCGGCTGAGGTCATGATCTCACAGTTTGTGAGTTCGAGTCCCGCGTCGGGCTCTGTGCTGACAGCTCAGAGCCTGGCGCCTGCTTCGGATTCTGTGTCTCCCTCTCTCTCTGCCCCTCCCCTGCTCACGTGCTGTTTCTTTCTCTCAAAAATAAATAAACATTAAAAAAAAAATTTCAGTGAAGTAACTTGTTATTTGAACATTGTTTTACTCATCACAAAACGCTGATTTACATGAAAACACGTAAAGTCTTCATGATCCTGTGGTATGAACCTGTAGGCTTATATCAAATAAAGGTATATTCACTGAGGACTTGGCAGACAAAGTTAATAACATCAATTCAAGTTAATAAAAATCTCCCAATGTGACTTGGAGGGAAAAAAGGACAATTGTGGCTTGTGGAGAAAGATTTAAAAAACCCAGCAGCTAAGGAAAACATGCCGGATAGGGCAGTTAGAAACAAGCCCCCCAACCAAGTCTCCAGAACTGGGGACCCTCAGCTTTACCACCGGATGTTCCAGAACAAAGTCACATTTTTAATTTTCCTTGTTCCCACCCTTACCCATTCATTTCTACAGCAAATTCTTCTTGAAGGCATGCTGCCAGGCAAGGTCTCCCTGCCCATGCGGTGCTCACTTGGATGCCCCCAAGCATGACCCTCTCCCCCCTCCTCATCTACAGGCTCACCTTCTCAGCGAACAACCCCATCAGTAGGAGGGCAGACGTTTGGGGAGTTACCCTGGACGCTCACCTCTCCGCCACATCCAATCAAAGCTCAGGTCGTGATCCCCTGGCCTCTAGTTTTAGGCCCGCTCCAGTCCGTGCTATGTATCTAAGACATAAATCTAATTATAGCCCTCCCTTGCTCAAGAATCTTCAATGGCTCCCCAGGGCTGCCATGTTAAAGTCTAAACTCTTTGGCTTGGCACCTACAGGATCCCTCCAGCTCCAAACTACTCCCCTGGTTCCACTTTACAACAGCTGGAACACTCGTGATTTCCCAAGCCCACCCTGTGTTCCCAGACCTCTGAGCCTTTGCAGATGCTGTTCCTACAGGGCAGAATGACCTGTTCTTGTTTGTATGCACCAGGCACATTACTCACCCTATGAGTCGGCTCCAAGGCCACTTCCTCCATGAAGCCTGCCGGGCAGACTGAGGGACCTCTTAACGCAAGGGCACTACCCCCTTTTTATCTGTGTTCCAGCACTCGGCGCCATCTTCCGGGCACAGGTGCTCAGCAAATGTCTGACTTGGGACGTTCCTCGGCTTTTGCAGAGAGGAAACTCTGGAGTCAAAGCCCTTGGCTGAGTCCTGGACGAGCCACCTTCCAGCTGTGTCATCTTGGGTGAGTAGTTTAACCTCTCAGGGCCTCAGTTTCCTCGGCTGAACCACCACAATTACCGCCTCGTGGTGGTGTTGTGAGGGCTAGATTAAGGGAAGAGGATATATGAAGAGTACCTCCCTGGCTCAGAGAGGCCTCACGAATGCTGGCTCCTCTTAAAAAAAAAATTTTTTTTTAATGTTTATTCACTTTTGAGAGAGAGAGAGAGAGAGAAACGAGCAAGGGAGGGGCAGAGAGGGAGTCACAGAATCCAAAGCAGGCTCCAGGCACTGAGCTGTCAGCACAGAGACTGACGCGGGGCTCGAATTCACAGACCGCGAGACCACGACCTGAGCTGAAGTCGGACGCTCAACCCACTGAGTCGCCCAGGCGCCTCACGCTGGCTCCTTTTTTCCTCCGCCTGTTCTTACTCCAACCTCCAAAGCACCTCTCTCCATGACCGGCCAAGAGAGGCTCCTAGAAATAAGATTCAGGTAAGAGATCACTCCGCCCCCCACCCCCCATGGCTTCCAGGAGGCACAGGCACCCTCAGCCCAGGAGACACTGAGCAGCTCTGGGTCTGCTCACGAGCTGTGACTATTGCCGGCTGGATGACTGTCCTCTGGGCATCGTGGGCTCTGACGCCATTTTGCCTCCACTCCGTCTGTCTTCAAAGTCCGTGGGTAACTTCTTTCTTCGGAAGGGGCTCCCAGAGGGGGTCCAACCATCCCGAACCCCCCCTCCATTCCTATTCCCCCTCGCCATCCGAGCAGCCCCTCGCCCTCATCTGGAGCTGACCCAAGTAGACACGAGCCCCAGACACCTTGGTACAATTTTATTCGCAAACTCCAGACACCCAGGCTTGGCCTGGCACAAAGGATGTGTTCTTGCCAGCGGCAAAAAACTGATAACAGCACGTTCATGAATACTAACCGTTTTAATTTAAATTAATAGCATTTCTGGAAGACAAATGCGGTTGATAGAAAATATAAAAACTTTTACTGTACAAATTTTACATCACATTCAAAAAAAAGCAGGCGTGTGCCTGTGGCCACGGAAGACGCTGGCTTTACACACACTGATGAAATCCTGGCTAACACTGCAGCATCGTACGAGCTCCCTAAATGGCTTCACATTTGTGTTTCCACCCCGCCCCCCACCCCAAATCAACACAGAACCACGGCAATACAGGCTTACAGGGCGCACAGCTGCCCCCTGTGATCACAAGAAGAAAGGCCACGACGGGGCAGGATTCCAGCGCCCTGCGCGGATTTGGTGACGCGACAGAGGTCAACATCGCTACACTGCCCTCGACTAACGGGGAGCTTGCTAGGATTTGGGATCTCGAGTTGGATGGAGACCCGGGGACTGCGGCTTGGGGGAATAAAGGCAGCGGGGACATGGGCCCTAGGGTTTGGGAGGGGACGTTGGGGACTGGGGGCCTGCTGTAAAGAAGGACCAAAGCTTGGGCTCCACTCTCAGACCCTGCTGGGGACTCCGCAGCCCCCAGAGCTCGCGCCAAGGAGGCCCTCCCAGCTTCTCTGTCCCCTTCGCGGCTGGCCGTGAGGGCTGAATTCACAGTATCTGCAGTCCTTCGTGTGTTTCCATGGCAGACGGGGAGAGCACACAGAAGGGCAAGCACGTGTTCCCAACCTCAATTCACAGTCACTTAAAGAGACGGAAGGAGAAGGGGACCACGTTTTTTTTTTTTTTTTTTTTTTTTAAATGACAGGCAGCACAGAGGCTAGGCCAAGAGCTGGGGGGCGTCCAGGGCCCTGAAGACGAAGGGGGTGTCCCCCAGGCCTTCGGCTCTCCTTCAGGGTTCCTGGCAAAGTGTCAATTCCTTAAGGGCAGGGACTGTGACGGTTCCCATCGGGGGTCCCTGAACTTGCATAAGACACCGTAGGTGTTCGACAAAAGCTTCTTGAACTGACCTGCGGGCGTGATGCCCACAGGGGGAGGCCAAGGGATGACAGGATGAGACCAGCAGTCTCACGGAGGAGGGAAGAGCCATCCGGGGCTGACTCTAGCTGGGTGTCAGCTCCTGTCTTCCCCGACCAGGAAGGGAAAGGAGCTCGGGTCTGGGGCGCTCATGGGGGGCGGGAGCCTGGATACCTTGCCCGGCTGCACAGCTGCGCTCTCCAAGCGAGTGTGGGTCGGGCCGGTGGGGGGGGGTGGCATCTGACCCAGAGACAGGAAGGTGGCCCTACGACTTCGAGGCCGCAGCCCACTTCCCAGGACATTGTGGCCAGACTCCAGGGAAGGCTCTGAAGATTGGGAGCTTTGCTCAGGGAGTCTAAACGAAAGGGACGGGTGGCCCACACAACTCCCCATCTTGGCTCAGAGCATGGACACAGGTTCTGGGTCTGAATCCAACCACGTCTCCACCCTCGTCACCCTTGGTCAGTTCTGGTTTGGGGCCTAACATGGCGTAACGTCCACTGAAGGCTTCTCTCCCGTTTGGAACTTTTCTCTTTAGGTGACAGCTTCTGATGCAGACAGACAGGATGCTCTCACGTCACCGACTTTCCCCAGTCAAGCCCCTCCTTCTGGCGCAAATGTACACAAGTAGCCCGGACTCAGTTCACTGAAGGCTCTGAAGACGGGGGGCCGGGTGGGTCCAGATGAAAGGTGTGGGGGGCACGGGCCTCCCGTCCCAGCCGAGAACTCAGATGCGGGCGGTGGAAGAGTCAGGGGTGGCAAGGACTTCGAAAAGGGCTGGGGGAGAAGAGGTGGGCAGTTCCGGAACCTTGGCATGACTGCTGACGGGCTCCCAAAGAGCCAGGTCACCCTGTGGCTGGGAGGGCGGGCTCAGGGACCCTACTGCCTGCCACTTCTCTCTCCCCCTACCTTCTTTCTTCTCACCAATCAAGCCTTCATGGTGTCCACAGCTGTGGCGCTGGGCCTTCGCTCTTAGCCTCTTAGCTCAGATGTGAGCCAGGGACACGGATGAGTCCCAGCTCCTTAGCGTCTGCCTTCCTGGCAGCCGCGAGAAGAAAAGCTCTCTACAGGCCGTACAGACCCTGGCTACCAACCACTGGGTCAGTCCAGATGTTATTTGGGTCTCAGCTGTCTCTACTTTTCTGGCAGGTAGGGGCTGGATCCCTGGGGCCGAATGAGAACCCCAGCTCGCTGGGAACCCCTGACCCTCATAATCCAGCTTGGTTCCTAGCCAGGGTTTCCTCTGCCAGAGGAAAAAGGGACAGTGTCCTTCCGGTAGGACGGGGGAGAACCCTACAGAGGGAGATTCCCCACGGATGGGGTTTAGGGCCAAAGCAGAGTCCAGGTCGAACCTTGTGGTCCCCATCCTACCCCGAGAACAGCCACAGTCACCGTGCTTTTCTTCCTTCTCACTGCCGACAGGGGCCTCCGGGGGGGGGGGGTGGGTTGCTTCCACCAGCCTGGCAGGTGGTGCCAGCCCACTTCTGCAGAGCACTTTTTCTTAGTACCTGTTGTAAAACAGCGAGTTCACTCCACAGAGACGTATATGTAAACGTTTGCTGCCTGTCAGGGCGGGTCTGGTTGTTGGTGATGTCACTTTAAGACAAACAGCAGGTGCAGCTCCATTGCCAGCCCGGGTGTTTCCGTGGACGAAAGGTCTGAATCGATGAGTCGCGTTCCTGGTTTGCGGCACTTGGGAGGGTGGACCGATGTCTCGGAGAGGGTTTTCGTTTTTGTCGTGGCGGTTGTTGGGATGTTTCAGGACCGCGTTTGAGAGAGAAAGAAATCGGCAGAAAAAGTGCACAAGTTGGCTACATCTTTGGATTACTGGGCTCCAGGACGCCCAAGCCAAACCTTTCGAACCGGGGTACAACTTTGCTGTTAATGCTGCAAAGAGGAACAAAAAGAAGGGTTACGGCCACGCCGGTCTCCATTAGAAGTAGGGCGGTGTTAGCTAGGTCAGTCTCAGAAGCTCCGCGGAGGACCCGGCCCCAGCAAGAAGCGAGAGTGACTGCATGCCAACAGCCTCGGCTGAGCTGCTCCTGGCCACACGTGGCCGGGGTGCTAAGACTTGGCCACACACCCTCCCCGGGTGGGGGTGGGGGTGGGGCAGTGGGCTCGTTAGTCTCCGAGTCCTCAGCACCAGTCACTGCCGTGGCCTTGTCCGAACTACTTTCTCACCTGCAGCCCAGCAGAGCTCTGCTCCGAGCACAAGCGGGAGGAGAGAGAAACCTGTCCCCAAGTACCGAGAGGGACATCCCACACTCCTTTCGGAAAAGGTCCCCAGGCATCAGAGACCACGTGGGAAGCAAGCTGAAATGCAGATTCTCAGGGCCCACCTCCGGAGACCTGGGCTCAGTTGTGGGAGGGACCCCAGGAATGTGAATTTGGTAAGCGGCACAGCGAGTGTGTGTGGCCTCTCAGCCACACTCTTGATGAACGCTGACCTGGGGTCTGGTACTTTCTGTCCGCACTGGGCGGATGTAAAGGGAGTTAACATCGTGGGGACCGGGGGCAAAAGCTTTGTTCTCACCGGCGAAATCGTCTGGCGACAGCCCTCCCCCACCCCCCGCTTTGTTTTAGGACAACTTTCCTAAGCGCGCCGCTGAGGACGAAGCCCTCGCAGGCTAGTGTCTTTCACGGCAACAGGACTTTTGGGGTCCACCACCCCCCCGGCCCTCCAGGGGGGCCTGGCCTTCGGCAGCTCTGAAATCCTCCCGCTCCTTGCCGGACAAGATCTCTGCGGCTCGGCAGCCAAGCCAAACCTCTCCGCCGCGCTGTGGGAGCAGTACAGCCGGCGGGAGGCCGAGGTGCTCAGGGGGGCACGAATCTCGCCGGGGTGTTAGTAGGGAGACAGCACCACCCGAACACAAACAGTGCGGCCCCACAGAAGAAGAGTTAGACAATGAAGTCCCATCCGGGAGGCAATGCTGTTAGGGGATCCTCGTGGGCAGCGGTTACTCAGGCACACATAGGCCGTGGAGGGGGGTGGGGGTCAGTTTCAAAAACAAAGCGAGAGAAGAAGTCTCGGGAGAGACGCTCGGAGCAGCAGAGATCGCGTCCCCTGGGTTAGTGCCCGCATCTCAGCTTGCGCTTGAGCAGAAGTCACGGTGCCACGGGTCGATTAGGAGGAAGAAAGCCCCGAGTGCATGCAAGGCAGCCAGGCCTACAACCTACGGGAAGAAAGAGAAGAGGGGAGAGCCGAGTCAGAGGCCGAGCCCACGGAGGGGCAGGGGGAGCGGCAGAGGCCTGGCCAGGGCGGGGGGCAGGGGACCCTCTTTCCCCGCAGAGGGGGAAAAAGGCATCCCCACTCCCTTCCCAGCTGGGCAGCCCAGAGAGCTGGGAAGGGACCTGGCACGAAGCACCTGTCCAGAGCTCCGCCGGGACAGTCACAGAATGTTTAGACAGAGGTTGGCCAATGGGCCCACTGCCCCTCAGCCCCGGACTATCCAAAGTGACTTCCTAAAAGTTCACTGTTTTTGCTTACTGCTTTCCCTTCTTTGAAGCTCTGGCCAAAGGGCACCCTGGACTTGGGCCACTGATCTGAGATCGCTCCCACCCAGGGACAGGCCATCATCCGCCACAGTGGGTAGACGGAGGCCCTGCCACATGCTGTGGGTCTTCTCGGCCCAGCGAGAGACACACAGGCCTGTGGGACCCTTGCCGGTGGCCGTTCCAGCGACAGGAGTATCACTTAGGTTTATGCAAACAAAACACACAAAAATGGGGAAGCCGGACGCAGAGACAGAGCAGGAAGCAGGTTGCAAACAGGCAGAAAGACACACTGTTCCTCCAGAACCGGAAAGGAGTTCTTAAAGTCCAGGTGGCCGTAACGTCCTTTCCCGTAGTAGCGGCTCCGCCAGCGCCTGGGGGGGGCCCCGTGGCCATTTTGCCAAGTGTGGGAACAGCGCAGTCCAGTGGGTGACGGGAGTCGGGCACCCGGTGCAGACGGGTGGAGGAGGAGCCCCAGGAATCAGGACGGCAGGGAGGGGAGGGACGACAGGAGGGGCCAGCGCATCCGCCACCCCCCGAAAATAAACAAAGCAGCAAGACGGATGGAAAAGAAAAGAGAAGATGAGAATTAGACACTGAATGTGTTGAAGAACAGATCCTGGGCGGGAAGCTCGGACTGAGACTCAGGCGGGGCTGCTGGCATTCTTTCCTCCCAGGGGCTAAAACGGATGGCTTTGGGCACGGAACGACGCCCATGTGGGACTCCCGTTTCCCACCTGTGAAATGAGAAGTGGGGCTATGTGGTCTTTAGGGAATCTGGAAGTATCTCCGGAATGCCAGACCCACCTGCTGCAGCCTTCTCTTCTGTGGCTGAGAAAACCAGCGTCCAAGATATTAAACAAGTCGCCCAAGGTCTGACAAACCAGATCCTTGAACGTTTTGCAAGTCCAGGGGAACCCCAGTCTCTTGGCCTCTGCCAGGAGAGCTCCTGCTCAAAACCCAGTTCCAGTGACCCCACCCCACCCCCCCGCTTCTGGAGACCCTTTCTCAAGCCCTCTGGGTGGGCAGAGAGGCCCCTGCGTGTGTTCCCACAAAGGCTGTTCTCTGTCACAGCCCTTAGCATGTTATAACCATTCCCTTCTTTATCCAATTACACTATAAACTCCTTGCTGGCCGAAACCTGGCCTTGGCCTTCAGTCTCCCCAGGTGTGTTGCAGGTACCCAGCAAAGGCTGGCTACAACCCACACCTTTAATGGCCACATTAGGTTATGGAGTCTGACTCATCTTAAGAGCAAAATATCGAAACTACTGTGTCATTCTAACAGACGGTATTCCCAGCCCTAAACTGTCATTCCTCTAGACCGTCCCTACCAACGACCTAAATCAGCAGTTCACCGCATTTCTTCACGGACTTCTGCCTGCAACCTCTGGTAGGTCGGGCGACCCTGCCAGGCCTCCCCTCCCCTGCAGCTTGAGACCCCGGTTGGCTTGTTTTCAGATGGGAGGGGCTGGCAAACTATATTGATGCCAAATCCAGCCACTAAAAGATGTGGACCACTTTGAAGCTTTGTCCAAAACAAAAACAGAAAAACCAAGAACGTATGACAGAGATCACATGACCCACAAGCCTAAAATATTTACCAGCCGCCCTTTCTAGAACCATGGACAGTACAGCTGCCACCAAACACCTGGGCAGCAGACGTGGGATCAGGTGCAGCTTCTCCAGGGGCTCAGCGACGTGGCCGCAGGTGCCCCACGAGCCGCTTGGGGGTGCAGACAGGCTTCTGCCCCACAACTAGCAAGGGCAGCTCTACTTTATCTGTTATCATCAATGGGGACTTGGTGGGAGATCGCACTTTTAGGAAGTGCCCTTGGCCTTCAAAAAGTTTAAAACCGTTCCTGTCACTCAGGGGTCTGGTCACATAGGGCCTGCCCAACCCGTTTCTGTATAATCCATAAACTAAGAATGGTTTTTACCTTTCTAAATGGGTTGGGGGGGGGGGGGAATCAAAAGAAGATTTCACGATATGGGAAAGCTGCATGAAGTTCAAGGGTGAGCGTCCCTAAATAAAGCTGTCTTAGAGCACAGCCATCCCCTGATGTAGCTGCTTGGGCTGCTCTTGCATCAGAAGGCAGAGCTGAGTCGTCGTGGTGGGGACTGTATATGGTGCTGTCACGGCCTCACACTGCTGCTGGGTGCGCTACAAATCCTGGGGGCCTGCAAAGCCTAACACAGCTCCCTCCGCTAGAAGCCCGTCCCCCTTCACAAGTCGGCCAGCCTCGCTCTGGCCCAACCCCTGCTTGCTAAAGCCGTGGAAACCGAGGCCCGGAACAAGGAAGGACTTTCCTGGATTCTCACAAAGGGCTCGCAGCAGGGCAGAGGTCCGTTTCTGAGTGTTCTGGCAGAGAGGGCCAGAGGGGCAGAGCACGAAGGGAACGAGACAGAATGGAGGAGTAAAGACCACCCTGTACCAAGGGGGTACAAAGGACGGTGTGATTAAACAGAAGGGAGCTGGACTTCTCGTGTCAGAGGAGCACACAAACTCAGGCCATGCCGTCCCCCTAACAGGTGGCTGATCTGGGGGCTAGAAACCGGTCTCGAGTCTGCACCCTTTTAAGTAACAGTCACTTTGCCGATTTTGGTGGTGCTGTAACACCCACGCTGCTCTGGCTTCCTGTCTGGCCCCTTCTATGGTAGAATCTTCCCCAGGCCTAGCCTGGGCCCAGTGTCAGCCCTGTTCTGATAACAGCGATGCTGGGTTTTCACAACAGAGTACCAGAGACGCTCATCTCGCAAAAGGAGTCTCTGAAACAAACAAGACCCTAGTATCACTTGGACAAGGGGACTAGTCGCCTCTGGTGAATCTGCTGTGTATATTCCCCAGATCGAAGTCGTAGGCAGACAGAGCCGACAGGGCCCTTTAAGACACCAGGTCAGGCTGCAAAAGGCCTGCTTGGCGGGTGTGGCCCACGGAGGGGGGTACTTACTCAGCGGACTTCCAGAAGTGGCCGGGGTGGGAGAGCCGCCGGTTCAGCTTGGGCAGTTTCTCCAGCATGTCCATCAGCAAGGTGAAGCTGGGCCTCTCCTGCAGGTCGAAAGCCCAGCAAGCAGACAGGATCTCCTACAAGCAGAGCCAACGTTAGCGGCGTGAGAGCTGGCAGGGAGCGAGGAAGGCACAGCTGGGCTACGCGGCATAGGACCCCTTTGACGCTCTCAAGCACCACCCCCCCTTCTGTCCGTGTCCCCTGAACATCCTGCCGATAGGAAGAAGACTGGCCATTTCTGGAGTAGTTATTTCAGAGAAATAATTGAATCTCAGAAGAGCTCGTGCTTCTAGTTGAAAACAAAGGGCACGAGCTTGTCTCCCCTCTTTTCTTCTTAGACCATCCTGGAATAACAGGAATAAAGCTGAATAAACAGGTAATAGGAAAGAGATCAGAAATGGGATTGTAGGGGCGCCTGGGTGGCTCAGTCGGTTAAGCGTCCGACTCTTGGTTTTGGCTCAGGTCATGCTCTCACGGTTTCGTGAGTTTGAGACCTGCATCAGGCTCTGTGCTGATCGTGCAGGGCCTGCTTGGGATTCTCTCTCTCCCCACTGCCCCTCCCCTACTTATGCTGTCTCGGTCTCTCTCAACATAAACAAACTTAAAAAAAAAAAGAAAAGAAAGAAAGAAACGGGGTTGTAGATTTTTCGAATGGAAAACAGAAGAAACACAAGATGCTCAGAATAATTGTGGGGTGGGACCGCAATGGAGGCAGGAGCGACCGCAGCGTTCCAGGAATGGAGGCTGGGAGCGACCAGGATAAAACAGAGGGCAGAACCTGAGAGTTAGCAGAGCACCCTTCCCAAATGCCCCCTAAGAGTGAAGGCCCTCTGACATGGGTAGTTTGCTGCCTACTCTCAGGATCTGCACATTTACAGAACACCCTGCAGCCTTTCAGTTCAGCAGAGCTCCTGTGAGAAAACAGGCCTGCACACACGACCAGGCAGGAAACGCTCGCTGACTTAGGCAGCTTGGGCTTCTGTTCTCAAGTACAATTGAGTGTGTGTGTGTGTGTGTGTGTGTGTGTGTGTGTGTGTGTAGAAGCTACTCTATCCATAAAACAAGACCAAGGTGCAATAAAAAAAAAAACACACCAAAAATAAGGGAGTGCTTGAAATTAATAATACAACTTTTGAAATGAAACATTAGGAGTACTGGAAGATAAAATCCAGGAAATTCCCCAGATTGTGTACTCAATTTTAGGTACGGAGTAGAAAACATTCAAGAAGGTCAAAGAGGATCGCCTGGGTGGCTCAGTCAGGTGAGTGTCCGACTCTTGATTTTGGCTCAGGTCATGATCCCAGGGTCATGGGATCGAGACTCACGTCAGGCTCTGTGCTGAACGTGCAGCCTGCTTAAGAGTCTCCCTCTCTCTCTCTCTCCCTCCCTCTCTAAAATAAAAGAAAGAAGGTAAAAGACACAGAAGCTCACCAAGGATCAAATTCTGTCTAATGGGAGTTTCCACAAGAGAAAACAAAGAAACGATAGGGCAGGAAACTATATAAAAAAGAAAAAAAAAACATAATAAAAGTAAATTTCCCAGCAACTTTCAAGGGAAATTGGAATCTTACTCTGAAAAGGCTCAGTGAAGAGACCCAACTGAAAAAAGAAAATCAAACCAAGAAATAAACTTATTCTAAGGTATATTTTAATAAAATTTCAATGTAACAAGGATAAAGAGAAGATCCCAAGAGGTTCCCAGAAAGAATAAAACAGGGCATCTATAAAAGATTGAGAATTAAGATTAATATCAGATTGCTCAGCAATGCACTGGACACTTAGTAGATAGCAGAGCAAAAATGTCACATTCTTAGGCAAGGTTATGTGAACCTCTGGTGTGAAAGTGAAGCAAGGACTTGTTTAGGCAAGTACGGGTTCAAAGACTCTTATGCATCTACTGGGAAGGAGATCCTTTAGGTTTCACTCTCATTTTGCTGGGGTGCAAATAAAGAAATGGGAAGACATGAGATACAAGAAATTCTAGTATTCACCCAGGAATGAATGAAAAGAAATGAAAAAATGACAACACTACAGTAAGCCTAAAATTCCATCATGCAAATTATAAGAAATCAGTGGGCCCTGAAAAGAATGAAACAAATTCCATTCCATAAGCAGTGTGTAGGAGATGCAAGACCTTAGGAATACGGTAAAGGTGTTTATCACCTCTCTCAATGAGGAAGAAAAGAAAGGCCATTAGAAACTACAGGAAAAACATAAAACCACACAAGAAAACCATGGTCCACACGTGAAGCCAACAAAATCATGGTGAGCCTTTGAGTAACTGATAGAATGGAAGAAAAGAGATGGACCCACAAAGAAGAAAATGTAATCCCCGTGAACAACTTAACCGGTATCTAATAGCAATTACAATCTATTATAATAGTGCACACATTGTTTATTGTCTTGTCACTTTTAGCCTCTATCTATAGATACAGGATGGAAGATTTAATCATGGCAACACAAAATTAGTCCTGATAAAAGCATAAGGAGAAAGCGATGCAAGTTGAGCAGAGAAGGGGCAGAGGGTCCTGGAATGAAGACCTGATGGAACAAGAAGTCAGTCTTTTGGAGAGTGACCAGAGGAAAGGGACTGCTGGTTTTCATTAAGAATCCTCTGGCCTTT
Organism: Panthera onca; assembly: GCF_046562875.1. Lineage (NCBI taxonomy): Eukaryota > Metazoa > Chordata > Mammalia > Carnivora > Felidae > Panthera > Panthera onca. The sequence goes on from NC_138352.1 coordinate 35,977,452, forward strand.
TGATGTCATCCTGTGCACACTAACTCACCATGGCTTCCTTAACACAGAAAGTAGTGCCTGGTGATAAACTTACAGTAGTGTGGCTGGAGGGACAGAGATAAGGTGCCCCTCCGAGGGTACTTACTACTTTTGACTATGAGTCAAAAATCACTTTTTATTGCCATTGACCAACACCCCCTCTACCCTCCAATGGCAACGTATTAAAAACAAAGAAAAGAAAAGATCAAACAGGAAAGTCAACTTTCATGAGCCAGAAGCTGACTGCTGGAACATTTGCTCTCTGCCCCCATTTCCCGCCCCCGCCCCCCCCCCCCCCCCCGTGCCTAATCTATTCTTAAGAAGCTTCAAAGGTCACATAACCCCACGCTGCTAGAAATCCTTCCAAAACACAACTCTGGCTGTGCACTAGGAGGAGCTTTATTTAAAAATAAAAACAACTAATTGTGATCTTAGCCCCAACCCAGGCCAATTAAATCTTTCTGTCTGGTGGAGGTCCTAGACCTGATATTTTTAAGAGCTCGCCAGCTCAGTTGGTTAAGCACCCAACTCTTGATTTCAGCTCAGGTCATGATCTCACAGTCGTGAGATCAAGCCCTGTGGCAGGCTCAGCGCTGGGCATGGAGCCTAACTGAGGCTGATTCTCTCTCTCCCTCTCTCTGCCCTTACCCTGCACATGTGTGCACATCTGTGCATGTACTCTCTCTCTCTCCCTCAAAATAAACAAACATTAAAGTAAATAAATAAAAGCTCCCAGATGCTTCTGACTTGTAGCCAGCATTGAATCCTGACTCCCTTGTAGTCCTCTGATGGGCTCTATACTCTGTTCCAGGCCCTCACCCACCACTCTGCTCTAAGACTCTAAGTGTGTAGAAATATAATTGTGATTGTTGCTAAGAAAGCAACTAAGGCTATTTTTTCTTTCCGATAAAACATACATGCACGCATACTCTGGCTTATACAAAGTGTCCTTAATAACTTTATTGTAAAGTTATTAGAAATTGGAAATAACCTAAATGTCCAACAACAGAGAAGTAGGTACATTATGGCGTAAGCCGTGGGACAGGAGGGTAGACAGACTTAAAAGGATTTGTCAATGACTTAAAAATAATAAGCACAATAAAAGGTCATGTGGAAAAAAGATCATGATTAAGAAAAAATTAGCTATGTGTTAGGAGCTTGATCTTGCTAAAGGTATGTATTTAAAAAAAATTGGGGGGAGATGGGCACCGGGGTGGTTCAGTAGGTTGTGCATCCAGCTTGGGCTCAGGTCATGATCTCGTGGTTTATGAGTTCAAGCCCCACATCCGGATCGCTGCTGTCAGCCTGTCAGCGCAGAGCCCATTTCGGATTCTCTGTCCCTCTCTCTCTGCCCCTCCCCTGCTTGCACTCTCCTCCAAATAACTAAATATTTTTAAAAAAAGAACTTAAAAGAATTTTTTTAAGACTGTAGGGTAGTAGCTGCTTTAGCTGCTCTCTGAACTACCCAACAGCCAGGAGCCTGGACCCCTCCTACCACCACCCTGCGAAGGTGTCCAAGGCCATGTCATAGGAAAGGTGGTTCTACCTGAGGAGGTGGCCAAGAGCATCGGGGAGGCACTCGTCACCCACTCGCCTTGCCTGACACCCCAGCGAGGTGGTATCAGTTGGCCAAAGAGGAGCCTGGTGTCCGTGCTATAGATTAGCATTTTGGTGTTATTCCTTTTTTTTTTTTTTTTAATGTGTATTTATTTTTGAGAGAGAAAGAAACAGAGGGCGAGTGGGGGAGGGGCAGAGAGACAGAGACAGAAAAGGGGCGGGGGGAAGAGAGGGAGGGAGGGAGGGAGACACAGAATCCTCCAGGATCCGAGCTGTCAGCACACAGCCTGACGCGGGGTTTGAACCCACGAACTGTGAGATTATGACCTGAGCCGAAGTCGGACGCTTAACCAACTGCGCCCCCATTTTGGTGTCATTCTTGGAGGGGCGTCCCTGTACAAATAGTTTGTACTTCAACCAGATGGCATGTACTCCTGAGGAAATAAAGTACACCAAGCACAATGTCAAGCGAGTATTCCAAAGATGCCCTACCAACTTGCTACCAGTCCAAGGAGGAAAATACTAAGATCTGTTAAGATCTTGAAAGAAGGGGCACCTGGGTGGCTCCATCAGTTAAGCATCCGACTTCGGCTCAGGTCACGATCCCACGGTTCGTGGGTTTGAGCCCCGCGTCGGGCTCTGTGCTGACAGCTCGGAGCCTGGATGGAGCCTGCTTCAGATTCTGTGTCTCCCTCTCTCTCTGCCCCTCCCCTGCTCACACTCTGTCTCTGCCTCTCTCTCAAAAACAAACATTAAACAAAAATTTTTTTTAAAGATCTTCAAGGAAGATTAGGTTGCATTTCTCACTCTGCCTGTCCCAGTTTTGCAGATGGGGATTCTGCCAACACTGTCCAGGACTTCAACAAGAAGGTCACAGCCTAGTTAGATCTCAACCCAGACCAGCATGAGGTGGTCCTCCAATGTTATGCCACCCAGATACCTACTGGAGCTTTTTAACATCCAGGCTGGCACCTATCTGCTCAAAACGTTGAGCCCTGGGTTCCTTTATGTGTCATTATGCCAGAGCGAGGAAACTTACAAAATGCAACGCAGAGAAACCTTTAGAGGTATTCAGAAACACGAGATCAGCACCTGATTTGGCACTGTGGCAACCCAAATACGCTGTGGAAACTTCGATTTGTTCTTTAACAGTTGAGAAGAACACTTTAGAGAAAGATCCGATACCATGGTAACCCCCCATCCATTTGTGCTCTGTGCATCGATCACCTTCTTTCATGTAAGTAACAGACGGGGTTTTACTATCTTTTCAACTCACAATTCAGTTAAAAGCATTACCTTTATTTTTATTTCTTTCCAGTCTTTTTTTTTTTTAACGTTTATTTTTGAGTGACAGAGGGAGACAGAGTGCAAGCCAGGGAGGGGCAGAGAGAGAGGGAGACACAGAATCCGAAGCAGGCTCCAGGCTCCGAGCTGTCAGCCCAGAGCCCGACACGGGGCTCGAATCCACGAACCATGAGATCCTGACCTGAGCTGAAGTCTGATGCTTAACTGACTGAGCCACCCAGATGCCTCCCACCACCCCCTCCCCCGCCGCCACCCACTATTTTTTTTTAAAGACCATGGTTTTGTATAAAGAAAAACAGTTGGATAATAAAGGACACAGACCTTTTAGCCAGCAGCAAAGAGGCCTGCCCAGCATACTTCTGCCTCCTGGTGGGTCCCCTTTCTCAGGTGAGTAAATGAAGAAGGGTACACCTGCTGTGTACCCAGCCTCCCTCCCTCTAGCCCTCCGTCCCTCTCTAAGAACAGGGGGCTACTCACAGTGACTTCCTTCCCCAGGCTGACGGAGGCCAGGACGCGCTTCATTCCCTCTCCGCTTCCAATCTGCCAGATCAAGGCCTCTGCAGCTTGGTTCTTAAAGGGCCAGTCTCTTGCTTGAAGTTCATACCAAACAGTCCTGTGGGGACCACCCATGCAGCGTGAGCTCCTGAACCGCTCAGCCCAGCTCGTGCCCGGGGCGGGGGGGCTCCTGCTGCCACAGTGTGAGGAACCCAGCCAGAGCATCCGGGATCCTCCCCCAGCTTTCCCCACCCACCAGGCTCCCAGAGATACCATGATGGCATCCCAGCAGCTCCTTCCAGTCACAAGGGGACCCGTGGCCCTACACATCTGTTGTGATGGAAAGTCTGAGGCTGCACAGGCTCCGAACAGATATCCTGCTACAAATGTCTAGCCTCAGTTGGGCTGATGCCTACGTCCAAGGTTGTCTGAGGAGTAACAAAGGCCAAGCCCAGCGCCTGGCACGCACACAGGTGCTAAGTAAGAGTTCAAGGTAAGGAGAGGAAGAAACTACCCTCAGGGGAAAGGACACCCAGAGATGACAGGGTGAGGCCCTCACTCAGCCTCTCCAAGCTCCCTCACCTTTCCTGACTCATCTTGACCTTCTCCGTTAGACCCCCACTGTTCAGTGCAGGGGCCACTAGCCACGGGGGGCTATCGAGCAACTGAAATGTGGAGAGTGGACCTGAGATGTGCTGCGGGTGCAAAGTACTCTCCAAAGTTTGGAAACTTCGTTGGGTAAAATAGCTCCTTAATTTTTAAATTTTGATTACATGTTGAAATGATAATATTTTGGATATATTGAGCTAAACACATTATCAAAACAGATTTTATCTATTTTTCTTTTTTTTTTAGCATGGCTAAGAGAAAACTTTAAATTCTGTATCTGGCTCACGTTATGTGTCTATATTTTTATTTTTCTCTTGGTTAGCTTCATGGGGGCACTAGAGGCTGGCTGGCAGGACCCCCTGGTTCTCCCAGAGGGACAATTCTTAGCTCTGGTCAGCATCTCCACGGGGCACTGGGTGAGACAGACACCCAGAAATTACCTTAGTCCTCATGAAACCTTAGAGGAGGTACCATTATTCTTCCCATTTTACAGCTGGGGAAAGAGAAGGTCAAGGATGTGGTTCCTTAGCCAATAAGCGGCAGAATCAGGACTTGAAGCACGACATCACCCCCTCCCTGCCCCCAAGGTCAGCCGTGCCCTTTCTTTCGGTCACTCTTGGCCTCAGAGCCCCAAAAGAGAGGGACGCGTGGGTCTTCCTCACCCAAATGCATAGACGTCAGCAGCTTTGGAGAACGGCAGCTGGTCCTCGTCCTTCCCGGGGGTCATCTCGCGGACAATCTCCGGGGCCAAGTAGCACAGCCAGTCATGTGACAGCTTCAGCTGGTTCTCACGCCTGGAGGCCAAGAAGTCAGAACAAGGACATGGGGGCCTTTCAGCCAGCAGCAAAGAGGCAGCCCGGCACACGGGTGCCCCAGGGCCAGCACCCCACCCATGCGTGGCCCCGAAAACTGATCCAAGCACACTGATCCTGCACTTGGCCAAGGCACCGGTGCTTTGGGGGGACGTTACAGAAGAGGGATAACCCGGTTTTTCTAGGAAAGCAGGTATTAGCAGGGAGCTGATTGATTCTCCAGCCTGGGAGAGTGGAGTGTCTACAAGAAAGGAAATCAGTCTGCCTGTGTATCTTACAACCTGGCCTGGGGCTCGATCTCCAGCCTGACTGCCACTCTCCCTCCTGGAGGTCCCCCAGATTCTTGGAGAAGAGCCTTTCTCCCCACCCCCACCTTTCAAGATTTGGGGAAATAAAACCTGATGCTCTTCCTCATACTGGGGACATGAACCCTCGTCCCCTGTCCAAGTCAGTGAGCAAATAGGTCACATGTGAGCAAGGGGACCCAGCCTCCACGGGGTCAGCCTGAGAATGAAGCGCCACGTATGAGGGACCCAAACATGACCCATGCCTGACTCGGGACCAGAACCCTAAGGACAGGACCTAAGCAAACCTGGCCTTTCCTGTAGGGAGGGCAGCTCCTCAGCAACAGATAGCAAGTGCCCAGACCTCAGCTGCACCTCGGAGCCTGGCCGGCACCACCCAGTTCCTCCTCGTTCCGTCCAGACGCCCAAGGCCAACTCACCGTCCCTCTCGGACCACGCCCGAGATCCCAAACAGCCCGAAGTCTGTGATGACCACTTTGCCGTTGTCATAGAAGACGTTCTTGGATTTGAGATCTTTGTGCACAATGCCCTTGGCATGTAGATATCCCATGCCCTGGAAAACAGCGAGCCTCACGTCGGCGGGGCGGGAAGACGAGTGACAAGGATTCACCTTGGGCTGCCCACCTGGGCTGGGCAGTGAGCTGGACACCCTCCCCACGTCGCCTCATGGGATCTTCAAAATCCTATGCGGTCGAATTATCTCCATTTTACAGATGAGGAAACCGAGCCTCAGAGAGGGGAAGTCACTTGCCCCAGGCCACACAGCAGTTAAACAGCATTGCTGAGGCCTGGTTCAGGCTAGTCCGTGGCACTGTGCTGTCCAAAGGGCACTGTATGCTTAGCTAAGGTGTGGAGAGGGTGACGGGTGGGGAGCTGGGGGGGTCAGGAAATGTATAAAGAGCCGTGATACCCCCCACGTTAAGTCATACAGCAATCGGGTGATCTACAGGGTCTCTATCAGGCTTCACACCAACTGGCCTCTACCCGTAAGCTAGGCAAGGGCTCAGGCTGGGGAACAGAGATGAATTCCCAGAGAGGGGGCCCCCAAATTCAGGTGGTCCCAGTGTCTGTATGGGACACAGGCCACCTGACGCAGGCACGCTCTCACCCAAGGTCCAACTGTCTTCTGACACGAAACTCAGGACTCCCACGTACTCCCCCGATGCCCTCCAGAACGGGGGCAGCTGCCACCGCTGAAGTGGCCATCCCGCCAGCTCAGAAAGAGGCGCATGTAAGGCCACCTCTCAACCGCCCACGTGGAGGACGCCTCCCACATTACGAGAGTCCTTCTGGCTTTAAAGCTACTTGGGGTGAGAAGTGGACAAGTAAACAGACCACGTTTAGGGAACAGAAAGAACGAGCCGCGACACAGAAGCCAGCTGAGGCCAGAGCTCGGTCCGAGGGGGTCTGGAGAGCATCAGAGAAGAATTTACACGAGGCCGGAGATGGGGAGGGCGTGGGGTCTGTGGTAGCACCCCCCCACCACCTCCCAAGGCTTTCAGGAGAGCTCTCACCCACGCTGTGCAGAGAGCCCCGGGAAAGACTGACTTGCTCCTTCCCCAAAGTCCATCCTGAATGCAAGAGGGTCATTCCTAGACTATCTGCCCCTTTCCCAAACCCAACCAAGGCACAAGCCTTCCTCAGGGACGAAAGACACCACCCGGGGCCAAACAGGGACCAGCTACATGACCGAGGACGAGTGGCTGTGCCACTCTGAGCCTTGTGTACAGAAGACGTACCACGGGCTTGAAAGGCCAGCTTCAAGAGATGCGATTTAAGTGCCCAGGTCTACAGGGCACCCGGGTGGCTCAGTCAGTTAAGCGTCCAACTTTGGCTCAGGTCACAATCTCGTGGTTTGTGGGTTCGAGCCCCGTGTCAGGCTCTGTGTGGACAGCTCGGAACCTGGAGCCTGCTTCAGATTCTGTGTCTCCCTCTCTCTCTGCCTCTCCCCCACTCACACACTCTCTCGAAATTAAATAAACATTAAAAAAATTTTTTTTCAAATAAAATAAAAAATAAATGCTCAGGTCTGGAGCACAAATCCCCTCCCTTCTCACGGTATCTCGGGGTCTCCAGAGTAGCTCCCCAATCACAAACCTAGCCAAAGGACAGGACCCTGTTCTCGTATTTTGAACCTCAAGACGCCAAAGATGAGAACAAAAGAAAGTGGCTTAGGGAGGACAGCGTTTCAGCAGGTGGAAAACCAAACGAGCCAGCAGAGAGGCGGCTTCCGGCTCTATGGCTCCAAAATCTTTGAGTAACTTCTCTCGTCTGCCCCTAGAATCTTCCAGATGGCTCCTTCATCTGACCTCAGCTGGTCAGCAACCATACAGACGCCCCAGAGTATGGACCGTAAGGAGAGGAAAACAGTTTGGTGCGGGGGAGGGAGGCAGGGCAGGGGAGACAGTGGGGAGCAGGGCCCAGCAAGTCAGGGGACAACATGAAGTAGGTGTAACACCCAGCGGCTCCCTCCACCTCCTCCAAAAGGAGACATGCTGCAAACGAAGGCATAAATGTGGGGTTTTAACGGAGAGGCTTTGAAATTTAATTCATTAATTTAGCCACATGGACATGTCACAACACGTGGAAATCTTGATTCGCGCATAGAAGTCACTGATGACTTGTGTCTCTTCCTTGCTAAAGACCCGCACGCATGCACACATGCACGGTGGATGGCGGGAGGGAGGGAGAAAAAGGAAAGGTGGGAGCGGAGGCGGGAGACAGGGAGCTGCAGGGGGGTCCTACGAGCAAGCTTTTCAACAAAAACAAGAAAAGAGGAGCTCCTCCCCAGCAGCAGTCTGGCTTTTATCCAAGCCTGCTAGGTTGCTGAATGAAGCAACTTATAAATAAGCTTTTCTTTCATTTGTGTTTAATTACTATAAATAAATAAATAGATAGATAAATAAATAAATAAATAGAATTTAAAGCCACCAATAAACAAAAAACTTAATAAACAAAACAAGGAAGGGAGGAAGGAAGGGAGGAAGGAAGGGAGGGAGGGAGGGAGGGAGGAAGGCAGGCTGCCTGAGGGCTGGTCCTCACGAAACTTGGATTTGGAAACCTGAAGGCAGAAAAGCGTGGGTGCTTTCACACTGCCCTCAATCAGTTCAAAGACGCTCATCAAGCGCCATGCCCTGTGCCCAGTGGGCCCTCAGCGGATTATTCCATTCTGCTCCAGCACTAATCCAATGGGGGAGGCTATATTGGAAGCCCCATCTTACTGGCTTACTGAAGAGGAAGTCAAGGCTCAGAGAGGCTCATTGACCCGCCCAAAGTCACACAGCTGGTGCGACCAGGATTCAAACCCTTAAAGCCTGCCGTGCTCCAATTCGTCCGTCATCACAGACTGGGCGTCTAGCTCCTGGCTCTGAGTGGATGAGACACGGACAGAGGGAAGGAGACGGGGGCCCACCCTTGAGGTGCTCCAGCTACAGGAAGAGACGGAGCAGGAGGAAGGCCAGGAACCCCGGGACCAGCCGGCTCATCCTTTACCTTGATGATCTCCTGAGCAATCTGTCTGGTCTTGTTGATGTCCAGAGACGTCTTGGGGTCCCTCACAAATGAGTGCAATGTCCGCCCCTTGCAGAAGCTGTGGAGAGTGGTGGGGTCAGACAGAGGTGTGGGGCCAGCGCAGCTCGACCCCAGCCCTTGCGGCCAGAGTGGAGGACCCTCTCCATCCCCTGGACTGGTGAGCACCGGAATCCTTGCTCTTACCCAAGCCTGACGCCCATTCCTTCCTGGCCAGGCCTGAGCGTGCAAAATCACACACACATGCACCTTGTTTCCTGAGGCCCAGGCCCTGCCCACCCCAGAACAGGAAACCCAGTGCACCAAGGCTCGTGGCAACCCAGAGAGCAGCCCAGCCTCAGGGGATTCAAGGCGGGAACGTGCCCCCTCAAACTCAGGGAAGAATCTGGCCTTTTAGGACTACAACTGGACAACATTTGGGGCTCTCCATGATGATGTGCACGATCTTTTTGCTGTTTTCTGATCACAGACATTTTATTACCATATAGGAGTGTGCAGGAGGAGGGTGGCATCATCAGGGGTGTCAGAGTGATTATTGGAAAATGGGCTCACATTTTCAGGCCTCCTCCTGCATTGACTCCTAAAACCTGGGCTGAGCAAGGACCCGGAGAGAATGTATAGCTCACTCCCCTGTTCCTGGGAAAAGTTCAGTTAAGGCATCTCATGAAGAAGCTAGTTTTAGGAAATTCTCCAAGGAGATAGGATTCTTAGAGCCTCGGAGACCTGGAGAACCGGCCGAGGGGTCTGGGATAGTAACTGACGGTTCCTCGTCTGTGTTCTAACGCCCTCAGCATAATCTGGTAATGGATGTTTTGTTATGTGTAGTCCCTTTAAGCAGACTCAGATTCTCATGGCGTTGCAGGGGTGAATGGAGGGATGGTGCTGAAGGTTCTTTCAAAGCACCGGGTCTGGCTACAGGGAACATCATCAGAATGTTAATGAGTGGGCTCTTGGTTGATAGGATTAAAGAGATTTCTAGTTTCTTCTTGAAACCTCCATGTATATATTCCAAAATGCCTTCACTAACCTCTTGTTACCGCTTCTGGTTTTTTATCTTTCATTTATTTTTATTATTTTTTAATATTTATACATTTATTTATATTTTATATATATTTATTCATTTATTCATTCATTTATAGGCTTCACACCCAGAGCCCAATGTGGGACCTGAACTCACGACCCTGAGGATCAAGACCTGAGCTGAAATCTCAAGACCTGGGTGCTTAACCACCCAGGTGCCCCTTGCAGTTCCTGATGTTAAAAGTAAATGCCCGGGGCGCCGGGGTGGCCCAGTCAGTTAAGCATCCGACTTCAGCTCAGGTCATGATCCCATGGATTGTAGGTTCGAGCCCCACGTTGGGCTCTGTGCTGACAGCTCAGAAATGGGAACCTGCTTCGGATTCTATGTCTCCCTCTGTCTCTGCCCCTCCCCAGCTTGTGCTCTTTCAAAAATGAATAAATGTAAAAAAAAAAAAAAAAAAAAAAAAAAAAGTGAACACCCAACAACAACTGTTTGAATGTCAAAACGTTTCAGCCTCCCACGCTCAGTGCTGGGGGAATGGACAGTCATGCACCGAAGGCTGGGGGGGACGGGTGAGCACTTTCTGGAGTAGAAACAGAAATGCCCATCAGACCACCACATTCGTACACTCTCGCCCAGCACAAGTACTCACAGAAGTTCACCAACATACGGAAACAAAGATGTTCATTACGGCAAAGTGCCCAGCAAAAGAGGGCGGGCTGAATATACTGGGGGCAACCAGGGATCCGTCAGAGCCCAGCCCACTTTCAGTGAAGTCACGGTGGCAGCTTGAAATCAGCTGTGGGGAGAGTATTTGCACCACAGGAATTGACCCATGCACAAACAAGGGCTTCCTTCCCCACCACCCAGGAATCGAAGGTTCAATGTTTACGAGCACACCACTGGGTTCAACTATGTGCCAGGAATGTGGGGTGAGCGTTAAAGATTGCACTCAAGTGGAGAAAGCAGGTGCGAACCAGTGGGACCTGTATTTTTTTTTTTTTAATATTTATTTATTTAGAGAGAGGGCACAGGCGGGAGAGGAGCAGAGAGGGAGACACAGAATCCGAAGCAGGCTCCAGGCTCTGAGCTGTCGGCACAGAGCCCCGACATGGGGCTCGAACCCACGAACCGTGAGATCATGACCTGAGCCGAAGTCAGAGGATTAACTGACTGAGCCACCCAGGCGTCCCGGACCTGTGCTATCTTTACAAAGGAATGGATACTTGAAAAACCTGAGTGTATACAAATTTCTTTATTTTAACAGAAGGCGTGATAAGCATCTGTTTACAGTATATCCACCTTCGGGGAGAAGCACCCCGGGAGAAGCACCCACGTGGGGTGGGAGGAGACTAGCTTTCATCTTGTACCTTTCTGGAACACCTGATATTCTCTGTCCTTAGGCATCATTTTGTTTCTTTTGTTTTTTAATGTCAGTGCGGTTATGTGGTGGGGAAATCAGACCCCGTTTTGCCTTTCCCCGTTGTACCTCTCCACATTAAGACCGCCACACAAATAACAGGGCCCCGGGGCGAGGTTACCTGGTGATGATGGCCAGATGGGGTGGGTTCATGCAGGCCCCCATGAAGAGCACCACGTTCTCATGCCGCGTCTGCCGGTAGTTCATCACCTCTTTCTTGAACAGCTTCAAGTGGTCCTGGTTGTGGCCGTCCATCTCCAGCAGGCGGATGGCCACCTCGCCGTGCCAGCGGCCTCGGTGCACGCGGCCCCAGCGGCCCTGCCCGATGGGCTCGCCCAGCTCCACCTGCTCAAAGGGGATGTCCCACTCCTGCAGGTACACGCTAGTCTGGCTGGCCTTGCGAGAGATGGGGCCCCGCCAGGGCCGGCGGGAGCTCGGCAAGTCGTCCACCTCGTCCTCGTCGTCCTCGGCCTCTGACTTGCCGGCCTCTGTCTCCTCGGCCTGGAAGGAGGGGGAAGGGATAGGGAGGGCCGGCAGAGCTGGGCTCAGCCAACTTGCCCTGCCCAGAGCCCCAACCAGGTAAGGGAAGAAAGAGGCAGGGGCTCTAGCCGCAGCTCTGCTCCGGCTTGCTGTGGCCAGGGGGCAGGTCACTTGGCACCATAGGGCCTCAGTGTCCTCATCCACAAACTGTGGCGCCTGGCCCAGGTGGGCCCCAAGGCCCTTCTCGCGAATCTCCAAGATCGACTGATGAACGACATCTAACCGCTAGGAAAGCAAATTAGCGTCCGCTGGCATAGACGAGTCCACCCCCGTTTATCCTTTCTGGGCATTTCTTTGTTTAAACAGAGTTTCCGACTGTCCTCCGGGCAGGAGCAAATCGGTCTACACCCCAGTGCGTTGCTGGGAGCCAGGCTCGGTTGACACTTTGGTTCAAGGATGTAGACGGTGGTTTCTATGCCCTGGCTCCAATCAGAATCACTTGGGGGGCTTTGACATCGTGAAGATGCCTGGCCCCAAGTCAGACTCATTGAACTAGAGTCTCCCAGGCTGGGCCCCAGGCCTCCGGGCTAGGGGTGGGAATCATGGGGATGAAGGGCTTACTTTAACCTCAAAAACAAAACAAAACAAAACAAAACAAAACAAAACAAAACAAAACAAAAGAAGGTCTGTGCTCATCACTCTTTTAGGCTGTGCACCTGCTGCAGCGGGCTCCTGACAGGGCCCTTCCCAGGGCCCGGCACCCACGCGCTCCCCACACCCCTATGTGCGCAGAGACGAGGAGGAGGGGAGAGAGAAGGGACCATCTCCGGGCTGCGCGTCACCCGCACTCACCTCCCCTTCACGATCCTCCAACACGTCTGCTTTTGGCTGGTTGTCGAGCCTGAGAGCAAAACACGGTTTGTCAAGGAGACCCTGGCGGCGGGTCAGTCTGCTCTCAACTGGGCAGGGCCACATCGTGAGGCCCGAGAAAGGGCCACCAGGCCTGCATCCGTACTGTGACCCACTTGGCTGTGGGAAAGGCAGTCTGGAGGTCGTGGAAGCAGACAGGAGGCCAGAGACCAAACCCCATCTCCCTTCTTTGGCCTCAGCCTTCTTTAGACTAACCTGAGGGTGGTGGGGGACAAGGGGTGGGCAGGAACCACTGAGACCCTTTCAAACTTGGTGCCCAGTCAGAGGTTCTGAGCACAACGTGGGACTTGAAATCATACTTGAGAACCGGCTCTGTCACCTCCCATGGGACTTCGTGCAATTTTTTTTTTTTGACAGATTATTTCTTTTGAGGGTGAGAGAGAGAAAACGAGTGGGAGAGGGGCAGAGGGAGAGGGAGAATCCCAAGCAGGACCCTCACTGTCACAGACTGTGAGCTCATGACCTGAGCTGAAATCGAGAGTCAGATGCTTAACCGACTGAGCCACTCAGACGCCCCTCTTCTTTTTTTTTTTTTAATGTTTATTTATTTTGAGAGACAGAACATGCACATGAGTAGGAGAGTAGGAGAGGGGCAGAGAGAAAGGGAGAGAGAGAATCCCAAGCAGGTTCCTCACTGTCAGCGAGGAGCCCAACGGGGGGCTCGATCCCACGAACAGAGAGATCATGGCCTGAACCCAAATCAAGACTCAGATGCTCAATTGCCAGAGCCACCCAGGCACCCTGATGTCTTAACCCCTCCGTGGGGGCTTTCTCCTCTGTACAAGGATGACAACTACTTTAATACCTACCTCTACCAGGCTGAGCAGAGGGCTCAGCAGAGCCGGACGTGGAGAAAGGGCTCCATAAACGGGAGCGATTTTTAGTAGGCACCTCTAACTCTGAGTGGCGTCTGCCCACCTGTCTTGGGTCACAAGACTGTTCCAGGTTCACATATGTCCCTACCCAATGTTGACTACACCAACAGGAGACAGACAAAACCCTCTGGCCAAGGTCGGTGGTCCGGGGAGTGGGTGAGCCCAAGGAGTGCCCCCCGCTGGCTGGCCCAGAGCAGGAGCTCAGAGACTTAAAGGTGGAGTGGGAGGTGGTCGGGGATGTGGGTCCCGCTTTAACAGGTCCCCATGGGAAAGAAAGCGAACGCAGGGTGGGGATGCCTACCGGGTACTGTCTGCTGCATCAGGGGACGGGGCCGCCTGTGGAAATGCGGAAATGTCTGTAGGAAACAAAAAGCAAACACAAAGCATGAGACCCCCTCCCTGCTGCCTCACGGACACGGTGCTTACCAAGTGCACGCAGCAGAACGGTGCCTCCCCTCCCAGCCAGCCCCTCCCAGCGCTGCACCTAAACCGGGCACTTCTCCTAAACCGGAACATGGACACAACCTCCACGGCACGTGGTTTTGCTCCCACAGCTCTGTGCAGGTACGCGATTGGGATTCCCCAGTCAACCCCAATTCCTTGTGGCCAAATGACCCCATATAAGCAAGCGGTAAAAGCAAACTGCGTATTATTTACATGGGGGTCAGACTCTCCATCTTGGCTCAAAGGCAGTAGCTGGTGCAACAATCCCCTGAAGGCAGTAAGACCCCTTCAGGGAGGCCAGCGGAGGCCCAGGGCAGGGCTTGCAGATGGCTCATTAGTGACACCTCGTGTCTGGCTCAGCTGCTGGAAATTTCTGGCAGGAGCCAGAGGCCCTGCCCCCCCCTTGACTTCCGGGTTTGGGCAGCTCTCAGAGGAGAGGAAGAAACGCACAGTCCACACCTCCTGGAACCCAAAGGTTGGGTAGGTGGGGCTGACCCTGAGCCTGGGGCTTTCCCAGTTTTAGCACTGAAAGTCCCACATCCGGGGGACACCAGACAGACGGTCACCCCAGTGTGGAACCCCAAAACCGTGGCTACTTCTGTGACTCTTCACTCCCTCCTCTTTTGTCAACAAAAGAAGGTGGCTGTGGCTGAGTTGTCAGCACCCTCTCCCTGCCTTCCAGGACACAGAGCCCCCCAACTCAGCCATCAACGCCTCCCCCCACTTCAAGCTTTCTCTAAAGCTTTATCCAAGGCTACCTCTGAGGTCACCTGAATCGCCACATTCTGGGAGCTCACAGACCTGGAGAATCTGATAGAGGCTGTGGGCCTTCCTACCAGGGAAACGCACACATGCACCACTCCTGGGGGATCTGGGTCCTGGAAGCCTCGGCCAAGGCCCCCCCAAGATAACACTACCCTGTGTCCACAGACTACCCTCCTTCCCAGCCTGACCTTCCCACCCCTCCAACACAGCTCAAATATTTCCACAGAAGATAACACGTGCATAGGGGATGTCTCCACACCGCACCCCAAGTGGGAGGGAACAGCGTCTCTGAGGCCTCATGCTTTTCCTTAAACATTTAGAGTGTATTTTGCGTTCTGCTCCAAAATGTGTCCATGTTTGTTTTTAACAGGTATATAGTCCCTCTCCTTCCCCAACATATCTTCAAGGCAAGATGGATCCTTCTGGAAAAAGAGCCATGTTTTCCCAATGCTTTTGAGGACTCCCCTGCACACTGGGCCTTGAGCTGGTAACCAGGGAGGCTCTTAGACGGGAGCCACAACAAAAATGGGTGTGAAACCACAGGGGCAGCTTGGAGAGCCTCCTGGGGCCAGTCCCAGGGCCCTGACCCCTGCCAGCCTGCTCACGCCCAGGCAAAGCCACACTAATAGTTCTGTAAGAACTCCACAAACGCTCCAAATCACTCCCCTAATGGAGCCGGGCTGGCAAACAGAAAAGCCTGGACTAACCAAAAGACCATGACGCCAAGACGGGCCTGTTTAACCTATGAGAAAAACAGCTACAGTCTTTGTCTAAACACAGAGAGACTTCATATGGCTAAATTAAGAATTAAAGTTGCAAATTACTTATATGAATGCTTGTCACCCTCAACTGGAGAAATAAGTACTAACCACAAAAACTCCTTGGGGGCATGAATATGGCCAAATGCGAAGGTTGGCACATAGTAGGTGTACAAAACAGTTTCTGTTGGAAGGGAATCAATCAGAAGAGATTGAAAGTTGTCGCCTTGAAAATTTCTAAAATAAAGCTGCATTCTACTTTATCGCCAGCAGATGGCGCCACGCAGCAACACTCAGGCAGGTGAAGCCCCAGCAAGTGAAGGCTGCAGACTTTCCCCAAATTGTCTTCCCTTTCTGTAAGTAGTTTCCTCCTCACGGTGTAGGAGAAGATATTTTAACAGGTGCCCATAAGGCGTCAGCAAGAAGGTCTGTCCCTCCCTCCTGCAAACTGGATTTCCGCCACCTGTCAGTTGTGTGACCCCAGATAAGTTGCCTATAGTCTTTGTGCAACAGGCTGGACAGGATGGAGGCCAAGGTCCCTCCGGGCAAGTCACTGCCCCTGTGAAGGGCCCACCTCAAGCCTACCCACCCCGCTCCCTTTTCCCAGCTGTGATACACAGTCAGCTCTCAAAATAGGTGCATGTGAGGCTCAGGCACCATGGAGGTACCCAGGGGAAGGTATGCCCAGGTGGGCTGAACACAGGGGCCACAGCAAGGGCCAGTTAGTGGAACCGTGCAAAGGACTCACCTGGAAAGATAAACTGTTGTCTATGATGAATGAAGTAGGCAGCTTTAAACAGAAGAGGAGGTGAGTCACACACACAGAACAGCAAATGCAGCGAAGGAGGAGGGGGGCCAGGCACGGGCTGCTTATGGGGTGGGGTGGGGCAGAACAGGGTGATCCACGCAGGAAGGAGAAAAAGAACTGAAAGGAAATGGGTGCTGGCAGGAGACCCCAGGAAGGGGCTTTCCCGGGAGGACTGGGGTTGGGAGCTCGTGTCCCCACTGCTGCAGAGACCTGGCTGACGGCATTCACCTCCCAGGCTCACTTCTCTGTGAAACGTGCGGGAGCCCGGTAGGGTGAAATACTGAAAAGGGAATTGTGCCGAGTGCAGAGGAATGGTCTCCACCCCCTTGGCCCCACATTCACCTCCAGAGGTGATGAGGCTTTAGCAAACTTTCTCACCATCCAAAACAGAACAAAAACCCACCTGTCTTCAGGGTCCCCCTGAAGGCGACGCGCTGGGGGTCTGGACTCTGACACAGCTGTCGTGTTGTAAAACAGGGGTACCGGGCAGCCTTTCCCCATAAACTGATTCGCTCCCCCACAGTGAAAGCTGAGTGGCTCTGACTGACCTCACAAAACGGGCTTTTTCTGTGGCTATTGTTTTTCAAACAGGCCCTTCCTTTTAGAAAAACCCAAACTAGGCGTTTAGCAAAAGACCCAGTTTCAGAGCATAATGACGGAGCAGAATGGGAGAGGAGGTCATTCCAATGGGCCATCGCTCCAGTCCTGGGGAGGGCGGGGTGGAGGGGGGTGTGCGCAGGATGATGCAGGACAGAGCCAGCCAGCCAGGTGTGTGTTAAGGCGAAGGCACAGGCAAAAGAGAAGATTCTTACAAAATCTCGGTCTCCCAGCACCCCTAGAAGAAACCCCTGGTGAAACGGGCCCAGAGAGGCTGTCCGGCCTCCTGCAGGCTGCATGAGGGTCCCCCGGCACAGGAAAAGCTGTGCTTCTGTCCCCCCGGGCCTGGAGCCTCAAAGGCCAGGCCTGACCTGACCAGGCCCAGAGCAAACTGGAGTGTCCCAGTGGCTGCTGCCTCCTCTGGGCCTCTACCATCCGAAATACGCGGAGGGCCAAGGCCAACTGCAAGGAGCTTCCAGGGTGGCCAAGACCTAGGCTCATCCTGAAACAGGCGAGTGGGCCCCACTCTGCTTCTTGGAGATATGGGACACCCCAGGCCTGGCCGAGAGGAGGAAGACCCCGGCCCTACAGAGCCCGGGGCGGTGGCAGAGTCAGAGGTCAGCTCTAGCATGCACCTCCCCTGAGACTCAGTGTCCTCATCTGCACAGTGGGCATAACCTAACCCCAACTTCACAGGGTCTCTTACTTTATGGAAAAGGGAACAAAAGCTTCCCATTAAGTAGCTTATTCAGATCACGGAGCAGGTAAGCAGCAGAGTCTGGGGCCTTCTGGGCCTGCCTCCGCTCCCTGGGCTGCCTGCCATGCTTCCTGGGAGCTCAGCAGCCCTGAGTGAACAGTGCCCACGAGAGGCCACCCCACACACGGGACGGCAGCGTGGGCTTGTGTCAAGACCCCAGGCCTTGTGCCAGACAGACTTCGCTTTGATCCTGGCTCTCTCTCTCACGTGGGCAAGCCACTTCCTCTGAGCCTCAGTGTCCCCATCTGTAACACGGGTACGGAAGCAGCACGTACATCAGAGCGCTCATCAGGTTTAAATACCGGAACGCACTTGAGTTTGGCACAGTGCCTGGCTCCCAGCAAATGCTCTTAGTGGCAGCAGCGTTTCACCTTGAGCCTGCTAGGGCGTGCCGAGAAGGGGTATCCCACCCCATCGTGAACGCACGCAAAGACCTGAGGGTGTGGTACCTGGGAAGTTGAACCTGCTGTCCCGCTGGCCGGGAGACGGGTTGGGGGGCGTCGTGGCACTGGATGGATTGGACGATGTCGGGAAGGGTGCCGGCGAGGAGGGCGTGGAGGACGTGGTGGAGGACGGGTTGCTGCTGGAGTCCAGGTGGTTCATGGCTGGAGGGTGCTCCTGCAGGACCAGAGATGCCAGAAGTGGGCAGGGACTGTCACTGCCCTACCCAGCCTGCTTCCCATCCCCCACGCTGGGGCCTTCCCCTCCCTGCCTAAAAACGAGGAGGTGCGCTCGGGGCATCCTGACGTTTTTACCTCATATTTGAGGGGATGATGGCACAGAGAGTCCCTCACCTCAGTGCCTATCCCCTAGGCGACCCCTGCTCATGCTTCTTCAGCTCAAACATACTTTCCTCCCAGGAGCCTTTCCTGAGCCCAGCGAGGACCACACTCCTCCTCATGCTCCCATAAAAGTTAGCACTTTTCATCAGGGCACTTGAACTACAGTCAAGGGAAGATATCTGGGGTGGTTTTCTGCAGAATGTCCTTGTGTGTCCTGTGAAGGCAGGGACCCTATTCATCATACCCCTCAGTGCCTGGCTCTGAGCCAAGCACATAGCAGGGTTTTTTAAATGAATTAAATTCAGCCTCCGGTAAGTGTTTATTTAGTGTGTGGTACACAGTGGGGTCTGATAAATGCTCCCCTCACTCTTCTACAGACCTACTGGCTAGGACTGCCCAGTGGTTTGGGCCCTAGCAAGGTCAAAGGACCAGCTGAGAGAGGGCTACGGGGGAGTCAGCGTTAGGTGGGACCCTGGCCCCGACCCCTTTCCCAGACCCAAACTCCAATCCCTTGGTGGACAGGGTTGGAATTCCTTGGTCAAAAACATTGGGGCCAGGGTCACCCGGCTGGCTCAGCCAGGAGAACCTGTGACTCTTGATCTCAAAGTTCTAAGTTCAAGCCTCATGTTGGAGGTAGAGATTACTTAAGAATAAATCTTAAAAAAAAAAAAAAAAAAAAGTTGGGGCCAACTTAGGTTAAATGCTCGGTTCATCAGGTTTTTCTTCTGCAGGCCCAAAGCGTCTGGGGTGTCCAGAGCACTCCAGAAGCTTCCAAAGCTATGCAGGGGGCCTCACAGTCCAGGGACAGCCTCCACCACTTGGTGCCATATGCGGGATGGGAAAGGAGCTGGGTCCACCGAGGTCCCATCCTATTCCTCAGGGCCAGGCCGGCCAGGGCAGGGGGAGGGACTACGAGGCAGACTGAATCCCAGCTCCCCCACTCAGCACCTGTGTGACTTCGTTCAAATCCCCCCACCTTTCCGAGCCACAGCAGTTCTCCATAAAATGGGGTATCAGCTGCTGCTTCACACGGTTTTTCACGTGTTCAGTGTTTGATATGAAGTTTTCCTCATGCCCACCGTGTGCCAGGCCCAGTGCAGGCATCAGGGAGCGGACAGGAGCAAGATGATGGCTCTGCCCTCCAGAGCACCCCTCCGCTGGGGAGACAGGCCGTCAGCCAGGGGTCCCGGGCAAGCCCTCCCTGAGGGTTGAGTGTGTAAATGCCGAGGAGGGGGTCTTGGGCAGAGGAAACGGTGGGCACTGAAGCCCCGCGGTGGGAATGGGCTGAGCCGGTGTGAGCCAGGGCGGCTGGAGAAGAGGGTGGAAAGACAGGCTGGCCCCTGAGAGATACACAGGCCAAACGCATGGCCCTCAGCACAGTGCCTCGGCACTCAGTAACAGTTAGCTCGTGTTATGGCCACAAACAGGGAAGGATGAGAGGCGGTCAGTGCCCTTGGTGACGTAAGAGAAGGCACCACCCAGAACTCTATGGGGCTGGAGCCGAGCAGGTGCGTGCAGGAGGGCTTCATGCAGGAGGAGGGGCCCTGAGTGGGTTCCGGAAGAACTGACAGGGGGAGAGCGAGGGGGTATGGGGACACGGTGCAAACAGGGGTGCACCAGGTATTGCCAGAGAGCGCAGGGCAGACAAGAAAACAATGCTGGGGCCCGGCATCCCTCCCGAGGAAATGCGCCTAATCTGTGACAGGCTGGACAACACACGCTGCTCCTGACAAACGAGTTCATTGTCCCGTTACCCTCACAACACCCTGTGAACGAAGCATTATCATCCCCACTTTACAAACCAGGAAACTGAGGCTTAGAGAGGTACAGGAATTTGCCCAAGGTCACAGAAGCAAGGAAGGGGACTCATCGGGACTGGAGCTCAGGTCTGTGGTCCTTCACCCCCACACCCCTATTCCTAGAGGGAATGTCACGGGCGGGGAAAATGCAATGACAGGTGGAGGGAGGCAGGAGACAAGGACAGGCAAATAAAAGAGGTCACCCCTGAGGCAGTGGCCTCCCTTGTTGGACAAGGAGATGTGGCCACGGTCCCTCCAGAACAGCCCACCCGCCCCCCCACCCCCCCCCTCCCCCGCCGCCATCCCAAGCTGCATCATCAGCCATGCCACCTGCTTCTCTTCTTTTTGTCCAAACCTCTACCTAGGCCGGCCCAAGCCACAGAAGGCAACCGTGGCCCTGGAGAAGCCAGTCGTGTGACCCTCAGTCACATGAGGCAAGGCTTAGCTTAGCATGCTAAGCCCTGGTATGGGGCTGGGACACAACACACTTGAAAACCCACAGCCACACCCACAGCAGCCTGGGGGGAGGCCACCAGCTGCACGGTCACCAGGGGGCTGCCGTCAGAAGCCATCATTAGCGCGGGCATCTTGCCGACACCACATACATCTGTGCCTGGACCGTGACAGGTCTGTTAGACTCTCGACAGTCTGTATGGCTGCAGAGGGCACCTGTCTGTATTAGCAGAGAAGCCCAAGCCCAGGCTCTGAAAAACACAATCCACCTTCACATATTATTCTTGAAGGTATGTTCGCTGTACCCTGACTAAGGCCAGGCTTTGGGGCCGGGCGGCCACTGAGACTTCTGCTCTGGGCCTGCCCCTTGCTCACGGGGGGGCCCTGTGCTCAGTTTCGTCATCTGAAATGGAGCGAAAATCAGTATGTGATTTTTAGAACCATTGTGAGGGCCAAAAGAAATACCAGTGGAAAAAGTTCCCAACTCATAGTAAGTGCTCAGGAAATGTTAGGTCAAAATAGAGGAAGCAGGTCGTGGGCACATAACTACGATCTGGACATAAACGTGAAGTCTAGGACATGGCGAAAGATAGGATCCCTGAAGGCCACCCTCTGGTCCTGGACCCCAGATTTCATGCCCCCCTCCCGGCCGGATCTCTGCATTACAGGGAGGAGTCCAGGGCGAGAGGGGGGGGGGGTTCTCCTGCCGCCCAGCGTACCTTCTTTGTCAGTGCTTTGGGGAGGGTTCCGAAATGGGGCTCAGCTGCTCTGTCCACCGGGTTGTTGATGTCCGAGGGGACAGATTCTGTCCTCCGAAGCCTAGGTTCTATTTAAAAAGAAAAGGGGGAACCATTAATAGAGAACAGACCGGGCTACAGAAGAGATTCCCCCCCAAATCCAGAAAGCGGAAAAGGGCAGAACACTCACGTGGAAGGAAGGATATTCTACAGGCAGGGGCTTCTTTTGTACACTTGTTGTGACACTTCAATCTGGTAAAGAAGGCAGGGTCAGTGCAGGGAGGGTCACTCGGGGCTCCCAGGGCATCCACGGGGCCCTGAGCCTTGCCGGGCAGCTCTGTGCAACACCCATTCGTGACCGCCTCGATCACCACAAATTCCTCAGCAAACATCAGCTCAAAAGTTTGGAACGTCCCACGTGGACAGTGTTAGCACGACCACGTTCCCACTGTTGTCTGCCTAATCTTCACAGCACACAGTTTAAATCACACCCATTTAAACGTCGTGGGTCCCACGTCTCTCCCTCTCCTCTCAAGAAAGGGAGACCCTCCACCCACATTCAGAAAGCTGAAGACAAATCTGAACTTACAAAACAAGAGAGAATCATAAGGAGGAGAATGTCTGCATTACCCAAGGATCCCAGAGATGCAAGGAGCAGTCCCTCCCGTTGCAGTCCAGCATGGGCCTCATGGTCAGACGGCCAGCATGGGCCAGAGTGCAAAGACCTCGACCCTCAGTTTGGTCTTACCTGCCCTACCACATCTCGGGGTTCTCAACGACTCAACGGGTTAACATTTAGGGCCCTACCAACCTCACTCTACAATCGTAGGAGAGCGCGGGGCTGAGAGGGCACTCTGTGCTCTCCGCATGAAAAGCATTACTTAAAAGGGAGCAGGAGGTCCCCAATTTAAAACCAGGAGCCACAGGAGACCTAGGCTGGGGGAAAGCTCTAGCGTCCTCTTGGTGGTCTGGGAGTCATGGGGAAAACACAATTTATCCAACTGACATGCATGAGACCCGTCGCCTCTGGTCTGGCAGGAGCCCAAATGCCTGTACTCCACACACTAGCTCGGAATCTTGGAGCAAGCCTGGTAGACAAAGAGGCCCGGAATCATCTTCCCAGTTGTAAGAATGAGGCCCAGAGAGGGCAAGCATCTTGCCCCAGGTCACAAAGCAATGGAGGGCAGTGATCTGGGAGCAAAGACTCCAGGCCCATCCTCCGTAGGGTGAGGGTAGTTAGACAGCAGAGAACATTCTGCACCCCCCACACTGCTCCCTATCCTTGTCCTTCTGGCCTACCAGAAAGCACAATGGTACGAAACAAGAAAGTGAAATCTGTACGCAATCTCCCTTAACTCTCTTCTGTGAATACCACTAGCCATCTCTGTTTTTTCCTACTGCCTGTCCCCTTCTCCCCATCTTGTGTACTAAGGCTAAGGCTCAATTTTGTGTAAGGCTAAAACTTCAGAACTCCTTCGAGTTTCCAGAACGGCCTTCCCATTCCTCGCCGATGTTGTGCAAGGTAAAAAGGCCTGGAATTCTTTCTTCCTGGGTCTACCTGGCAAACTTCTGCTCATCCTTCAAAGCCCACCTCAAATTTGCCCTTCTTCTGGGAACGTCTTGCCTGATGCTTCCTTAATCTCCCTAGAAAAGGGCTGGTCGCACCATGGTGTGCCGAACGGGGTCACAAATAGACGTACGAACTCTCAAAGGAGTCCCCTTGCATTCTGACTTAACCTCAGGCCAACAACCGAGTAGTAGCACCATTACTAAAGCGTGGGGTTTCCACCCTCTCCCACCGCTCCCACCCTCCGCCCCTCACCTGCAGTGTTTGCATTTCACTCCAAACATCATGCTCTTCTGGCACACGTGGCAGACCTGCGACAGCCAAGACTTGGTGGAGAACCTACAAGCGGTGGACACCGGAAAGTGTTCACGCGGCTGGGAGACCAGAGCCTGGACAGAACGGGGCCCCGGGGGAGACCGGGAGACCGGGTTCCATCCCGGAGCCACCGGAACCCTCTCCCGGGGAGGGCAGGGACGCCCGGGGTCACTGCTCCCCCTGGGCATTCAGATTTCCCAGCCACAAAGTCCTCGTTGGCCGACTCGTAAAGTGTGCACGCCAAGCGATTCCATCCAGTCTTAGGAATTTATCCAACAGACACGCCCGCTGGTGTCAAAGGATATGCAGATGAGGTTACTCCCCGCAGCGTATTTGCGGCAGTAAAAGGCTACAAACGGGGGCGCTGTGGGTGGCTCCGTTGGTTGGGTGACTGACTCTTGATTTCAGCTCAGATCATGATCTCAAAGTTCGCGGGATCGAGTCCCACATCGGGTTCTGCGCTGACAGCGTGGAGCCCGCTTGGGATTCTCTCTCGCGCTCCTCTCTGTCCCTCTCCCACTTGCTCTCTCTCTCAAAATAAATAATAAGCAGACTTTAAAAAAAAAAAAAAAGGCTATAAACAACCTATGCTGTTTACTGCATCGGCGACTGACTGTGTACAGGCCAGTCCGATCACACAATGGGACGCCATGAGGCCAGAAAATAAGAAAGCTCTTTTTTGTGCAAATATGGAATGATCTCCAAATTACATTATCAGGGGAAAAAGTACTACATGACCCCATTTATATGAAATTCAAAGACAGGGGCGCCTGAGTGGCTCAGTCAGTTGAGCGTCCGACTTCGGCTCAGGTCATGATCTCACAGTCCATGAGTTCGAGCCCCGCGTCGGGCTCTGGGCTGACAGCTCAGAGCCTGGAGCCTGTTTCGGATTCTGTGTCTCCCTCTCTCTCTGACCCTCCCCTGTTCCTACTGTCTCTCTCTGTCTCAAAAATAAATAAACGTTAAAAAAATTTAAAAACAAATTCAAATACAGAAAAAGTAACTTATGACGACAAATGAACAGTTGCCTCTGGGTGGTAGTGCTATCAAGGGCCAAAGGTCAATTCTGGGGGGGCTGGAATGCTCTGAATCTTCACCTGTGTGGTACACATGGGTGTGTCCATCTGTAAAAATTTGTGCACTCAGCACTATGGAAATGATGTCTCCGTTAAAAAAAAATTTTTTTTAATATTTATTTTTGAAAGAGAGAGATACAGCATGAACAGGGGAGGGGCAGAGAGAGAGGGAGACACAGAATCCGAAGCAGGCTCCAGGCTCCGAGCCGGCAGCCCAGAGCCCGACGCGGGGCTCGAACTCACAAAACAAGATCATATACTGAACCCAAGTTGGACGTTTAACCGACTGAATCACCCAGGCGCCCCCCTTTTTTAAAAAAATTTTAACGTTTATTTTTGTGTGAGAGAGAGAGAAAGCATGAATGGGTGGGGCAGAGAGAGAGCGAGACATAGAATTTGAAGATGCCTCCATTTTTGAAAGAAAAAAAAAGCAAAGGGTAGAACAGTGTCAATAATATACGTAGTATTTGGTGAAAACAGAAAAAGGAGGCCAAAAAATATACATATGTATTTGCTTGTATAAAAATTATCTCCAACTGCCCAGATCTGCCTACAGGGGGACCTAGAAGGCTGGGGACAGCAGGAGAGGACTGTGTGCATAGCCACCCTTCTCTACCTCTTGAATTCTGAATGTATTTCAATCCAAAGTAAATCAAAACTTAAAAAATTTAAAACCCACAAAAGACAGACTGGAAGGAGGGATGGGGGGTTGAGCGGGTGGTGTCCTCCGGAGAAAGTCTAAGGCAGTCCACAGGGTGGGGAGGCCTAAAAGGGCGGAAAGAGCTCACTTTTTTTTTTTTTTTTTTGGAGGATTTTTCAAAGCGTAGAGTATCATAGGAGCAACAGAACAAACAGCAACGGTATTTGGGGAAGGGTTTGTAATACATCCATAAAACATGAGCTCACTCAATTCTTACAACTACCCCTGGGGAGTTAGGCGGATCTGAGATTCTCAGTACACAGGCAAGGGAACCAGAGAGGTCAGGGGACTTTCCCGAGGCCACACACCGGGAAGCTACGCGGCAGGGTCTGGACCCCAGGGGCCTCAACATAGAGTGTGAGGGCTCCTCTGAGAGACCACTAGGGCAGAGCAGGAGAGAAAGAGCATGGGCTTTGGGGTCAGGCTACACTGGAGAATCCTACCACCTATGGGCTGTGGGACGCCTCAGGGCCTCTGCAAATGCGGCCAACATGCGCACCTCGCAGGGACCTGGGGAGATCACATATGTGAATGCATAGTGCCCAGAGGGTTACAGTCTCCACCCAGACAAGATGGGTGCTTTCAGGGACGAGAACAAAGGCACCCATGTGCTTGAAGGGCCTTTTTTTTTTTTTTAAGTTTTTTTTTAATTTATTTTGAGAGAGACAGAATCCCAAGCGGGCTCCATCTGCACTGCCAGCATAGAGCCCAACATGGGGCTTGAACTCACGAACTGTGAGACCATGGCCTGAGCTGAAATCAACAGTCAGATGCTTAACGGACTGAGCCACCCAGGTGCCCCCCTACCCCATGAAGTGCCTTTTAGGGAGCCTTGATCCTGCCTCCCTGGGATCCACATACTCTCTCTGGGCTTTAATCTCCTCTCATGCCAAAAGCAGGGATTAGGGAGCAGCTCAGTGGTATCTGAGATGACCTCCACCAGGGAAATCATGAAAACAGGGCAAAATAGTGGTGAGGTCCGGGCCCGAGAAGAGACAAGTGCTAGGAAGGGGTGTGAGGTGTGGGGTAAAAGCCTTCCCAGACCAGGGAAGAGCCACAGACAGCTTCCCCCTCCCCCCACAGGATTAGACCAAAACACTTTAGATCTTCTTAGAGAGGCCTGGAACACGGGTTTAAAAAAACCCAGAAGGTGGGGCAGTGACGTCACCAGGGTGGGGCAGCCTGGCAATATGAGACAAGGGGACTGCTGCTGCCCTAGCTGGAGGGCAGCTTCTGCTGCCCCAGGTGGAAGGAAGCGGCAGCCCGGGAAACACTCAGGGGCGAGCTGACACAGCCCACATCCTCTGTGAAGGCAGGTGCACCCAAGACAAAAGAAACAGCTGATCCCGGCGTGCCCCAGATCCTGGCCGACACGGGCCCCTCTCGGGCTAAGGCCTGTGCTTGTCCACCAAGTGCTCCCCGGTGCCGGACACGTGAAACCCAGGTGCACATCACCCCACTGTATCCTCATCACAGGACGGGGAGGAAGTCTTGTTTGCGGGGGCAGGGGGAAACTGAGGCTCAGAGAGATTACTGGCGTGCAACCCACGGAGGCAGAATGGGTAGGGTTCTCGTCCTGTGCTGAGCGGCTCTCTCACATCCTGGGAGCCTTGGGTACAGATGAGGGAGGCCCTGGGACCTGCACTCGAAGGGCTTGTCCCGACTGTCAGCCAGGCCCTCTCGTCGGTGGTACTCTAGCGTCTGGGGATCAGCCCTGAAGAGTCTCTGGGTGTCTGGGTGCCATCCAGGGGACACGATCCCTATCTTACTGGCAGCACGACCTCAGGCAAATTGCTCAGGCCCTCGGAGCCACAGCCGGGTCTCCACCTCTGGGCAAGAGTTCCAGGCTGGCCTCCCAGGCTGGACGGTAGCTCACACTCCCGGGGGAAATGAGAGGCTCTGCTAAGTTGCAAAGCTCTCAACAAGCGTGCCCTGCTGTGCTCACGGCAGGCTTTCACAAGGGACGGCCAGAGCGCAGGCATCCCGAGGCACCGTTCTGCTGGTTGTCCCGGCTGGGGAGATGCTGTGCACACCTACTGTTGGTGCCACACACTAGCTCCATGAGTGTTGAGGCCAAGCCTTCCGGCCAGGCCACGTCACGGGCCCATCTCAGCCTATGCCAGCTCACACCAGCACCAGCGTGACTAGGAGTTGTGAGAAATCCAGACTGCTAAGCAGAGAACTTTAGGGATGGGGCCTGGGGTTTGGAGCTTCAAAGCTCCACGGGCTCTGATGCGTGGCCGGGTGTGGGCCCGACGCGATCCGGTGCTGGACCCGCAGGAAGCTCTCGGCTCCTCCTCCGGGAGACTGTGAGCCTGTTTCTCCTGGGACCTGTGTTCTCCCTCAGCAGGGTGAGGAAGAGACACATGGAGGGGTCGGGGAGGACCCACAAGTCTATATGACCGCTGGTGACAGCCAGGGCTTCCAGGTGGGTGCAGGGCTATGTTCACAGAGGTGATGGACAGACCAGAGGCAAAGAGTCCCCGAGAAACAGGGATCAGGACAGACCGCCCCCCCCCCCCCCCGCAATGAGGAGCAACCCTTAGTGGGGGCACTGGTACATGCAGGTCTCAGCCCAGCTGTGCCCCATCCCTATTCCAGACTGGCTGGACCTACCTGTGAGTCACCGACAGCCCAATGTCCCTTCGTACCATCTGTGGGGATCCGTACGGGAGATCTGCAGGGAAAGAGGCCAGGTTGAGCAGGCTGAGGAAGCTTGTGCCTGGGACCTTCTAGATCAGAGATCACAGGCCGGGTGGGTGCGGGGACTCACTGAATAGTAGATAGATGTTTCCCTGAACGTTCAAAACAAGGACAGGCCAGGTAGACCAGGGCAGCGTGGTTACCCTCATGCCCGGCCTTCTTTTCCTACGAACGTTGCTGCCTGGCCCCCACAGATGGTTCAGAAACCACCGCTGTGTGGCTTCTGGCTGCAGTGGAAGGCAGGCTTGAAGGGAGGGCTGCAGGCAGAGCAAAGCTGAGGACAGAAGTCTCCGCCTACACCCCGTCCCACAAGAATCTACAGGTCACTGGCTTGCAAGGGCTTACTTCTGGTCACTTCCTACTTAGTGGGTAGGAGCTGTGCGGCCCTTGGCAGAGGATTTGAGACTGGTTAGCTATACAGCACATCTGGTACCCTTCCAGCCAGAAGCACCTGGAGACTTCTGCTCTGAGGACCACCAGTGCCTGATCTTGGCGGGTAGAGCAAGGACGACGTGGAGTTTTACCATGCTCCCAGGTGGCCCAGCCCCACCAGCCGCTGGGGAAGTCTCAGGCAACGAGCCCTGAGATGAGCATTCTGTCTGCCTTCCCACGGGGCACCCTGGGCTCTCCCTGTCCTAATCCTGGGCTTCCCCATCAGAATAGCATCCTTCCAGTGTTTACAGCATTACAGGTTGGGCATCAAGGAGCAGCAAGAAGCAACCACTCCATCCACAGGCAGCCCATGTGTCCCACTGCCCTTCTGCCCCTCCTCCACCAGTGCACCCCCTCTCCTCCCCTCCCCCACTCCCTCCCGCTTCTGCCCCCCTCCACCTGTGCACCCCCTCCCCCACCTGTGCACCCCCTCCCCTCCCCCACCCCCTCCTGCTTCTGTCCCCCCTCCACCTGTGCACCCTCCCCCTGCCCCTCCTCCACCTGTGCACCCCTTCCCCTCCCCCCTCCCGCTCTGCCCCTCCTAAGCGCTGCCTATCTCCTCCTGGGGGTGGTTCTCAGAGACCATGGATGGGCTTCAGGGGTTCTGGGAATCCTCTGGACTGGTAAGCAGAACTTTGTGGGCTTTTCCCTGGAAAGAAGGTCTAAACTTTTATCCAGTTATCAACAGGAACCATACCCCAGAAAGGTCAGGAACATGGTGCTTGAGGGATCTCTAGCTGTCTCCTGTCCTTAGAGTCAGCAACATCCCTGCATCCCCTGTCCCCATGTGCTGGCCCGGCACACACCTCCTCCTCCCACACCAAGGGGAGTTTGATCAGGACCAAAAAGCCCTTTCCTGCTCCCTGATGATTCAAGAACCCACCATCACACCCCTCAGGGCTCTCTCTGGCACACCTGCCCTGGGGCTGACTTGTCCCAACTCCCTTCTGGGACCCCCTTCACTGTGAGCAGCCAAGGCCATCAAAGCATATGGGTCTAACAGGGGTTAGGCCGCCAACCTAAGAGAAACAGACTATGGAAAAATGAGATTTCAACCATGTATGTCTGAACACAACCCATGACCGACTTGTAATGAGCTGCGGTCGTAGGATAGGAGGGAGGGGAGACAGCACACGAGCTAGGCATCGACCGCCCCTGATCCAGACAAAATACTCACCCTGAAGACCCTGCTCTGCCTCTGGCAAGCTGGGCAGGCAGTCTCCCTGCCGCAGTCCCTGCACTACAACAGCAGCCAGGAGGATGACAGGACCAGGCTGCCCTAGGGATGCAGGGGCTGGATTCTCCTCCAAGGTTCCGGGAGGGGCCCTGAAGTCTGCACCCGTGCCCTGGGGAAGGGGCCTCACTCCTTGCTCACCCCATGCTTCCCTGGTGGTCCCGCGGCCAGCTTCATCTTGGTGTAGCTGTGGCCTGCTACCCCTGCCTCATCACTAAGGCCCTGCTGACAGCTTCATCACTCTGCTTCGCCAGCTCAGGACGAAAGTAAGCTGCTATTTTGCTCAGGCAAGACCCAGACGTCTCTGCATTTCCACTGCGCCAATTAAAAGACTCCGGAGGCATGGCTGGTGCCCTCTGCTCTGACTCAGGAGAGAAGCCCTACAGCACAGCCATGTGCAAGGACCTGCTCCCACCCTGCAGGTGGAGGGGCAGGAAAAATGATCTGGGGCTGCCCGGGCTTCTTCCTCCCCTCCCAAAGGGGCATTTCTATCCGCACCCCCCAATCTCTCGGGGCTGCATTCAGAGCCAAGCCACATTATTGCCCCTGGGGTTATTCCTCTCCCAAAGTGGGGGGTCCCCTGACATCAGCTGGGTTCTGAGGACGGCTAACATCCACTTGCTACCAGACAGATGGAGTGTTCCTCTGGGCTACCAAAGCGGCTCAGCAGACAAGGCTCCCTGCCAGAGGTCACCTGTGGGGATGGCAGGGTGCAGATGGGGCCTGAGGAGGAACTGCCCACAGCCCATGGCAACGTCAAGGTCCCTGCTTCGAAGAGAGCAGCTCCTGGCTGGGCTGAGACCACCTTGCGACATCCTAAGGCCACCTGTCCTAGAGCTATTTCCTGGGGTGGTTCCCAGCACCTCTGCTTCTGGGTGGTGGAAAGGCTGACTGGACTGAGAGAGGGTCAAAGAAATCCACCCCTGACGGGGACAGCAGCACAAACACGACTCCCGGGTGGCAGAGGGGACGAAAATGAATCACTCTTACCAAACCTGCAGGAGACAAAAAAGAGAAAAAGTGGGATGATGTCACCGTGCTGGCTCAGTGTGTTCCCCAGAACGTCACTCACCGGGAGGGAGCGGGAAACGTCCTCAGGTAAGGACATTGAGCCCCTGGGGCATGGGGTCAGACTATGGGCACGGTTCCTCGATGGGAAGGGCTAGAAGTGCCCTCCCTGGGCCCCCCTGTGGGCACAGAAGTCACTCCTGGGCTCCCACGCTGCACGCTCTTGTCTATCAGCTTATCTACGCCTCGCCAGCCCCGCAGCACCGTATGGTGTGCTCCGTTTCACAACTGAGGAAACAGGCTCACGGTCTCTGAGATCACCTCCCGCAAGCGGGGACACCCTGGGTGTCCAGAGCCCTGCAGGGAGGGGTGCTCAGGGTCAAGGCAGGAGAAGGGGAAGTGGCTGGAGTAGGAGGGCGAGGAGAACAGAAAGGGGTCCCCAAGGAGGGCCAGGTGGAACGTGTCCTGAGCAAGCTCGTCCCGGGGGCTGCCGCTGGCCCAGCGACAAAGAAAGCTGGGGAAGACGCAGGCCACCCGGGCCGCCCTCTGGGCTTCGCTGAGCGTCCACAGTGCTAGTTCTAGTGGCCCTGTGTGGACTCGACTCAGAATCCCAGGGTGATGCCCAGCTCACCGGCTATGGGATGTGAGTGGCGCCATCTGCCTGAGGCTCCGTTCTGTGCCCAGAGCCCTCCGGATGCTCCTCTCGGGGGAAAATGAGACACAGATGCACTGGGTTTACCCACCGAGATGCCCTCTGATGACCCACTTCCGTGTGTCCGCATGGTAATCATACTGGGCTCTTTGGGAGAAGAGGATCCAGAAGGGGCGGAAGGCTGCAGTCCCTTCTGGGGAGGGGGCAGGGGACCAGGCCCCAGCAGGATGGGCTGACCGGGGGTGTCTGGGTGGGTCACAGCATGCATTCTTCTCCTTGGGTGACATACTCAAAACCATCAGAGATGTCCGGGGCCCATCCCATTAAGGGACCCAAGACAGCCTTCACTGGACAGGGGGAGCCGGCCCACCCAAGACCAGAAAAGGAGAGCACATGTCAGGAAAAAAAGCCTGGACTCAGAGGTACGGGAAGGTAGGAGGCACCCAGAGAAAGCTCCCTCCTTCCCCTCTGCCCCGCCCACAAGGGTACATTGACAAGGGCAATTTTTGTAATAGCCAAACTGACAATGACCTGAAGGTCGTCCTTCAGGAGGGGAGGAGTTAAACTATACAACGAAATGATACGAAAAAGTTAAAAAGATGAGGTAGCTTGAATAACTATAGGTATACACAAAAGCGATAACCTGGTTAGCTCTGAAAGGGGAATGGGGGTGGCCAAGGAAAAATGGTGGGGTAACTTCACACTGTCTACCCTACAGTGACAAACAACATGTGCTACAAAGTGTCTGCATCTTGGACCACGTGACACTTAGTACCTATTTAAGCATATAAATTAAGAAAATGTTTTACAGAAAGAGTAAAGTACTTTAAGATGTGGGAACATGACATTCTCAAAGATAACAAGTTAAAAAAAAACTAGGTTATAGAACAGAGCACATAGTATTTGATAATCATCAGAGATTTCAGCCAGATATTCTAGTTCTCTCCATCTGGGCACATGGGAGAATTGACATTGCTTGGTTGCTTTGTTTGAGTAGGGTCACAAATGGTGAGTGGAACTTGTAGGAAAAGAGCATTTAACTGTTAGTGTTTAACGTGTAAAATTCTTTCTTCCTCTGCCCTAGTGGAACGTTCCTGACAATGACCCAGAAAGTGGCTGTTCTGTCAGCCTGGGATCTAGAATGAGGCCAACCCATGATGGACAGGTAGCATAAGCAAGAAAGAAATCTTTGTTGTTTTAAGATGTACAGAGCTAGGGGCTATTTGTTACTGCAGCATAACCCGGTCTATCCTGACTGATACATGGCACCGTGTGTGTGTGTGTGTGTGTGTGTGTGTGTGTGTGTGTGTGTCCGTCCATATCCAGAAGGAACCTAGCAGGATTCAGTCCCCACTGTTAACGTAGCCCGGAGAGTGGACTTTGCACGCTTCCATGTTGACTTTATTTGTCCTTCTAAAATAAAGCCTGTGTTACCTTTGTAACAAGAAAGCCGTAGGCAGAACTGGCAAACTGAGCCCCAGCCTGGCAGGAACACTCACCTCATTGGGGAGACCTCGTCAATGCGGTTCCCCAGCTGAGACTCATGGGACTTGCTCCGGGTGAGCGTGGGGAAGCTGGGCAGCAGCTGAAAGACCTTGCGGCTGGGCGGGGGCGGCGTCCGCGGTGGCTTCAGCTTGGTGTGCCTTCGCAGCTGGGGCGTGGTCGGCGGGGTGATGAAGCTGTGCAGGGCGCGGGGGGTCAGCCGGCCGCTGGCGTGCAGGGGGATACAGGTGTCCGCGAGGCCCTCGCAGGGGCCTGGGGTCGGGGAGTCCGAGGTGGGCAGAGCCGACACGGAGACGGAGCGTGGGCCCTGGGCACCGCTGCCCATTCTGCCCAGCTGGGTGCTCCCTGGGGGCCAGGGCGGGCCGGCTGGCGGGAGGGTGTCCGCGGAAGGCCCCGAGCCACTTTCCCGCCGGGCGTCCAATGAACTCCAGCCTGAGTCATCTTTGTGCTCCCCTCCTGTGGGCCAAGAAGTCGAGTCACAGATGACTGGAGCTAGAGAGATTTACAGGTGAGGTGGCCGGGGCCCAGAGAGAGTAACACCTTGTCCAATGCTGCACAGTTCCTTACCAGAAGGCTTCAGCTACCAGCCTTCGTAAAGGCCTTCTCATGCACACGTGTCATTGCCCGTGTTATCTGTGACTCAAGGGCACCAGCACAGATGTCACTGTCCCCATTTTATAGAGGGGAAATGAGGCCCAGAGAGAGAATGGCTTGTCCAGGGTTCTTGCTGGCCAGTCTGTGGGGAGTAAGCCAGGACACCCAACCCAAAAATGGGTGACCTCAGAGAGGGAAGTGGTAACTGATCTTTAAGAGTCAGGAAGGGGAAGCTGGGATGTGGGAAAGGGATAACTCCATGTCAAGTAAATTCAGGGGCGCCTGGGTGGCTTAGTTGATTAAGCGTCCAATTTCGGCTCAGGTCATGATGTCACAGTCCGTGAGTTCGAGCCCTGAGTTGGGCCCTATGCTGACAGCTCAGAACCCGGAGTCTGGTTCACATTCTGTGTCTCCCTCTCTCTCTGCCCCTCCATAGCTCACACTCTGTCTCTCTCTCAAAAATAAAATACTAAACATCAAAAAATTTTTTAAAGAAAAAAAAATTCCAACATCAGGAAAGGGGTGTCCCAACCTTCAATAGTAATCTTCCCTGGGAATTTGCTGGGAAAGAGATCCAATGAGGAAAGGGTCAATAGCCACTTCTTTCTGAGAGGCTGTCCTTTTGGCCGCCCACACAGTTGGCCCCGGAGACCTTGGGGCTCTGTGCAGTTCCAGCTCAATGGCACAGTCTGTCTGTTCGTTCAAGCACATGCTGGACGTCAAGGCATGAAAAAGACATTCACTGTGCTTGAAGGGTCCAAAGAGGGGGACAGCAGTGTGCTGAGACAGAGCTGTCTGGGCACTGAGGGAATATGAGGAGGAGAACCCTAAACAGCCCGGAGGGCTTCCCAGAGGAGGAGGAGGAGCCTGGGCTGAGCCAGCTAGAGAAGAAGGTGAAGCAGGTGTACTGGGCAGAGGGAACAGCACGTGCAAAGGCAGGGAACACACGGCACCTTCTGGGAACTACAGAGTTTCCTGTGCCTTGAGAGGTCAGGACAAGCCAGGGAGAAGCAAGAGATGAGGTCGGAGGGTCAGTCCCCCCCCGGGGCCAGCTCAGGAGGGGTCTCGGAGGGCTCGCTAAGGACTCTAAGTTTGTGCTTACAGGGGATGAGGAGACTCCAGAGGGTTGGGGGCAGAGAGAAAGGAGCCCATGAAATCAGACACCCTGCTGCGGGGAAGGAAAAGACACCTGCCTCCAGTGAGTGGAAAGTACAGGAAGGCAGATTTTGACTCCAGACAAAATGAACTTCCACACTGGAGTTATTCTACTTTGTGCTTTGTACCCTGACTCAGGCAGGGCCACGTGAGGCCGCGGAGATTCAGAGAGGCCACACGCACTGCCGAGGTCAGGCAGCCCTCGGTCCCGACCGCAGCACTAGGCCTCCTCCCACGAGGCCGTCCATTCTGAATAACCTACAAATCCGGCCCAGCCTTGCGAGGTAAAGAGCTCTCGGTCATCAGAGGTGCCCAAGCCCACGCGGCCATTTATCTGGCACGGTGGAGAGAAGCGACCTTCGAGACTCTCAGGGTTTCTTGTACATTCCCTCCGTCTTCAAGGACCCTTCCTCCTACCTCACTACATGGTGACTTTCTCTTCATGAATCAACTCGGCAGAGTGAGATACTCGGCCTGTGTGCTCCTTGTGTTTGCTCCCGGAGAACCGTAATCAGGACTTACACTGTAACTTACACAGTGGCCTATGGGAGGCGCTGGCATGCCTGTCACTGAAGGGATGAAAAAATGGCCAAGTCCGCCACCCAAGGAAACCAGCCCCAAATTCTTCAGCTTGCCATTTTTTAAATAATTTTTTTTTTTTAACTTTTTAACTTATTTTTTGAGAGAGAGCGGGAGCGGGGTAGGGGCAGAGAGAGGGAGACAGAGGATCCGAAGTGGGCCCTGCACAGACTGGCTGAGAACAGCAAGCCTGATGCGGGGCTGGAACTCAGAGACCGCAAGATCATGACCGGAGCCAAAGTCTGATGTTCAACTGACTGAGCCACCCAGACATCACCGCCCTTTTTCTTTTTTTTAATGTGAAAGAGAGAGGGGGTGGGGGGAGAGGAACAGAGGAAAAGAAAGAGAGAATCTTAAGCAGGCTGCATGCTCGGCATGGAGCCCGACATGGGGCTTGATCCCATGACCCTGGGATCATGACCTGAGCCGCAAGTAGGAGTTGGATGCTCAACTGACTAAGCCATCCAGGTGGTCCTAATTTACCCATTTTTAATCACCGCTGCTTTGGACCAGCTCAGGGATGGCAAATGGGTCTTGATATGCATGCCAACGCCAGTTAACCAGCAACGGCTCTTGAGAAGGACTCTCTGGCACAGAGAACCATCCTTCACTCACCTTTCTTAAGACCAGTGACCACAAGGCAAGTGGCTTCAACATTTTCTAGGACTCCTCAAGCCTAATACTGAAAAGAACACTAATATATGCCAGGCTCTGGTCTAAGCACTCGACCTTAACTCAGTTCCTCCTCACAACGCTATGAGAGAATGTTGTTATTACCTCCATTGTACAGATGAGGAAACTGAGGCACGGTGGGGTTAAGAAACAGACCAAGGTCCCACGGATTCTAAGAGTGCTGAGCCCAGGCAGGCAGAATCCACAGTCTACCTTTATGGCAGCTAGACTACTCTAGGTGCAGTCAAGACTGATCGCATGATCTGAGACACTGGGCAATCGTGGTATCCACCTAGGCCCCAGAAGATTCCCTGGAGGTTTGGCCACCACTGGGCAGACCCACTGGGGTGAGGTGTGGCCAGGACCCTCTTGGGGACGTAGGGGTACCACAGCTGAAACCAGACGAGAAGGACACGGAAAAGACCCCCTCCTCCCCATAGGCCTCCTCCAGGGCATGGTAGAAAAAGCACCCTCTGAGGAAGAAACCCGAGTTCGAAGCCCAGCCCTGCCGCGTGCCAGCTGTGGGACCCTGGACAATTCACCCAATGCTTCCGAGGGTCTAGCTACAATAGGCACTTACCACCACCGCTGAGAAGGGTGTCGCCACACACACGTCAAGTGCCTGACTTAATAAATTTAGTGCCTGATGAGTCAGTGGTCTCCCTATCTTGGCAGCCAGGACGGGCAGACAGGAACCTTCCTAATACAAATGGGTCACCATCCCTCAACGGCTGGCGCCTCCACAGTTCTTTACCATTTGGGCACAGGGAGGGAAGGCTGACAAGTCACCCCACGGTCCCAGCTTAGGTACCAAGTTGTTCTACATTTCCGCAACGCGGAAACCACCCTGCTGCCAACAAAGACTGAGGCTGGAATTCTGGCTCTGCCACCGACTGCTGTGTGTCCGTGGCTAAGCCTTTGCCTTCTCTGGGCTCAGTCCCCTCTGTGAGTGGGGACGCGAACGCAGGCTACGTCTCTCTCACGTTTATTCTTTGGCACGTGCTGGGAGGCCTGGTACGTGGAGGTCTTCTCAACCGAGCGAAGCTCTCCACGCTAGGCTCTGTGTCAGAGGAGGACTCGGTATAATGGGGCCGAGACAGAAATCAAGCCCAATCCCCTCTGGGGGGAAAAGAAAAATCAAGCAGAATATAAACTTCAGTACCGGGGCGCCTGGGTGGCGCAGTCGGTTAAGCGTCCGACTTCAGCCAGGTCACGATCTCACGGTCCGTGAGTTCGAGCCCCGCGTCGGGCTCTGGGCTAATGGCTCGGAGCCTGGAGCCTGTTTCCGATTCTGTGTCTCCCTCTCTCTCTGCCCCTCCCCCGTTCATGCTCTGTCTCTCTCTGTCCCAAAAATAAATAAAAACGTTGAAAAAAAAAAAAATTTAAACTTCAGTACCTTCCTTGAGCCTCAGGGAGCCAGAAATAAGACAGGTGGCTCCGATAATTAGAAACGGGGCTAATTCCATTCATTAGGCTCACTTTAAAGCCTTACTGGTGTGGTAGAGAGCATGTTAAGTCACAGTGTTTGAAGTTGTTTCCAAGGCAAGATTTAGAAAGCCCGCAAATAACTCTCAAGGAACTCATCGTAATACCAGGATTACCCACTTTGCCTGGAGTGGCCACGTCTATACTCACAGCTGAAACACCATAGTTTCTCTCATCTGAGCACACAGCCCCGCAGCCAATGGGGGCAGGAGAAGGCAGGGGGCAGGCTGGGGGTGAGCTCGGGGTGCCGAGGGGGCTGGAATGCAGGGAGCCACTGGGGGTTCCGAGCCCAACAGACATGCTCAGAAGAGGGAAAATCGCACAGGGCTCACCCAGTGGACCAGTGTGGGGTCTCTAACGATGTACAAAAGCTTCCCTGGGTTCATACTAGGCTGAGCAGGAGGGATGCAAACCCTCTATCTCAGGTCAGGCCAAGCACACACTCTCTGTCTGGCTTTTCCAAGTTGCCTCAGAAACCCTGGGCCACGCTTGCCCCACCCCCATCACTGGCCTCAGCAAAGGCAGGGGCCCCAGGGAACCAGGACAGGCCTGGGGAGGGAAGGCTGGCGTTCAAGCCCAGGCAGAGGGACAGGGAGCCGACGGGGCTGGCCTTAGCACCGGGGAGGCCGGTCCTACCTACCCAGACCTGTCACTTTCCGCAGGCAGGCGAGGGCGTACTGCAGGCGGCCACACTCCTCGGCGTTGGCCCCGTAGCGCCGCAGCGTCTCCTTCACCTTGACCTCGTTCATGTCCAGCAGGGCATCCAGTGTGAGCTCGTTGAGGATCTCCTGAGAAAGCACAGAAAAGACCGGCAGAGAGCCGGTGAGCAGTCAGGCCAGCCCTGGAGCCCTCTTCATCCTCCCCGTGGCCAGGGCTGGGCTCTCCTGCTGAGTGGCAGGGGCCAGGTGCTGGCGGGTCCGCCTCCCAGAAGCCTCCACTTGTCAGAGGACACGGGCAGCCAGCTCTCACCCCCACCCCCAGGGCTACCAGAGACAGCAGCTGAGGTAGACCAAAAGCTTCAGGGCCAGGGTGGGGGAAGGAAGAAAAAAACCCAGAAAAGTTACGATGAGGGCATGGTGCCCGCCTGTTTCTTTTTATTTCTCTGCACAGAAGAATGATGAATCATGACAACTTTTTAGAATGATAAGAACTTCAGATAAAGAAGGCCCTTTACAATTCTGCTAATCTGAATTAGACAAGACAGATTTCAAATGAAATTGGCTTAACAAGAGAAGGATGAAAAAGAATTAACCCTCACCAAGCACTGTGTAGGCACTTACTACCCTTGCCTTACTTCTCAGTCAAAACCTTTCAAGGGTTCAAGGGTGGCAGAGAGGAAGGGACAGGCCCAAGTGTGAAAAGGGCTCCATGCAGACTTTGACGATGGACGGCCAGGTGACAAGGGACGCAGGGGGCCTCTGGGACAGAGAGTAGCCCCTGGCCGACCAGCAAGGAAAAGGGAGCCTCAGACCTATAGCTGTAAGGAACTGGCTTCTGCCAGTAACCTGAATGCACGTGGACGTGGCTTCTTACTGAAGCTTCCAGGTAAGAGGCCAGCCTTGCTAACACCTTGACTTTCTCGGCCCGGTGACCCCAAGCAGGAAAGCCAGCTGAGCCCGCCTGAACACAGCCATCCAGTCTTCCTCCTACACAACTGTGAGCTAATAAATTGGGGATGCTTGTGGTTATTTGCTCTGCGGCAACAGAAAACTAATACAGAGAGTGAATATTTGAATCAAGGCCTGACTTCAAAGCTTGTGCTCTTTCTCCTCATCAAGGAGGAAGGAACCCCCTCCGGCACTGATTGCTTTGAGCCAGATGTGATACCAAGCCTGGAGCAGACACACAGAAGGATGGGACAGATCTCTGGCCTCAAATGGCTCGCAGGTGACCGACATAAAAACAAGTCACTACAATGGCCTAGCATAGAGAAAGCTCAAAGAGCTACCGAACGGGGTGGGGGGAAGGGAGCTCGGAGCTCTTCCCCTTTCCCTTCCCCTTCTTCTTCTTTGGCCCCTTTCTACAGTTTCCAGATTTTCTATGTATCAGGGAAGGCCAGACATCCCACATCAAATGATTCATATAAAACCCGCAGCTCTTGAGAACCTAAGATGATTATCACTGATTTTGGCAAGCTGTGTAATTTTCTTTTAAAAGAGTAATGGTTATTGGGGCACCTGGGTGGCTCAATCGGTTAAGTGTCCAACTCTTGATTTCGGCTCAGGTCTCATGGCTCATGAACTGTGAGATCAAACCCCAGGTCAGGCTCTGTGCTGACAGCACAGAGCCTGCTTGGGATTCTCGCTCTCTCTAAATAAATAAATAAACTTAAATAAACTTAAATAAGTAGATAAATAAATAAGTAAATAAATAAATAAAAGAGTAAGGTTATTGTCAATTCATGCTGCTGTAAATCTTAGACTTAGGTGTCAAAACTGAATCTGATGGGGGCGCCTGGGTGGATCAGTCGGGTGAGTGACCGACTTCGGCTCAGGTCATGATCTCACGGTTTGTGAGTTCGAACCCCGTGTCGGGCTCTGTGCTGACAGCTCAGAGCCTGGAGCCTGCTTCTGATTCTGTCTCCCTCTCTCTCTGCCCCTCCCCCACTCATACTGTCTGTGTCTCAGAAATAAACATTAAAAAAAATTTTTTTTAAAAAACGGACTCTGACGAAGGTACAGTCTGTGAGTCGTTACAGCAATGGTTTGGGGGCTTTGTAATGCTGGTGGTGGGGGCCACAGCTGAGGCCTGGGGTCTGGCCATATCCTCCCCATCCCCACCGTTGTGTCTTGTCTGCATATTCTTCAATCTCCACGGTTGTAGACAAGACTTTGACAGCTGTTTAGAATGATTCACATCAAAATTTAGAAAAACAGACATACACGAAAAAGCACCAAACCGCTCGTCATCGGCTGGGCAAACCCTTGCTTGTCAGAAATCCTTCCAGATGATAAAACTAGAGCCTCACAGGAAACTGCTGATAAGAACAGCACAGACAGCAGGCTGGGGAGATAAAGGGCCCCCGGAGAAGCAGCTTTTGTTCAATCGTGTCTCCCTCCTCCGGCCTCAGGGACACTCTTCAACAAAATGCAGTTTTGACCTCTTTTCCCCTCATTTTACCACGAAAAGCAATTTGGCAATATTGTCAAGAACGAAT
This sequence comes from Panthera onca, assembly GCF_046562875.1. Taxonomy (NCBI): domain Eukaryota; kingdom Metazoa; phylum Chordata; class Mammalia; order Carnivora; family Felidae; genus Panthera; species Panthera onca. The sequence goes on from NC_138352.1 coordinate 36,017,539, forward strand.
CAAAGTGACGTGGACATTTACACAACCGCACAAAACAACGCAAGGTCTTTCCCTGGAGCGTCCTCAGTTCTCACGAAACGCGCATCTTCCCAAGGCTGTGATGACTCAGCAGTTCTCAAGTGGGATTCCTAAACAAGCCTAGAAGCCCAATCCCAGACCTAACTGTCCCGCAAATGAGGATTTCCTTCATTTCTTTCTTTCTTTCTACTCCTCTCCTCCCCCCACACACCAAGTTTCCAGTTCCCAAACACAGTAAGTGCATTTATTATTACGGACCATCTACCAGTACGATGCGCCCAGTGCTTTGTGTAGGATCTCCAGTCTGGACAAATCAACAAGGGTCATGCTGTCAAGTGCACCTTCCCTGAGCCTCAGAGACCATTAATGAGTGGCCGGCCAGAACTGAAACCTACATGGCTGGATCCCAGGGCTCCCTCAACTCTTCCCTGCTGTCATTCCCGAACCTGGCAAAGCCTTGGGATGCCACGACTACCTCGACGGGGTGGGGATGGGGGGGTGGGGGGGGATTAATAATTTTTTTCAAAGTAAATTAAAGGAATTAATTTCTACCTGTTTTCTGAAAAGCAAACTACACGGTGAAATGGAAACTCTTTGTTTTCTATCAAGTGAAGTAACCCCCTAGAAAAGAGAAAAGAATATGTTCAAATCCATTCCCTTAAGAAAAAAAAAAAAAAATGGGTGGGGGTACTGGGATAGAAGGGTCCGTCCAGGATCGTACTTAAATTGGAGCTGCCCCTGCCTTCCCAGTGATGAGGGGGCATAAGGCAGGCTGAGGGCCAGATACAAGCTAGCACAGACTCCCTCCAAGGTGGGATGTGTGAGATACTCCTCAGGTACTGCTGGCTGCCCAAGGGCGAATGAAAGGAGACAAACGGTTAACTGATAGAGACTACAGTCATGTGGGCCAGGAGTCTCCATCAGTGTGCAAATATCTTAGTAAATTACAAGAAAAAGGCGACCTTATCAGTAGCCTTATCTCCAGAAACCTGTAGACTCAGTTTCCTGGAGCCCCAACATCCCCCTTCCATAGTGATGCGGGGAACACAGGCGAGAAGGAAATAGCAGGTAAAATTAAATTTCCTAACCTGCTGCCCATTGACAAACACTTGAGGCAAATACAGGGTAGAACATTTCTCCAGGAACACCCTGACCGTCCTAACGTTAATGTCTTACTACAGGGAAAACAACCTTAGCTAGACAACAGCAAGGCCTCAGGCATCTTAGGAGTCCTTTTTAGTGTACCCAAGTCCCTCTGGAGATCTCCCTTTTGATGTTACTTTCCCCAACTTCATACTATATAAGGAGCCACTCTTTACAACCCCAGAGCAGCTCCTTCCTGCCCACGGGTCCTGTCCCCGTGCTTTATTTAATAAAATCACCTTTTTGCACCAAAGAGGTCTTCAAAAAATTCTTTCTTGGCCGTTGCCTCCGGACCCCACGAACCCCCCACCACCCCAAAACTTCATCACCAGGACAAGTATGGCTTTCCAGAGGTGTGAACTATGTACGTCCTTCCGCGAAATGAGAATGCCAGCATGCATCAGCGTCATTTCTGACCACTCCTTCCATTCCCCCTAATGATGAGGGAGCGTGGGGCAAGCTGAGGGCAAAATACAGGCTGGCGTGCACGCACACACGCGCACACACACTCCAGGTGGAATGTTCCTTGGACACTCCTGGCTACCCAAGAACAAAGCAAAGGGGTTTCAGTGCTTGCCACGGTAATGTGGGCAACTAAGGCAAATGAAAATTAAATTCCCCTACTGCCTACAGCCCACTGACAAGTCCTTGAAAATGGTAACCACCCTCTAGGAGCTCAGCTGCCTCGATGATGACACTTTGCTGGGGGCCAAAGGGAAATTGAGTTTAACATTATCCCAACTTCGAGGATCCTGTAAGTCTGCTTCCTTTATCTCAACTGCCCCAAGATCTATGCTGGCAATCATGCTCCCAGCTTACTGGCCCCAATATCCATCTGAAGGATCTCATGACTGAGGCTTTATTAAACTGTGATAAATGGTGTTTCCCTAGCAACAGCTAGCCCCTCAGGGTCCTAGAAACCTTGCTTCCAAAATTCCTTGGAGACTTACTCTATCCCCCACCCCTTCCCAACCTGAAGGTATATAATGAGGACCCCAGCGCAACTCTTTTTGCCCATGGGTCCAGTCCCCGTGCTTTAATAAAGTCAGCTTTTTGCACCAAGACATCTTCAAGAATTCTTTCTTGGCCATCGGCTCCAGACCACCCCATCATCACCCCAAAACTTCACCTAACCCCTCCTCCCTGCAGGGCTGGATCACTGGAGAGAGGGACCACGCCGCTCTACCTAAAAGCTGCCGTTAACGAAGCGAGCCACCAGTCAGCAAATCACCTGGCAGAGTAAGGGTCTCAAATACACAAGCCTCAGGGCCAGGCCTTGGGAAGAAATGAGACCAGTGGGGCTGTGGCCCTTTTGATCTATCTTTTAACGGAGACAGAAGTAGTAGAAACACTTCTCTCCTTTACTGGACAACAAGAAATCCGACAGCAGCAAGGTCCAAGCTAACTGGAAACCTACCCTCTGCTTTCAATCAGTGCAGGGGTGTGAGGGGAGGCTAGGGGAGGGTTGCCAGATCTTACTCTGAAGAAATCTGGAGTTTTTTCTTTTTTTATTTAAAAAAAAAAAAATTTTTTTTAACATGTATTTATTTTTGAGACACAGAGACAGAATGTGAGTTGGGGAGGGACAGAGAGAGAGGGAGACACAGAATCCCAAGCAGGCTCCAGGCTCTGAGCTGTCAGCACAGAGTGCGATGCGGGGCTCAAACCCACAAACCATGAGATCATGACCTGAGCCGAAGTCAAACGCTCAACCGACTGAGTCACCCAGGCGCCCCTAGAGTTTTACTTTATTTTTACGTGGCGGCAATTTTTACGTAATACAAGCCTGTGCAGACCAAACAATCACATCCAGGAGTTACACGTGCCTCCAGACCCCAGCAAGGAGGCCCTGTGCAAAGAACCTGATGCCTCCCAAAGTTCTGATCAGCAAGTTCTAAAGCTTTATTTCTGTAGGCAAATGAGGAGGGAGGGAGGCAGCCCAGCAGCAAATGCCCTTAGCTACGTAGCCCCGGGGTGGGGGGGTGGGGGGGGGGGGAGGGCAGGCCTTCTTTGTGAGGCATCCACCCCAGCTCTGGGACCCCACCACGAAAACAAAGTATCCCGGTCTTTCAACACCTACAAATGATTTCAGACCTGAAGTTCATTCAGTCAAGATGGGAAAGTGCACGAAGCAAGCGGGCCGGAACCAGGGGAACCAGTTATACAAAGAGAACGCATCCACCCAGCTCTCAGCTGGACTTCCAGTTAGACAAGTCAGGCCAGGGGAGCCTAGGTGCAGGCCCTGGGAGTGGCCCTAAGCAACTGGCACCCCCAAACCTCACCCACGGGTGTGATGTGCCCACCCACAGTGACAGGCACAGCCAAGTGTGTTAGGAAGTTATTCCGGAACGTGTACAACTTCTCTGGATTATCTCTACACTGAAAGCGAATTAGGGAATCAGGTTCACCACTGCTGCAACTGAACTTCTACACCTGCCGACAACCCGGTGGGCAAAGCTGCTTGGAAACCCCTCAGGTGTGAGAGGCCCCAAGGTCCCAGGAGGGCCTCCCACCTGCCTGGAGGCCAGAAGCCATACCCTAGAGTCGGGGTGAGGGCAGAGAATCTGTCTGCTATGGGGAGAATTCTTGCCCACCTCACCCCAGCTTCTGTCTAGGAAGAAAATATGGAACAGGAGGGGCGCCTGGCTGGCTCAGTTGGAAGAGCAGGTGACTCTTGATCTTGGGGTCCTGAGTTCGAGCCCCACATTGGGTATAGAGATTACCAAAAATAAATAAACAAACTTAAAAAAAAAAAAAAAAAAGGTGGGGGGATATGAACTAGAAACCGAGAAGGGAAGACACGGCCGCCCAGGCATTGCCGGGGATGCAAAGCCTGGTCTCCGGCAAGCCTCCGGTGAGCACGTGAGCACAGAAGTGGGGCAGCAAGGACACGGGTCAGAGAAAGAGCTCCAGAGAACACTGGCTTCCTGCCTCTCACTGTTCCCTCAAGTCACAGTTTATGTTCTCCAGTAGGTGACGTGAAGTTATTCTTTCTGGTAACAATTAGAGAGGAGGGTTGGCTGAATGCTGAGGTCGCTCCCAGTCTACGGTAATTAAGCTGCTGGTTCTGTTCTCTAGAGCGGCAGGCAGGGCCAGGCTAGGCGGAACACAGCTGTCCCCTCCCCTCAGCAGCTGACAGCAGCTAGTGTCAGAGGCCAGGCTGAGTATCAGATGGTATCCTGGGACTTACCAGCAGCCACGGGGCTGCCTGGGGTCTATACTTAGAAGCCTGTGCCGGCCGACACGGAGAGCCGTCCACACTCGCCGCAGTCAGTCAGGACTAGAAATGCCAGGGGCTTCGATGCCTGTTTGTGGGCCACGTACAGAAGCTGGGGCAGCTCAAGGCAGAATTCCAGTGAAGTCCTGGATTAAAGGAAGCCCAAGAAGCAAACCCACACTTTGTGTTTCTATTTAGCTTTCTGGGCCAAGACCACAGGAGGGGTCAGTAAAGGCAGTGACTACGTCATCGGTGGGGCTAGCTCTCCAGGTCCATTTGCAGAACCCGGATTTCTGGTGTGGGGGCACAGGGACATCCCCCAGCTTCCCGGAAAGGGCCAGGATCCTTCACTGCAGACGCTTCCCTGGGACTGGTCACACCGGAGGGGCCAGGGGTAGACCCCCAGAGCCCTGTGCATGGTGATTCAGACCCCTGTACACCCCTCTGAGGCCAGCGGGGCAGGCTGGGGAAAGAGAGGGAGAAGAGCAAGGCAGTTTCTATGGCAGTCCAGGCTAGGAGCCCACGTGCCTCCAGTTGGGAAGGGAAGACCTGCCCCCGTGTTTCTCTCTGCCTTCTGCCCACGGCTGGGGCTCAGGGAGAGGGACAGTGAGGCTTGGGTAGCAATAGTTGGAAATTCTGGGAGGCATAGGCAGAGCCGAGGCAGCGAGGGCCTGGGTCAGGCAGCGAGGGCCTGGGTCAGGCAGCCTTCTGGGGTTTCCATGGAGATCAACAGTCGGCTTTGTCCAGGGGGCACTGGCTTTGACAATGGACCGGTTCTGGGCCCAGCCTCCTCCTATCCCGGGGCTGGGAAATGAGAAATAGCAGCTCCTGGGAGAAGTCAGACACTTCCTGGAAGGCTTCTCTCTACCACTCCCCAGCTGGACTAGCATCGTGAAAGAAGGACCAGACTTGGTCAGTGGAATCCCGTGACCCTGGACCAGTCCCTATCCCTCTCTTGGGGTTTGGTTTCATCACTTATAAGATGGGTGGGTTTGGCTGGATTAGACCAGTGGCTCTCAACCTTGGCTGCACCCTAGAATTACCTGGGGGGGGGGGGTGCTTTTAAAAGGGATCCTGATGCCCCTGCCCCACCTCACTCGGGGTAGGGACGGTGAGAGAAGACAGGCTACAGGGCCTTAAGTCTGGCCAAAGTAGCCCAGGGAAGAAAGTGTCTGAGAATGCCCAGTTCAGAAGGCAGGTCTGGCGGCCAGGGCAGGAAGGGCAGGGCTGTGCCCTGGGGTTGACCCCTGCCTATCTTCTCATGAGCCCCACACTCCTTCAACTCAATCCCAGCCTAGCCCAAGCCCACAGGTGTCCCATGAGAGGTCTGTGCCTGCCTCCCTCCCTCCCACCAAGGCAGGGTGGGGGCACACAGAGTGGGGGACCAGGCTGGAATCTCCAGGGAGTGGCTGTCTCTGGCCTATGCATTGGTATGTCTGGGCTTGAAAGCCTCAGAACGATGGTGCAGTGACGGCGTAAGGTGTGGACGTAGAGGAATACAGGTCAAAGGAGAAGCACTGAGGAGCAGGTCAAGAACCAAGGCAAGTGATGAGCATTTATTATGCATCTCCTGGGTGCCAGATGAACTACAGAGGTCAGTGCTGCAATCCTCCCAACATCCTGAGATGGGTGATAAGGCTCAGAGAGGGTAGGTGAATTGCTCAAGACCACACAGCCGGATTGGTAAGGCCGAGGCGTGGTCATCTCTACCTGTGCCCAGCCAGCTGGCCCTGCCTGCGCTGGTGCCCACCTATTCGCTGTAGAAAGTGAGCTCTTTTGCCCAGGGCAGGGTTTACTTGGCATCACAGGTCACATCTGGTTTTCCTGGCTCCATGCACGGCCCTTCCCCTGGGCCCAGCTGGGTGCAGCTCTGGCTTCGGGGATAAAAGCGCACAGGAGGCCTCCCAGGGTCTTCTCCCCACATGCCCTTTCAAGGCCTTACCTTCCCCTGGTGCCCTCTGGATGCTTTCTAACTCCGCCTAGGACCAGATGTCCAAGCCGCCACCATCACCCCAGGGGCCGGCCCCACCCTCCTGGAGAACCAGTCCTGTGCCTCCCAGGCCCCATTTCTTCTTCCTATAAACCCTGAGGTACCTGGTGCAGGGATTGGCGAGCTTTTTCTCAACAGAGTGAATGATCTTCAGCCTTGCAGGCCACACCGTCTCTGTCAGAAGTACTCAGCTTGGCCATTAGACCACCAACACGGCCGTTGGTAACACGTCAACAATACGCACTCTGACACAACATTAATAACGGGCACTGAAATCTGAATTTCACGTAACCGTCAGGTCACCAAACAGTCTTCCCTTTTTTACTCTCTGTCAAAACTGTGAAAACCATTCTTAGTTTACATGGCGGTACAAAAACCAGTGGCAGGCTGGGCTTGGCCCACGAGGCACAGTCTGGCAAGCCCTGATCCAGTGGGTCACTGAGCTGCTCAACAAACACACGTCAACTATGTTGGGCTCCATCTCCTCACGGCCCTAAGCCTCACTGCTCCTTCCTTTCCACCTGCCTCCCTCTGTGCTGACAGGTCTTCTCCCCAGCCAGCAACCCGCACCCCCCACCCCCCGTCCCCAGCCCCCGCCAGCATACAATCTGCAGAAGGGGACGCAGAGGAGAGGCTTCGAGGTAGGCCCACACCTGCCATCTAGGCCTCCTGCATTTTGTCACCTTTCTCTGAGTCATCAACACACACTTCGCAAACTGCTCCTCCCGGCTGCTGTCCAGAAACAGCCAGACGCGTCCGGCATTAGAGAAACACACAAACACTCATCCCAGCTTCGGGGCTGCAGGCTTACCCCTCAAGACATGCTACTTCCAAAACGGGAGACAGGAGACAGGCTCCTACAGGGGGTGGTTCTCTACACCCAGGATGTTTGCTGATTATGGAAAAAAATAAATAAACACGCTATTGTCCACCAGACGCCACGGTAAAACGCAAGTCAGGACTGGAATACTGTCAAAGAATCAGACGGAAGAGAGAACGCTCAAAGATAAGACTGGGGTCAGAGTGGGAAAGGGGGAGGGTTTGCCAGCAGCTGAAGAGCTACGCGAACCCTCAGGTGACAGGCTTGACTTCTGGGGAACTGGCAAACAGGAAAGTCCCTCCCCTGCACAAGTAGGGCAGGATGGGGGGGGGGGGGCGGGGTACAGAGCTTCCTCGGAGCTGCAGGCCCTCCCTGGTTGACAGAGCAGGTGACAGGAGGACAGGCAGGGTGGCAGTGGGTGGGGATGCGAGCCAGGCCAACGGCTGGGTGAGGAGAGGCTACTGAGTAAGGGTGGGTGTGTGATGTGCCCTCCCCACAGGGGCACCTCTGAGAGGGGAAGGGGGTGCTGGAACTGCGGAGAGGAGTCTGGTTTGAAATGTATCTCCTCATGGAAAACCCCAGCTCTCCCAGGGGCAAAGGCACTGACAGAAACCGACAGGGGCTCCGGAAGCGGCCATGCTGCGGCCATCTTTACTGCTTGTTGGTGCCCCTTCAATCTTCCCTGTCCAAACACACCATTAAAAAGAGGATTCACAAAGGGGCGCCTGGGTGGCTCAGTTGGTTAAATGGCCAACTTCGGCTCAGGTTATGACCTCACAGTCTTGTGGGCTCGAGCCCCGCGTTGGGCTCTGTGCTGACAGCTCAGAGCCTGGAGCTCCTTTGGATTCTGTCTCCCTCTCTCGCTGCCCCTCCCCCGCTCACGCTCTGTCTCCATCTCTCTAAAAAATGAATAAACATTGAAGAAGAAAAAAAAAAAAGGATTCAGACAAGTCTACTAGCCTCCTGCTTCTGTCTCCTCTGTATCTGCAGGGCGGGAGCAGAGTTCAGCCAGCACAGAGAGAGGCCCACGGCACCAGAGTGCCCCCAGACTGGCACCAGGGCCTTAGGACACAGCAGCTTTGCTTAGGGCCTCGGCACATGTCTGGCCCCAGGCTTGCAATCTAGTGGGCCCCAACTTGGGGCCCCCAGCCGGATCACAGACCCCTCTACCAGAGGGGCACGTGCGAGTGTTCAGTTACGTGGCCTGTCCTTTGGGGTTGTTTGTCTGTCTGTCTGGGTGGGGGATGCGCGGGGCCACAGGAAGGGAGCCCAGGCTGGAGACCTGAAAACCAGGTTAAACAGGGGCCGCATTGTTTCCAAGCTATCCAACCAGGAGACTAAGATCTGTCAGGAGATCCTGGAGGTAAGCAGAACCTTCTCTGTAGTTTTCCAGAAACCCTGTAAACAACTCCTGCCCCACAGCAACAAAGGGCCTCAAAGTATGGGAGCCCAATGGAGCCCAATTGGGTGTCTCAGACTCAAGCCAAGGAGGCCATCACTGGTGCTACCAAGGTCTGAGGGCACGAAAGGAGCTAATGGAGATTCGTGAGGTTAAGAAGAAGAGGATAAATCCTTCTTCTGCCAAAGTCAAAGAGCAGAGTTCAAAAGGGACTTCAGAGAGAATCTACTCCAACTCTCATTTTAGGGAGGAAAAAACGGAGGACCACAGAGGGGAGGGGACCTGCTTGGGTCACCCTGAACAACAGCCCAAGACCAGGACCCAGATTTCCAGACACCCCTGCCAGTGTGCATCACCAGGCTGTGCTGGGCCCCTAGGAGGGCTCACGGTTTTTCATTATGGGCATTCCTTACCCCGATGTAAAGTTTCATGCCTGCCAGCTTTTCTGAGCTGCTCTAAGAGGTGAGCCAAGGGTAAGAGCAACCCTGAGGTCTGCCCTGAGAATCACCTCCAAGGGCGCTAGCCTGAGGAATGCCAAGCCACGTGCTTGCCTCACAGGCCCAGGGCCCTACGGACTCCAGAGGGCTGGGAAGCCCCTTCCGTCTCGGTGGCTTAAAAGACAGCAGGTGTGCAGGAATTCTCAGCTCCATGTTCTTGCCCACCCCTCTCCACACCCACTGACGACTGTGCACACTTTTCTGCTTTTGGAAAAGAAGAAGCAGGGGCTCCTGGGGGGGTGGGGTGCTCAGTTGGTTACGCATCCAATCCTGGATTTCGGCTTAGGTCATGATCTCGAGTTTGTGAGTTTGAGCCCCGCATCGGGCTCCACACTGACAGCGTGGAGCCTGCTTGGGGTTCTCTGTCTCTCCCTCTCTCTACCCCTCCCCTGCTTGATCTCTAAGTAACTAAATAAACTTAAAAAAAAAAAAAAAGAAGCAGCAGCAGAAGCAAATCCCATTATCAGCAGCTGCACCCCAACACCCAGGTCCTGAGATGCGGCCTAAGACTGCCCAGGGCCAAGGCACGCTGATTCTTCCTCAGCTTTTCTCCATGCTTCCTCTTCCCACAACCAGTTGCACCCAGTCTAGTCATAAACATAACAGCTACCGGTACTGCTACTGCTCGTGAAGGGGCCTGGGCACAGCTGCTTGGTAGCTAAGGAGAGCGAGGCTCAGAGAGGTTAAGTCACACACTTAGGCCACAGCAAGTGAGCGCCGGAACCTGGACGGGACCCCGGTCTGTGTAACCCCAAAGCCAGCACTCACAGCCTCTCCACCCTTTGGCCTTGCTGGCCTGGGTGACCAGAGGCACTGACAGGCAGGGCTGGGGCTGCCTGGACAACTTCAGTTTCTTAAGCCCCCTGCAGAAAGAGCAGCCTCAAAACAAGCACGTATCCTGTTCAAACCAAAAGCACGAACAAGCCAAAAAATCATTCATTCTCTAGGAGGATGGGGAAGATCTATTTCAGTAAGATCCTGATGGTTCCCCAGCCACTTTCCCTCAAGCAAGTCAGGGAATAAAACAGTGAAATGGAAATCACAACCTAGAACTCTGCAGACGCGTTCTATAGGCAGGAGGCATCGCAAGGACTTGGAGCCCAGCCAAACGTCCCCATTCTGGGGACTTGTGGGAGGGCCACCTGATCCCAGACCCCAACGCCTACCTTGCAACCCTCCAGCCTCGGCTGGTCCAGGCTTTGTGCTTCTCGCAAGACCACGGGTGGTGGGGTCCCTGTGCCCCTGGCAACCTTGGCCAGCACCCAGCTCCACAGGCAATGCATGGTGAGGGGCCCAAGCCCAGGGTCCCCGGCAGCCCCAGCCCCTGGTACGGTGTCTCCGAGAAGGACAAGAAAGGGAGAGGAGTTTCTGTTTTCATGACTGTAGTGAACAGTCACTGCAGCCAAAAATAGTTTGTGCCTGGGAGTCGGGGAGTCAGCACATACCTCCCGGAGCAGGTGCTGGTCGTGAGACACACAGGCTCCGGCGGGCCTCGGGGCAGGGGCCTGGGGACGCAGGCACCCAGGATACTCAGGATATCAGGCCACAGACAGAGAAGTTTTACCCACCTCGCTGCTCACCTCCAGAAAGTTTGACCTGAGTCAACAGGAGCATGATCATCTCCCTCTTCTCGGTGAATCATCTGGGGAACCCCCACCCCCACACGAATTCCAATTACCCCCCCAACCTTCCTGGAGCTCTCACACATTTGTGGCTGGGTGGTTTGGACAACCACAGGAAGAGTCCTATGAACTACAGCGGATGCCCTAGATGGCACACAGAACAACCATTAAAAATGTAGCTCAGCTGTCAAAGCTCTTAGAACGATACCCTGACAACCGTGAACTTTACGTACATTAAAAAAAAAAAAAAAAAAAAAACGTAAAAGAAGTTAAGGGGCTGGCTATCAGTGGCTGGTAGAGCTGTGGAGGGATTTTGTTTTCTTTTTTGAGCTACTTTTTTATTTTCAAATTTTTCTGTGATGAACATTTGTAATTCGATTTGGAAAACGTTACTTTGAAATGCAATTCTGAAAAAGGAAGAATGTTCAGGCCTCACAGAGTTCGGAAGACATACGTGGTTCTATCTCTGGGAATTTTTTTTTTTTTTTCAACTGTTTATTTATTTTTGAGAGTGCAAGTGGGGGTGGGGTGAGAGAGAGACAGAGAGAGAAAGAGAATGAATCCCAAACAGGCTCAGCAATGTCAGTGCAGAGCTTGATGAGGGGCTTGAACCCATGACTGAGCCACCCAGGTATGCTTAGCTCTGCAAATTTAAGGTGTGTGTGTGTGTGTGTGTGTGTGTGTGTGTGTGTGTGTGTGTGCGCGCGTATTTTGTGACTCCTGCTTTGAAACCAGATATCCTGGATATGAATCCTGGCCATACCATGTACCATCTGGGTGACCTCAGGTAAGTGACACTGTCAGTTTCTCTAGCTCTATTATACGTTGGGGATAAAAGCATTGCCTCTGGCTATAGACTAAATATTCGTGCCCCCCCCCCCCCACAACCCCCATCAAACCTAATCCCCAGTGTGATGGTTTTAGGACATGGGGCCTCTGGGATGTGTTTAGATTAAAAGGGTGGAGCCCTCATGATGGGATTAGTGGCCTTTACAAAAAAGACCCCAGAGAGCTGCCCGGCCCCTTCCACCATGTGAAGACATTGCAGAGACAGCCATCTATGAACCAGGAAGTGGTTTCTCACCAGACACTGACTCTGCCAGGTCCTTGATCTTGGACTTCCCAGCCTCCAGAACCATGAAAGAGAAATTCTGTTGTTTATAAGTCACCCACTCCATGCTGTTTTTGTCACTGCGGCCCAAATGCCTTAAGATATCATCTCATAAGGTTACTGGGAGGACTGAATGAGACACTCCATGTAAAGCTCACAGCTCAATCCCAGACATACTGGGAATACTCACTGAAGAATTCTAGCATAGGGGCATGCATAGAGCAAGTGACTCTTGGTCTTGGGGTTGTGGGTTCAAGCCCCATGTTGGATGAAGAGATTACTTACAAATTAAAAAAAATTTAAAAAATGCTTGGGGCACCTGGGTGGCTTAGTCAGTTAAGCATCCGACTCTTGATTTTGGCTCAGGTCCTGATCTCACGGTTAGGAGATGGAGCCCCAGTGTGGGGCTGTGTGCTGGGCATGGGAGCCTGCTTGGGATTCTTTCTCCCTGTGCCCATGCTGCTCATGTGTGCGGTCTTTTTTTTTTTAACGTTTTATTTATTTTTGAGACAGAGAGAGACAGAGCATGAACGGGGGAGGGGCAGAGAGAGAGGGAGACACAGAATCGGAAGCAGGCTCCAGGCTCTGAGCCGTCAGCCCAGAGCCCGACGCGGGGCTCGAACTCACGGACCGCGAGATTGTCACCTGAGCTGAAGTCGGACGCTCAACTGACTGAGCCACCCAGGCGCCCCTGTGTGTGGTCTTTCTATAGGAAAGAAAGAAAAGAAAGAAAGAAAGAAAAGACAGAAGGAAGGAAGGAAGGAAGGAAGGAAGGAAGGAAAGAAAGAAAGAAAGAAAGAAAGAAAGAAAGAAAGAAAAGAAAAAGAAAGAGAGAGAAAGAAAGAAAGAGAGAGAGAAAGAAAGAGAGAAAGGGAGAAAGGGAGAAAGGAAGAAAGGAAGAAAAGAAAAAGAATTATAGCATAAATTCATGAATAAGCTACACTTGAAAAAGAAAAAAAAAAAGGAAAGCCAACGAACAAAGAAGGCTGACTGGAAGGAAGTGCACCAAGATGTTTAAAGCATTTCCGTGGAGTAGTACAATTAAGGGGTACACCATCCACAAAGGGTATTATTGTTTTCATTTCCATGCTTTTCACATTTTAAAAATGTACATCCAGGTAAATTACCGGATATTAAGGGGAAAAAAACCTAAAAAGCCGAGAAGCAATGAGTAGCTCTGTGAAGGATTACAGATAACTTATTTCTTTGGCTTTTCTATATGTTCCATCCAAAGTAAATATGCATCACTTCCATGGTGAACAAAATGAGAAATGCTATTAAAAAGCAAAACCTAGGGGCTAGGCTCACCGATTATATTCTAGAAATGTGATTTCTGCTGGCCCCCGCCAGGGTCTAGGCCTTATGCACCATCTCTGAGCCCGAGGCCTTCGGTCTCCCACAGAGGCACAGGAGAGTTCTGCTCACTGGTGGAAATGGGGGCACAGTGGTCACCCCTGAGACCCTCAGGGGAGAGCCAGATGACCCAGCCCCATGGAGAGCTCCCAGTGAGGGTGGAGATGGCGGGGAGGGGACTACGGTAGTGGCAGTAGCAACTGCTCTTGCCGTCTGCGGAGTGACAGCGTTTATTCACGCCTCTTCTGTCAGCAGGGCTAACTTTCCTCCAGGAATCCATTTCCCGAGTGCACGTGGCCCTGACCCTTCAGACCCCTAGACTCTCCGGCTCGCTGCTAAAGGGCTGAGCCCGTGACCCAGCGCAGACCAACAGGAGTGTTTGGTCTTCCCGGCCCTGTGACTGGTTTTGGCATAACACGTGACCAAAGCCAGGCCATTAGGGGCCTTCCCTGGGATTTTCCAGCTACGGCTCTGGGGGAAGGAGCACTCCTTCTATACAGGCAAGCGCTACGACTATGCTGGCAGAAAGAGGCCTAGCTGCTTTGATGGTGCCCTTGATGGCCTGCCCTGTGGAGTGGGCCTGGCTGAGAACTATACCCTAACAGCATCGTCTGAGTGCATCCAGACCATCCTGGACTTCTATCACTTAGGCTGACAAAAGTCTTTATGCCCGTCGGTACTGGAACTTGCCATGGAAAAGTTCTAACCAGTAGTAGGAGAATATAACAGCTTGTACTCATAAGCACTTACTATGTGCCCTGGTACCACAGAATTCATCTACTTCCCCCTCCCCTTCATCCATCTCATCAACAGACAGCTACTGGATGCCAACTGTGTGCCAGGGACTCTCTTCTGCGCTAAGAATACAACAGCAAACAAAATATGCCGTCTTTCTCTTTAGGGAGCTTGCATTTTAACAGGAAACACAGAATAAAAAACAAATTAGGAAAATCACTAAAATATGTAATTGAAATTGGTGAGTAAACGCTAAAAAGGAAAGAGCATGCTGAAGTGAAGTGGCAGATATAGGAGGCATCTAATTTTAGACAGGGTGGCCTCTCTGAAGAGTGGACTTCTGAAGTTGCTAGCCCTAAAAGTATAGAAATTTCCAGGCAGAGGAAACAGAACATACAAAGGTCCTGGCCATGACAGGAAACCGGACGTGTTCTAACACAAGGTGAAGAGTGAGGAGGGGCGGGAGAAGGAGTGTGAAAGGAGGAGGCAGATGCCAAATATTTCAGAGCCTTGAAGGTAATGGTGAAGGGGCTCGGGTTCTATGCTGAGCGCAAGCCATTAAATGAAGGGCTGTATTCAGAAAAGAAGGACGATCAGAAAAGAAAGATATTTAAGAAAAATCACTCTTGGCTTATGAAAAATGAAATGAAGGAGAGGGCAAGAGTAGATACAGAGAGTGATGTAGGTGCTACTGCACAAGTCCATGCAGTAGCTCAGTGGGGGGGGGGGGGGGGGGCGGGGCAGAGGCAACAGTAATGAAAAAGAGACATGGGTGGATTTGGGATATTCATTTGGAAATGGAGCCAGCCAATCAAATGTGGAGATTAAGGAAGTAGAAGGAATCACAAGTGACTGAGTATCTAGCTAGGGAACTGACAGATAAGGAACCAGAGAGGCTGAGAGGTAAGGGACTTGTCCATTAGCAAGGGGCAAAGTGAAGTTTCTGTCCGCCTCCCCACACCAGGTTCTGACCTATTTCCAATCTTACTACCTGCCCAAAAACATACAGATGAGAATAGAGCCACCAAAACATGTATGTTGATTTTTTTTTTAAAAGAAGGTTAGTAAGAGAAGGGATTTTTGTTTACAATAATTAAAACAGTGTGGTGTTGACACAAGAATTTCCCAATGATATCTGGCTGGTGAGGTTTGCTCTAGAGCAATCTTGCCTTTGAGGCCAGTCCCCAGAGGAGGAGAGACGGAACACAATCTGACAGCCCAGTAGCTGAGTGGCCCCAGAGGCAAAGTCATCTCAGAGTGGGGCTACAGGCACACAGCCTTGCCGAGGCCAGCCCCTCACCAAAGAACAGAGGCAGCTCAGGAACTGGGACCTCAGCGGGCCCTCGGCAGCCTCCAGTCACCTCCCCCGAGAGACCCCTGCAATTCAATCCTCACTAGCCCACACGAGAAAGCTCCTGAGACGCCTCGGCCCAACAGACCACAACTCTTTGGATGATCTGATCGGAATTCATTCATTCAACAAGGACACCTTCGGCATGCCAGGCAGCAGGGACAGAACAGTGAACAAAAGAGCCAGATTTCTGCCCACGTGGCATTTTCAGTCTAATTGCAATCCAAAGGATCAAGGAGATGGGCTCCCCATTCAAAGATGTGAACCAGTACGGGGCTACCAGAACAGTCCTGCTGTAATCTTTTCAGATTTCTAGAAACGAGGGGCAACCTCACACTTGAAGCTTAAAAGAGGGCACCGTGGCTCAGAATCAGAAAATAAATCACGTCATCAATTGGAGAGACGGATGTATGCAAGTTCAGTGAGGACAAGAACTCAAGCGCAGCACCTAGTACAGGCCCTGGAACACAGCAGGAGCTAAATGCACACCAAACGAGTGCATGGCTGGGTGGACACGAAAAAACACAAGGCCGCCCTGCCCTCAGCTCTGTATCATGCCCCATCTCAGTCTTTCTGCCCTTGGGGCCCATCAGTCTGCTTCCATGGTGGTTATCTGTAGACTGTTTATCTATAACAGACTGGTTATCTATAGACCACCCTATACGCCCCCAGGGAAGACTGTATTTTGTTCATCAATTAGTCCCCGGCAGTAATTAATATGGATAAGTGATCAAAGGATGTAGAATGAATGGATATTAAGGAAAGAGGGAAGGAGGGGAGGAAGAAAAGGAGGAGGGATAGAGGGAGGGAGGGAGGGAGGAAGAGGGAGAAGGAGAGAAAGAAAAAGAGATCAATTCAATTATACAAACTACATACAGTAACTCCAGGCTGGGCTATTCTAGATAAGAAACTGAGTCAAGGAGGGAAGACCTGTATGACACCGCCAGGTCACTCAACTTCTCTGAATCTCAGTTTGCTCAGCTATGAGAGGGGGATCGAAGTGCCTCCCCCTCCCCCCCACCCCAGGTGTAAGGATTACACAGGACGGTACAGACACAAAATGCTGCCTCCCTTCACATCCCAACTCTAGCTCTTGGCTAGGTGACACCGGCACACCAGCCCACCACCCGGGGCCTCTGTCTCCCCATCCCACTGGGCGGTACTGAGACCTCAAATCCTCCGGAGCGGGGCCGCCGGGGCCCACACGCTGGCGCAGATCCCTCCACGCGGCCTGATGAGGGTGTGTGCTGCCTTCAGAGGCAGCTCCCAGCTGCCAAAGAGCAAGGCTGTTGGAACAGTGGGGCCTCTGGCTCCCCCAGGGAGAGGGTGGGGATGACGGGAAGAGGGAACAGGAGGAGAGGCCGGGCAGAAGGGCAGCAGGACTCACAAGGATTAAAGCTCAACCCAGGAGCCAAATACCAGCTCACTTTTCTGGTTTAATCTTCCACAGCCTCCTGCTTCTTACAGCCCACCCGGAGCCCACACGGAGCTATGGCCAACTCCCGGCCAGTGGGAAACCAAGATGGCGGCAGGCGGCAGGTAGCCTCTTCCCCATCCCCAAGAGAAGGCCTGACCGGACTTAATTTTTTTTTTAAGTTTATTTATTTATTCTGAGAGAGACAGCACGAGTGGGGGGAGGGACAGACACACACACACACACACACACACACACACACACACTCTCTCTCTCTCTCTCTCTCTCTCTCTCTCTCTCTCTCTCAAGCAAGCTCTGTATTGACAATGCAGCCTAACGCAAGGCTCGAAACCACGGACCATGAGGTCATGGCCTGAGCCGAAATCAAGACTCAGGCGCTTAACCAACCGACCGAGCCACGCAGTCGTCCCGAGAAGGCCTGACTTAAACACAGGAACGGGAGGGTAGTAGAGGAAAGAGAAATTTGCCCAGTGGGGGCCAGAACAAAAACCCCTTACCGAACTCGCCTCCATCTTCGCTTCAGAAAGCGCCACCAGCAAGGGCTCACTCCGGGGACCCTATGGCCCGGGACCCCGGGCCTGCGGTCTTGGCCTCTGCAGCACCCACCGCTCACGGCTGGGACTGATCCCAGCCAGCGCTCGCCACTTCCTTTAACAACTTCCAACGGGGAAATTGCTGCAGAAAAAAAATGGCTCCACGCCAGCAGGCTCTGAAATCATTTCCCCCCAGCTGCAGCCAGAACATGGAGCTGAGATTTTTAACCTGTGGAAGGTTTGGGGGTGAGGGTGGAAATAGCGTGTGGGACTGCAGGTGGCTGGGGAGGAGGAGGGGCCCCCGCCTCTGAACCCATCCACATGCTGGTCCCCAGGGCCCTGCCTCCATGCGGCGCCCCGAATTCCCACACCAGCACCGACTCACCTTTCACTGTCCTCAGGGTGAACCCAGCCTTCTCACTGGCAGGGGTTTTAATTTCCCTAAAACAATTCTAATGTCCTCTCTCGTCCTCTCTCTCCCTCTCTCTCTCACACACACACTGCAACGATCTCTAGATAAGACCCCAACCCCTACTCGCCACCTGCCAAGACCTCCATGAGCCAACCATTTCCTCAGGAGTCTCCTCCCAGGCCAAGCTCTTTGCAAACACTTCCTGCGAGTCTGCACCAGCTCTCTCAGACCTCAGGGTCTCTGCAGGTACTGTTCCCTCCATCTTGCCCTTCCAGCCAGCCTAGGTCCCGGCTCTCAGGGAAGCCCTCGCTGGTGCTGGTCCTTCTCCGAGTTTGCCCGCTTGCCCCCACAGACCCCAGGCTGCCTTCTGTCAGGACTCTAGGTGCCCGCTCTCGGCAAGTGTCACGCACCCTGTGAGCTCCTGGGGCCGAAAGGAGTGTCTCCAGCATCTCAGCTGTGAGCACAAGGTCCCGCCAGAGACGGCTCCAGACCTGCAGGCCCAGTACAGCAAGGGCCATTCGTCTCCTTACGTTATTAAAAGTCATCACAATAAAATAAAATTTTAATTTTGGTTTCTTAGTCGCCCTAACCATATTTCGAGTGGTCCATGGCCACGTGTAGTTGGCGGCTACCACGGTGGATAGGGCAGCACAGAATGCTTCTATCAACACAGAAAGTTCTATTGGGACAGCGTCGCTCTAAATGAAGCTCTGATGGTTGGGTTAGCATTCGAAAGTGTCTCCCGAGCTGTCCATCCCCGACATCCGTGGTGCAAGAGTTAGAATCAAAGGCCATGCATGTCAGAAGCACCCACAGCAGGCTCTGGCGCTCAGACTCGGGAAGGGAAGGAGGAGAGCCGAACCCCTCCATCCACCCCAGAAACCGGGAAGTGCAGCCACCACCGAGGCCACTGCCACATCCGTCCCCTCTCTTTGTCCACTATTTCCTGGGAGGGTCAAGATACGCAGAGAACTCAGAAGCCAAAGTGACAAGTGCCACCAGCCAAAGGCCATGCCCAGAGGCCTCGGGGAACAGCTCTGCGAGCACCTTGAAAGTTCAGCAAAGGAAACAGCCAGACTTCATGGTTTAGATCTCTTCTCCAAAAAAACCCAACGAAACATAAAAAGGACACAGAGAGAGGAGGACCGTGTTATAAAGTCTTCATCTCCAGCCTCCATCCTATGAAGAAGACTTTCGTTCATTCCTCAGTCACTCCCTCTCCTAGCAAATACTTGCCAAGGGTTTCCACAGGCTTTTGACTGTGCACATGGGCCCTTCTGGGCACAAGCTGATGCCTTCTGTGTGTGCCTCTCTGTGCATAGATGGGCACCCCTCAGTTGTTGCTAAGATAGCTTGAAGATATCTTATCTCTTAACTAGTCTAGTGTTAGAGAGGAATGAGATGATTTGTACGACTCACACAGAGATGAGATTAAGACTAAAAAAATACCGTAGGGGCCCATTTTAGCAACCGTAAAAACTAAAAAGGAAACAAATTTGTATGTAAATGGGAACAATGTGCTACCCTGGACTGGATCCTAGAACTGGAAGGAGACACTAATGGAAAGACGGGTGAAAAATCCAAAGAGAGTCTGGCATTCGGTTAGCAGTAACGTACCAACGTTGTTTTCTTGGTTTCGACAAATGTACCGTGGTAACGTAGGATGTTAATGATGGGGCAGACTGGGTGAGGGCCACAGACGGAAACTCTGTGCAACCTCTACAAATCTAGAACTATTCCCAAATAAAACATTTATTTAAGAAAATAAGCTGGCACAAACACAGACCCTCAGATCAATGGAACAGAATAGAGAACCCAGAAATGGACCCACAAACGTATGGCCAATTACTCTTTGACAAAGCAGGAAAGAATATCCAGTGGAATAAAGACGGTCTCTTCAGCAAGCGGAGACAGCCTCCTTCCCACTCAGCAGGGCCTGGGGTTGCTAATAGAAACGGCCCTTCTTTCTACCCTTCAGAAAACTCTTGGCCTGGGCCTAAGAACCAATCAGAGATGTGAAGGGAAGAAACAGAACAATCGAGAAAAGGGGTCTGGAGAGCTTGGGGAAGACATACTAAAACCCAGCCAATGGTTCCTTGGGATTCTTAAAACCCATGTGGAGAGCTGCCGGCCAGGCACTCTGGGGCAGTCTGGCCCACCCTCCTCTTGCTCCCCATGCGCTCAGGCCCCACTTCCTCCACCCTCCTGGTGAGGATGCCCAGGAGTGGCCTTTGGGACCAGCAGCAGGGGGTGGGGGGGGTGGGGAGGCTGACACTAGGTGCAGGCCCAGCTTCAGTCCCCTGCGCTGCCCTTCTTGGGCCTTGAGCTGACGCCCACTGCCTCTTGATTCAGAAAACCACCTCCAGGGGCCCCTGGGTGGCACAGGCGGTAAGCGGCCGGCTCTTGATTTCAGCTCAGGTCATGATGTCATGGTTCTGGGAGATCAAACCCCACATCAGGCTCCATGCTAGCAACACGGAGTCTGCTTGGGATGCTCTCTCTCCCTCTTTCCCCGCCCCTCCCCCGCCAGCTCTCTTGCTCTTTTTCTCTCTCAAAAACAAATAAATAAACATTAAAAATGAAAAGAAAAGAAACCTGCCTCTCATGAGCCCCTGCTCCTAGCCTTCCATTCACTCCCCCCTTCTCTTCACTCCCCGTATGGCTATCTCGAGCTACCTGTGTGCAAACCTCCAGCCGTCTCCTTGGGTCTGGCTCTCACTCGGGAATAACAGCAGCTAGGAGGAAAGGTGAGGAAGCTGCCTGAATTCTCCCTCCTCCACCCCGGCGAACACCACAGTGCCTCTTAGCACTTGCCCCTCGCACCTGCTTCGGCGAGCAAGAGGCACATCGCTCACGGCGCAGGCCCGTAACCAAGCTAGAGGCCTCGTGGCGAAGGGCTGGTCCGGCTTTTGGAGGCACAACCCCTTAGTGAGTGAAGGGTGCTGGTGTGGTCAGAAGGGCAGTGCCAAAGAGGGCCAAGGATGCCCTGGGGCACTGGCCTGTCCCGGCCTTCCTGAGGGCACTGACTCTCCAGCGCTCCTCCCAGAGGCTGACTCATGGGTAGTTGTGCAGAGCTGGGAAGGTGGATCTTTGGGGCTGTGACATCCCAAAGTGGCTTCCCCTGCAGAGCATGAAAAGCCCGACCCTGGAGTAACCTGTGTCACCACCCACTCAGGACCAAACCCTCGACTCCCGGGACATCCACCACGTAACGATGAGATCCACCCTTCCTCCCTCTTGATTGTCACATCAGGCCCAACACTCGGTGGGTTGTCCTGGAGCTTGTATTCCAGTGGGAGACAGCAGACACCCTGTACAACAAATAAGTTAGGGCCACCCCAGAAAGCGGTCAGCGTCCTTGAGAAAAATCAGCCAAGGATGCACTGGTATAGAATAAAGGGTAGGAGTGATCTTTTGCTCAGATTATCAGGGAAGACTGCTCAGGGGAGGTGGCAGTGGTCCTGATGCCACAGTGATGTCCACAGGATGAGGCAAGGAGAGAGAGCACTCCAGGGAGAGAAAGAGCGAGTGCAAAGGTCAGACCAGAGGGAGCAAAGAGGAGGGTGAGAGGAGGTCGGAGAGGCCGAAGCATGTGAGGAATCTGCCGTTTATTTGGCCGGAGAGGATGACGGCCTAGACTGCGCCGCTGGTGGTGGGGATGGAGAGAGGAGGATGGGTCTGCAGATCTCGAAGCAGGGCGCACAGGGCTCGCTCAGGGCTTGCCCACGTGAGGGCGGCAAGGGAGGACTCAGGGATGTGAGTCCTGGGGCTTGAGTAACTGGGTGGATAAGGCCACCATTCTCTGAGCTGGGCAGCGTGGGAAGAAAACGTGTCTGTGTAACTAGATGGGGGAGAACGAGAGCTCAGCCCGAAACATGCTGGTCTCTGAGCCGCCTCGTGATCTCCAAGTCACGGGAGAGGTCACTGGCAGCCGGAGACACTCTTGCTCTCTCACCCTGGCCCCTCCATCCCCACGGAGCTCTCCGTTCCGTTCTGACTCTACCCCAGTCCCCCAGGCCAGGTAGCATCCTGGTACCCAAACCACACCTGGCTCTTGGGCTCTCCCGCCTGCCTGAGCGATCCCTACATACAAATGAGCCAGCTCCAGAGCACCTGGGTGGCTCGGTCGGTTAAGCGTCTAACTTCAGCTCAGGTCATGATCTCTCGGTCCGTGAGTTCGAGCCCCGCATAGGGCTCTGTGCTGACCGCTCAGAGCCTGGAGCCTGTTTCAGATTCTGTGTCTCCCTCTCTCTGACCCTCCCCCATTCATGCTCTGTCTCGCTCTGTCTCAAAAATAAATAAACGTTAAAAAAAAAAAATTAAAAGAAAACAAATGAGCCGGCTCCCCGTTTACCACCAGTTCTGATGCATCGCTCACGACCCTGTGATTCAAACATCACCCAACTCGGTATCTGTCTGCCACGCCTCCGGGCTGGGCTGGAAGACGCCGTCCTGGCTGCCACCACAGGGTTCTCCGGGGGCCTATGCCCGTGCAGCCAGCCTCCATGGTACTGGCTTCTGCCCTGGGCACGCCTGGCTCCTCTCTCAGACAGACAGACACGGGCGCAACAGGGCGTCCGGTGCACTTCAGAACTGTGCAGATCCGAGGAAAATGCCTTGAGGAGCTAAGCCATCTGCCAGAGGTGGCTCAGGCCCTAGAAAGGCAGTCAGAAGGCACAGGTTGGAACCAGTAGGCCCGGGTCTGAACCTCAGGAGTGTCCCTGTTACCAGCTCTGGATCGTCACAGGGCCCCTCAGCCTCCCTGAACCGTGGTCCTTGTCTGTGAAGTAGGGGTGACACCGGGGAGACGCTGGGCAAGTCACTGCCTCTGTGGGGGGCCTGGCACCCGCCACCACAAGCTACAGACACGGGTGTGAGGAGAAGCCGCTTTCTACCTCCGAGACCGGGGAAGGGGAGGGGTAGAGGTTTGGGGCGGGCTGGGGGACGGGGGCGACTATTCAACTCTTCCTCGTTCCCAAGTCCAGGATTTTAAACACGTCGCCACAGACAGACATTACATGTTCAGATCTCCTTCCTACGTGGCAGGAAGCTGTTACACAGGTGGGTGGGCACAGAGACGTCGCTCATTACACACATGTGCGTGTGCAGGCGTTAATAACACTACTCACAGACAAGCTTCCCTAACCTTCACACAGCAGCTCCTTCTGGCCAGCTTCGTAACCGCTGGTGTGTGCCACAAATAGGAGAGTCGCCGGGGCCAGACCAGGCCAGGAGCATGTGACGTGCTGAGAGCACCCCGTGGGCCCCCCATTCACCCTCACCCCTCCCTTTCCCCCGCCATGGCAGGAAACTTTTATGTTCATATCACTGCCTATCCAGGCATCTCCCCTAGGGAAAGTTCCTAAGTCTACAAACAGGTGCATAAATCCTATTAACCACTAAATTATATGGAACAGCCGATGACTGGAATGAACCACTGTCTGATAAATTGCATCACATACAAACATTATGCAGCTATGTTAAAAATGGGGGGGGAGGAGGGGCGCCTGGGTGGCTCAGTCGGCTGAGTGTCCGACTTCGGCTCAGGTCACGATCTCACGGTCTGAGTTCGAGCCCCGCGTCGGGCTCTGGGCTGATGGCTCAGAGCCTGGAGCCTGCTTCCGATTCTGTGCCTCCCTCTCTCTCTGCCCCTCCCCCGTTCATTCTCTGTCTCTCCCTGTCTCAAAAATAAATAAACGTTAAAAAAAAAAAAAAAAAAAGGGGGGGGAGGGGGTTACTAAGTACGAACCTATGAAGAAAACAGGCTGGTTAGCATATCAAATGAGAAGAGCAAAACAGAGAACCGTTTATGCAGTATGATTTAAACCAGCGCTGCCCAACAGAAATATAATGCAAGCCACATACTTAAATTTTAATTTTTGAATTGCCACATTTAAAAAAGTGAACATATACGAGATTCATTTCTAAAAAATAATTTTTTTTAACGTTATTTATTTTTTAGAGACACAGAGACAGAATGCGAGCGGGTTAGGGGCAGAGAGAGAGGGAGACACAGAATCCAAAGCAGGCTCCAGGCTCTGAGCTGTCAGCACAGAGCCCGATGTGGGGCTCGACCTCACATGAGATAATGACCTGAGCCGAAGTCGGATGCTTAACTGACTGAGCCACCCAGGAGCCCCTCATTGTTTTTTTTAAAGTAGACTTCACACCGGGTGCTGAGTCTAATGCGGGGCTTGAACTCACGAACCTGAGGTAAGAGTCCGACGCTTAATGGACCAAGCCACCCAGGTGCCCCTGAAGTTCATTTTATTTATTTTTTTAAAAAATTTTTTTACACTTATTTATTTTTTGAGAGACATAGAGAGACAGAGCACAAGTTGGGAAGGGGCAGAGAGAGAAGGACACCCAGAATCTGAAGCAGGCTCCAGGCTCCGAGCTGTCAGCACAGAGCCCGACGCGGGGCTCGAACTCACAAACCGTGAGATCATGACCTGAGCCGAAGTCGGACGCTTAACCGACTGAGCCACCCAGGCGCCCCTGAAGTTCATTTTAATTAACATTTTATTTAGCTTAATAGATCCGAAATAGTGTCATCTCAATATATACTAAATACGAAAAGTTATTGATATTTTACTTTCTTTCTACAAGTCTTTAGAAGTCAGTACAACTTTGGATTTCTCTCTTTAAAATTACAGCACACCTCAATATGGATTTGCCATGTTCCAAGTAGATAATGGCCACATTGGCTAGTAACTACCTTACTAGAGAGCACAGGTCTAACCCATTAGAAATTTAAAAAAAAAATTTTTTTAATGTTTATTCATTTTTGAGAGACAGAGAGTGAACAGGGGAGGGGCAGAAAGAGGGAGGCACAGAATCCGAAGCAGGCTCCAGGATCTGAGCTGTCCGCACAGAGCCCAAAGCGGGGCTCAAACTCACAAACCGTGAGATTATGACCTGAGCTGAAGTCAGATGTTCAACCAACTGAGCCACTCAGGCACCCCTAACCCATTAGAAATTTTAAAAAAGACTTAGGTATTGGGGGGAAAATCTAGAAGGAAGTATCAAAATCTTCATGATTACAGATTTTTGCTGAGTAGTGGAAATAGGTATGTGATTTTTTCCTCCTCTGTTTTCCAAAGTGTCTATATGTAATCAATTCATATTGCTTTTAAAACAAGAGCAAAAGTTGGGCACCTGGGTGTCTCGGTCGAGTGTCCAACTTGGGCTCGAGTAATGATCTCGCAGTTCATGAGTTTGAGCCCCACATTGGGCTCTCTGCTGTCAGCATGGAGCCTGCTTTGGATCCTCTCTCCCCCTCTCTGCCTCTCTCTCTCTCTTTCTCTCAAAAAGTAAATAAACATTAAAAAAAAAATTGGGGCGCCTGGGTGGCTCAGTTGGTTAAGCGGCCGACTTCGGCTCAGGTCATGATCTCGCGGTCCGTGAGTTCGAGCCCCGCGTCGGGCTCTGTGCTGACAGCTCAGAGCCTGGAGCCTGTTTCAGATTCTGTGTCTCCCTCTCTCCCTGACCCTCCCCCGTTCATGCTCTGTCTCTCTGTCTCAAAAATAAATAAACGTTGAAAAAAAAAAAAGAATTAAAAAAAATAGCGGAAGTCAACTTTCTAATTTTAGAATCAAAGGGATTTAAAAGACCTGACTGGGTGAATTGCACCTGCCACACACTGATTTATTGATCCCCCACAAGAGCTGTCCTGTACCCCTACGACCTGGCATAGGGTATACTCTTCATGCTCACCTGCTAATTAGTTGGTTGGTGGGTGGGTGGGTGGGTGGGTGGGTGGGGAGGTTGGAGGGAAGGGAAGAGGGCAGCAAGGAGGGAAAACAGTACCGTACAGCAGATAAAAGAGAACACTAAACTCAGACCCTTGTTTCCAAACTCCAAAGCTATCACTTACTGGCTGTACGACTTAAAGCGAGTTACGTAACCATCCTGTGCTTTAATTTCCTCAAATATAAAAAGGCAGCAACGACAGTAATTCCTTCACGGGGTTTTGCGAGAATTAAGGGAGATTATCCAGACAAAGTATTTACCACGGTGCCTGTCACGCAGCCAATGTTTCCAGATGTGTTGGCTGTTGTCCTTATGGTGAATCAAGGAACGATCCCTGGGGTCAGGCTGTGCAGCTCATACGGCAGTGGCACCCAGGACACATGCCAGAGCCACATTTACCCTGGGTCCCTCCCGCTACTGCTGTCCTCCCAAGTCCCCTTTGTGAGAGGACAGAGCATGGCTTTTCAGTCACAGTCACGGCGGAGCCAGTCCCCGGGTTTGTGTGGGGTCCCTTCGCTTGACAATCCCTCCCCTCACCCGCTGACCCGAGTTCCCGCAACCTGCTTACCTGCACCACCTCCGGCCTCACATTGAAGGTACACAGCCAGTCACTGAAGCGAGGGTAGCTGTTGAGTTCTGAGGTCCTCTCGCCAGGAGCCACACTCAGCTTGCATTGCTGCTGCTTGCAAATGTACCGAACCAGCTTCGCCTGTGGGGAGCCCAGGAAAGAAAAAGCCGGTTCATTCGGGGCTCATGCACGTGGCGGCCCCGTACACAGGAGTTCTGGCAAACACAGCAGTCGGCGGGATTCCCCAGCAGTGAAGGAGGACATGGGAAGGAGGAGGAGAGGAGAAGGGTCTGAGAAGGCCAGCGGGAAACCGGGACGACCACCCATCGGCCCCTCCTCACCCCAAAGCTGGCTGACACTGCCTCACCCTCGGGACTACGCTCCTCAGAGAGCGACGGGCAACACTGTTCAGAACAGAGAACGGGGTTAAAACAGAAGAAGGGCTTCCTGCCTGGGGAGGGGTGCGGGACTGGTTGGTAACTGAGATAGAGAAGATATGGGGGTTTGGAGAGAACGAGGAACCTTCCACTTAGGATGCTTCCAGCCTAGACTCGCACTGCGCGAGTTGAGATCCGGGGACTCGGGCGCACTTTAGCCCGGTGACCTTGGACAAGTTACTGAACCCCACCCCCAGAAAAAGCCTCCGTTTCCTCCTCCAGGAAACGGGATAATAACAGAACCTCCCTCTCAGGGAGGCTGAGAAGAAATGAGGCGCTCGGTGCGTGACACGCAAGCACACCCAGAGCAGGCCATGCCTTTGGGGACGTGGCCTTACTGGCAAAGGTCCTTGACTCGGGTTCACCAACGGGCGGAACGTGTGCAAATTTCAGATGCGTTTTCCAGGGGAAGAGGGTCCACGGTTTTCAAAAGCCTCTCAAAAGGCTAAAACTTCAATGAAGTAAGCTTAAATAAGGATGGCCTGGCTGAGGTCGGCCTGGAGCTCTCTCTGACAAATGCTGGGCTCCAACAGGGTAGCCAGCACGGTCCGAGGAATGTAGAGGGGGGCGGGATGGGGGCGGGGAGCAGGTCACAGCCTGGGGCTGATTAAAAAAAGAAGGGCTAGCTGACTGGAACAGATGGAAATGACTTCACGGCCCCCAAGAAGAGGGACCAGGGAGCTGCCCGGGCTCGGCTGAGATCCAGCGACCCAGGGACCCCATGAGGGCTGCCGTCAGGCTGACGAGACTCCAGCCGCCTCCTCTTGGTGACTTGCAAGCTTTCCTGGAAGGCATGCATCACCTTCAAAGTCCTGTGCAGGAGCCTTGCCATTTGGGGCCACCTCCCAGTTCTACCTCTCTTTGAGGGTTTATGTTGTTAATTCACATTCCTTTCTTCCCCCTCTGTAAGTACCTCAGTGTATTTCTCTAAAGGGTATGCACTGTTTTTGGCAACACAGTCACTATACTAAGAAGTAATACTAATTAATGACAACATTTCAAATATCTAGAAAGGATCCTAAATTCCAAACAGGAGCTCTTGACCATTTTGGGACCACGGGCAGCTCTGGCCTTCTAGGGAGGTAGCCCTGGTCCCTTCCTAAGAATAAAGCTTCAGACAAAGCACTTGGGATTATAAAGGGGATCAGTTAGATCTAAAGACATTTCTCAAAACGTTATTTAGAATGGTGGTAGAGTACTAAAAGCCCTTCTTCATTAAAGCACCAAATGAAAGCTGCCAGTGGATCTCACAACTATGATAGCTTTGAAGCTGCGACGTGTCAACTACTTTTTTAGATATGGCCACAACTGTAACGTGATATGCACACAGCTGTGCTTTTCGCTGGCGACTGAGTCACACGTATTTGCTAAGATGATTGGGCCTTGTTGCCTACATCCAAACTGAGTAACGTATTAAATTTCAGTTAAGGTTAATGAAAATAAAGGCTCCATGTATTCCCCCTCCAAATTCACAGACGCCCTGAATTCTATGCACAGACCCCAGGTAAAGAATCCTTGTGGTCAGTGGGATGTGGGGCATGAAATGAGACCCATAATGACAAGAAAACCATTGCTTCTCCATCAGCCTCTCTGAAATGTCCCCCCAGCAACTTGTTTGGCCCCAGGCTCACAATCTGCTAGACTCAAGGGCACTGCCCACCCCCTCCCCCCCATGTGACCCTGAGCACCGTGAAGTCCTGCTGTCTTCAGAGGGCTCCACGACCACCAGGCACAAGTGTTCGGGAGGGAACAGTGAGGCAGGACAAAAACAATGCTACTCGATTTACAGTTTCAATGTTGAGTGAAACCTACAGAGAGGCAAGCCCCTGGCCCCTCTGTACCACGTGCCCCTCAGGTACCCAAAGCAGACACTGTTAATCGAACATTCTCTCCAGAGGCCGGCAACCCCAACAAGAAGCACATTTGCTGTCCTATTATGGAGCCTAAGTCCCCTGGGGAACATCTTCAGAGCACGGTTAACAAGAAGGTGTGAGTGCCCCTTTCATCCTGCAGGGTTCAGTAGAGGCACTCACGTGCCCAGCCTCACCCTACAATGATCTATCCCTCCCAGTGTGACCAGAGGCTGATTCCAAAATCAGGGCCCTCTATGTTCCTTCCCAGGCTCATCTCCACTCCGCTCCCTGCCCCCGACCCTGTCCCGCAGGCATACACTCACCTAGGAGGTATTCCTCAAATATTTCTTGTACTTTCCTACCCCTGGGCCTTTGCTCAAACTGCCTGCAGTGGCTAATTGCGCCTCCCTCCCCCAGCACCACGGGGCTGGGCAGACTTCCCAGGCCTAGTTACAAATCCTGTCTCCCCGTCTACACCTCTTACAGCAGGCTGGGCAGACTTCCCAGGCCTAGTTACAATCCTGTCTCCCCGTCTGCACCTCTTACAGCAGCCCCTGATCACGGCAGCTTCATGTTCGAGCTTTGGCCCCAGTTGCCCCCGACACAGGTGAGTTCCCAGGGCAGCAGACAGCACAGGCTTCGGGGTTGAACTGAAATTTGGATTCAAATGCAGGTTTGCCGTTTTAAGAGTTATGTGACCTTGGGGAAGTTTGATCATTTTTCTGAGTTTTGGTTCTCTCATCTATACAGTAGGCATGACGTTATCTAGCCCACGGTCCGTTAGGGGGATTGAACGATAGTACGGAAACCCCCCCAAGGCTACGTAAGTCCCCCTATTATTACATGTCAGGGCAGGGACCGTGTCCACCTCATTCGTGACTGTCCCCACACACCTATTACTGCACCTGGCACATAACATGTGCTCAAACGGCCTGAAAAAGGAAGGTGGGAAGGAAACCCACAGGCCTCATCCCCGCGTTAGGGCACTTCTTACAGCCGCTTCTTCTGTCCATCCAAGCTGCTCTCCAACCACAGCTTCGAAGAGCTGACCGAAGAGAGGGCCAGACATCAAGTTAACTGTACAGAGTCAAAACCATTCTTTTCCACGGTCGGGCCACAGGCGCTCAGAGCAGCAGCAGGGAGGGCCATCCACCACTGGCATTGGGAACTGAGGACCAGACCCCTGGGAGCCAGTTAAGAACATGTCCACCCCATCCCAGGTCAACTTCAAGACTGGCCAACCTGGCCTCAGCGATGAGCCAGGGGCTTTCTCGACCTCAGCCCCCAACATATCCTGCCCCTTTCAGCCTCGAGGACCTCTGCCCAGAAGGCTCTTCCCCGTGACCCCTGAGCCACAACTCAGCTTAGATACCCTGCCCAACCCCTTCAGCCCTGTTCCTTAGCCCGCTGTCCTTCTCCCCCACCAGATCTCACATCCAAGTTCTGATTCTAACATTTTACTTGTCTGCTTCTTTTCTGAGGCTGTACACTCCATAAGGTCAGGTGCCTGGTCTGTGTTCTGGGTCCCCACCGGGAACCGGCATCGCTCCTGGGACGCACAGTTTGCTACCGTAAAACCTTTGCTGGATGAATGGGCGAATGAACATGCAATCCATCTTGGAGCCCTGACAGGCACACGTTTACCAGAGCAACAGTAAAAATACCAACGGCATAAGTGTTAGCTCAGGAGCTTGAGAGTCTCAAAAACCAAGGCAAATTCCCAGAAGAGGAATGAGCAGCTTTTCTTAAAGGCTGCGAGAGATCCCCACTAGACAGCACAAAGCAGGGCCGTGAGTAGGATGGTGCAGAACTTGAAGTGACTCCTCACTGCACCCCATTAACAACCCATATGCCTGGCCAGCTGCGGGCAAGGAAAGGGGGAGACACGCAGTGCGTCGTGACCCGTTTGCGGGCAGGTCTGGTGTCCTGGAG
The DNA here is from genome assembly GCF_046562875.1 of Panthera onca. Lineage (NCBI taxonomy): Eukaryota > Metazoa > Chordata > Mammalia > Carnivora > Felidae > Panthera > Panthera onca. Next base: position 36,047,717 of record NC_138352.1, read on the forward strand.
GCTTCTAGCCCCCCAGAGCTTGCAAAGAAACAGCATCTGTGGGGCTTGGCTTCTGCTGAAGTAGCAAAGCTAGCCTCATTCACAAAGGATGGAGGTCCCTGGCCTGCAGCAGCCTCCCTCCATCTGAGCAAAACAAGCCTGCTCTCACTTTTTGGAAAGCTTGTCACAGTCACAGAAGCACCCAAAGGGCTATTTTCCCAGACAAACCACAGCGGGGCCTGCCAGCCCGGCCCCGGGGGCCTACAAGGGTACCGTTCATAGGGAGTATCATTTTTTCTCAACCACAAAACCACGAGACATAAATTTTCCGGAATAGAAAAAGCACCTGGGGTTTCAGCAAAGGGACCGACAGCAGGAGGGAAAGAGTCATTGGCCCTCTGGCCACCAGGGAGGGCCCTGGGCTGGAACTGAAGTCTCAAACCCCGCCCCCAATATTCTTTTGCTTCACTGCGTGTGTGCCCCACCCCTGTCCTGACACTCAGCCTGCCTTACAGAAAGTACAGAAGACCTTCAAGGGAGCCACAAACAGCTGGCAGGGAGTACCAGACGCGAGGCACACAGCAGGCACTAAGTGTCTTAGGCCGAAAGATCTAGGCCCTGGTCCCGGCCCTCACATTCAGATCAAGGATCTTGGGGAAAGTCCCCCTTAGCTTGGCTCCAATCTCACCACCTATAAAAAGGGTCTCATGTTATGGAAGTTGGGGCCAGAGGAGTCACCGTATACAAAATGGCCTGGAATGAGGGGAAAAAGAAAAACAAAAATGACAGGTCTTCATCTTACTACATTACTCTTGGTTGCTCCAACCATAGCCAAGAGGCAGCACTCTGGCTCCAGACAGATGGACCTGGCCCCTAACCCCCTTGCCACCACTCTCCCTCTGCAAGTGGATGCAGATTTAGCCTGTCAGACTCAGTTTCCCTGGCTGTAAAATGGGGTTGATCTACCTCAAAAGGCTGCTGTGAAGATTTACATGAGAAAACATGGATGTAAGATGTTCAGCAAAGTGCCTGGGATGAGGAAAACGTGTGCGCAGGGAGCAGCGACCTCACCTAGCCAAGCCTTCAGGTGCTCTTACAGCCTCCCTGGGCAACAGGGCCGATGTGGGTGAGATCGTACCCATTTCAGAGATGGGGTAAAGATGACCCTGAAGGCTGGCATTGGTCGTCCTCAGGGCAATGCTGGTGGAACTCACAGATTAGGTCCATTTCTCTTTTTGCATACATTTTTTTTTTTAATGTTTATTTTTGAGACAGAGGGCATAAGCTTGAGCACGGAAAGGGCAGAGAGAGAGGATCCGAAGCAGGCTCTGCTCTGACAGCAGAGGGCCTGACACGGGGCTCAAACTCACGAACCGTGAGATCATGCTCTGAACCGAAGTCAGACGCTCAACTGACTGAGCCACCCAAGCGCCCTCAGAGACCCGGCTTACACACTGTGAGCAGGAGCCCTCCTGCTCACACAGCCCCTGGCAACACCAGAGGGCACGGAGGGAGCGGAGTGGCATCCACTCCAGATCACCTCCTGCAGCTCTAGCGGGACTCCAAAGCAGGCCTCCCCAGTGGAGGCTGCCCTGGGCACGGCTCCCGTGGAGGGGAGGCTGATCACACATCCCTGAAGAGCAGACACCTGTCGAGCTCCCAAAGCATGTGCCACCGAGAGAAAGAAGCTTCCACAGGGGCAGGAAGCAGCTCCCAGAATGGCAAGGGGCCCAGGAACCCGAGAGGCCTCTCATGTCTGCTCTGCTCAAAGCTTGTCCAAACCTCCCTCCGTGTAGGTGTCCACGACTCCCAAATCCACCCTTCAGAGAGCATCACAGCTGTCACGGGCGACCCACGGACCCAGTCATCTGGGACACGTGCTCCCCTGCGGCCACACTACCAACATCCATCGGAGGCGGCCGCGGTGGGGGGCAGCGGTCACGGCCGTGCCTCCAGAAGAGAGAGAGGGCGACACTGGCTGGAATGGTCTCCCAGCAGTGACCTCCCGGAGGCTTCCCCAGGGCGGTGGGACGGGGCCAGCCATTGTGCCTGACTGGCGGGCGGTGCGGTGGTAATGACCCGGGAAACATTCCAGTGGGGATCACACGTGTGCCCACGCCTGCCGTGTACCACCGCCACCTGTTCCAGCTGGCCGGGGGCCACGCCTCCCATTGTTAACTGTTCCATCACCGGGAGAGGGAAGCACAGGCTTAGCAGTCACCCAGAACTTAAGTTCCACCCCCTGGTATGCCTCACTTACCAGAGGCGCGGCCGTGGTTAGTTTACTTCATCTCAGTCTCCCTGCCTGTAAAGTGGAGAAAATGACACACGCCCCCTAGCACCGCTGAAAATTTACTGTGGGATTCACGGACGCAAAGCGCGGAGTCCGATGTCCAAAATACAGGAAGCATTCACTAAACAGGATGCTCTCGGTATTAGCCCTGCTCAGCCTGCAAGCATGGCCTTGAGGAAGAGTGTGAAGACTGTTGACCAGTGCCACCTGGATTATACGTTATTCAGGCTTTTGCACCTTTGCGGAAAACACGCAAATCAACTGGCTTTGCAAAAAAAAGTCAGCCACATCCTAACACCGCAGGGCCCGGGATGGGGAGGTCCCCATTTGGTGACCCCCAAGTCTGTGATCCAGGCTATGCAAGTGGCCAGATGCCAAGACATCTGTAACCCTAACTCTGACTCAGACATGGGCTGCTCAAGCAGATAGATGCTTGCCCTTCCCAGTATCCCGGGTCTTCATGTCTCAAGCAGGGCAGGCTGTTTGGTCTATGGGAGAGATAGGACAGATGCTGAAATATAAACGGACAAATGAACCCCACGCAAAGACAGAGATGGACACCAGATTCCTGAGAACAACAACACGCTCTCTCAATTATGCATATCGTGTCAGTATTCAATTATCAGACCTAGTAGTTATAACGTCTCTTCTACTTATGTGGCAACTTATCACTTTCTCTCCCTCTTCACGGATTCTCAATGAAAATTCCAGGAGGAAGGAACTGCAGTGGACCCCTGGAGCGCACAGGAGTGATGTCCCAACCTCCACATAACCCCAAAGCTGGCAGCGTCCCCATGCATATCATTCTCCCCACAAAACACAGTTGAGCCTAAATGAAAACACCACAGACCTTTCTGGACCCTTGGTGGGAGGTACCATGCGTGCAACATCAAGTCAAGAGAGAGAGAGTGTGTGTTGAGATGCGGACACTGTTCAGCCTGCTGGGATCGCTCGCTAGCTAAAGGATGTCCACTCACCCTGCAGACAGCATCGTGCAATTCTAAGCCCAGCCTCAGCACAATGGTAAGGGTGGCTCCCCACTGAGGGTCACTCACAAAGAGTCAAACCACATATGCCAAACCCATGCGACTTAAAGATGTGTTTTAGGATTCCTGTCTTACAAATGAGGAAACAGGGGCACTGAGAGCTTCCTAACTTTCCCGAACCACGTAATTAAGGAAGGTATTCAGACCTTGACCCAATGCTCTGTTTCTTACCATATCCTCTCCCAAAATAATGGGTCCTGCTACCCACCCACTTAGCTCACCAAGCGGTCCTAACCAGCACAAGCAAGATGCCAGTGGGTAGGTAACTCTCTCGTGGTCAGAAGCCCCAAATCCGGCAACGCCCAGATTGTTGCAGACGGTGAATCCTCTGAATAAAAGCCATAGACTTTCCCACTCTCCAAATGTGTCCAGTCACCCAAGTGGGCCACCGCTTCTGATCCAGATTTGCAAAACCCATCATCTGGGCTACACCCGATCCCTGGCTCCAAACCAGCTCTGAATTCATTACAACTAGCCACCACCCGCCTACTACCTGGAGCCACCCCTGTCAAGGAAGTCCTAGCATGCTTTGCAGAGTGAAGTGAGGCACTTGGATGGCCACTCCCTCCCACCTCCACCCCCTTCCCCGGGCTCACTCAGTCCTCCAGCCAGCAGACTCCCTCCTCCGAGGTGGGCAACACTGTACCTTAAGACGACACGGACAGCAGTCTTTGCTAATGCCAAGCCCCTGCCTATCCCATCCCAAACTTCAGGGAGTTATGAAAGCTCTTGAGGCTTACTCCGGCCTTCCCTAGACGGTTCCTGACACTGTGGCTCCTTCCCAGGTACCTCCAGCCCTGCCCAGGCCTTCACGCTGTTCCTCTTACTTTTCCTACCCCTTCCCCACAGCTAGAGAACACTTCTGGGGACTTCCTGCCAGCCCAAGCCAGCTAAGCTGTCTGCTCTGGCTGCCATGGCCAACGTATTGCAAAATGATTTCTGAGAACATAAGAAGGCCTCTGAAGGTCGTGACGCAGCTGACGGCTCTCCACAGAGGCACGGGCCGACCACAGCACTCTGCTCCAAGAATACCAGAGGCAGCAGCGCTTGGCCCCCAGCACTGCTGAGCCTCCCAGAGCCCTCAAGGGGACCCAGAGGCTCCAGGGGACCAAGTCGGGGCTGTTCTTGGCGAGCAAGGGGCAGAGAAAGCAAGAGTGCCAAGCAAGTGGGGCAAGGAGAAGAGAAAGTGACCTCAATCCCCAAGCCGGTCATTTTGCAATCAGTCATCCTTCGCCCAGCTCTGTCCCGCGACGGTGCTCTCCTGGGGAAGCTGCCAGCCATGTGCATTTGTGCGGAGACAATCTCCCCGCCAAGCCTCCCACTAGCAACCCCGTCCTGACGTCAAACTCAAAGTCGGGGAACTTCAAATACAAACAAACAAGTCTGCCCCAGACCACAAGTGGAGCCATTCCCAAGGAGGCCAGGGGTGACAGGGCCACAGCTGGGAACTCAGGGCTTTCTGCCCTTCCTGGACTCCCCTGGAGATATGGACTCCGAGGTCTCACAACAGGCTGCAGATGTGAGTCCCAAGGCCAGGCTGAGACAAACTGGGATCCATCTTTGGCCTCCATGATGGGTGTGAATGCCCACCTGGGGCCCAGCACAGCAGTGGTGACCCCGTCCAGAAGCACAGGTCCCCATTAGATAACATCACCTGTTGTAACTGCCCCGGAGCTAAGTATGAGCAGGCAGGGTAAGGAGAGACTGAGGTGATTTAGAAACACTTACAAAGCTTCCTGGGAAAGACAGAGCTGGAGCCGGGGCCAGGATGGATGGCCACGGGCTGGAGTTTTCTCGCCAACCCCCGCTCTCCCATCTCAGGCTCCACTGTGGTCATGAGACTTGATGGGAAAGATTTTCAAGAGTAAGGCATTTATTTCCCTGACCTAAATATCCTAAGATAGCTTCCACCTGAGAAGCCACGGTGAGTCAAAGAAATGTGCTCTTCAGAAAGCAATCTTTAGCTTGAAAAGCTAGTGAATAAATGATCTCGGGGCCACGTTTCCAGTTTCACTTTGTGCCTCAATTCAAAACTATAAACCGGCCCCACCCTCCCCACCCCAGTACTCTGTGTGTTTTTTAGAACCAGAAGTCCCCGGGGGGAGTGGGATGGCCGTGGGACGAACTGGACTAAAGCATGAGAAATCAAGATACCTGCTTCACCCCCTAACTGCCCTGGGCCTCAGGTGATTGCCAGATTCCTAACTGACGCAGCCTTGGTCTCAGTTCTAACACACCCCATAGGCCTGTCTGAAGTTCACCAGGCCCACAGAGGCTGGCTTAGCCCGTAACCCCTCAAGTACAAGAGGTAATCCCAGAGAAGTCCGGACACTGCGGGCTGCAGCGGACCTGGGTGCGAATTACTAAGCGGGGGGCGGGGTACCTAGAAAGAAAGGCAGAGGGCATATCTAATGCAAAGGTGGAGTCCTGCCAATGGGACCACGCCCTGAACTATCCCTGAAGACCTGGTCCCCTGGAAGCTTCTAGAAGGGATGGGGGTAGGGGAGGCACTTCAAATTCTGATCTGAAAGCACCTGCCATGTGTAGATTGTGCCGGATGCTGGGGATATACTGTTTGCCTAGCAACTCGGGTCACCACAGAAAAGGATAAAGGGTTATGCAGGGGGCAAGGGGCAAGGGGCAAGGGTCAAGAGCAGGTGAGTGGCTCAGGTACCAGAGATGACCTAACGTGATGGCAAATTCCCCCAAAGTGATAACAGCCATCGCATCAGGCGTTGCTCCTTACTTACCCAACGTCCATTCCTGATTCGCTCCTCACTCACAGACCGATTTTGTCTTGTCACAGTGCCCAGTGATGAACCGGTCAGAGTCAGCGGTGCTCTACCCTGACTTCGTATCACAGGAACATGAGCCCCAGCCTAGATTCCCACGGGAGGGGGTCCCAGCATGGCTGTCGTGATGAGCCCGTCCCCACTTCTGGCCTCCGTTGTAGCTGTGTGTGACATGTGGCACTTCTGGTCCATGAGACAGGAAGACCCGTCTGCTGGACCTGCTGGGAAGTGTTTTCTTTCCTTACAGGTCGGGCGGGCTCTGGGGCTGTCCCCCGCCTCCTTCCTGCTTTCAAGACCTCAAGTGCCAAGAGTTGTCCGGAGAATCAGACACACTGGCACTGCTGAGCTGCAGCAACACGTAAGCCAGCTGACTGCAAACTTCTCACTGTAGGAGGAGCCTAACAGCCTATTTGTTGAAGTCACATTCTCTGTCACTTGCAAAGGAAAGCTGTCCTTTTGGCTAACACTTTTTTTTAAGTTTTATTTATTTTTGAGAGAGAGTATGTGTGCACACGAGTGGGGTGGGGGGGGGGGGTGCAGAGGATCCCAGGTGAGCTCTGCCCTGACAGCAGTGAGCCCAATGTGGGACTCAAACTCACAAACCACGAGATCCTGACCTGAGCCGAAAGTCAGATGCTCAACGGACTGAGCCCCCAGGTGCCCCTCTGCTAACACTTTTTAAGCCCATACTATTTCAAACCTCCTTCTAAACCTTCTAAGGCTAATGTTTCTAAGCCTAAGGCTTCCTGTTGGCTTCCAGAAAACCTACAAAAGGGAAAAGTATCCCTTCATCCTTCTTGGGACCACATGGTGTCCAAAAACATTCCTTCAAAAGTCCTTTCAAATTTCAAAGGGCAGATATGTTTTCATGAAGACCAATTTGTCAATGTTTTTCTTTTTTGGTTTGTGCTTTTCATTTCCTAAAAAAATGTTTGCCAAACCCACACTCACAAAGATGTACTCGTGTGCTCTATAAGTTTTGCAGTTTTATCTTTTTTGTTTAGGTGAGTCTATGATCTACAGAATTTGAAGTAATTTTTGTATTCCAAGACTGTTTTTGAGTTGGATGTTTTAAAACTGGATCTTCCTTTGTGCCCGGCACTGTGCTATGCACATTTTGTGTACTATCCCGTCCAACAGCCACAAGAAACCTCTGATTGGTGCTATAATCAGCTCTGCCACAACATAGGTTTATGTACTTGCTGTGGGATCCCAAGGGGACTGGGTCTAACTATGGGGTGAGGTGCTAAGATCCTTGGGAAGGCATCAGCAAGCTGGGGTGGGCCATGCGGTATGGCCCACAGACACAGGGTGAGGGGCTGAACCTGCACTTCAGGTTGGGGGCACAGCATGAGCCAAAGACCAGAGTAATGACAGAGCCTTAAAAAAAAAAAAAAAAAAAAAAAGACACAGCAAATAGCCAAAGAGTACAGAGGAGGGGGAAAAAACAGGAGACCAAAGTCAGCCCACTCATGCAGGTCCAGGAAGGTTCTGGAAGGTTCCAGAAGGCCACACTAAAACATCTGCATGCAATCTCACAGGCATGGAGAGGGAAGCAAAGGAAAAAAACGTGATCAGATTTGCATTTTTGAATGATCATCATTCTGGAAACCATGTGGAGGACAGATTGAAGTGGGTGTGGAGCAACCAGAGAGACAGGAGAATCAATTAAAAAGCCACCGCAATTCAGCAAATGACGAGAACAAAAGGTAATTTAGTTAGTGGCAATGTGGGTGTAAGGGAAGAAGCAGATTCTAGAGAGGTTTTATTAGCATTTTTACTATAAAGAGAAGACTTCCCTGTTTGTCCAGGGAATTTCTGGCACGCCAACACCCTGGAATGCAGGAAGCTGAAGGGCTGAGTTTCTCCAGCAAAAAAGCTAACAGAGCAGAGAGCCCATGTGTCTGATTTACTGGGACTTGGCGCTTCATATGGGGGAGGGGGCCTGCTACCTGTTGGCAAAGCCACCTGTCCACGGGCAGCTCCCAGCCCAGGTATCTCCCCACCCCTGAGCACTACCTCTTCCCCTCGTCCTGGGCAGAGGAGAACCCCGTACCTGCCGAGAGCAAAAGCCACTCCTCCAACAGTTCCATCTCCAACGTCCCTGCGGCCAGAGAGGTGGGTCAGACAGACAGAGGCTACACAGGGGCAGCATTTGCCCGGGGCGGGGGCAGACCTAAAAGAAGCTTTCTCCAGCCAGCCTAGGGCTACTGGTTCTGTCTGGCCCTCCCCAACCCATACATGCAGGAAACATGCTACCCTATTAAGGGCAGTGGGTCCAGCTGGTCATGGGGATTAGCACCAGATAGATCCAAGTTCAAATCTCACCCCCACCCCCTGGGTGGCTCAGTTGGTTGAGCCTCCGATTTCGGCTCAGGTCATGATCTCACGGTTCGTGGGTTCAAGTCCCACATCAGGCTCTGTGCTGACAGCTCAGAGCCTGGGGCCACTTCAGATTCTGTGTCTCCCTTGCTCTCTGCCCCTCTCCCGCTAGCGTGCTCCCTCTCTCCCGCTCTCTCTGAAAAGTGAATACACATTAAAAACTAATAATAAAAAAATCTCACCCCCATGCTAAGCTAAGGGACCATGGGCAATTGACAGAATGTCTCTGAGCCTTTATTTCCTCTTTTGTAAAGGATGGGGCGGGAGGCTCAAAAGGTGGCTGTGAAGACAAAAATGATATAATACATGCCCAGCAGCTGGACTCTGCTATAAGTGCCCAGCACATATCTGTCCCCATCGACCTTCTCTGCGGCCTCATTCGTGGGAAAGGCTGGGATCTGACAGCTGACGGGCAGACTGGGATCGGAGGTTGGGGGGGAAGCCTCAAAAGGCAAGTGTCCCAATGCACGTGTCGATGATTGATCTGTTGACACACGTGCAGTCTCCCCGCGGGAAAAGGGAGCACCGAACGACAGAAACAAACAGCTCAGAGCGCGAGGTATTCTCCTCCAACCGCAACCCGGGAGGGGACAGCATGATTTTCAGTCAGTAGATTAAAACCAAGCACTCCTAAACCACGGAGTCTCACTAGGGCCACTGCAGAGGAAGGTGTAAAATGTATGTATATATATGGGGTTTGAGATGGAAATGCAGTGGGGCTGATGTGACGTCAGCTCTGGGAGACAAGGAGCAGTGGAAGACCACCCTCTCTAACGACTGGCCAAAGACCACCGGATTTCTCCGCCGAGCCCTGTGTGCCACAGCTGACAGGGCGCGAAGTGGGCTCACATCCTCCACAAGACCACTAGCGGAGAGCAAGAACGGGCTCAGATAACTGAAAGCCACTGACGAACCAGCCCAGGAATGCCAGCCAGCGGCAGTATGGCGAGGGATGGCCGGGAGCTCGGGCTTAGAGCCTAACAGACCCGAGTTCCAATCCCAGCCCTACCTGCTGTCCAGTTGCCTTAACATGAGCAGCTGAAGTGAACCTTTGTACGCCTCATTTTTTTTTTTTAATTCTTTTTAATGTTTATTTATTTTTGAGACAGAGAGAGACAGGGCATGAATGGGGGAGGGTCAGAGAGAGGGAGACACAGAATCTGAAGCAGGCTCCAGGCTCTGAGCTGTCAGCACAGAGTCCGACGCAGGGCTCAAACTCACGGACTGTGAGATCATGACCTGAGCCGAAGTCAGATGCTTAATCAACTGAGCCACCCAGGTGCCCCTGTACGCCTCCATTTTCTTGTCTCTAACATGGGGTAATAACAGTACTGCCTTCACAGGAGGGAAATGTAAAGTGCTTGGCCCTAGGCCTGGAAGACTGTTAACACTCATCACCAGCCACATTTACAATAAAAATTCGAGTTCCGTGTTATCGTTGAAAGCAGCTAAACTGACATGTTTATTGCTTTAAGATTCTCAGACATGTTCCTGGGGCGCCTGGGGTGGCTCGGCATCTGGCTCTTGACTTTGGCTCAGGTCATGATCTCACGGTTTGCTTGGGATCCTGTCTCTCCCTCTCTCTCTGCCCCTCCTCCGTCTGCTCTCTCTTGTCTCTGTCTCAAAACAAATGAAAAAAAACTTTAAAAAGATTCCTTAAACGCGTTCCTGAAGGACTCCATTTACACGGCAAATCCCAAGCTACTCCCATGTGTTCCTTGAAAGGGGGCAAATGAAGACAAGGCCAGGTGAAGCAAGAGCACGCCAAAGGGCAGGGCCTTCCTGACCCTCTCTTTATTTCCAGGAAGTCAAGAGCAGGTCAACAACCGTACTACATGAGCCCCTGCGAGGGGCCAGAGCAGAAGAGCGAGGCAAACCAGGACCACCGTTAAGATGCACACAACTGGGGGCACCCGGCTGGCTCAGTCGGTAGAGCAGGAGGCTCTCGATCTCGGGGTCGTGAGTTTGAGCCCCTCACTGCAGGTAGAGATTACTTAAAAAAATTAAAAAATAAACTTTTTTTTTTTTTTTTTTTTTTTAAAGACGCACACAACTTGAGGAAGCAAGGCAAGGAGAGCAGGGGAGGGGCGGGCAGAGCAACCACCGGGGCCTGGCACACAGGCTGTTAACGGGCGCTATTCTTTGACACAGCTTAAAGACACATGCTCGCGCACACCTGCCACCCTGGACGAGCTCCAGCTGGGCAGAGAGGACCCATTTCCAAACAAACAGAGCAGGTGGCCTGCCAACCTCCCAGGAAATCAACTGACCGCAACTTATTGCAGAAATTAGGTAAATCACACCGACAAGACGTTTAACATGCGCCAGACACCCTTTAAGTGCTTCGTATATACTGTCACTTACTCCTCAGAACAAACCTGTGAGGCAGGCCCTAACACCAACCCCATGTCACAGTGGGGTAAACTGAGGCCAAGGAGCAGTCCCAAGTCACATAGCTAATAAATGGCAGAGGGAAAATCTGAACCCAGGCAGTTTACCTGCTGAGTCCATGCTCTAAGCACAGGCTCTATGACATCCTTGATTGACTGACGTGTTTGGGGCACCTACTGGGAGCCAGGCCAGCACAGAACATCTTTGTATGAGGATCCTCATTTATAAACAAGGACTCAGAGAACCCAGAGTCTTGGGTTGAGAGCCAACTTAAACCCAGGAGGACCTAATGCCCCACCGCTGCCCCTCCTGACTCAACGCACTGGGTTTCATCTTATCCTAGGCCGCCCTACACCAAGCTCTACCCACTGTGCTCTACCGGCATTGGCATAGGTAGGCACATCACTTGTGCTGCGCCCAAACCCAGGTGAGACTCTGCCACCTGGCCAGTAGGAGGCCAGAACCTTCTAGAAGGCCTAGAGGACCAGAGGAACCTGGAAGAAAATCTCCCAGCCTTAACCCTCTTCCTCCACAAACAGTCCTTCCCTCCTCAGCGGCCTACTCCTTCCTACCTGTCCACAGAGAGACACAGAGCAAGACCCTACTGCTGGGTCTCCGACTGCAAGAGCTGTGCATATTTAGCCGTCTGACGTAATAGCTCGAGGTAGAGAGATGCACCCAGGCTCTTGCATCAGACCCTATTTCACTCACACACAGACCTCAGGGCAAGCAGTGAGCCCTGTGGGCAGAGCTGGCCACACCTCAGCCCCACTCTGCCATGCAAGACGGCACCTGCCTCACATCCCCAAGGAGGCCAGTTCTCTGAAAGTCCCTTTCCCGGTGACCCAAATACTTGAATCGCCCTCCAGATGCAGAGAAAACTCCAGACAAACCCTGAAGGGCTCCGGGTCTCCTGCCTGCCAGTCTTTGCAGTCACCCCTGGCCAAGGACCGTGCCAACCAGGAGGAGCTGTTGGCAGGATTCGACCCTTCTTGACATCTCTGAAATATCTTTAAACCACAAAATCCTACAGTGTTCTAAAATTAGAAGAGCCTTTAAGGTCACTTCACATATGTAATGAACGAGGAAACTAAGGCCCAGGGCAGGACAGAGACTTAGTCACACAGAAAGTCAAAAGGCAGTGCCAGGACAGACTCCCCGGTCTCCTGGCTCCCGTCCAGCGCTCTTCCCTCACTGCTGGATGGCCGAAGGCCTGGGTTCAACCTGCTGCGTGAACAAGAAGCTTAGCTGGGCCTCTGGTTCCCTATTCTTACTTAGCAAATTCGGGACTATTTACAGAAGTGTATAAATGCTAACTCATGTCATTGGAGGAGGTGTTATTATACCCACATGGGGACGAAAGTATGACACTGAGACAAACAACTGTCCAGGGCAGGGTGTGAGCCCAGGCAGTGTGCCTCCATAGCCCAAGCCCTGGACTTTCGGGGCCTTTGTAACTGCGGCCCCTCAAGCGGGATCTTGGCGTCAGGACCTCAATGGCATGCCCCGAGCAGCTCTTCAGAGCAGTGGGGCTGAAGACAATTCGAGAACTGCTCCCATCCTGGCAGCTCTATAGGACTAATCCAGGACTGATCTGCCACACAGGACCCAAGTCTGGGACCAGCCAGGAAATGGACCCGGGTGTTCACGACAAACTCCTACGGGGACCTAGGAGAGAGACCTGAGCTTACTACCGGGGAGAGCAGCTCTGCCGGGTCTGAGGCCTGTAGCCCTGCAAAGGCTAAGCCTTTCCTCCCCTGCGTCCTCTGCACCCCGGCACCTAGGAGGGCAGGAGGGGCTGGCCAGGCGACACTGAGGTCCCAACGCCCACAGGCCATGATTCTGCACTCCTGTGCGGCCTCCTCAAGGTGAGCATATGAGTTTTCCTCCTACGAAGGAAGCCATTTCTCAACACGTTGCTACACACGGATACTAAGAAACATGAACCAAGAGGCAAATGGGGCACCAGCCACAAAGGGAACAGAACGAGGGGAAGGGCTGGTACAGCTCTCTTACGCTGGGAGCGCAGCTTAGAGAAGCTAGAGAAACACTGTGCACGACCTGTACATCCCCGTTCACAAGAGTGACACAGTGGGAACAACCCACAGACCTGGGAAAGCAGCGCCGAGTGGGTTACGGCAAAACCACTTACGGTACCATTAAACCGTTGAACAAGTTTACAAAAACACAGGGAGCTTTTCTGTGTTATTCTACTGAGTGACGAAGGCGGGCCCAAAGAATCGCAGGAGAGATGCTTACAACACGTTGGCCTCGAAACTGCAGCTAAAAGAAAACATGGCAGAATGTCAGCCACGAGCAAGACGCGTCTCAGTGGGAGGGCTACAGGTAATCGTTTTCTTCCTTCTACTTCTCTGTTTTCCAAATGTTCTAGAATGACCACATACTGATTTGGTAAGGTGATTAGCGGTAATTCTACAGTTTAAATTGTCAAACGAGGAAAATGGAGGGTGATGGTGATTCTGTTCCAGGAAGGGGGACAAAAGTCTGGGCAGGCAGCCAGCCTACCTGATGCAGAGCTGTGCTGGGGCCACCACGGCCAGCCTTCCCACAAAAGCCCTGAAAGGATCAGATGGAGCAAAACCTCACTGATTCAGAAGGGAAAGAGGAAGAAAGGAAGAAAACGATGTGACAAGATGACATTAGATTCATTTTTGCTGATTTTTTTTTTTTAAGAACCATGTGTATCCATCCATCCATATCGAGCACCGGCTAGTCACCCAGCACTGTGCCAGGCCCTCCAGGTAATACAAAAACGCGTAAGACCCAGGGCGCCTGGGTGGCTCAGCTGGTTAAGCATCCGACTTCAGCTCAGGTCATGATTTCAGGGTTCATGAGTTCGAGCCCCACATCGGGCTCTGCGCTGACAGCTCAGAGCCTGGAGCCTGCTTCGGATTTTATGTCTCCTTCCCTCTCTGTCCCTCCCCTGCTCACTCTCTGTATCTCTCTCTCAAAACCAAACTAAATTAAAACTTCCAGCTTCAGAGAAATGGCAGGTAGCAGGAAAGGGGTCATGAAAAAGGCGGGCTCTGGAATGGGTCTTCAAGAACGAGGCAGAGCCCACAACAGGGTCTGTAAAATAGCCAAGGAAACATACTCACTCATCTCAAAGGGAAGTTCTAGACCCGGGCGATCCTAACAAACCCTTCCACCATAATCACGAGCAAGGAAACACGAGATGAAAACAAACGGGAGTTGTGGCAATGCCGTAGAGCCAGTCCAAATGGTCCCTGGCAGGCGCGGTGGCGGGAGAGCAGAGCTGGACAGTCAGCCTTCCGGGAAGAGAGCGGAGAAGCAGGCGGTGGCCTTACAAAGTGGCGCTGATTCCGCTTCTAGGAATATGTCCTAAAGAAACAATTAAGCATGCGCGCAGGGCTATTCACAGAAGTGGATCTTAAAATAGCCACCCATGGGGAAGTGGGGAACTACATTTTGGTGTGTTTCTATAGCAGAAAACTGCAGCAACTTAAAATTCCCATTTTTTAAAGAACATTTGGGGCACCTGGGTGGCTCAGTCAGTTAAGCGTCCGACTTCAGCTCAGGTCATGATCTCACAGCTCGTGAGTTCGAGCCCCACGTCGGGCTCTGTGCTGACAGCTCAGAGCCTGGAGCCTGCTTCGGATTCCGTGACTTTCTCTCTCTCTCTCTCCCTCCCCTGCTCATGCTCTGTCTCTCTCAGTCTCTCCAAAAATAAATAAACGTTAAAAAAAAACATTTTTTTAATTAAAAAAAGATATTTAATGACATGGGCGATGCCTGTGGTATTACAGCCAGGTAACAACTCAAGGGAAGAAAACTACATTTACGCTACAATCCCAATCTATCCTTAAGCCATTTTAAAAGCATTCATTTTTCTTTTTTCAGCTTTGCTGAGGTCAATTTAGTTTCTAGCAAAATAAATGTATCAAAATTTAAACACTGGAAATACAGAATCTTATTTTGAGATTTTTTTTTTTCCATTTTCTCTAAGAACATGTGTTCTTTTCATAAACACGTAACGTTATTCAAAAATGAAAGAATGATAGAAGGGATTTTAGTGGGAGGAGAAGGGGGCATTGCAGACAGAAAACAGCAGATGTCAGAAGTAAAGACCAGGCCTATCTGTGGAGGAGAAAGGACCAAACTTTGGGGCCAGAGAGAGCTGGGCTCAAATTCTGGATCCATTATTTTCTGGCCATGTGAGGGGGGTGAGGGGGGTGAGGGGGGATGAGAGGAGGTGAGGGGAGGTGAGGGGAGGTGAGGGGGGGTGAGGGGGGGTGAGGGGGGGTGAGGGGGGGTGAGGGGGGGTGAGGGGGGTATCAACTCTCTCTCAGAAGTCAACAAAGTCAGATCCCTTTCTACTGACCAAACAAAATTCACTCTGGATGCACACAGGGGAGGGAGGAATACTCATTTATGAAACACACCATGGATATTAAGAAGGGAATTTGGGTGGGGCGCCTGGGTGGCGCAGTCGGTTAAGCGTCCGACTTCAGCCAGGTCACGATCTCACGGTCCATGAGTTCGAGCCCCGCGTCAGGCTCTGGGCTGATGGCTCAGAGCCTGGAGCCTGTTTCTGATTCTGTGTCTCCCTCTCTCTCTGCCCCTCCCCCGTTCATGCTATGTCTCTCTCTGTCCCAAAAATAAATAAAAAACGTTGAAAAAAAAATTTAAAAAAAAAAAAAAAAAAAAAAAAAAAAGAAGGGAATTTGGGGAAAACAAAAAGTGTCCCATTAAGCCAGTGTAAAATGCACCCCCATTTCAGAAACATCACACTCTGAAAAGGTATCTGTCCTAAAATCTAGAAAACATGAACGTTTCTTCTAAGGATGGTGACAACCAGGATTAGACCTGGTCTAATGTTGTTCTTATGTTTCTTGGGTGGTCTGACTTGTGTCCAAAACGAGGAAATGGGCGAGAAGTCAGTTTCTAGTTCCTAAGCAGACCTGTTATGCTATAGGGGTGAGGCCCCACCTTCCACAGTTCTGGATTAGAGAGTATGGCTCTCATTCTCCCTGGAACCCATCTTTCTTTCTCTCTCTCTCTCTCTCCTCTCTCCTCTTCTCTCTCTCTCTCTCTCTCTCTAGTCTTACATTTAGGAAGAGAATTTAGGCAAAATTCTCAACAGCAAGTTTTGCCAGCATACCTGGGGTGTCCTTGGCCCTGACCACTCCATCATCTTTTCAGATGAAGAAAGCACCAGAAATGCCAAGGTCAGCTGCCTTAAGAGCAAGCAGACACGCTCCGGGAAAGCTTAAGATTTGGAAGGGATCCTCAGAAAGAAATGGCAAACTATAAGCAATCAAGAGCCCCATCCCCCCCCTAAAATGCCATGCTTTGGCAAACCCAACAAGATAAATCTTCAGAAGAGGAGACGGAAGCTCAGATCAGTCCCCAATTAAATTTAATCACAGCGGCTAATCCTTCTACGGTGCCTACCATGTGCCAAGCACAGGTCTGAGTACTTAACATGTGACAACTCACTTATCCTCACAACAGAAGAAGAAATATGCACAGAGAGGTTACATAACTTGCCCAAGGTCAGGGCCAGAACTAGTCCTTTATCTCAGTCGAAAGAGGGTGCCTCTGCCTTTAGGGAGGCACAGCACAGCTGCGCACAGGGCACATGCCTGGCAAAAGGGGGAGGCCTGGATTTCAGCATCTCTCAGCCCCTTGTGCAGTACACAACCTGGTTGACTATAGCCTGCCCCATCCAAAGTAGTAAGTGGATACAGTTTACTATTAAATAAGTGGTATGCAAATTAACGAAAGCCAGGATTTTTGAAGCACTGATTTGGGTGACTGAGAACATTCAATTCTGTGTTATCTAGAATGATCAGATTTTCAGCCGTGCTAGGAATGCCCCGACATTTACAGCTTCATGGGCCGAGACTTTAACTCTTTCATCATTTCTAACGAGCATATTCTAAAATATATCCCATCTATCTCTGCAGCTTAGGAAAGAGCACCAAATACAATTTAGCCTTGTCTGAACTCCACTATCACCCCTGCCCAGGACCCCACAGCCCCTGCCTTTTCCTGACACCCAGCCTGTGCCTCCTGATCTCGGATAACCAATCTTTCTCTGCTTCATTAATTGCTCTTGGAGAAAACTAAACGTGCAAGTGGGTTGAATCTCCTCAAAGTTTTGGGTTTGAACCTCCTTCCCGTGGCTTAGTTTTTTTATTTGCTTCTACCTAACTGCTTGTCCTTGATCCTGGGGTCTCGCTGCTTCCCGCTGTATGAGACCCTACACAGAGAAGTTTGCCTCTCTGCATCCCTTGGAATTCATCATCTCCCATGGTCACCTCCTTCCTTCTGAAGGCAGCTGGGGGTAGGAGAAGTGGGGTCTAGCTGTCCTTCGGCCTCTCAACCCTCATTCAAGTCTTTCTGACTTTAAGAAAACACGTTCCCAGTTAAGTGTCCGACTTCAGCTCAGGTCATGATCTGGCTGTTTGTGGGTTCGAGCCACACGTCGGGCTCTGTGCGGACGGCTCAGAGCCTAGAGCCTGGAGCCTGCTTCAGGTTCCATGTCTCCCTCTCTCTCTGCCCCTCCCCGATTCACACTGTCTCACTCTCAAAAAATGAATAAACATTTTAAAAAGTTTAAACAAAACACAACACCTTCCCTCCTCTTCCTTCAGGCCCAAAGGTCCTGACACCATCCCTCAGCTGTTCGTTTCTTAGTATTCCATCTGTCTCGGGCTCTCCACCTCACCTGCTCTTGCAGATGCCCCCAGCCTTCGTCTTACTTCCACGTGCATCTTCTTGACCTCACTAGGGCATCTGGCACAGGGAGCCCCTCCTCCTCCACGACATGCCTGCCCCCTGGCTTCCTGGTTGTCCTTCTCCTCTGACGGCTCAGCAGGCTCCTTCCCAGGACGCCCACCACCACCTGTATACCGACGCCGCCTTAACCCTTAACCGGAAACTCTGGACCCCACCCCCCTCCACGAGCTCCAGGCCCATCTGTGTAACTCGTGAATGGACAGCTTGCCTGCGTGGCCCAGAGGCACCTCACACTCGGCAGGTCTGAGCCACCCTCATTCTCTCTTGCCTTTCATCATCTAGTTGCCTCCCACTTCCCACTCTCCACTCTTCCTACCAGAACGCTGATCATTTGTTGGCCCGTTTCCAGCCTCTTGTGCAGGTAGGCGCAGCTGTATGACTAACGTCTGGCCAATGACATCTAAATGGAAGCGTCATATGGTAATTGCAAAAAGAATAGTTAAAGAACACATCCTTCCCCACTTCACCCACCCACTCCCTGGAAAGACGATGTGATAGCTGGAGCTCCAGCAGCTATCTTGGGACATGAGGACAAGGAATGGCAGAGGGGGTGAGCTGGAAGGAATGTGACTTCCCGATGTCTTTGCAGATCCACTACACCAACCCAGGGCTACCTACCTCCAGACCTCTTTTATGTGTAAGAAAATTAATCTGTTTGAATCACTGTGGTTTTACTTTGCTGATGTCACTGTGAATAAAGCTGAATATAATTTTACTAATATTCCATCCAAAGTGGTCTTCTTTTGCATTCCTTGTCTTGGTCAATAACATCAACATTCATATCTGGGGGCTCCTGGCTGTTGATTTGCAAATTTTCCCTACTAGGTTATAAGCAACTAACTGACAGGGAAGGTCTCTCATTTTTTAAATAAAATACTTCAAACATCCAAAAAAAGAGAGGGATATAATATATATTCACCACTAGATTTAACAAATGTTAACATTTTATCATATTTGCTTCAGGCATTTTTAATAAGAAATGAAACATTACAGGGGCCCCTGGGTGGCTCAGTTAAGAGTCCGACTTCGGCTCAGGTCATGATCTCACAGTTCGTGGGTCGTGTCAGGCTCATGCTGACAGCTTAGAGCCTGAAGCGTGCTTCAGATTCTGTCTCCCTCTCTCTCTGCCCCTCCCCTGCTTGCTCGCGCACTCTCTCTCAAAAATAAATAAAAACATTAAAAAAAAATTTTTTTAAAGAAATGAAACATTACAGTAAGGTTAAAATTCCCCTTACGGTCCTCCCAGAACCTTCTACCTCCTCTCCCTCCCCACAGGCAGCCACAACAGTGAAACTGGTGAGTATCTTGCCTCTCTAGGATTTTATATTTTTTTGCTACATTGTCTTGATTGTTTTAACTTTACAGAAACGGTTATCATTACTACACAGATTCTGCAACTTGACTTTCTACCAATCTTCTCTTAAACTAGCTGGGGATGGCTGATTCACGTACGTCGATCTCTGAACAGCTCTACATTATGTAAATACGCCATCATTGATTGACCTATTTCCCTGCTGATAGGCATTTAGTTGTTCCCAGCTATTCATAATCAAAAGCACTGTGATGTGCATCTTTGAGCGCCTGCTTAGTAGTTTTTCTAACACAGACACTAGAGTCGCGAAATTTCTGGCTCCCGGGCACGTGCATCCCCTAACTTTATGAAATATAGTCAACTTCCTTTTTAGAGTAGCTGTGCCCACTCGCAGGCCCGGTGTGAGAGAGGGGCCTTTCCCCCCAGCCATACCACATTTATTTCTGAACCACCAGTTCCTACCTAACATGATGGTGGCGGGAAATACTCCCATTTGCCTCCATATCCACCCTCCCCACCAGGAACATGCCCCTGAATACTCTGAATTAGCTACAGCAGACACCCAGGAATACCCTCAGCCCGTGCTCCTCTCCCCAAAAGGCTGCCTGGCTGCTATGTGGGGATAGACCCCTTTACAGACAGCAACCGGGCTGGGCAGCCAACATTCATAATGGGTGTCTACATTATTCTCCCGTATCAGATCTCCCTGCAAGGTGGATACAGACTCTTTTCCTTCCTGCAGCATTTGGTGCAGAAAAAGTCCTCTGTATCCACTCCCCCACAATCACTTCATACGAAACCCACGCCCTCAAGGCCTTCCCCCCAAGCCAATGTGAGTACAGAAAAGGACAGTTTGGGGGTGTCTGACCCACCGCGAGCCCTCCGTGTCTTCCCCAGAGTTCTCCAACCGCTGGAAAGAAGCAATCGCATCTTGGGTGGTGGCTTGTGAGTATCTCCTGATAAAGGAAAGTCCCAGGCAGAGAGAGGGGCCAACTTGTTTATTTCCAAACACAAGCCAGAGATTCCAGCTGCGACAAGTATCCTGGATCTTTGCCCCTGCCAAAGGGAGCTGAGTGGGAGGGCCAGAGGGAGGGAGGGCTGGGGCTGCACAGGAGGAGCTGTGGTTGTCACTTTAGGTAAGCCAGTCTTCCTGAGACCAAGGACACAGCCCCTTCCCAGTCTTGTTTGTCCTGACTCTGCCTGGCCATGCGTTTTTCATCTGGACTCGCTTCAGATGCAGAAGGGTAGATGGGAGGACGACAGAACCCCACTGGACAGGCATCCACCCCCCCACGCCACCAACATTTACTGAACGCCTGCTCTGTCCAGGCACTGGTTTATAACAATGGCTATAACCCCAGGAAGCTCACAGCCTAGAAAATAAATCACTGCGCTATGTGAAAGGATGCAATGTAAACAATGTGCAAGATAAAGAGAGCGCAGAGAACAACGGGAAGACTAAACACTAATTGGGAGCTGCTGGCAAGCCTTCCGGGACAAAGCGACGCTAAGCTTGGTCTCCCTACCAGCATGGGTGACAAGCAGACAATTTATTAGCAACATCATCCCAAACAACCGTGCTCCTTTCCCACAACCACGAACACAAGGAGTAACAAGGCAGCAGTCGGTGCTTGGGGGAAAGGCTGAGTCCCACAACGGAGTCCCGGTTCTAACCCAGTCTGCCCCTACCAGGGTAGCCCGGGCCACCTCGTCATCCTCCTTGTAGGCAAACCCAAGGGCGGGACAAGTGACTGGAACAGTCTTCTCGGCTCTGGTGTTGTAACGATGTTCTCGTCCCTAATCACGTATAGGATCACCGGGTGAGGGTACCGACATAGCGGTGCCCGGGACCCACCCCAGAGGTGTGAAGTCAATCTGTCCGCGGCTGTGCCCCCAACCGCAGGTTTTAAAAGCATCCCAGGTGGGGCGCCTGGGTGGTTCAGTCAGTCAAGTGTCCGACTCTTGATTTCAGCTCAGGTCATGATTTCACGGTTCCTGCGTCAGGCTCTGCGCCAAGGTCACGGAGCCTGCTTGGGATTCTCTCTCTCCCTCTCTCTCTGACCCTCCCCCATTCATGCTCTGTCTCTCTCTGTCTCAAAAATAAATAAATGTTAAAAAAAAAAAAAAAAAATTAAATGTGCAGACAAGGTTAAGAGCCACTGTGGCAAACAATGTTCTGGGAGGGTAGCGGCCACCAGTGCTGGAAGGCTGAGAAGCCCATTTCACAAGACTGACTTGTCCACGGCACTTCCCGCATCAGAAAGCTGACAGAGGCCACCGGCACCTCGGTCCTGGTGCCGTTCTCACAAGGATGTAATGATTTAAGGTCCAATCCTCCAAGAGTCCAGTTAGGAAGACAGGCAAATGGAAAATACTACACCGTCTCCAAAGCTCACCTGCCCTCTACCTGCTCTCGGCCGGCTAGATACCCTCTCGTGGGGGTGGGTCTCCCCCTCTCCTTTCGTCTCCTGGGGAAACGTAACCACAGGCTAAAGGCAGCCTTCCCTGATGTCCGTGGAGCAGAGGGTCCCCTCCCTGTCAGGGAGCCCCTGGGGGAACACAGAAGGAGTTGCAGGCGGCTGGGGGTCGGGTGAAGGCTGGGAATCTCGGGCAAGCACAGCCTGGCCTCCTGCCTCTGAGTCAGCAGGCCTCTTTCAGACAAAGGGGCAGAAGAACAAAGCTCTATTGTGCTCGGCATGGAGAAGCCAAGGAGACAAGGAGACTTCAGGGCCAACAGGGGCGTTATTAGCATTTTATTTATTTATTTATCTATCTATCTATCTATCTATCTATCTGCATTTTATGTAACTGTGACACTTAGTGGACACAGCACCCTGCGTGTGTCGGGCACAGTCCAAAGCCCTTCCACAATATATGAACTCGTTCAGTTTCTGGCCACACGTTCGGAGGTTTATGCTTTCCAAGGTCCCTGCCCAGGGAAGGGAGGAAGGTAACCCTCCCTCATGCACAGGCGCCCGAACCATCACCGAGGGGTGCCGTCTACCTCCCGTGCTCGGCTACCGTCCGGCCTGCGGCAAGGTCCACGCGCCACCCGGATCTAGGGGCGCACCCCAGATGGGAACGGGCACTTTGTCACGGCAAGGGAGAAAGAATCTGGGCGCCACACTCCACTCGCTACATGAACTTGGGCAAGTTCTGGCCTCAGTCAAGTGCCTAAGGAAAGGCTATATAGTGAAGGGAGGCATCACTCCAGACACAGCTGGAGCCCTGCGACCTTCAGTGTGCCACAGACTAGCCGTCACCAACTGGCTCCTCGTTCCCGGCACCATGCCACTTCGGGCCAGGAAGTCAGAGAGGAAACCGTGCTGACACCCCAGAGGCACCCGATGCTTTGCGTTACTGAGACTCAGTTTCCTCAAGCTGTAAAATGGGTATGAGGAAGATTGTGGCTGAGCTAAACACCCGTGAAGGGACTTCCTGTCCTTCCGCCTCTGGGAGCCCTAAGAGAGTGGTTGATTGAACTGCAACAGTGCCCCACGCTTGAGCCCCAGGGCAGGCCTGGACCTGTGTTTGGACAGTGGAAAACTAGAAGGGCAGAGGCACCCAGATGCGCACATCTGAGGACTGCAGACTCACTGGGGGATGTTAAGGGGTGGGGCCGCTCACGTAATTTACTACGCTCATTAGTCAAAAGCCTCATTTCCAAATCATCAGGACTGCCCCCTCTGCGGGGGAACCACAGCCGGGGTTTCAATTTGCTGACCACCACAAGCCACTGTCTGTGGAGGCCTCTGGTCAGGCATGACCCCGCCCACCCCACCCCTCACCAGCAGCAGCCTGCAAGGCCCAGAAGGGAGTTCTGCAGCCCAAAGTGGCTTCAGGGCCAAGCCCTGCCACCTCGGGGCAACGTGACCCGGACAGATCACCCAGTATCTGAGCCACAATATCCTCGCTCAGGGTTACTGATAGATACGTGTATTCTACCACAGTGTCCAACCAGGGCAGGCCGCGTGAACGTCCGTTCCCTTGAAGGCTCTTTCCAGTCTTTTAGCCACTGAAGCACAACTGAGGGATGTGGAACCTTCCCGTGCTGAGATCACGTCCTTTGTCGGGGTAGGGGGTGCTGCTGCACCTTCTCTCCCCTTTTACCATCACAGTGTTCAGCTCTCCCCACTCTTGCCAAAAGCTTCCTGCTCCCACTTGCGTTTTCCCACAGGACTCATCAGCACAGAACATCGGTGGTTAACGCGCACGTCCACCCCCCTCAACACACTCTGAGGGCCCGGCAAGGACAGGCTCTGGGTCCCCGGCGGTCCCCTGGTAGGGAGTAGGCGCTCAGATGACAGACGGACAGGTGGGTGGACGAGGATGACCAGAAACTGGGGAACGTCTATGCTTCCCAGAGAAAGTATGGAAAGAAAACCTTCAGAGTACCTTCGGCCTTTTCTTTTCCCTTTAAGAATATTAAAGCTCGTGCCAAATTTCACAAGTGCAGCTTCCCCGCCCAGCATGAAATGCTTTAGAAATGAAAAGGCAGAGTTATTGCTTCACCTTGCTGCTAACCTAATCCATCCAAGCGGTTCCACACCTCCAGAGCCTTGCTAAGCAGGCCCCCCTCCTTCCCCCTCCAAAGCCTTTGATGTGGTGGCACCTCGCAGGTCCTCAGTAATGACTCAATGAATACGTGCTTTGAATTGTCTGACTGCTTTAGCTCACAATGGTCCCTCCGCCTTAAATACGCACCTGCCTGCGTCTGAAATCGTTCCAGGCCCCCAATCTTCTACTCACGATCCCAGCTTACAATTATCCGCGGTTATAGCTCCTAGGAACCCAACCACAATGCACTCAGTCACGCAACTGGACAAAAGCAGCATTTACAATACGGGAGCGGGCCGAGGGAATTTTCCCGAAGATCACCCAGGAAAGCCAGTCAGTCTGGATTCTCAGTGGTCTCTTCCAACTCTGGGTAAAAAAAACCACCACAAGGAACATCCCCTCATGGTTCACGGTGCCATGAAAATGGGAGGTGACAGAGCAAAAAACACAGAATGGACCCAGCTTTCCAAAGTGTTTTCTCTCTCCCCTCCACCCCACACACATGCACACACACAGGTAGAGGGGTTTTGTTGTTTTTTTTTAAATTAAAATTATTTTAAGTTTCTTTATTTATTTTGAGAGAGACAGAGACAGAGCAAGTGGGGAGAGGGGCAGAGAGAGAGGCAGACACAGAATCCCAAGCAGGCTGCGCACTGTCAGCTCAGAGCCCGATGCGGGTCGAACTCATGAAACTGAGATCATGACCTGAGCCAAAATCAAGAGTCGAATGCTTAACCAACTGAGCCACCCAGGTACCCCCACAGGTGTTTTTTAAAAGTGATTTTAAATTTCTCTTTGGGGAGGGAAGAGGAGAGGGGGGAGGAGAAGAGGGGAAGAGAAAAGGAATGGAAGGAAGGGGAGGGAAGGAACTCGGGGCACCTAGGTGGCTCAGTCAGGTTAAGCCTCCAGCTCTTGATTTCAGCTCAAGTCATGATCAAGCCCCACGTCGGGCTCCATGCTCGGAGCCTGCTTGAGATTCTCTCACTCTGCCCCTGCCCCTCCCCCTCTCATGCTCGCTCTATTTCTCAAAATAAATAAACTTTAAAAAGAAACCCTCCACTCTGCACGGTCATAGGAAGGGAACAAGGGCAAAGACACACTAAGACATCTGTTCTTGGTTCCCCAGTGTTGTCCAAACAATAGATTTATCTCTGTCATCCAGTAAATATGCTCAGATTGGCATCTGTCCAAATACTTTCCCAAGCAGCCCAGTCCCACACTCAACACACCCTATCTATAATAACGATGACAATATTAATAGCTTTTATTGTGCACTTACTATGTGCTAGGCACTATTCCATTTTTAACTCATTCTTACTTACTTCTTTAAATGACTCCAAAGCAATGAATGTTACCCTCCTTTTATAGATAAGGAAATAGACCCAGAGGGATTGGGTAACTGAAGTCACACAGCTAACTTTTCTTGATTTTCTTTGTTTACTGCCTGAGTGTGATAGGTCTCTCAATCAGAAAGAAAACAGGTTTTATTAGATGTTGTGCTTATAAAATGGGGTTTTACATTCTCAGGGAAAGATGAAGCAAGGAGGAAGTTATATGACTGGTGATGGGAAAATGAGCATTAAGTTAGCCACGTGAAACAGATTATCTAGCATCACCTTGATATGACTGGAAACTGCCCTTGGTTTTTTTGTTTTTCTTTTTTAAGTTTGTTTACTTATTTTGAGAGCGAGAGTGTGCACGCGAGGAGAGGGGCAGAGGGAGAGAGAATCCCAAGCAGGCTCTGCACCCTCAGTGGGCAGCCTGATGGGGGGAGGCGCTCAAACTCACTGTAAGATCATGACCCGAGCTGCCATCAAAAGTTGGATGCTCAACAGACCGAGCCACCCAGGCGCCCCACTGCCCTTGGTTTTTGTTTTTGTCTGGAAGCTCGTGCAGGCAGGCTCTGCCTAACCTGGAGTCCATGCTGTCCCCAGAGCCGCCGCCTCCATCCGTGCGTGCTTCTGTCACATTTGGTACCCGGGGGGGGCCCCCCATCCACGGAATTGAGACAGCAGAAAACGTGAAGGTGGGAAGGACCACGGCATCTAGACGCAGGTGCACAGAGACCACATGATGGGGCAGCAGTGATGGAACAAGTGAGAGAAACTACAGAGTGGGCGGGCCCAAGATTCACAAAGCCTGCTTTCCTCGGACCTTGTACGAGGGGCAAAGCAGCCCTTCAGACACCTCAACGGAAGTACTGAGGCTCCCAGCCACAGCGAAGGGAACAGATATCATTAGATGGTTTCAAAAAACGTGTCTGATGTCTGCGCCTTGGTGAGCTTTTTAAAATTATTAAAGTAGAGGTGACCGGGTGGTGCAGTCCTTAAGCAACTGACTTTGGCTCAGTCCATGATCTCATGTTTTGTGGGTTCGAGTCCCACATTGGGCTCTGTGCTGACAGCTCAGAGTCTGGAGCCTGCTTCAGATTCTGTGTCTTCCTCTCTCTCTGCCCCTCCCCCACTCGCTCTTGGTCTCTCTCTCTCTCAAAACTAAATAAGCATTAAAAAAAATTTTTTTTAATTAAAATACATTTTGATGCTCACAGGAATAAGTCTGTTCCCAAGGAAATTGACTTTATGTAACATGACTTGCTCCCTAGCTATCTAGCAAATCATGCCACCTGCTGTTAGCTGCCTTCCCATACCCTTCTCCCCTCTTCCTGAACTTTGGGGACGCTTGACTTTGTTCACAGTAACAGAGTGCTTGGCTCCCAGGCTCCCTTGCAACCAGTGGTTGCCACGTGACCCAGTCTGACCAGTGAAATGTAAAGGGAAGCCTACTGCTTGGTGCTTCCAGGAAGTTAGCTTTCCTCCTTAAAATGGGGAAGAGTCAGTTGGCCAAAACCAGCTTCCAGCTTCCCTCTCCCCTTCGTCGTGCCTGGAATGCAGCTGTGAAGCCAAGAGATAGAGCAGCCATTTTGAGGGTGAGGGGAAAGGGGACAGGCTAAGGATGATACAGCAGAGAGATACAAGGGGTCAACAGAAACCCTTAGGACTCGCTGCCTTTGGACTTCTTGTTTCATGAGAAAAATGACTCCTTTACTTGTTTACCCAGTGTTATTTGGGCTTTCTAAACATGGATCCAAGTGAACCCTCACGGACACATTACCATTGGGTCATAATTCCAGGACGATAAAAACGACTTCTAAATATCTTACTGCCTTCCTCCAAGCAGCCTGCGGAGGATTTTTGTGTCTCTGGGGGCCTCCCTAAAACAGGCTGGCCGACCATCATTTACTAGGAGCTTGCCTAGCTACTGCCAGTGGCAAATGGCCATTCATTGGTACTCTGCCTTTGCTAAGCTGACTTGCTTCTGCAACGTGGAATTTTGTTAGGGAACAAAAAGCGCTTTATGGCAAAGGCGTTAGTGCCACAATGGGACCTTTCTGCTTTGATTGTGAAAACACATTAAGGGCTTAGCTGCACCACAAGCAGAGGCCAGGAGACTCGGTTGAGGCCGGGGCCTCCCTGACCATTCTCCACGCAGCAGGCTGGAGGGGCGCCAAAGCCACTCAGGAGGCAACACTGCGGGCAGACACCACAGCTCGAAGGGGCCGGGCACTGGGGCCCACCCGGAGGGCTGTGACAAACAGGCTGCACCCCCAAAACTGCCTATCCACCCTCCTGACCAGCCTGCTACATGCCATTCACCCAGCCCACCTGCAGTGGGACCCAGGCTCAGAACACAAGCCTTATGAGTGTTAACTCCCAACACCCTGAAAGGTGTTGTGGCCCCACGGGGACCTCACAGACAACCCGAGGGGTACAGAGACAGGACAGGAGCCAAGTTCCTCACTGGCTGAGCTGTCCCCACCTGCTGACATGGCTGATCAAGATGGCATGATTCCACCACCAGAAAGCAACAGAGAGCAGGGCGACTCACGCCCGGGCACGCACACACACAGGCGTGTCCAAAAGATAGGTCCCACGATGATCACAGCAGTTTGGGGAAACATCTCTAAACCGTAAACAAACCAAATGTCCATCAACAGGAGAATGGACCCACAACCTGTGCTAATCATTCAGTGGAATAATACACTGCAATGAAAATGAGTATAGGAGCTACACACAATAAAAACGCATACATTTCACAAATATAACGAGCAAAGGAAGCCAAATGCTGAAGAACACGTGCAGGATTCTTATAGGAAGTCCAAAGAACAGGCCAAACTCAATCACAGTGCTTAGGAATGCAGATTAGTGGTGAACTAATTGTTTTTTAATTTTTTTTTAATGTTCATTTATTTTTGAGAGACAGAGCCCAAGTGGGGGAGGAGCAGACAGAGAGGGAGGGAGACACAGAATCAGAAGCAGGCTCCAGGTCTGAGCTGTCAGCACGGAGCCCGACACGGGGCTCGAACCCACGAACTGGGACGTCATGACCTGAGCCGAAGTCGGACACTTAGCCAACTGAGCCACCCAAGAGCCCCATTTTCAAAAGTTTTGTTAATATTTATTTATTTTTTAGAGAGCGGTAAAATAATTGTTTTAAGCAGCAAGGAAGTGACTACTGTAAAAGCCGGGCCAATGTTACTTTTGGTAGTTAAGGGAAGGGGTTACGATCAGGGAGACCTCTGGGGTACTGGCAAGGTTCCACTTCTTGATTTGGGCAGCACTTATAAGGGTGATTTGTGATCATTCATGGAGTTGCACCTTTAGGTTTCCGTACTTTTCTGTTATAGTCCACAATATAAACAGCTAAAAAGAAAAACGAAGGGGCGCCTAGATGGCTCACTTGGTTAAAAGTCCAACTCTTGATTGCAGTTCAGGCCACGATCCCAGCATTGTGGGACCGAGCCCCACATCGGGCTCCGCACTGGGCCCGGGGCCTGCTTGGGATTCTCTCTCTCCCCCTCTGCCCCTCTGCCCAGCTTGTGCGCTCTCTAAAAAAAATAAATAATAGAAATTTAAAAAACCAAGATGAAGAATGCTGTCTGGATAACAAACCCAGCCCACATGGGTACTCAATTCATCCTACTTGAACCCGAACCTCCGGCTACCATATCACCGCCCCACCCCCACCCAGCCAGGGCGCCTCCCCCCCTTCTCTTCAGAGAAAGAGGGGTCCTCACATTCGTGTTCAGCCAGAAACTGGCAGAGGTGGTGCGTTTCACTCTTCCCTGGACACTCCCAGTATATTCACCGCTATCTCCCAAAACCAGAATCGTGAGCCCCGTGGAGAAAGCAAACAGTTTGGGACGTTACCCATTTACTCCACAGATTAAGTGACGAAGGCCCACAAACAGGACAGGCTCAGAAAGTACTAGAAAAGTCAGCACGGCAGGAGGAGGTGGAGGTTTTGCTGAGCCATCAGAGCAAAAGCTAGAGTGTGGTCCATAGCCAGGACCCCTCAGATGAGACAGCGGGTCGAGGGTCTAGCCCACTCCCAGCCCTGAGGATGGGCCCAAGCTACGTGAACACACACAACATGGCCAGAGACCCTGCAAAGCCGCTTGTTTTTTTTTTTTTACGGTGAAAAATTGCTGTCTCCGGTTCTGCTACCCTGCAAAGTCTGTGTGAATCAGTATATTCCCGCCTGGTGAGCTGGTCTACACTGAAGCAGACGTTTGCTTGGCGAGTTTGTCCATACCCAACACCTAGTTTGAAAACTGCCAGGTTTGGTAGCATGGAGAAAAAAACAAAAACAAAAACCAAAAAACCTGGACGCTTGCAGCTAACCACAATGACGGAACGCACAGAGGTCTAATGGCTGGGCTGCCCTCTCCCCTAGGCAACCTTCCTAGGGCACTGCCAATGCTCCCTGAGGGCCCCCCCCCCCCCCTAAGCTTTCATGGCTGACCAAGCCCACCTTTAAAGCACACATTCTCGGGGTACCTGAGTGGCTCTGTCGGTTAAGTGTTTGACTCTTGGTTTTGCCTCAAGTCATGATCTCCTAGTTCATGACAGGGAGTCCCGTGTCGGGGCTCTGCACCGACAGCACAGAGCCTGCTTGGGATTCTCTCTCTCTGCCCCTCCCCTGCTCGTGCTCTCTCTCAAAATACATAAACTTAAAAAAAAAAACAAAACTGGGGGGCACCTGGGTGGCTCAGTCAGTTAAGAGTCCGACTCAGTTTTGGCTCAGGTCATGATCTCATGATTCAGGAGATGGAGCCCTGTGTTGGGCTCTGTGCTGACAGTGTGGAGCCTGCCTGAGATTCTCTCTCCCTGTCCTTCTGCCCCTCCCCTGCTCATGTTCTTGCTCTCTCAAAAATAATAAACATTTAAAACACACACACACACACACACACACACACACCTTTAAATCACATTTTCTCCATAGAGATGCTCAACCAAGCCACAGCCAATCCCTGCAGCCCCAGCGCTCTGCCACGGTCCTTCAGGGAACTGCCCAATCGCCCACAGGCCCATCCCCAGTAGAATCTGACGGATCCAGGCTCTGTCTTCCTTCCTTTCCGAGTTCTAGTCCCCAAGTGCCCACTGATGCCCCCACCCATTTCTGGGTGTTAAACTCCTTCCCCACAGGGTACAGGCAGCCTGCACACCAGACCCCCTCACTCCCAGACACTCGCTTTACCACCCCGGAACCCCCAAAACAGACTAGCAGGGAGACAAAAGCAGAGACCCTTCCTGGCTCTAAGTGATCGTGACGCTGCCAACACCCAACAGTCAGCTCCCTACAGGTGCCAAAGGGTTTCTCAAAGGCCACTTTCCAGCCCCGGCCACCCGTCCCCACAACAGGCTTTCTGTCCACCTCTTCACAGGCACCCACTCTGCAAGACCAACGTGCACTACAAGTCTCTACCCCACCCTTTGAACTTTTCTTCTAACAAAGTGAACGGCAAAGAACCTGAAAACGAGGGTTTCTTTTAGAACTTCTGGATTGTTCTTCCAAGTGTGCACAGATATGCTCGCCCCGCCTCCTGAGACCCTGTCTTCTAAGATGGGACAGTGGCGGTGCAGCCCATGCTCGCCCCGCCTCCTGAGACCCCGTCTTCTAAGATGGGAGAGTGGCGGTGTAGCCCATGCTCGCCCCGCCTCCTGAGACCCCGTCTTCTAAGATGGGACAGTGGCGGTCCAGCCCGGGCTGCAGGGAGAAGTGTGAGGATGGGCGA
Source organism: Panthera onca (assembly GCF_046562875.1). NCBI lineage: Eukaryota > Metazoa > Chordata > Mammalia > Carnivora > Felidae > Panthera > Panthera onca. The sequence goes on from NC_138352.1 coordinate 36,078,330, forward strand.
CGTGAAGGCACTCCGTGCCACGTGGTTACTGGAGCAGAGCAGCTGGCGGTACTGACAGAACGCCGGCCCAGAGGTGCCCCTGCGAGGCCGCGGCACGCCCCGAGGATTCAAACTCAGCCACTGCAGAGAACTAAGCCAGAAGTGGTATCTGTACACTTTCAAAAGGAGCTAGACAAGCACTCCCCCGACAGCCTTCAGCTCAGCAGACCATAGCTCTTTGCCCGAGTATTCGGGAAAAGAGGGGCAACTATGCATCTGTTCTGCACAAGCCAGGCACACGACATCTCATTTAAACCCTCTTCGGCGACCCCACTTTACAGACCAGGACATGGAGGCTTGGGAGGGTATGTTAGCTAGGTGACCCTAAGCTAAGGCCACTCAGCTATTCAGTGTTAGGGTTCAGATTTCTCTAGCTCTGGTGTTCTTTCCAGGTCTTTCGTGTCCGAAGAATATCCATCAAACTACACAAATGACCAGACGTCGTGGTACCACGTGCTTACCAAGCCTTCTCACGTGTTCTAAACACTTACATCTCTCTTCAAGGTGTGTCTTGTTGTGACCAACATTCCCCTTTTACAGATGAGGAAATGGAGGTTGGGGGAGGCAAGGTGACTTCCTTCCATAAGGTCGCTGAGACCAAGGACAGCAGCGGTGGAGGACAACCCCTGGACCATCCCTCCCACCTTCACCGGCTGGTCATGAATACGAATGGCATTTCCCAGCTCAGTTCTTTTTTAATTTTTTTTTTAATGTTTATTTATTTTTGAGACAGAGACAGAGCATGAACAGGGGAGGGTCAGAGAGAGGGAGACACAGAATCTGAAACAGGCTCCAGGCTCTGAGCTGTCAGCACAGAGCCCGACACGGGGCTTGAACTCACGGACCGCGAGATCATGACCTGAGCCGAAGTCGGCCGCTTAACCGACTGAGCCACCCAGGCGCCCCTTTAATTTTTTTTTTAATGTTTATTTATTTTTGACCAAGTGTGAGTGGGGGAGGAACAGAGAGACAGGGAGACACAGAATGGGAAGCAGGCTCCTGGCTCCCAGCTGTCAGCACGGGGCCCGATGCGGGTCTCAAACTCACGAACCGTGAGATCATGACCTGAGCTAAAGTCGGGCGCTTACTGACTGAGCCACCCAGGCACCCCTCCCAGCTCAGTTCTGCCACGGCTCACAGCCCTCAGGAGGAAGGAACGGGAGTCCATGGAAAAAGAGAAAACCACAGTGTTATCTCAGGTCAGGGTGGAGTAAGCAGGAGGAAGTGGCCCAGGTGGATTTGGGTGGAGGTAGGGACTGCCCAATTCCCTGGACACTTGGCGGGGCGGGCGGGGGGGGGGGGGGGGGGGGCTGCACGTCAGGCTCCCAAGCTAGGATTAGACAGTAACCCCCACTACCTGTGAGCAAAATCTGCCCCACCCCTGGCCCAGAGGGTTGAAGCCAAGGCCTCCTCAGCACACACCTAGAAGAGGGCTCTGGCCTCTTTAACCAATATTTATTCAGTGTTTAAAAGGCACTTAGGAAGCAGGGTAGTACGCAAATGCCAGAAACACAGAAACCCACGCTTCCCTGCCCCCCCCCCCCCCCCCCCCCCAAGCTCTGCAGAGGATCCGTTAGGGCATCAGGACTGGCTACCCAGCCTCCGGGCACCTGGGTTCTAGGACGGGTCTGTTCAAAATTCAGGCCAAAACTCGGTTCACACAGGAAAGAAGAGCCCAGTGAAGACACATGCACGTGTTCTCTCTCCAGGACGGGCACCCTGATCTAAAGCCTGCATTCAATCCCTGCCCCTCCTGTGCACAAGCGGCCAGCCCACCTTGCTTTCATCAGGCCCCTGAGAGTCAGACGGAAAAGAGGGACTGAGCCTGGAGAGGAGAGGTGTGGAGCAAAGAGCCTGAGTCAGACAGACAGGTTTCACCGTAAGCTCTGGCACTTACCAAACAGCGGGACTTTGGGCCAATACTTAGGCCCTACCTAGGCCCTGGGATTCTCATCTGCAAAATGGGCATCATGGAACCTCCCCACCAGGTGGAGGATTCAGGGGGACGATGCAGTGCCCGGCACAGGGCTTGAGTTGTCACAGGCACCCAATCGATAGTAGCCATTATTCTAACTGCCCTGTGTCAGGACTCCAGCTCGTGAAATTGTGTCTAGCAGGACACCCTTGACGCCCACACCCTCAGAGTCCACCCTAAGCCAGCCACTCCACCCCACAAGAAGTTCGAGAAGTTCCCTCAAGGAGCTGACTTCCTGTGCCCAAGACCCCAGAGATATTACCAGAGTGGCTGCCAAACGGGGCACTCGCTCCTTCTTTACCCAGCCGGCAGGTCTGGGAGCAGGTGGCACTGGGGCCCACAGAGGGACTGGGGGTGCCCAGGTGGGTTTCACCTCTCCCCTCCCCAGGGCGTCAGCCCTTCATGGGGCAGGACAGCAGCTGTCAGTCTACACCCTAGGACAGTGTTGTCCAGCAAAGGTATAACGTTAGCTCCCGTGGAAATTCATATTGTCTAATAGCCACGTTAGAAAAAGAAACAGATGATACCAGTTGCAATATCTATTCAACCAACAATATCCCAAAACATCATTTCAACGTGTCGTATAAAGTACACAAAATATTCAAAAGAAACAAGATCTTTTAGATTCTTTGGTTCACACGGTCTCCTAAATCTGCATGCATTTTTATAGTGAGAGCACATCCTCGGATGGACTAGCCACGTTTTTAGGGGCTCAACAGCCAGAAGTGGCTAATGGCTACCATATTGGAAAGAGCAGAATAAACGCTTCCAGTATTGCATAAAGTTCTATTGGACAGTGCAGACATCTGCGTTCATTACATTCTGGGAGTTTCTGACCCTGGGCCAGTAGGGAGTGGCATGGGTGGGGCTCCTCTTCTGAATTACCAAGGGGGCTGAGCCCTCTGCCAGCTGGGGGCTGACAGGAAATACCTGTTTGTCCGCTCTGAAAAAGTTTTCCCCTTCTTTGTCTTCAGGCCTGGGCAGGGCTGGGGGGTTTCCATGCCACCTGTAGGACCTAAAGCACCGTCCCCCAGGGAGTTAAACCTACACCCAGACCACAGTAGAGAAAAATCCAGCCTGGGGGCACACAGGGGTGGGGGGACCGAACAGATTAAAAAAAAAAAAAAAAATGACCCTCAGCAGGACTCCCCGGGGAAGGCTCTCAGCTGAGCAAACCCCTAAAACACCAAGGGTAAAGTTTGACTCCAGGGGCTCCCAGCTGCCAGCCCCTAAGACTGCTGCTTCCAGAAATACGATCAAAAAGGAATAATGTCCAACGTCACACGCAGGTTGGAAAAATCTGGCTATATGCATACAACCAAATATCAGACAGCCACTAAAAACTCTACCGTGTACATGAACAGCTTTTCTAATAAAAAGTATGCTTTGTCAAACAGCCACACTAAGCTAGAATTTTTACCTATACTACCTCTGTTTATTATTACAAAGTCAGGAGTTAGGACAGTATTATTCCACAAAGTCCAATTAACTCGCCCAAGATGGCCCAGCCAGCAAGGGCTAAGGCCACACTGAGCCAAAGCCTACCAGACCCCAGGCCCCAAATTTACTACTAGTCTATTGCCTTCCGGTGTGTTTTATTTGGGGGCGGTGGGGGGAGATAACACTGTCCAAACATGTGTCTTTGTTCTTTAATTATAAGATGTCTATCTGCCTGCAGACAAGGACAGGGAGATACAAAAGGTTAAGTTAGGTCAGGGGCAGTAAGCCAATATTTTTAACCTTATTATGCTGTTTATGCAATGCCTTTTTTTTTTTTTTTTTTTTTTTTTAAAGGCGGCTATCTTCTGGGAAGAGAAAAAAATGAGAGAAATACCAAGAAAACCAAGCATACACAAAGCTGACCCCAGGGCTGGAGTCCCATAGCCCCCACAGCAGGGCGGGGCTGAGACCTCAACTATGGATGTGTGCATGGTGCTCCCGGTAAGAATGAGAACACACTGTTTACATCAAAGAACTGGGAAGGGGCATGGCTGATGGCAACCTGGTGGTGACACCACTACCTGGCACAAAATGAGGGAAACAGCAATAAAAACATGAACAGAGGCCACGTTTCCGGAGGACTGGCACTGTTGTAAGCATCTTGCCCGTACCACACACACAACTGCCCTACTCAGGTAGGTACTATTGTCATTCGCACTTTGCTGATGAGGCAACTGAGTCACAGGCAGATCGATAACTTGCTCAAGATCACACAGGTAGGGAATGGCAAGGCTGGGATTCAAACCCAGGCAGTCCGGCTCCAGAGCGGGGCTCTTGGCCTCTACGTCGCCTCTCCTAACAATAAAGCCCCGCTGCCTGAGTCTGAATGAATCACCCAGCTGAGGTGGAGGCCGCTGGCACCTTCCTGGGTTAAGAACTAATCTCTCCTGGATTAATGAAGGCAGTGCAAAGGGGGAGGAGCCCATAGGAAGCCCACCCAGGCACCTCCAGGCCCACAGGCATTGTGGGAAAGGCAGGCTTGCTGGGCAGGTGGGGTGCACTGTGGAGCCCACACGGTGAAGACCAACTCTGAGGCTAGGAGCATCTAGAATGGGGAGGCCAGGGCTGCAGGGGGGACAACAGACCCCTCTAGCCAGCAACCTGAGGATTTAAACAGTCCCACTGACGAGTGTTCCCAGCTCAGTCCCTGTCCACAGCCAGCAGGCCCCATTCAGCGGTACCGTCTGAGCTGTCCCAAGGCTCCCGTCCTGTCCCCTCCAAGCCAAGAGTTCCTTGAAGATGTGAAGTGAGTGGCAAGAGATGAACAGGCCATTCCTCCCTTTCTGACTTGTAAGGGCATTTGTCCCTGGCTTTATAGGACTACTTCGGCGAAAGGCAGGCAGGGTAGGCTCTCCCGATTATGCCCCTTTGGTCGATGGGAACACTGAGACACTTGGGAACGTGAGTCAAGCTAACTCCGTTCTGTGCTGCTGGGAAGGGTGCTGGCTCTGTGCCAGGACAGGCCTGCTCCTGGCACCAAATGATCATTCCCCGAGCCTCTGAGGGAGATGAGCACAATTTATGAGCCTCTGGAGCAATTCCTGTACAGTGACACCCCCTCCAAGGGCATGTGCTGTTCACGTCAGGCAGTACCTGCTCAGGCAGGGCCAGGGAGGTCAGAGGTCCTCTCCGGGGCCAACTACAGGAGGGCACCCCACCTTACAGGACTGCTTTTTCCCGGAGACCCTGGGATGGGGGGCTTCCCACACTACTGAAACCCAGAGAAAGGGAGAAACGCTCAGCCCCTCCTTCCTCCCTGCCCAGGCCCCACCCCTGAAAGCAGGCTGGTCACCTCTTCCCGCAGAACCCTCAAAGCCCTCCAGCTGCACACCATCTGGCATTGCCCACTTTCTATCCTGTCCCCCCACCACCCTCCCACTCACTTAACAAGGAATATCGTGCCAGATGCTGCAAGAGGCCCTAGACAGGTAGAGGTGGACTTTGCCCTCGGAGCATTCCCACACCAGTAAACTGATTTAAGATCATTCACTGGGTGGGGTGAGCATCCCAGACAGGGACTCACAGACGGTTGGGTAAGTCACTTAACCTCTTTCGACCTCAGAGAGGTCTGGATGGGCCTGACAAATCTTCCGAACTCCCATTTCTCCTATGAAGCCATCTGCCAGCATCCCTAAACCTCCCATGGGTTGAGCACAGTATCTTCAGAGTATACAATCCTCAAATCCTGGATACCTGAGCCTTCATCCACAGTATCCAGATGGATCTAAAACACAGATCGCCTGCCCAATCCAAATCCTAGCTTATTTCTGTTCTACTTAGAATACACCAGTCAGGATCGGATTGGTTACGCCGTAACAAACCACCTTGAAGTCTCAGTGTTGTCAATAACACAGGCTAGCGCTCATTCATACGATATGCGTGCAAGAGTTGACCGGTAGCTCTGCCTCGGGCCTCCTTATGCCAGGACACAGGCTGGCTCCACCATCCGGGAGCTCTGGTGGTTGCCATAGTGAGGAGGAAGCAATGTGGCAATTGCACCTGAGCTCTTGAAGGTTTCCATGTGGGTCACGTTGCTTCCTGCTTGCACGTCATTGGCCCACACAAGCCACATCTCCACCCAGCTCTAGGAAGGCAGCAGGTGCAATCCCACCACGTGTTCAGGGGGAGGACCAGAAGTAGACGGTGAACTGCACGAGTGACCACAGCGGGGTTTGAGCAGAAGTTAAGGATATCAAACTGGGTGAAAGGCTGAATACGGTTTCTTGTTCTCTTTAGATCAGTTTCCCAGGCTCCCACGATTGACATCTGGGTTGGCTAATTCGTGTCTGAGGGGCTGTCCTGTGCATTGCAGGATGTTTAGTGGCATCCCTGGCCTCTACCCACGAGAGGAGAGTAGCAAACCCAAACCGTGGCAACCAAAGCTATCTGCCAACATTGCCAACGTCCCCTGGAAGGCAAGATGGCCCCCGGCTGAGAACCTCTGCTTTAGACTTCCAGGAAAGCATAACCTCTCCTAAACAGAAAACAATAGCATCCTCCTCCCTCAAGATATCCTTAAACCAGCAAACGCTCATGAAGCACCCAGCCCGGGGCCTGGCACACAGGGAGGGTGGGCCGGCGGGACGGTGCTTGCACGTAATAAGGGACTCGCTGTGTTACTGTCCCTGCAGGAGCTGCTGCTAGCACCACAGTCCCAGAGAAGACACAGGAAGGGCCAGGCACAGATTCTTCCCGGACACAGCTGCACGGCCACTCACTCAGCCCAAGGTCACCCCTGCCTGCCCTGCCCCCCCGCACCCGGCCCCCAACCAAGTCCAAGGTTGGGAGACTGCTGCACAATTCTTGCCATTTGCTCTCCAGCTCCCAAGGCCTGAAGTCAGACATCTCGGCCACGATAATGCCGACTGTCGAGGTAAAATGTGCTGATGCTCAAGTGTGGGCAAGTGAAGGATGATAACTGAGCGTCTGCCCAGAAAGGGGCCCTGACCAGCGATGTGGTCACCCACCGGCTACAACGACCATCTGCTGAGGCCTCACAAGGCTGGAGGCCAGCCACCCCTTCCAGCATCCACACCCCTGCCCCATGAGTCAAGTAGCCCTTTCTCCGTGGCTGGAGGGCAGGGGAGGGGAGCAGAAGGTGCAGCTGACTTTAAATGAACAAAGGGAAAAGGAAAGGAATGTGGAGAAGAAATGTCAGATTCTAAGACAGTTAAGTTTTCCCAGATGCCTCAGTTGGGTCACAGGCTCTCAGAATACGCAGAGAGGCCCGTCTCATAGTACCCCTTCCCAGGGCCAGCCCTGGGATGGTCCAGTCCACACTGGAAGGCTCCCATGGGCCTATGGTTCTCTCACTTGGGTGCTGGTTAGCAACACCAGCTCCAGAATCGGCAGACTAGCCTCAGAATTCCGGCTCGGCCATTTCCCTGCTCTGTGGCTTTGACAAGCTCCTCAACCTCGCTCATCTTCAGGGCCGTGTAGTCTGGGCCCCGCCCTGAGGTACCAGGCCAGAAAGCAGGCATGGTGGCAGGAATCCAGCCCACACCATCCTCACTAAAGCCGGTACCCTGGACCAGTCCAACCCCGGAGACACCCTTTACGCATCTGCATGAAATTCTCATGCATAGTGACATCTGTAAGAATGACTACAATCAACACAAGAAACAGCAGGTATTGGCAAGGACGTAGACAGAAAGGAACACTCATGCACTATTGGTGGGAGGGCGAACTCGTGTGCCACTACAGAAAATAGTATGGAGGTTCCTCAAAAAGTTAGTGTATGTGCTGCTGAAGCGAGCACGAGGTTCCTCAAAAAGTTAAAAATACAACTATCCTAGGGGCACCGGCGTGGCTCAGTTGGTTAAGCATGGACTCTTGACTTCAGCTCAGGTCATGATTGTGGGATCGAGCCCGCAATGGGCTGACAGCTCAGAACCTGCTTGGGATTCATTCTCTCTCCTCTCGGAGCCACCCCCCCCCCCCCCCCGCAAGTGTGCACGCACACGCATGCACGCTCTCTCAAAAACTAAAAAGAACTATCCTACGATCCAGCAATCACACTACCAGGTATTTACCTAAAGAATACAAAAACACTAATTCAAAGGGATATATGCACCCTATTTTATAGGAACATTATCTACAAGAGCCAAACTATGGAAGTAGTCCAAGTGTCCATCAACTGATGAACGGATAAAGAGCGTGTGGTATATATACAATGGAATATCATTCAGCCATTAAAAAAGAATGAAATCTTGCCATTTGCAATGACACGGGAGCTAGGGAGTGTAATGTTAAGCAAAGTCAGTTAGAGGAAGACAAATACCGTATGATTTCACTCATATGTGGAATTTAAGAAACAAAACCAATGAACCAAGGGGGGGAAAAAAGAGAGAGAGAAGCAAACCAAGAAACAGACGCTTAACGCTAGAGAACTGATGGTTGCCAGAGGGGAGGTGTGTGGGGGGGATGGATGAAATAGGGGATAGGGATTAAGGAGTGTGCTTGTGATGAGCACTGAGTGATGTATGAAGTGTTGAATCACTATAGTGTATACCTGAAACTAATATGACACTGTATGTTAACTGGAATTAAAATAAAAACTTAAAAAAAAATTTGCACGCATAGGCCACAGTGGCCTGGCTGATCTTCAGTTCCTCCACCTCTAAATAAGGAAAATAATCCCCGAATCTCCATAAGGTTATTATGAGGGATTAATGGCAATGCACGCAAAGTACTTAGCAGTGGCTGGCATACAGGAAGTGCTTGGTGATCGCTGTGATGAAAATTATGATAAATCCCAATGATGAGGATGACGACGACAATTTATATATAGCCTTGGTCAATGTCCTGTCTCCAAAGCGACCAGGACAAACCTAAATGCTGCCTTGTGGAGCAGCCAGGAGGATTCAATGAGATAACATAAGGAAGGGCTCAATAAACGCCAGCATTTAGGGGTGCCTGGGGGGCTCAGCCGGTTAAGTGTCCAATTCTTCATTTCGTCTCAGGTCATGATCTCAAGGTTCATGAGTTTGAGGCCCAAATCGGGTCTGTGCTGACAGTGCAGAGCCTGCTTGGGATTCTCTCTCTGACCCTCCCCTGCTCGCTCGTTCGCGCTCTCAAAAAAGATAAATAAACTACAAAAAAAAATTTTTTTTTAAATAAGCGTCAACAATTATCATTATAGACTTGCACAGCCTTTGGTCTGAACTCTGCATCCTGGAGCTTCGCCCGAGTGTGATCTCCTGGTAAGGCTGCGCCAAGGATTCAGAGTTAACACTCGTGAAGGGGCTGGTGCCAGGCCTGGCGGGGTCTGACCCAGGCAGGCCTCCTTGCCCTTCCCTCTCCTTGGAAGGCCTCCAGATCCCTTCAGGTGGAGATCATCATCTGCCCTCTACAGGCTCCCCTTTCTGCTTCTCTGTACCCTAATCGCAAGTTGGTCAACATCCTTCTAGAATGCAACGCCCAATTTTCCCTAAATTTTCAGGTGTTGCCATATTACTTTTAGAACAAAGGCTTCTAATTTAAGTTAAAAATGAAACGTGGTACCGAGAACATGAACATCCGGGTGAGGTCCAGGGGGATGGAACACCAAACCTCCGCTTTGCTGCCAGGCACACCTCCTCTCCGGAGCACCAGTGTGGGTGAAGTCAGAGTCCTTTCCACACTGTCAAACCTAGACTGTTCCATGTATACTTTCATAGCCGCCACTTACTGGCTGGGTGGCCTTGGGAATGTCACTGCACCTGTCCAGCCTCAGCTCTCCATCACCTAAGATCACCATGGCCACTTCTAACTCTAATGCTACAGGGCAAGCTTCAAGAGTGTCCCTTCTGGGAGCCTTCTGACCAGGTGCACAGCTTTGCTTATGTGGTAACGGGAAATTGCCTATGCAGGTCAGCCCAGAGACCCTATACTCTAGAAGCTCAGACGTTGCCCATCCTGGCCCAATCTCCCCAGCCTTGGGCTTTTGGAAGCACGTGCTGTGGGGATACAGAATGGGGAAAGGCCAAACATGCCTTTCTGTAGACGGGCATAGATCCACACTGTGGAGGTGAGGGTAGAGGGGGTACAGACATGGCAGACAGCTTCGGCCCCTCTCTGATCTCTGCCAGTCCCCCCGGGCTCCCCTCAAACAACAGGTAACTTCGACAAACTGTCTGCTCACCACACTGTCACATCCCCTTTGCCCCCCTTCCAAGCAGAAAGTCTCACCAGACCCCTTCTACATCAAATTTCAGGGGCCCCTCTGCTTTGGTAGGGGAGCTGATGAATTTGCTCCAAAGCCACACAGCTGTATCCCACCCAGTCCCCATTTCTGAATCTTTGCCTGAGGATTTTCACAGGTGCATTGCCAAGTGCCCACCTGAGCCAGATCTGGCTTCGCTCTGGGGCAGGGGGCATGAAGACGATGTCACAAGGGCTCTTGCCAAATACTTTGCTGAGAGGCCTGAGGCACTCCCCAATCTGGCGGTGTGGGCTACCTACCACAATAGGAAAGGTTACCCTAACATGCTTTGTTCTGAGAAAAGAAAGTGGTCATCACCCTGGCCCACACTGAACCCACACCTGCTCCGTAACACTTTCTGGGAGCTTCTTAGAGATGGAGTCCCAGCTCACCAGACTAAGGTTTCACTTCTAACTTCTTAAAAGCTGGGACAACTTCTGCAGCCCTCCCGTGTCCAGGAGACTGGCTCTCCCTTCGTAGCTCCATGACCTGATCGGTTAACGATGGAATGGCCTCGTTCCCACATGCCCAGAAAATCCCTCCCGTGGGTGAGACAAGGAGGCCTCACTGAGAAGGTAGGGTGCCCCCCCCCAGCTATCTCTGTCTCGGTTCCCTCCTCCTGGTCGGCTTACCCTGCTGCCCAGAGGCCTAAAAGAGAACAGAGCAGTCCCATAGCTGCCCTTCACTTCTGTCCTCCTGCCGGGGGTTCCCCTCGCACTGCCCTGGGTGGGCTGCGGGCTTACTGCGACCTTATTCTCCCTCCCAACAAATCTGCAAGAGCCATTTTGATGACCTTAGTGTTCCTGCAAGCTGTTAACCCTCCTGACCCTGGTCTAATGGGTCAGCGCCCCTCTCACCCTGGGCTACTTGCCTGTCTCCATTTTCCCACGGAAGTCCTCCAGAACCTGAACTCGGACCTAAGGTTTCCTCTGCAGCCACACTAGTTTTTTTTAAACACCTCATGGGTCCCTCTGCTTCATGGCGAGCACTCCCAGGTGTGAGTCGTTTCTCCAGGAGCCTCTATCAAGGCCAAGGGGTCTCCACCTGCCCGCACAACGAATCACCTGACAGTTTTTAAGTACCAGTGCCAGGCCCCACCCCACAGATCCTAGCGGGGCTGGCTTCTCCGGGGTGGGGTTCGGGCCTCAAAACCCTCCACTGCTCTCTCTCCGGGTGGTTCTCATGGGCAGCCAGAGCTGGGACCCACAGCGTAGCCCACGAGCTCACTGCTGTGTATCGGGATCACCTGGGGCACACAGAGGCCCTGCTGGATGGCGTAGGGCACGTCCCAAGCCTTTGTCCCCCAGGAAGGTCCCCAGGCAATTCTGGGAACGACTCAAATTTGAGAGCCACCACACTGTCTGGAAAACAGGACATCAGACACAGTTTAAGAAAGAGATATGGCTGGGTCATCTGGGTGGCTCAGTCGGTTAAGCGTCCAACTTCGGCTCAGGTCATGATCTCACAGTTTGTGGGTTCGAGCCCCACATCAGGCTCTGTGCGGACAGCTCAGAGCCTGGAGCCTGCTTCAGATTCTGCGTCTCCCTCTCTCTCTGCCCTTCCTCCATTCATGCTCTGTCTCTGTCTTTTAAAAATAAATAAACCTTAAAAAAAAAATTTAAAAAAAACCCAAAAAACAAAAAAACCACCTCAACGGAATCATCACAGCAAGCTAGGTAGAAGTAGAGCCAGTCAGTCATGAGGTAACACTACGGGCAAAGCACCACTTTTGCTGAAGGGGGAAAAAAACAAAACAAAACAAAACAAAAAAACACGCGCATACACACTTGCAAGCAAGTGCATGCGTGCACGTTCATACCACACGTGTGCACGTGCACAAGTACCCACACGTACACATGACCATATGTACACACTCTCCCAATCTTTGCAGCAAAACCTGTTCAAGCGTGTCTGCCCATCCGGGTAGGAAACTACGGCCCTGACAGTCTCTTGCGCGCGCGCACATGCACCGACCTTCCCAGACTTCCCAGGACTATGTAACTCTCGCTGGGTCGCTTGCTGAGCTTCCTTGTGGCATGCATGTTCCTGTGGCCAAGCAGTGTCACGAATGGTGATGGTTCACTTTGGGCGTAGGTCACCAGGGCTATCATTTATTGCTTTTTCTTAAATCTCCCCACTTTTTAAAAAAGTAACATCATTGCTGCGAAGGGGACATTTATCTGTGGCCAGACAGAGAAGATTTCCAGAAAAACAAGTATAACTGAAACAAAACAATGTTATTAAATCGGCCGACCCCGTTCCCTGCAGAAGCCTGGATCCTGAAGCCCATTTCCTCCTGGTCCTGTGCTCCTTGCTTTTTTTTTTTTTTTTTTTTTTTTTTTTTTAAAGGGAGATGGCCCTCAGACCTTCTCCTCAAGGCCACAGAAGGGCTGGCAGGGGGCAGGAGGGAGATGGCTTCTCATGGGACTTCAGGTAAGTAACACCACATCTGGGCATTCACCTAAAATTGTCTGGGGTGCCCGCCCTGCCTGCATTTTGTCCCCGGCCGAGTTTTCTAGAAAGGACAGCAATACCAAGAAGTGAAAGATGCTGGGATTGCTCATCCCATGATGGAAAGGGGACAAATCCCACCCACGGCCACAGCGGCCCACCGCCCACCCCTGTGCAGGTTACTCAACCTACCCCAGATTCGGAGCCTGCCGGCCCCTCCGGCGGGTGTCAAGGGGTGGGGTGGGACCACGGAGAATGCACACAACAAGCCCGGATGTGTGGCCGCCGTCCCCCATGTAAAACCAAAGGTGCGACTGAGAGCAGACCGAACATCTGTCCACCCACTGACCTCAGTGAGCAGCCCCACAGCCCCTTCTCCCAAGGGGGAGGGAGGAAAAGACCACTTACTGCTAACCCCCCTTGAAAATACCTGATGGACCTAATGCTTCCTGTTTACAGAACAATGAAAACAAATACGGACTTTTAAAATGATCTGAACTGAAGAACTTGCAGGGTAGGTCTGGGAGGGCCACGGGGGGACTCAGGCATCCTCACCCTGCATGTTCCCACCTTCACCTCGGGAAGATGACGTGGCCTGGCCGTGGCTCCGGCAAATTCACTCGCCCTACAGCCACGTTCCCGACCTCCACCCTGCTAGCCCCTCCAAGATATTTTTCATCCTCACTCCGTTGGAAAGACTAACATGAGGAAAAGGCACCCACATTTGGCTGGGGGTTGGGAATCCTGAGGGCCACAAAGTCCTCTCAAAAGCATGAAGGACTTAATCATTAACTTGAGGACCCCAGGCCTCCTGTGCTGGTTACCACGGCACCCAGGAAGTTTCGATCTGGATTCTTTCGGGCCCTGTCAACCATGCCAGCGGCACGCCAGGGCCTCCCTCTGGTCCAGCGGCGCGAGGAAAGACGACCAGGAAATCTGGCTGTGACAGATTTCAAAGACTTAGAATCAGCCACAGGCTGGACAAAACAGAGAAAAGAGGGCAGCAAATTATGTGGGTTTTTCTATTCAACTCATAGGTTTTGGGGTTTCTAATTTTAAGGGAAATTGGGATTTCATTAACTAGAAGGTTTTCTCATATACACCCTTCTCCTTCCACCCATCTTATTAAGCATAATTGGAGACAAACAAAAGAGGCAGCAAGGCTGTCTCCTTCTGGTCACATTTGGGTGGTTGGAGGCAAGACGTCCCCTCAGGCCAACATTAACCACCATCTGTGGGCCTCAATCTCTTACCCAGGATAAGACCTGTTCACACTGTGGTTGAAGGAGAGACAGGCCTATCCTTGGAACCTGGCCAAAGTAGATTCAAAATGTCAAGCCTGACCACTGGCCCCATGAGGTCCCAACAAGCCAAAGGCTGGCGGTCCTCATGGGGCGGTGGGCAGGGTCCAGAAGGTTCCAGAAACATTTACTATCTGTTCACATAAGACCCAGCCATAAATCAGGCTTACAGGCAGTAATATCCCATCCCCAAAAAGGATGCATTTTCCAAACTGCTCCCTCTGGGCTCCCAGGAGCAACAATGGGAAACAAAATTTTATAAACCGTTAACAGGCAAATATAACCTCCCCTAAAACAAAACAAAAAGCACCATTTTAGGCTTTGAAGAGAATGTCTGTGCCTGATGGGGGACTCACTACAGACCCACCATCAACTCTGGTTCCGTGGGGACTGCAGGATGGACATGGCAATGAACCCCCTTGTGAGAACCAGCTCTGGCATTCTGAAATTGCAGCGATTAAAAATACCCACTTAGCAGTCAGGTGTTACCTGGTAGACAATCTTACTGTTGTTCAGAAAGAGAGAATCGTTCAGAGAATTTCAGAGCTGGAGGGGGCATCAGAAATGATCGCCAAGCCTCTCTCATTACCCGTCTCCACCCCTGGGGCCAGATGAGGGGGCTGTGTCCCAGGGAGATACAGGAAACAGGCCTAAGTCATCATCCAGGCAGATGCCGCGACCCTGTCCTCGAGCTCAGGCTCAGGCTGTGCTCTGCGCCTCACCCCCCTGTGCTGAGGGGGCCCTTGGTCTCCTCTTGAGTTAGCACAGACACAAACACAGGCACATACAGCCACACGGGGACAAACGCACACACTACTTTTCTGCCAAGACACTGGATGAGGCCAAGGGCATGAGATACACCCCCCAGGCCCTCTGCCTCTAAGACTCTCATTCTCAAACACCTCCAAGCTCCTGCCCTGCTGAGACCAAGCTCCCCACAGTCACCTTCTCCAAAACCGAGCTCAGCTTTTCCAGCTGCCTCTCCCGCCCAACAGATAAAGGTGACGGCCAGAAAACCACCCCAGCCTCCTGCTCTGAGCAAAATTCACACCCGGTCTGCACACCCGAAGCCTCCACCCCCAGGAAGCCCTCCCTCACTTCACTCCCCGCCTCATCACCGTCCTCACTGGCTGTACCCACCTGGGATCTGTGTTACCAGAGAGCCCCTTCCCAGTGTCTCGCAGGCCACAGAGTCAAAGCTGTATCACCTGGGGCACCTGCTCATGGGCTGGGCCAAGGGACACTGCCAGGGCCACCTCCCAGGCACAGGGAGCCACCCAGCAGGCTACACTGAGTCAGAGGCCAGGGTCCAAAATCGGCTTCCTGGAGGACTTGGAAGGGACGCCGTCCAATGGTGCTCTTGGGGAAGGAGCCTCCATTATCCGCTTATCAAGACACAGGGGGCTGCCAACCCATTTATCAGAAAGCAGCTCCTGCAGAGAGCTGTTTTAGCTCCTTGGTTTTTAAATAACCCAAATGCTGGTAATCTCCTTCCTGCTCTTTACTGCTTTTAAATGTAAATTAAAAGACCTGTTCATTCACGTCTTTGGAATCCATGTCCCCTGACTGGTCTGGAAGAAAACATTAACCCTGTGGAGTCACGGCAGGCTGAACTGGCGATGAACCCGGGTCCAATTAAGGCACTGACCAGGCACATGACCCCAGGCACGTGACATCCAACCTTTTGCTTGCTTTAACACCTGATAGACGCCTTCTCCTTAACCTCACTCAGAGGCGGGGCTTCCAAATTACTGCCACCTGCTGTCACCTGCCCACCTTCCCTTCCTCCCGTGGGACCTCCCGTGCACACCTGCTTGGCTGGCCAGGCAAAATGCACGTCCTACATCTCATCTCGGCACACGCCTGCCTCCGCAGGGATAATCCTGTACACTCGCTGCCCAAAACAAGTTCACTCTCAAATTTCAAGTCTTTGTTTAAAGGGCCTTAAAAAAAAAAAATCTCTAGGGGTGCCTGGGTGGTTCAGTCAGTTAAGCATCGGACTTTGGCTCAAGTCGTGATCTCACGGCTCGTGAGTTCAAGCCCCGCGGTGGGCTCTAGGCTGACAGCTTGGAGCCTGGAGCCTGCTTCAGCGTCTGTGTCTCCCTCTCGCTCAGCCCCTCCCCCACTCATGCTCTGTTTCCGTCTCACAAATAAAAAATAAACATTAAAAAAAAATTTTTTTTTAAATAAATAAACTTCAAATAAAAAATAAAAAAATAAAATCTCTACTTGTTCCCGGAAGCTTGCTGTACTTCCCACCCCCACCGTCAGACAGAGGAGGGGGAAGAGGAATCCAGTTCCCAGCGACCAGCGAGCACTTCCGGGCCTCTGCTCCAAATGCTGGCGGACATCAAAGGCCGACATTGACAACAGCTGCCCAAGAACCCAAACCACCTCAGGAGCCCCAAGTTTCTCTCGGGCCAGGCGGAACAAGAGGCCGGGAGAGCCCAGCCAGCCCATCACACCACGGAATGGGAGCCTCAGGTGCCCCAGATTAAAGGGAGGCCATTCAACGGCCAAACCTCTTGGCTGAAGCAGGGGCTGTTTTGCTCTGTAACTTTTCCAGAAACAGGCACAAGCCTTCAACCCTGCTACCGAATATAAAACCAGCACAGCTTAGAATGCCCTGCTGATCGCATTATTTCCTATTCAGTGCCCCTCCCTCTCCACCCTACCCCGTAATTACCGAGACTTTAGGGTTGGGATTTTTTATGATGCTGCTTTTTAAGCGTGTGACAACACAGAAGGAAGGGCTATTTAAATCTGAACCAGAGGGGGGGAAATCGGCATTGTTAAAAGGGCAAATTAAGAACACATTTCCCTGGGTTTTAGGTAATTCAAGGTCACTTGCAATAAACAAGACCGAATCATCGGGCCTAAATGTGCCGTGGGGCTCCCCCACCCTGCAGGGTCTGGCAAGCTGTAAGCACTGTAGGGAGCTAGTCATTCGTGACTCTTAGACCGTCCACCACATTAAAGAATTCAAGTGAATGATGTCCTGTCTGACTCAGGTGTTTCACTGCTTTGCTTGGTCCCCTGATACATCCCCCACCCCGTTCTGAAAAGCGTACATTGATGCCTAAGGATGGGGGCTCTAAAGAAAGATGTGTTCCAATCCTCCCTTCACCATTTACTGACCGTGTGACCTTGGGCACATCACTTAACTCCCCAGAGCCTCGATTTCTTAATTTATAAAACAAGGGCAAAAGTTCCTATTACTTCGCAGGGTTTCCTGAGGAGTAAAGGAGATAAGAGTTGTCACGGGCATTACACAGTTAACGCTCCATGAATGCCAGCCTTGACGAGAACGGTGAAGGAACACACGTCGCTTTGGGAAAGGGTAGGAAGGCCCAGTGTCAATGCTTTCTATGAAGCAGCATCTCTGAAGCAACAGAATGTCCATTTCCCTCCTTACATGGCACACATTTTCCAGCTAAGACAAAAAGCAGGGTTGGGAATGCCGAATGTTAAGCATATAATGCCATTTGATGAGCACCTACCATGCGCCAGGAATTTAACCGTATATTCACAAATCTTCATCGTCCTGCATGGCAAGTGGTGTTTAGTCCCATCTCACAGGTGGGGAACTCAGGCTCAAAACACGCCCCGCCCCCTCCTGGCTCCAGGCGGGTCTCAACACAGCTGTGGTAGATCGGGATCCACACCCAGGGCCTGGCGACAAGCAGTAAAGCATGGTACCTCCATTTCTGAGCCTCTGTCTAGCTCATACTCTCTCCCTGCAAACAGCACGCACATGTGTATTATTCACCGAATGTTCTAGAGCCGAGAGACCACGGGACTCGCCTCATCCAATCCCCTGATTTAGGAGTGTTAGAAATTCAGCCCGAGGAAGGAGAAGTGGTCTGTCCAAGGTCACATGATGGTGCAGAGGCAGGGCTGGTATTCAGCCTCAGGTCTACGGACTCTGGAGAAGGATCTTGCCCAGGGACGCCCGGCAGTTCCTAGACGCGTAAGCCGGCACTGGGAACAAGCAGGTGTACCTTTGAACAGCTTTCAAAGCAACGCAAACGTGAGCTAAGCAGACCCACCTCCCTCTCCAGGCTGCTGGGAAAGCAAAGGTGCCCGGACGTGTGCTGGGCCGGCGGTCTTCTGCTTGGTCCACCCCTGAACCACAACCTCGAGATTATCAGTGCGTAAAATCACCTTCCGAGATGCTTCCTGAACTTCTATTTTGAGGCCGCCCGCCCTTGGCTGTTGCACACACCCTCCTGGTCCCGCCTCTCCTCCCAACGTGGAACTAATCTGCCTGTCAGTACCGTCCGTCTCCAGCAAGGGAGTTCCGTCAGGTGGCTGACCCCTGTAAATAATTAAAGGGTGATCCCGCCGCCTCCAGGAGGCCTCCTGAGAGCTGGGTGGCTTGTTAAATGAGACAGGCGGGGAGGCACTGCTAACAGCCTGACAACTGCTTCAACAGATGGCGAGCAGAGCGTACCGGGAACACGGCCCACGGAGCCAGCCTGCAGAGGGCACAAACAAGGCAGGAGGCAGGGGCCTCCGTTTAGCAGGCTAGCTTTAAGAACATCAGAGAGGCTGCACCCACGGCCCGGCTCTTCCCGCCAAGACCTGCGGGACCCTGGGCAAATCCACCACCCGCTGCCAAGCTGTTTTCTTAGCCGGAAGATGGTCTTTCTTCTTAATTTGGAGGAAAACGTGCAGAACCGGAAAATAAGGGAGAGAACAGCCAGAACTTTGGCACACCTGGACGCAGGAATCGGCCAGCTTCCCAGGGATTTTAGTTCAGAGGGATAGGTGTGGGGATAAAGAAAGAGAAAGGGAAGAACAAGAAGGGAAAGGAAATAAGGAAGGAGCAGATGAAGCCGGCCCCAAAGAACTCGTCTTTCTTGGGCAGGGAAAGCCTCCGTAAAGCAAGAAATGCCAACTTCCCCCTCCATCGCCTGAAAGTCAAGCCCTGTTAGCAGTTTGACAGGTACCCTTTCCACCTGGTTCCAATACTTAGTAAGTGATGGAGTGCTGTGTGCATCTATACACGGAGGTACGGACACATACACGTGTGCTTTTTAAAAACAGGAATAGGGGCGCCTGGGTGGCTCAGTCGGTTAAGTGTCCGACTTCAGCTCAGGTCACGATCTCACGGTCCGTGAGTTCAAGCCCCGCGTTGGGCTCTGGGCTGATGGCTCAGAGCCTGGAGCCTGCTTCCGATTCTGTGTCTCCCTCTCTCTCTGCCCCTCCCCCATTCATGCTCTGTCTCTCTCTGTCTCAAAAATAAATAAACATTAAAAAAAAAAACTTAAAAAAAAAATAAAAACAGGAATATGCCATATATGTCCTTCTGTTTCTAATGTTTTTTACACTTTAGATCATGAAAACAATTCCAAGATAATCCATAGACCTATCTTGTCAGTTTTACAGACATAGTCTTTCATAATCGATTCAATTTTTCTTTTACTGCTGGACACTTAGGAGTCTCTACCTTTTTACTTTTTTTTTTTTTTTTTTTGATTTACAACTAGAGTAACTTGTTACGATTTTTCCAATTGCCAGTGGCAGAAATTGCAACTCAACCTAGCTTGAGCACAAAATTTAATACATTGCTTTACAAATGGAAAATCTGGTAGTACACCTGACTTCAGGCATGGCTGGATCCAGATGTTCTAGTGATGTTGGGAATCTGTCTCTTAGCAACTTTTCGTTTTTCCTTTTTTAAAAATTTAATTTATTTATTTATTTATTTTGAAATTTACATCCAAGTTAGCATATAGTGCAACAATGATTACAGGAGTAGATTCCTTAATGCCCCTGACCCATTTAGCCCATCCCCCCCCCCCACAACCCCCTAACTTTTTACTTAGACAATGCTACAATGAACATATACCTATATGTACATACACAAGCATGGTTTCTATAGGTGTCAGATTCCCAGGAGTTGGAATGCTGAATCCTAAGGAATGAACATTTTCAGGGTTTTTTTAATGATTTTTTTTAATGTTTATTTACTTATTTGAGAGAGAGAGAGAGAGAGACTGTGTGTGAGTGGGCCAGGGGCAGAGAGAGGGGGACACAGAATCCAATGTAGGCTCCATTGGAGCCTGACAGCACAGAGCCCAACATGGGGCTCGAACCTACGAACCGTGAGATCACGACCTGAGCTGAAGTCGGATGCCCAACTGACTGAGCCACCCAGGTTTGTTTTATTTTGAGAGAGAGAGAGTTTGAGCCGGGGAAGGGAAAAGAGAGAGAGAGCGAGAACCCCAAGCAGGCTCCACACGGTCAGTGCAGAGCCAGACGCAGGGCTAGAACATATGAACCGTGAGATCATAACCTGAGCCGAAATCAAGAGTCAGACGCTTAACTGACTGAGCCACCCAGGCGCTCCTACGTTTTCAGTTTTAATAAGAACTGTCAAAGTATGACACAAAAAAGTAGTACCAATTTGCACAACTCGATTACGTCTAAGAGTTGCAACCTGCTCTCTTAGCACAAGCAAGGGGTTCAAGGATACATCGGAAAGACCCCTGAGCCTCCGCTGCCCACACCCTACCACTCCCATCCTGCCCTTTCAACCAGTGCCACTCTCGTTTCATCCTGTTTATTGGCTTTTCACTAGGGGAGAAAAGGAGGATCGCTCTGCCTGGAATGTTTGCAAACCACCTAAAAGATATTAATAACTGCTAACACTTATACAGCATTTACTGTGTGTTTCACACTTTATAAGGTTATCTCACTTCATGCTTCAACAGCCCCATTGCACAGATGCAGAAACTGCGATGTAGTCCTTTCTATAAGGTCCCTCCGGTGTGCTGACAAGCAGTGGGGCCTGGACAGACCTAGGCGACCCGATTCTGGAGACACTGGCTAAGCACTTTACTGCCTTCTGGCGAGGGGACTGAGCACACAGGCCCATGAAGACCCACAACTATGACAATGCTTCCAGACCTAGGCCCACTGTCCTCTCTGAACCAACTCTGACAAGCTTCCAGGTCCCCACCTTTCTGGCCCAGACGTGTGAACCAAAGGAGCACTGTCACTTTGAGAAGGTATCTGCACCTCCTTTTCTCCCTGAGAACACCCCCGCCTCCCAGTCCCTCACCCTCCAAAACCCAGAGGCTATCGTCCCTATTGCTTCCTGTTCATGACCTCCTGGGCAGGTCTGTCCTCCCCACGTCACAGCCACACACCCTGAAGGAGGAAGTAAAGAGACCAGTCTCAGAAGATCCGCTCAAAAGGAGAAAGGAGAAGCAAAAGAGAGCCAAGGCCCTGATACTGCAGATTCACTGCCCTCGGACCTTAGTGCCCACCACCCCACAATTTCTTTTCCTTTTTTCTTTAACGCTTATTTATTTTTGAGAGAGAGAGAATGCAAGCAGGGGAGGGGCAGAGAGAGAGAGAGTGCAAGCAGGGGAGGGGCAGAGGAGGGACAGAGGATCCAAGGCTGACTGTGCTGACAGCAGGGAGCCCAACGTAGGGCTTGGACTCTCGAACCGCAAGCTCCTGACCTGAGCCGAAGACAGACGCTTAACCGACTGAGCCACGCAGGTGCCCCCCGCCCCACAATGTCTAGGCCAGGACTGTCCATGTTCAGAACCGGAAGAGAAAGGAGGGAATAGCCAGAACTTTGGCACAGGTGGACACCAGAATCAGCCAGCTTCCCAGGGGTTTTAGTTCAAAGGGGTAGGTGTGGGAGAAGAAAGAGAAAAGGAAGAACAAGAAGGGAAAGAGGAAAATGAGGAAGGAGCAGACAAAGCAGGAAAGGAAAAGAGGGCGGAGAGGCTCAAAAGCACAGTGGCCCAACCCATCCCCCTGCCTCATTCCTGTCTGCAGAAAGATGAAGAAAAGCAAAAGAGCAGATCCAGGCCCCTCATGGGGACATTGCATAATCAAAAGAAAAGGAACTTTCCTGCCTGGAGGGAAGCCTGCAGCTGTGGTCCCATCTGCGCCCACCTCACATGCCCAACTGGGGAGCCCACTCTCTTGAAGACCCAGCCCCGAGGGGCGCCCGGGAGTGGGAGGCATCAGACAGGCGACACGGGTTCCAGGAAGGTGCGAGGAGAGTGGCACAGGACATCCAAGCGTGAGGGGACCAGAGCCACGCAGCGCTTCCTGCTAGAGTGTTCCCATGTTGTTCGAGAAATGACAGGCAGGTCAGGGAGGCTGGTGCAAGAGGACCGCTTACAGCATATTTTGGTTCATGTCAGTTCCTGGAAGCCAGAAAAATTATTGCAGCATTGTTGGTGACAAGATTGGAAACACCCTGAATGTCCAGCAAGAGGAGATTGGTACATCATCATCATCATCATCATCATCATCATCATCATCATAATATAATGGCACATCCATATAGAAGAAATGTTATGCAGCTATTAAAAAGAACAAGACAGGGGGGCCTGGGTGGCTCAGTCGGTTAAACGTCCAGCTTCAACTCAGGTCATGATCTCGCAGTCTGTGAGTTCGAGCCCCATGTGCTCTGTGCCAACAGCTCAGAGCCTAGAGCCTGCTTCGGATTCTGTGTGTGTGTATGTGTGTGTGT
Organism: Panthera onca; assembly: GCF_046562875.1. Classification (NCBI taxonomy): domain Eukaryota; kingdom Metazoa; phylum Chordata; class Mammalia; order Carnivora; family Felidae; genus Panthera; species Panthera onca. The sequence continues at coordinate 36,100,784 of NC_138352.1, forward strand.
GTGTCTCTCTCTCTCTGCTCCTCCCCTGCTCACACTCTATATCTCTCTCTCAAAAATAAACATTAATTGAAAAAAAAAAAAAAGACAGCTCAGGGTGTATGGGTGGCTCAGTCAGTTAAGGGTCCGACTTCGGCTCATGTCATGATCTCGTGTTTCAGGGGTTCAAGCCCCGCATTGGGCTCGCTGCTGTCGGCATGGAGCCAGCTTCAGATCCTCTGTCCGCCCGCCCTCCCTCCCCCTCTCTGCCCCTCCCCTACTCACGTGCACGCTCTCTCACTCTTTCCCAAAAATGAACATTGAAAAATAAAAAAAAAATAAAAAGAACAAGACGGCTCTACGTGCACTGATGTGAGCCAATCTCCCAGGTATAACAAGTGAGGAAGAAAGTACAGAAGAGCGTAACCAGCACACTCACGCAAGTAAACGGGATGAGGAACAGAGGGAACAGGATGATTCCCGCCTAAGGCGCTGGGCTTTGTCTATTTCTCAACCTAAGTAACAGGCACACAGGTGCTCAGTTTATGGTTCTTTAAACTGCACATGTTTTGTGCATGCTATTGTGGGTTTTTTTTAAGTTTATTTGAGAGAACACACATGCACGCATGTGCACACAAGCGAGGGAGGGGCAGAGAGGGAGAGCGAGAATCCCACCCAAGCAGGCTCCGTGCGATCAGCGCAGAGCCCCACACAGGGCTCTGTCCCAGGAACTGTGAGGTCACGACCTGAGCCAAGATCAAGAGTCAGACGCTTCCCCAACGGAGCCACCCAGGTGCCCCTTGTGCATGCTTTTTGATATGTTAATATTTCATAATTCAAAAATTTTAAGGGTGGATGCATATGCATACCAAAAAATCTCTAAAAACTTCAAAGTAAAAGCCTCTGAAAATGGAAACTGGGGGGCCGTGGGGGGCAGTATGGGGGAGGTTTACTTTGACTCTATGTCCTCTTATAACTTTCAATATCTTTTACCACATGCATGAATTGCCTACTAAAAAAAAAGGAAGAAAAAAAAAAAAAAAAGAAAATGGTCCCTGGCAATTCTCCAGGGTGTTTTGGCATCATAGATCGGGAAAGTACCCAAGGGGCCAGTTTCCCCATTTTGCAGCTGAAGGAAGAAGCTGCAGCCCAGAGCGTCTGAGTGTCCTATCCGCAGTCACACAGCAAGTGAGCAGCAGACTCGGGAGGAGAAGCCAAGTCTCCGGGTGAGACCACCTTCAGCAATCTCAACCAAGGGTGCCCAGGCTGCTCAAACCCCAGGACCGCAGAGAGGGCAGGGAGAATCAGGGCAGGCGCCCCCCCCCCCAGGTCCCAGGGTAGCAGTCACGGGGCACGGTTAAGGTTGGAGTCTCCAAATCTAGAGCCTCTGGACCCCGGGTCCCCCGGGGCCGCTGCCTCCAGCCTGTGGGAGCACAGACAGACGGAAGGACAGGCAGGCGGGTAGGTTCCAGGGTTCCCGACCCAACGCTCCAGGCGCTGTCCGCTGCACGGCCACTCCTGCGTCCTCAGCAGGCACCCTCCTAGCAAACCACTGCCCAGCAAACCCACTGGATGAGTTCCACATTCTGGCCACTCTGCAGTCATAACCACACGCGGGGGGTAGAAAGCACTTACTCTGGCGTCTTCATGCCAGCAACCAGGCACCAGACCTACCAGACCAACAGCCTTAGATCCCAGCCCCAAGCCAGCGGGTAGGCACCAGGAGCCAAGCCAGACTCCGGCTGTAAAATACCACCCTGCTCATTGTGTTTACATTGAAGAAAATCCTTCGGGGCTGTGCAGCAGAATCATAAAACCTCAGAGCCGGGGGAGTTTAAGAAAACTGGACGGTTTTCCCTGCAGTAAAAATCTACCATGCCTGCCTGCTTCATTTATTGGAGGCCAGAAACCACTCAATCTAAATTTTAATACTTCCTTATTTAACAAATGCTAACAAACCCGGGTTCCTATATTCTTTTCAACAAACAGCACCCCACTGTGAGCCAGGCACCCTGGGAGCATGGAAGGTAATCACGACAGCTAACACTTATTTGGAGAACGTTTACCTTGCCGCGAAGCTAAATACACACCGGGCATGCTGCTAAGCTCTTTGCACATGGGACCTGTGAGCCAGCAGTCCTATGGGAAAAGTCTGTTGCTATCCCATTGCATAGAGGGGGAAACCAAGGCTCTGGGGGTAACTTGTCCAATGCTACAGACCTAACAAATGGCAAACCGAGGTCTGTCTGGCTCCAAAGCCCATTCCCGCCCACTGAGCAAGACGCAGCCCTGTCCACAGGAACTCGCCCTCTAGCAAGGGTCTGGACTTCCTCTAAATCTACTCTGCCCGCAAGAGGCCAATCGGGCCTGTTACTTCCCACTCCCTCCCAGACTCTGAAGCAGGGGCATTTCCTCAGGAGTTCCAAAGAAATCGAGAGCCCCAGGACCCATCCGTGATGCTGCCTTCTCGGCTTCAGCTCCAGACCAAGGGCCCCGGTAATCTACACGTTGACAACAAGCCAGGGTGCTGGCCTGGATGAGAAGGGACCTGACACACTCACCCCCACTGACAAGAGAGCTAGGTCTGCAAGGGCCCAAGGGTGGTAGCAGACCCTTTCCCCACTTACCTTGCAGGGAAGGCCAAGCCAGCCCCTCCTGCAGGCAGGGGTGGTGCTCAGGGGTGGGGAGGTGGGCTGGGCATGAGGAGGGGGCTGTAATCTAGGCTCAGCCCCTGGCCTTCGTTGGGAAGGTCCCTAAACCTCTCTGGGATGTGTCCGCATCTACAAACATGGGGATAAATCTTAGTTAAATCCCACAGGGAGGGGAGTGTTAGTAAAGGGACTCAGTCACGTAAACTTCTTAAAACATCTTGAGTGAGGGGCACCTGGGTGGCTCAGTCGGTTAAGCGTCCGACTTCAGCTCAGGTCATGATCTCACGGTCCGCGAGTTCGAGCCCCGCGTCGGGCTCTGGGCTGATGGCTCAGAGCCTGGAGCTTGCTTCCGATTCTGTGTCTCCCTCTCATTCTGCCCCTCCCCCGTTCATGCTGTGTCTCTCTCTGTCTCAAAAATAAATAAACGTTAAAAAAAATAAAAAAAAAAAAAACATCTTGAGTGAGAGACAGACGCATGTGACAGATTACCACTCCTGGTGTACCCCCACCACATTAAACAGCATGCGGCTCAGGGGAGGCCCACCCTCTGCCTGGAATATTCTCTGTGCTCTTCTGACTGGGAAGGTTCAAGGTTCAGATCAAGCACCACTTCCTCTGAGAAGTAGTCCTTGACCTCCCAACCCCTCACTCACAGGTACCCCGTGCTCTTCGGGCCCCTCCCCATCACGCTGGACAGGAATAGTGCACCTATTGGTCAGTTTTTCCGGAGGGCAGGGCTCCTCGATGTGAGGTCTTCTCTAGCACCAATTTGTGCTATCGTGTCCGGCCTCCATGAGGTGATCAGTAAATGTTTGTCACATAAAAGCGTTAGTATCGTTATTATCACCCCATGGAACTTGTGAACAGATATAATGTTCCTGGGGAGATAGCTCCCCACGGGGACCCCCAAGCACTGGGACTGACCCAGACCATCAGAACACCCCAACTTCCCTCTACTGTCTGCTTCCTGGCCAATGCTTCTCAGACCCCTTGAAGACGAAATCCCCTTCAAGAGGCAAAGTCCACCTGATCTGTACCAGGCACTGAGGAGGCAGGGGAGACACAATCCCTGACCACCCTCCTCAAGTAAGTTCTCAATTCAGGAATTCTAGTTCCGAGGCCCTCAGAGGGGGCTGCGTGAAGAAACTAGAACTCTCCTTATCACAACCTCTCAAATGCCTAGTTGTGTAGATGTAGAATTGTAATGGACGAGATAGGGGAGCACAGCAGCACGTGTATGTAATTTGAAGGTGAAAATACCCCTGTTGGGAACATATGATCAAAATCTCTTTCCGGATAGGTAGGTAAGAGCGAGTCTAGAGGTCAGAGGGCCAGCTAGGAAACGCACCACACCAACACGGGGAGGAAAGGGCAGGAGAGAAGTTTCCAGCATTCATAGGGCAGGGGGCCACAAAGGAACAAAGACAGGGGGAGTCTAGAAAACAAGAGGCTCAGGGCCCAGGGCCCCGCACGTTCCCTGCTGGGGAAGATAGGACAGGAAAGAGAAAGGAAACAGATGAGAGAGGCCCTCCAGTGATACAAGGGGGGATTCCAAGCATTCCAGGGAGAGGAAGCTTGAAGGCCCAGCAGCAGGGCCCAGGGGAGATCAATGTGGCTATTCGCGAAGGCTCAAGGGAAGGGGAGAGGTAGCCAGACAGGGAGGCTCCACTTGAGAGGCAGGCAAAGTATCACACTGAAGAAGTGCAACACTGTCCTGCAGGCATGAGCAGTGGTCCCCAACCAAACGCTAAGGAGCTACTGTCCCCCAGGAGTCCAACTACTTATCAACAAAAGGCCAGGGGCGCCTGGGTGGCTCAGTCCGTCGAGCATCCAACTTTGGCTCAGGTCATGACCTCGCAGCTGGTGAGTTCGAGCCCCACATGAGGCTCTGTGCTGACAGCTCAGAGCCTGGAGCCTGCTTCGGATTCTGTGTCTCCCTCTCTCTCTCTCTCTGCCCCTCCCCCCACCTCTCAAAAATAAATAAACATTAAAAAAATTTTTTTTTTTAAACAGAAGACCACCCGGTTTGGTAACATGTTGATACCTGGAAGGGGAGCAGGCAAACCCAGTGCTTGGACAACAGAAAGCAAAAGCTTGCCACAGATTCTGGCCTCAGAATGACAGACCTGCTTGAGCACAGGTAGAGACCCTTCAGGTCCAGACCCACAAAGCCTTGGAAGGCACGGCTTGTGGCAGGCAGCCTGTCCCCAGCGGTCAGGGACAGTCTCTGGGAGCAGCCACAGGAGGTGGATGGGGGGGGCAGACACAGCCGGAGAGGCAGGCAGGCCAATGTCTGCGGCCGTCGGTTTTTACTGAGGACCCCGAGAATCGAAGCCGCTTGCTCTGAATAGGTCAAGAGGGCGAGGGGCCACCAGATGGCAATCCCTGACAGCCAACCTCCCTGCTTTCGCGTCAGGAGTGCCAGAGCCTGGGAGAAGGGTTCCACTTTCTTCTCCACAATCCACTCACCGGAAGGTCCGGGTGTGAGGTACGGTGTCCCATGAAGTAGACTCTGAATGGAGGTCTGCCTGAAGGAGCAGTCCTGGCAGGGGGGCGGCTGGGCAAGGACATCGGTCTCCAGACCCATGGGGAACTCTGAGCTGGGATGGTGTCCCAAATGGAGGCCAGGGGTCAGCCTCCACACCCCATCTTTGGGTGGGGGGGTTACCAAAGGAAGTTTCCTTTAGCGGAAGGCAATCCCCAAGAAGGGGCTCAGCTATAGGCCGTCAGTAGCCAACGCTCACGGCAGCTGGGATGGGGGAGTGGACCCTGAAAGGGGTTTGGGCAGCACACCCCAGCCTTTCCGACGCACCTCAGCCTTTTCATTGTTTTTTTAAAATTTTTTTTTAATGTTTATTTATTTTTGAGAGACAGAGAGACAGAGAGAGACACAGCTGGGGAGGAACAGAGAGAGAGGGAGACACAGAATCTGAAGCAGGCTCCAGGCTCTGAGCTGTCAGCACAGGGCCCGACGCGGGGCTCAAACTCACGAACCACAAGATCATGACCTAAGCAGAAGCCGGACGCTCAACCGACTGAGCCACCCAGGTGCCCCGCACCTCAGCCTTTTCAAATTTCTTGTTGTTCCCTCAACAAGAGTTCTGTCTAGAAGAGAAGCTCGGTGTAATGATCTCAGGATGAAATGGCACGTAAAGTCACGGAGGAAAAGCAGTCGTCTGTTATTTTTATGTCACTCGTAACTGATAGGATCTAACGTTCTCTTACTGGTCTTAGATAATTTTTAAGCACACGTAATTTCACCTTAAAGAACCCGTCCACAAGTTGCTCTGTGAATTTTCCATTTTATTCCTTCTCATGCTCAAGCTCCTAGTTTACACGTTGGAAAAATATATATGTATATATTTTTTTGGATCTGGAGACTCAAGCCAGAGCATACAAGCAGATATTCGCATTAACTTGGGGACAAGGTCTGGGTAATCAAATGGTTAAAGCATTACAGTAGGCATAAAAATAAAACATGAGACAGGCGCCTGGGTGGCTCAGTCAGTTAAACATCCGACTCTTGATTTGGGCTCCAGTCATGCTCTCACGGTTCATGAGTTCAAGCCCCACATCGGACTCTGTGCTGTCAGTGTGGAGCCTGCTTGGGATTCTCTGTCTCCCCCTCTCTCTCTTCCCCTTCCCTGCTCACTCTCTCCCTCTCTCAAAAAAATAAACTAAAAAAAACTAAAAAAAATTTTTTTATGTTTATTTTTTTTTGAGAGAGAGAGAGACAGAGTGCGAGCAGGGGAGGGGCAGAGAGAGAGAGGGATACACAGATCTGAAGCAGGCTCTAGGCTCTGAGCTGTCAGCACAGAGCCTGACATGGGGCTCAAACTCAGGAACGGTGAGATCATGACCTGAGCCGAAGTCGGATGTTCAACTGACTGAGCCACCCAGGTGCCCCTAAAATAAAACCCTTTTAAAAAAAAATAAAACAGGGGCACCTGGGTGGCTCAGTCAGTTGAGCGTCCAGCTTCAGCTCAGGTCATGATCTTGCGGTTCGTGAGTTCGAGCCCCACGTTGGGCTCTGTGCTGACAGCTCAGAGCCTGGAGCCTGTTTCGGATTCTGTGTCTCCCTCTCTCTCTGCTCCTCCCCTACTCGTGCTCTGTCTGTCTGTCTCTCTCTCTCTCTCTCTCTCTCTCAAAAAGTAAAAATAAACGTTAAAAAAAATTTTTTAATAAAAAAATAAAACATGAGAAATGTCTGTCATGTTTTAAAGTAGGTGAAAATCTATCCAAAATACTTTTACATTTATAACATGATTTTTTTCCCTAGTACGTGAGAAATGCATATTATTGAGGAAAAACTAGGAAAGAAAAACATGAAGAAAATAAATGATTATTCTACTATTCAGGGACAAGCCACCCACCATTAACAAGTGTATGCATAACCTCTTTTTCCTCTATGTATTTCTTTTTTTTTAAATTAATCAGTGTCATATTGTTTTAGTAGCCGATTTTTTTCTATTAATGGTATATTACGAACACTTTCGCCATTGAAGCAGTAATTCCTTAGCAAGTTTTTTTTTTTTTTTTTTAAGTAGGTTCATGCCCAGCACAAAGCCCGATGTGGGGCTTGAACTCACGACCCTGAGATCAAGACCTGAGCCGAGATCAAGAGTCGGATGTTTAATGAACTGAGCCACACAGGTGCCCCTTGGTGTTTTTAAAGGCCAACAGACCTAAACATGCTCCAGGTTAACTTATGCAACATCCCAAGTTTGCATGTTTAGGATACTGGGTACTTAGGTTATTTGCAATTCTTTGTCAGTAGAAATAATGCTGCAATTAACATCCTTGTGACCAAATTCTTTTTAAATCCTAGTTGGTCCTTAACCCAAATTCTCAGTGCCTACACTCACATCACTTTTACTGTGCTTGCATCTCAGGAATCTAAATAAGGGGCTCCTCGTCCGTGCAGCATAGAGCCACGACCTTAGTCACAGAAGCCTGGGACACACCCAGCATCCTCCTGGCAGACACCGAAGGACAAACACACACGCACACACACACACACACACACACACACTCACATATATAACTAACAGACAGTTCCCACCCAGACCCCACTGGAGGCTTGACTGCTGTTATAACAACTCCAGGTTTCCAAGGTTGGAAAATTACTCGATGGGTCCCCCCGGGCTCCAACAGCCAAATCACGTTAGGCACTGGCCATTTTATCAGTTCCTTTCTTCTGTCTTTTATTCATTTGAACTGTACTGAAGAGTCCGCTGTTTAGGTGCTGAGGATCTATGAGTGAATAAAACAGATATAGATCCATCCCCTTCTAGAGCTTCCGTTCTAGCGAGGAAAGACGGCAATCACGAGAAAAACCACACGGCACGTGTGGATGGCGGAAAGCGTGGGGGAACATGGAGCCGGCGGGGGAGAGACAGCAGCGAGGGGCTTGCTTTTACCCACGATGGTCAGAGAAGACCTCACTCACTCAGGAGGGGAGCGGGCCCTGCGGGTGCCTGGAGGAAGAGCATTCCACGAGTGACAAAGGCTCCAAGGTGCGATGTCTGGTGTGTTCAAGGAACAGGAAGGAGGTCAAGGGGGTTGGGGCCGAGTGAGAATGGAAAAGAGGAGAGAAACCCTCGCCTTGACTTTGGCTTTCACACCAAGTGGACTGGGAGTCACAGAAGGGCTCTCTCAGTAGTGAGCTGACTTCCATTTTTATTTTAATCATTTATTTTCTTAGAGAGAGGGGGATGGGGGCAGAGGGAGAGAGAGAGTCTCAGGCAGGCTCTATGTGAAGCACAGAGCCCCACACAGGGCTTGATCCCACAACCGTGAGATCATGACCTGAGCCGAACTCAAGAGTCGGACGCCTGACTCAGACACCCAGGTGCCCGGAGCTGACTCACATTTTTAAAGGAATTCTTCATCATTAAATCTTTCCCTCAAGCTCAACGAGATCCTATTTACATTCAGACTCCCCCCCCCCCCCCCCCGCCCCACACACACAAATTCTCTAGATTCCTCTCCACAACACTCCCCACCACCCTTACCGGCACAGCCAGCTGCGCTGCAGAGAGTATCATCGAACCCTGATGCCCCCAGCAGCACAGGTCACCCCTAATGCCAGCAGTCACCCCAACCATCAGTCTGTGTGGTGCAGCTCCCCATTGTTAGTGATCCTCATACCCCCAACTGAGTAGGGGGTCTCACCCCACCTGTGCTTGCAGAGCCCGGGGAACAACCCTCCTTTCGACAGTTTGGATCCATGCTTGCAACTCTCTCCTGCACCCGCAGCTCTCTCGGCCCTCTGAAATCCTTCCTCTTTCCGGCCAGAACCCAGCCCCACCCCCCCTGCCCCCCCCCCCGCCCCGCCCCTGCCCAGGAAACCCAGCAGGGGAAAGAAACCCCCAGCAGAGGTGTGGGGTGACCACCTGGGAAGAGAAGTCTGAACCACGATCCAAATGTCTGCCGTTCTCACCCTGCCCTCGTGCCTGACAGGGAAAGAGGGGACTGGGGTCTGAGCAGGGAAAGCAGGGTGAAAGTCAGTGAGGCTCACAACGGCCCATCTCTGTCACCTGCACTGGGGAAGATACCCTCCTCACCTTGGTGCACCTGGTTCACACAAACAGAAGGAAGATCACAGTCGGGTGGGTGAGGAGAGGTGGCCCAGCTGCCGTGCCACAGCTGTGGCCCAGGCTCATCCTCTCCTCGTTTGCTGGTACAGGTCGTGGGGGACTCGCACAGGTGTGAGGGTGACACTCGCCCCCCAGGATGGGACAGGCAGGTCAGCTGAGTGCCTGCCATGCCCTGTCTTTTGGCATGGATCCTATTCTTGTCATCCCAGCAATGACCCCATGAAGTGGCTATGACTGTTCTCACCTCCCATGTTAGGAAACGGGTTCTCTGAAACCAAGGGGGCCTATCCAGGGTCACAGAGGGTCACTGCTAGGCCTCAGGCCTGGCTCCGCCCCAGACATATCCTGCCTCCGCCACCCCCAACGTGCATCCAGGCTTCCTGGGGAAATGACCTTCACACCCACCCCACCAGCAGAGCTCCACGACAGGTGAAGAACGGGCAGGGAGGTTGGTGGCATTCGCCGGGACATTGCCGGGACTCTGCAGCCACAGACCCACACCCGGGAGGTGGCGAGATTCCCTGGAAGTCCGGCTTTGCTCATTCTTCTGCGTAACAGCGAAGAACGACAAGTTACGTGTATCAAGCACTTGTTACGGCAAAGCTCTGTACGTGTTTACTCATTTACTCCTCGCGGCAGCCCCAACCGCGCCAGGATTGTCCCCACTGTACAGGCGGGGAAACGGACACCCAGGAAAATGATAACTTCACCAAGCTTAGATACAGCTGATGGCACAGGCACGAGGCAAACCCAGGCTGTCTGGGTCTGATTCCGGAGGCCAATTTCCCCCAGCTTCTGCACTGATTGACATTATTTCTCCAGGAATGCGGTGAGGTTCATTTCGCACCGATTATAACACAACCTCATTTAATGACTCAGCACTTACGATGTGCCAAGCACTGTACCAGGCCCTAAAGCTTCTGGATGAAGAGGTCACGCACAGTCTTTGTCCTTTAAAGAGACAGGAAACCCTTCCTTTAGCGCAAAAGGTCTCTAATCACCCTTCTTAGTGGAAAGAAGGCTGGCCCGGAAGCATGTGGTGTGCCGAGCGGAGGGGCCTCCACGGGGAGAGGCAATGGCCATCTGGGAGGGACGGACGGAAGTAGAAGTAGGAGGGAGAGAGGGGTCCACCAGTGACACCTTTCTCGGTGTAACCAAAGCGTGCTGTGACACAGAAAATGCACCGCGTGGGGGCTCGGTAATCAGCCAGATCCTGATTTGGATCTCACCCCCGTCCCCCTCCGTGTGGCGTCAGGAGGCCAGCCCACCTGTCTGGGCCTCAGTTCCCTCCTAGGCAATGGCAGAGAGAGCTGCACCAGCCTCCCAGGGTGGCTGGAAGGACCGCGGGGTGTGGTATTCGGGGTACCAGCCAAGAGCCCAGAATCAAGAGCATTCAATACATGTTTGCTCTCGTCATAAACGTCCTCCTCATCACTTCCATCCACTGTCCAAACACCCAAAGCACTTAAAGTGTGTCTCTGAGCCAACCACCAGCCTCCCGGGACGGCGTCCCAGGCCGGGTTTACCCTGTGCGCATGTGGCACTGAGACACAGAGCCTCCTTCAGCGGTTCTCCTTTTTCTGGGACAGCCCTTCACACAGATGGCCGGGCGGTCGCAAGGACAGGGGTGCGGCCTGTCTTGGGGGGGCCTTCTCGGTGCCAAGCAGGCTCTGTTCCCGCAGGACTGCTTGCAAGGAACGGTTTCACTCCCCTCGGGAGGGGTGGCGGCTCTGGAAACTTCTCTGCCTCGCAGCCAAATCCAGGACCGGCTCAACAGAGGCCCGAACACCCCAGGGGAAAGCGGCAGGACCACGTCTCACTTTTGATTCCAGCAGGTGTGAGCTCAGCATCACACCGTGTTGCCAGCCTTCAGTCCTGGGATGCTGAGAAGGGAAGGGGGCTGAGCAAAACGGGGCCTCGGGCAGGGGTCTCTGGTCAGGTCCACGACTGTGTCTGAGCACCCAGCTCGCAAGGGTGACAGGCACTCGAACATTCATTACCTTAATAAATGAATGAATGATGGGGCGCCTGGGTGGCTCAGTCGGTTAAGGGTCTGACTCTTGGTTCTGGCTCAGGTCACCATCTCACGGTTCGTGGGTTCTAGCCCCGTGTCCGGCTCTGTGCTGAGAGCGTGGAACCTGCTTGAGATTCCCCGCCCCACCTCTGCTCCTGCCCCTGCCCTACTCTTGCACTCTCTCTCAGATAAAAAAATAAACTTACAATAAATGAATGAATGAAAATAATAATAAAGGAATTTTTCCAAGAACAGTCCTCCCCGCCCAGAATGCATTTCTCTCCTAGATTTTTCCACATGCAGACATATTTTTACATATTCATACAACTACAAATGCTATGCACATGCAGGTTTGCACTGTGTATGCTCTCAATGCAATAGCATAGACATGGTCCTGCTGTCACCCAGTCTTCCAAAAGCACAGACGTGCACCTAATAACCCATCATAGGCCACACCACGGTATGTTTGACCATCCCCTCGCCGGTGGGCACCTGTTTTGTGGGGGGGTTCTTTTGTATTGCAGATGATGCACGTATCCTCATACGTTGTGCATCTGCTTTCTGCCAAATAACTGCCTTAGAATAAGCTCCCTTGGGGGGACCAACCAAGTCACAGAGTATCTACTGTCCTGGTGTAACAGACGAGGATAAGAGAGACACCTGCCCGCATCATCCACCCTCACAGGTGCCCCAGGAAGGCTTGTGGGACGAATACAAGCAGCCGCCGCTCGCCCAGGCCAGGACTCGGCCACCCGCCCTTGCACTCAGAAACAGGACCCACTCCCAAGTACACTTTCAGGAAGTCAACAACAGGGCTTCTGGTCGCTCCAGGCTCCCCTGAGAGGGGCACCTCCTTGGGCGTCACCCGGGGCTCCAGCCCGAGTTGCGGGAGGACTTCCCACTCACCCCCTTGGGCCTCTGCCCTTGCTAATGCTTGGCTTCCAAAGCTCTTCCCCAGATATGTCCCCATGGTATCCCTCTCCACCTTTCTGAGGTCTTTATTCAAATATTACCTTCTCTGCAAAGCCGTCCTGAGCCGTCATTTAAAATCATACCACCCCTTGCCCCTGGCGCTCTTCCCGGCTTTCATCGTTGCCCTCAGTGAGGGTGAGCACCCTCACCATTGAACGAACAACCTATTCTACCTACCCACTTACTGCCTTACCATCTCCCAACACCGAAACCCAACTTCTACAAAGCCGGTATTTTTGTCCATTTTGTTACCTGTTATTTCCCCCAGTTTGGAATAGTGCCCAGCCCACAGTGGGTACCCAACCCACTAATTAAATACTTGTTGAAAAAACAAATCTCAAAAGACTCTTACTGTGTGCCAGGCATTGTGCTTTCCATGGCTCATCTCACTTACTAGGGACACCAATCCTATTATAATCCCCATTTTACAGATGAGGAAACTGTTGTTCAGACAGGTTAAGCAACTTGCCCAAATATGCACAGCTGGCCAGGAAGGGAGTGGAGCTTGAACCTAGGCCATCGAGTGCCAGAATCTGTGCATGTACCCTCCTGACCTTTTATCCGAATACAGGAGCAGGCCATTGGCCAGCAGAGCTTTCCAGAATAAGACCAAGAATCCACCCTGTGGGGGCGCCTGGCTGGCTCAGTGGTAGAGCATGCAAGTCTTGATCTTGTGGTCATGAGTTCGAGCCCCATATTGGGAGAATTTACTTTAAAAAAAAAAAAAAAAAAAGAATCCAGTCTATGATGAAAATAGGGAAGAGAAGGCAGGAGGGGCAAACCCAGGCAGTGGACCCCAGGAACCTCTCCTGCTCCACTTCCTCAGGGGAAGAGCAAGTGTGACTTTTAGAACATAAGCCCAACCTAGTTTGGCAGCCACAGGGTGACAGAGGCCAGTTAGCTGTGACCAGTGGGATTGGGGCTTTGACAAGTAGGGTGTTAAGAAAACAAATCATGCCAGACCAGGAAACTGCTTAAACTAAACAGGGCCGGAGAGGAAGTTTGGTTTACACTGTTAGATGCCCAAGACAAGGTCTGGGCATTTGGGGCCACCTAAGTCTTTTTCTAAGGATGGTCAGGAGTCTCCTCTGGTTTAGGGACCAAAGGTGGGGGAGGGTGTGAATGAACCAGTGAATAGGGACCAGTTTCCACTAGTCACACGGCCAATCATAGCCTGCACGGCTGTCCACACACAGGTATCAGGACTAAACGAAATCTTTGGCTTTTGGTTTCTTTTTACTTTTTTTTTTTAACTACTTCCTAAAACTCTCAAAATTTTCAAAGATGCAGTTGCAAAACTGGCCCAGTGCTATGTCTCTACTGCTCACCTCTCCTCCTAAACCACCAGACCAACCACACATAAAAAGTTTCCTGTCCCCTGAAGAGGCAAGTTTCCATTTGCTGATGGATTCTTCCTTCCTCGGTTTGGTCCCCTCGGCCAGGGTGCATCAGGGCCACCAAAGGAAATCTCCCCAGGGACTTTCTTTCTCCTGAAATTTTGCCACCAACATTTAAAAAACAACTATGTCTCGAAGCCATCCCTACAAGGCCCAAGTGCTACCCGTTATGTCGCCTTTCTAACCAGAGCGCTTTGAAACAGAAGCCAAGTTCTTTCAGACGGAGTCAGGTAAGAGCCTTGGCTCTGAACCCACCTGCCTCCCAACCCCCACTCCCACAGTCAAGGATGCTTCCCTCCCCTTCCCTCCCCTTCCCAAGCCTTCTCTACCGGGAGCCTTCCACCTCTCGCTGTGCCTTTCTTATGCAAATGGCACCTGCAGATCCGGACTCCAAAGCTCCGGTCATCTCATCTTTACAAACCGGAGGCAATCCCATTCAAACGGTATGGAAAAAGGAGAGATTTTCAAACCCTCTTCCACCTAGCATAGCGTTACTTCTTCCAAAATGCTGAACGTTAAGTCACCAAAGCCTTTTTCAGACCTCTCTGCTCTAGACAAGACCCAAGGTCAAAGAGATTTCTGAGGGTGCAGAGAAATGAACACAAATGTGGCCTCAGGCAATTCTAGATTTGAACCCCAGCCCTACCAATGACTGTGTGACTTTGGGCCTTACTTCCTCATCCACCAAGTGGGCTAGTGAAGTCATCATTATTGAGGAAGCAACGCAGAGAACACCTGTAAAAAGCCTGATCTATTAAAAGTGGGCAAGTCTACCTCTAGTTAGCTGTAACTGAGGGGAGAGGACAGGGGGAGCCCAAGATACCAGATTCCTAGGATCTGGCATTCCCTTCCCATTTGCCAAGAAGCTCATACTAGAAACCCAAGGAGCTTGTCAAAGCTGGCCCCCGACTCAATGGTATCAGAGCACTCTGTAGCTTATGAGTCATCTGGCCTGCTCCAAACAAAATGGCAGCCAACATCTTCCACGGGCCCAGTTCCTGGAACTGCCACGGGGTCACAGCTCATTAGGTGAACACATTCTAGGCTGCCCCAAGGTTGAGTATGTTGAACCCTCTGCTCAGACCTCACCCCCCATCTCTTTGCTCTATCTTAAGGAAAGACAACATTGAAAAGCACGGTGTCCTCTAGTCTGGATTCCCAAAAAGACACACAAATCAGAGTCCCTGGTCGGGAAGAATGGGGCAGGGCAGGGCAGCTCAGCCAAGAAGGGGGTTTCCCGCATCTACTTCTCAGGCTCGTTTCCCATAAGTGGCACCTAGATACTCGTACCTGGTAGTAGCAGCCCCACGTCTGAGCTGGCAACCTCAGTTCTCAGGGCCCCTTCCTTGCAAGAGGCCCAGGGTCCCCCCCCCCACCACCCCCAACCCGGCAGACTGCAGCTGCCAGGCCTCACAGGAGAGAAGAGAGTTTCAGTTAGCACGGGGAAGGCCGGTGGCAGAGAGCACAGCTTGGTTCAAATCAAAAACCTATTTCCCAAGTCCCCGCACACCTCAGGATGTAGAGATGAGTCACTATGCGGCCTCATGGGCTTTCATTCACACCCTCGCCAGCACCTTCTAGTGGTTTACTCATCTACAAACTCCTCCGCTAAGCTGACTTGCATATTTACTGTTCTATCCCAGAACAGGGCCTGGCACATCACGGCGGGGGGGGGGGACATCACTACGGGGCAACACTATCTGCTGGATTGCTGCATTCATTTTTTACCACAGCCCAACCTTAGGGAAACAGCCCCAAATGCCCGCCTACATCCTTGACCTCACGGCACATGACACATGGCCAACCACGGTCCTCAAGGACCACCGCTTCCTGCTGACCTCGAGGCACACTGGCCTGCACAAGTTGGCCCTTGACCTCAAATACTCTTCACCCAGGTCTTCATAAGGCTGCTGTCTTCTCATCTGTCAACACTTGGCTCAAACATCACCTCTAAGAAGGAGGCCTTTCCTGGTCGCAACATCTAAAGTAGCGACCTTCTCCCCACCCCCATCACTCTACCAGACTTCCAGGTTTCTTTCTCCCAGGCCACCTTCTCTGTCTGCTGGCCTTTGATCTTCCTCTTTCCACGAAAGGAACCTCTCTGTCTTCTCACTGCTCTTTTCTTAGCACCTAACACAGTGCCTGGCACGTAGTAGATATACAGTAGTCACTGAATGAATGGACAGAAGAGAGAAATATTCAGCCAAGATGGGAAAGATTTCCCCACTTTAAATATCTTACTATTTTACTTGTCAGTTATACCTATTTTAAAAAAACATAATAACAGACAGAAAGGAAGGGAATGATTTAACAAGGCCAAAAAAATAAAAAATAAAAATAAAAGAAGAGGTTGGGGAGGGGGGAGAACAGAGGCCAAGAAGACTGTAAAGAAAAGGGAAGAAATTTACCCAGGAGTACCATTTTTAAGAAAGCTATCACTCAAAAAGCATAAAATGGAGAACAGCATAGTGATCCCCATCACAAAAAAAAATATCCATGCCCTTTGACTCGATAATTCCATTCCTGGGAATTATCCCAAGGAAATGAATCCAGAATTGGAACAAAAATAAAGAGGCGTCTGTAGAAAGACAATTCCAGTCATGTTTATCACAGCAGAGACCTGGAAACAACCGAAATGTCCAGTAAGAGGGGAAATGCTTTGGCAAGTTACGGCCCGTCCACTGGATGAAATATCATGCAGCAATTAAAATGGCCAAATGGAAGAGAACAGAGAATCATGAACAGGTGTTTTAGAATAATGCTGACAGGAGGTCAAAAAGCACTGTAATCCTGGGGCGCCTAGGTGGCTCAGTCGGGTAAACTCTGACTCTTGATTTCGGCTCAGGTCATGATCATGATCTCACAGTTTATGAGCTTAAGCCCTATGTTGGGCTCTACACTGACAGCATGGAGCCTGCTTGGGATTCTCTTTCCCCCTCCCTCTCTGCCCCTCCCCTGCTTGCACACGCCCTCTCTCTCTCTCTCAAAATTAATAAACATTTGGGGTGTCTGGGTGGCTCAGTCGGTTGAGCGTCTGCCTTCAGCTCAGGTCATGATCTCACGGTCTGTGAGTTCGAGCCCCGAGTCGGGCTCTGTGCTGACAGCTCAGAGCCTGGAGCCTGCTTCAGATTCTGTGTCTCCCTCTCTCTCTGCCCCTCCCCCGCTTCATGCTTTGTCTCTCTCTGTCTCAAAAATAAATAAACGTTAAAATAAATAAATAAACATTTAAAATTTTTTTTAATTTTTTTTTTTTAACATTTATTTTTGAGAGAAAGAGAGGTGGAGCACCAGCGGGGGGAGGGGTAGACACAGAGTCTGAAGCAGGCTCCGGGCTCTGAGCTATTAGCACAGGGCCCAATGTGGGGCTCAAACCCACAAACTGCAAAATCATGACCTGAGCTGAAGTCGGATACTCAACTGACTAAGCCACCCAGGTGCCTCCCAAAAACTTTATTTTAATAAAAGTATTGAATGACCAGGCACTGCCCAACATGCCTTCCACATCTCTGCAACACCTCACAAGAGTCCAAAAGAAACCTATGCCTATTTCCTTTTAGCGAACGAGAAAACTGAGGTTCCGAAAGCCAAAGAAGTTGCCCAAAGTCGCAGAGCAAGCAGGGAGTAGAGTCCTGCTGTGCATGTGACCTCCCCACAGAACCCATGTGCAACCCAAGGTCCTCACTGGCCTCCTTGTGCTCAAGGCCGTCCTTCTCCATGATGCCACCATGACTGTGTGCAGAAGGCCACTACAGATAGGAAGCAGCTAGCAAAAAGTGACGGACGCCTGTGGGAATTCAGCAAAAAGCAAAGAAAACAAGACAAAACAACAAAGGAAACCACCTTTGTTGAGGGCAAGAAACCACAGAGAAAAGAAGCCGGAGGGCGGTCGGCAAGACCAGGTGTCAGAAGGGACAGAGCAGAGCATGAGACAAGACACACGCAGGGCCGGGAGCTCCTGGAGAACGGGGTCTGCGTGCCCTCACCCACTATCCCCCCAGGGTCCAGACGCGGTAGCGCTCAATAAACGTCAGCTGACATCTGACATCTCGTGGGGCGCGGAAAAAGCAAGAAGCAAGAGAAAAGGCAGAAGAGGGGACACAGAACCAGGGAAATGAGTGGACTGGGAATCGGGACTGCCGTAACGTGACCATGGGCTCGGGGGGCCCAGAGCGGGACAGGAGACTCAGGGAGGCGATGCACCAGCCCTCAGGCTCTGAGAACAGGACCCAGGTGCAGCGGGAGATCTGAGTTAGCCAGTGGGACAGGCTCCCTGCAATGGATGGGCGCCCAGCAGCCAGGGCAAGCTTCTGGAGAAATCGAGACCGTCATTTCATGGGAAAAGGCATAGAGATTCCTCCCGCCTGCTAGGATAGGTATGGCTCTGCCTAGAGGCAGAGGACTGGACTAGAAGACCTTCTCAGGTCACTCTGCTCCCTTAAGACCAACCGCCTAGCCCCACGATTCTCCAAACCAGGCTTACTCAGAGGGGAATGGCAATAGATGGCATCTATGGCAATAGATGACCCAAGACTGGTAGACCTAGTTACCCCTGAAGCTGGGGGATCACTACGTGGGGGCTCATCAGACCATTCTCTCTACTCTCGCACTTTTGAACATTTCCATAATAGAGTGTTCGAAACATGTAAACTCAGGCCCAGACAATCTACCTAAAAATCACCAGGGCCTGGCCCAGGCTGGGGGCTGCCCTCTGGATCCCAGACAAAACCCACCAGAATCAAACAATGATTCTACGCTAACAGAGTTTTCGGGTGGAAGAGAGGGGAGTTTGCAAAGGCAAGTCAGGCAGTACAGGCGGGTCATTAAGACTGTCCGTGTTTACGGCACGGCTTGGTCTCTCCTTAGCTGTGTGTCCCTGGGCAAGTCGCTTAACCTCTCTGCACCTCGGTTTCTTTCTCTGTAAAATGGGGATCGCGATGGGACCTTCCTCACAAGGTTGCTGGGAGGAGTAAATGCCACATAAAACTCCTAATGGGGGGGGGGAGGGGAGGCATGGAATAAGCTTGCAGTAAAAATCAGCTAGTAGGATACATTCCATTTTGTAATGTGTACAGATAGTTATTTCGGAAACCATGCACCCATCTGATCAGTCATCTGGAGAAAATGAAAAAGAGTGAATCCGGTCCATTTCTGAGAGCTCAGGCAGTGGTGTGGGGTCAGCACATCCAGCACACCTAGAGTGGCCCCACAGACCCAGGCCCCCATTGGCCAAGGGGCTACAGAGAGCTCCTCCCTTCGAAAAGCCAGAAACAGGAAGCAGCTTCCTTTCCTTTCCATTCTGAGCCAGCATTTCCTTTTTTGTTTTAAAAAGCATTCCTTGTCTGCAGCCCAGCCCTTCCCCTGCCCTCAGCAGCCCCAGGCTCAAACACACCCGCAGCCATCTGCATTTCTCTTGGACTGTTCTCTGTCCCCCAGCTGGGTCATGGGGTTCCCGGTAAACTCTGAGTGAGCGTGCCCTTGACACGAGGCTAACTGGCACGCAGAGACAGGAGGAGCAGGAGCAGGGACCCCAGGCACCCGGAGTCTCCGGGCAAGCCTTGCTTCGCCTAGTTGGAAGGATTAAGTGAAACGGGTCACTCTCTGCCTCCCTTTGTTTAGCACCTCCCTTGACAACAGGCAACCTCACACGGCTTGGTCAGTCTATGGACTCACCAGCCTCTCCTCAACCCACCCGATTCAAATTGGAATCTTAAATGGCACCCCAGCATCATAAAAACATAAAGCTTGGCTGACGCTAAGCCTACAATTTCTTGTTTCTCCCATTCATGGCTTAAGGTGGTATTTCCCCCAACTATGTTCAGTGGAAGAAAGATCCCTGCATCAATAAGTTTGGGAACACGTGCTGCAGGGCATCTCAGAGCCTTAAAGACACTTAAAGATCTTCAGGAATCTCCAGAGGGGGAGAGGGCTGATGTGGCACATTCTCAACCACCAGAAGGCCTCTTTCGCAGATACAGTAGAGGAAAGGCTGCGCTAAGCCCTTTCGAGGGCCCCACGCCGGGGGGAGGGGGCTCTCAAGACAGTGCCCAATGATGGAGAACTCCCAAGTCACTTTTGAAATATGCCTATAATTTTTCTCCCAGCCAGCGAAACTCTGAATGCACCATGAATAAAGCTGGTCCTGCTTTATCCATGCCAAGATCAAACCCAAATTAACTGGCTCAATTGGCACTCCAAACCTCAAGGTGTCATGCTGAAGAAAGCCTCACCTCTCCATAAGCAGCTTCTCTTGACAGATTTGCAGAAAGCAAAGCCCTCACGATCAATGTTATCGACTGGGGTCTGTAGTTTATTCTGTACAAAAAGTTATTTTTTCTCACCATAAAGGCCGAGTCCATGGACTGCTGTAAGCTTTCTTTCCCCCTCTTTTTTTAAAATTTCAAACACAAGTCTTGATTTATTCTTGCAATTATTCTGTGGGTGGAAAAATGAAAGGGGGGAAGGCGAGGAGAAAAATGGCAAACAAACAAGATACTTCAGCTCCGTTATTTTGAAAGGCAATCTGCCCAGTTAAAACACACTGCTGCCCACCAAGGCCAGAATGGCAGAAAATTACACATGCGTATAAATACATAGGTTCTATATGTGGCGGCAGCTTGAACTGAGGCTTTTTCAACGCAGGTGAGGAACAATCATGCCTAAGAACAAATGACAAAGCATTTCTGATCCCAACATCTGTCCCCAGTGGATGCACAGGTATGGGCATCTCTACCTGGGATCTGCAACAGGGGACAAAGACAAGACAAGACGGACACAAAGACGTCGGATTAAAAGGCTGTATCTTCTGGCAGTGTTAGTAAATGATTTATAACGTTCTCTTGACATTAAAACCAACAACAGCGTTTCGTGGAATATAATGCAAACTCTGCACAAATTTAAGACAAACACTAGGCCTACAGGAGTAAAGGTTCACCCACCCAGGTCCCAGGGGATCTTTCAGTGGCAGGACGAGAAGCCCTTGAAAGTATAGTCAGGTTCAAAGCCCATTGGCTAGACTGGTTTTCAAAAAAGGCCCCACCCACAGGATACCCCAAGTTGCTCCCCAAGAATCTCTCCACTGCTTGGGGTCCCCAAGCCATGGGGAGGGGGCTGGCAAGGCCAATCCATTTGCTTCCTCTTGCAGGAAACTCCTTGAGGCCGAGGACCCCACCAACACAGGAGGGTGAAATGGCAGGATGCTGTTGGCCATTAGTCTAGATAGATGGTTTCATGTCTCTCTCTTCAGGGCACCTCAGGTCTGCATCCCAGCTCAGTGCTCAGTCTCCTCCGCCCTCCGGCAATGTTAATTCTCTAACAGGCATTCCCACCAAGTCCCTTCACCGTCAGGACTTAAGTGTCCTCGCCTGCAAGATGAGAGGGCTGGACCAGATGGAAAGCCCGAAATCCTCTGAAACCCCCTACCAAGGCACCCCAAACAGCCATCTGATCAGTATCTGTGGCTGGTGAAGGAAAAGAGTCTACAGTTCAAGGGATAAAGACGTCACCGCATGGCTGTGCCCTGCCCAGAGGCAACCAGTCCCCTGGACACAGAAAGCCCTGACCCCCAGCACCCCCTCTGCTGTCTTGGAGAAGACCACGCTCTTCTAACTGATCAACCCAAGCCCCCTCCCAACTTTGCTGCAGGCAACCAAAAACCACAGCCCACAATCTTCGACACATACCCCAGAACATCAGCCTCAGGGACCCTGTCCTGTCTCCTGTTTACACTTCCTGAACTCAGGGGAGACGTGGATGCAGTGGCAGAGGGGTAAATACATAAAGGCTGCCGTTTTAGAAATCCTGGCATTCATGCTGGGGAAGGGGGAACATATCACGCCCTAAAGATTTTAAAGAATAGGATTACGATTGCATGCTGTTGCTATACTTTGGCCTAGCAAATTCCCCTTCTAGGAAAAGACTCTGCAGCATGATTTATAATAGCAGGGCTTGGAAACAGCCTGGATGGCTAACACGGGGAGGACTGGTTCAATGAATTTATGGTATGACCACACAAAGCAGCCACCAACGGCGCTGATGTATATCCATGCGTATCAATGTAAACAGAAGACACTTACAAGGCAATGCACACAGTATGCGCCGCAAGTATCTATGTGTACATCTGTCTGCGAATGCAGAGGATAAAAACCCTGGGAGGACATACAGCAAACCGTTAAGAAGAATTAACCAGATCCGAGAGCTGGCATTAGGGGTGTGGTTTTTTTCTTTTGTTCATCAGTGTTTTCTTTCTCACACTGAACACAGATCATTACGTGTATTCGGAAATATTTTTTACAAAGTGGAAAGCTAGGGGATAGGGTGCTTCTCGGAAGGATTATTCAGAAAGAATAAGGCAGGTGTCCATTAAAAAAATTATGAGCAAGTTGATCTCTAGGCAGCTTCTCATTTCTCAGAGGGACACCGACACAGACCTGGTTGCATCAGAGTTTGTTGACAGAGGCCTATCTTTGAGGATGTGCCGGGCTGCATGTTAGGGAAACAGCCCCAAGCTCAAGTTCGGAGGCTGCACGGCCTGGGGTGGGCCACCAGCCATCGGGAACTGAGCCACCGAATAACCACCCCCAGGCTGCCTTTTTCTGTTACTGCTGCCTCCTTGGCCTCAGCAGCCAGGATCCTGCCCCGAATTCCCACCAGGGCTGCTAGAGGCGGCTGCAAGGTTCAGGACGTAGTTCTGAAGACCAGTGCACCCCGGTTTGGTCACCTACTCATGGAGTCCTCTCCATCCCTCGGGGCCACAGGGTCTTCATTTGCAAAATGAGGATAAACCCTCCTAAGGTTCTTGTGAGAGTTAAACAGGGCGACATAGGCCGGGGGCCTACCAGCGTGCAAGACACAGAACAGGTGAACACGAAGAAAGTGTGCATCCCACAACCCGCCCTCACTGTGCCTGAAGGCCATTCCCATAACCCCAAAGGAGTGCTCGCTTCGGCAGCACATATACCATAACCCCAAAGGCACCTACGCGGCTTTCTCTTCGGAACTGAATGTGAGAGAAGATTCCGAGCCATCTATTCTGAAAAGACGTATACTTTTTATTTTTTTTTAATTTTTATTTTGTAATGTTTATTTATTTTTGAGAGAGACAGCATGCAAGCAGAAAAGGGGCAGAGAGAGGGAGACGCAGAATCCGAAGCATGCTCCAGGCTCCGAGCTGTCAGCACAGAGCCCGACATGGGGCTCGAACTCATGAGCCATGAGATCATGACCTGAGACGAAGGCGGACACTTAACCGACTAAGCCACCCAGGCGCCCCAAAAGATGTATACTCTTTAAAAAGCACAGCTTACAGAGACTTGGTGGCAGGTTCTGCTACATCCCCCCACCACCACAGACACGGCCAAGGGCCAAGGCCTTCGCAGTCTCTCTCCCGGCCACAGCCAGCAGGCGGGGAGAGAATACCTGCAGTGGGGAGTGCAGCCCCCTGGACATGGGGCCAACCCAGAGGGGAAGGAGGCATTCCCGTTGTCCCCAGGCAGCATACCAGCAGCCCTCTGGCACTCACACTAACTTGGGCCGAGGCTGCGATGAGGCCTTCCTCCAGCACCACCCGCCCCTCCCCAGTGTCCTCTCCCGGGCAGGACACAGCAGCTTTCTTGGCGAGAAAGGAGTAAAGAGGAGGAGACACGCAGGACCCTCTCCAGGCCACCACGGAGGAATGCGGGTGGCAAGTTCCAGCAGGGATAAAGCTGCCAAGGTGAAAGCAGACACCAAAGGGGGCAGTGCCCCATCTCTGCATCCCCTCAGGGACGGCTGGAATTAAAACCTCCATGGAGGTTGGAGCCATGGCAATGGAGCAGAAGGAGAGATGCCCCCACTCTGAAGCGATGGCCGGTGGGGAAAGGGAAACCAGCTCGCGCTCTCAGTTCTGCCAGGGACGTAACGTGGGACACCAGGACTGTGGGAATAGTTCCCACCAAAACAGAAGGCTAGACTGGCCAACCCGTTCCGGCACATTCCCCATCCCTGAGTACTTGGCAAGCCATGCTCCTGGAGTCACTACGGTTCACCTGCCTGGTTCCCCATTAGAATTCAAGTTTCCCCAAAGACCAGGAAGGCATCCCGAGTACCTCAGAATCCTTGCCAGGGTGGCTACAGCTAGCCCAGCAGGCAAACGAATAATGATGGAAGTTGAGTGAATGGATGTTCATGCAAGCCTGGAGGGCCTGATGTTGGGGGGGTGGCGGGGGCAGATAAGGGACCATGGGGCCTGGAGCTCAGTACTCCACACAGCAGGGTTCTGACCTCCGTCACAATCAAGCTGGGCAAAAGGCAAGCCCTGCTGACCTTCCGAGTGGCACCTCCTGGCTCCAGGGCAACTCAGAGAAGTGGCCAAAGTGTGGACTGTACCTACCACAGCTCCCCAAGGTCCCCTCCTGGGCAAGTCCCATGGGCAAGGTCCACGGGGCCTTCTTTCTCCAGATCAGCTTGCATAGGAAGGAATTTCTCTCTATAAGAGCATAAGGTAGAGGGGGCGGGGCACCTGGTCAGGTTCAGGTCATGATCTCATAGTTCATGGTTCAAGCCCCGCATCAGGTTCTGTGCTGACAGCTCGGAGCCTGGAGCCTGCTTCAGATTCTGTGTCTCCCTCTCTCTCTGCCCCTCCCCGGCTCGTGCTCTGTCTGTCTGTCTGTCTCTCAAAAATTAATAAACATTACCCAAAAAAATGTTTTTTAAAAGAGCGCAAGGTGGAGACACTCGGTATGCCTTGGCCTGTTCTGGAAAGTACTAGCAGGCCGGCAGAAAAGGGCAACGTTACGATGCCACTAAATGTGAACCTGCACGAGGCACTGCTTTCTCCCCAGAGCTCAGCACAGACTCGGCCCACAAAGCATGAATAAATGAGGGAAGGACCTGGCATGGGGCTCCAGGCCCAGCTGTGAGGCCAGCCAGGTGTCCCTGTGTGAGCCCATGGGGGAACGAGAACATTCCGTCCTGCCTGGGTGGAGTTCTCAGACCCCCTAGGAGGGTCTGCTGGAGGCAGGGCACGGGGCTCCTCTAGGATGAAGGAGCCTCACAACTTTGTTTACAAATTCAGGCTCTGAGTTCTAGATTCTGTCACCCTCCCTCCCCATCTAGAGAGAAAAAATTGTGTGGTGAAGGTTGGTGGATTTCTGGGAAATATGAGGAGCCTGAGAAGGTTCCGGCACACTTGCCGGCAGGTAGGAGGCAAACATTGAACCCCGGCTCCTTGCACTCTTTTGAATCCAAACTGGACCACTACACCGAGAAAAAGTCATCACAAGGGCAGCCAGACACATTGCGCCCGCCCCGCCCCCCCACGACCCCACACACCATCACAACCTGTGATCTGGGGCACCAGCAGCTGCGCCCAGGTCAGGGGCTTCCGGGGGCATCCCACGTGCTGTTTCTCCCAGCGAGTGCTTATTGGATGAAGGCCAGGGGTGCCTGGATGGCTCAGTCGGTTAAGCGTCCGACTTCAGCTCAGGTCGTGAACTCGCAGTACGTGAGTTCGAGCCCCACAACGGGCTCTGTGCTGACAGCTCAGAGCCTGGAGCTTGCTTCGGATTGTGTCTCCTTCTCTCTCTGCCCCTCCCCCACTCATGCTCTGTCTCTCTCACTCTCAAAAATGAATAAATGTTAAAAAAAATTTTTTTTAATGAAGGCCAGACTGTGCTGGGGTTCCTAAGATTCTGGGAGAAGTCTGGCGCAGTTGCATAAGCCAAGACCTCTGGGGAACCCCCTTTCTTCAAAAGCCCGGAATCCAATGTTGCAAAGCATTCTCTCTAGGGGCCCTGGCCTGGAATATGATGGGAGAGGAGCCTGCAGAACAGAAAAGAAAGCCAGAGCGGACAGCTGGACCACTGTCCTGCCTCCCTCACTACATGCTGGCGGGATGGTCTCCTGGCCCGTGTTACCCACCTCTAGGAGACAAGAGCCAGCTATAGAGAAGTACCTTCCCCTAAAGGTGGCCTGTGGCAATGAATGCCACTGGACCCCCACCAGGGAAAGTTTATAGGCAGAATCTTTCAGTGGTAGCACACAAACTTATAGGCTCACAGCACTGCAGGTTTATGCCATCTTATCCCCATTTTACAGATGGGAAAGTTGAGGTTCAGAAGTCATGGGACAGACACCCCTCCCCACCCCAGACCTGAATTCAAAGCTGTCCGCCACACTGTCCCCATCAGCAGAATTCTTTCACTAATACACTTCCCCCCTATTTTATCAGCTTCGTAAACCTGGATTTTACAACTGTTTTTTAAACAGAGGCATGTGCAACAAACGTTTGGTTCAACCCAACAGAGGCCCCTTCACCAAACCACAGAATGTAGAGCCTTGTCAAGGGCCTACAGAGATCCACCCCAACCTCCCTGTGCAGGTTAGGAGGCTGAGGCCTCCAGGGCAAAGAAATTCATTCAAATTAGCTGGAGGCAGCTTTAGGGAGCCAGTTCCTGAGGTCTCAATTCCCATTCCCAAGAAACAAACCAGGTGCTGCCTTTTCTCGGAGTAGGGTGAACCCAAATCCCACACCACAATGGAGAGAACGGGGAGCTGGGTATTGGTTCCGTTTACACCGCAAATTTCCTTTGGGTGGGTTTTCTGGCTGTCAGAGACCATCACCCAATAAACACGCAGGAGGGAGGCCACTAACACACAGCTCACAGACCTAAATAGCAATGCTCTGGGGTGTCACGATGCCGTATCTTTGTTAAAATGAATGACTCTGGAAATCAGGGTATCTAGAGGGCAAAGTACCATTTCCAGAGAATGAACAATACACACTCCTCCTGTATCTACTCCAGGAACCAGGAGATCTTCAGAGCAACATGGGAACAATCCGAGAGAGGTCAACACAGAGAACTTTCATCTCGATAACATAGCAGTCCAAGCAGACACATGCTGCAGGACGATGATCCCGCCTCCCACAACTAAGCCACACAGGCCCCCTATTGTGTCAGTTCAAACACCGAACTTTGCTGGGCAAACACATTCGGCTGTGTTCAAGAAGAGACCAGTTTCCCTCACCCCTTGGAAAACAGCAGCATGCATGCAAGAAGGGACAGCTTGGGGGCAGGGGGGTGTTGTTGTTGGTTAGTTTTTAAAGCAAAGCCCCAGTCAGTACTGCTAGACCAACTGTAATGAAAATAATAATAGCCAGCACTCACGAGATGCTTCCAACGTCCCTGGTTTTGTAGCTTTGAAGGAAACAAAACCGCAGGAGAGAAGTCACCCTCGAACATTGTGGATCAAACAGGGATTCAGGCTGCTGATTGGCCTATGACAGCTGGCAGAGGCAGTTTGCAATAAAGGGTTGGGGAGGAGGCTGTTAGGTTGAGAAATTAAGGTTCTCCCCACGACAAAACATCCCCAGATCGGCAGAAGGCCAGATGTGCCGACGCAAGGTGGAAAGAAGCCACTTCAAGTTGGGGTAGCAATTAAGTGGTCCCTGGAATTTTACGGCCTTTCCAGTGTCAGGACAAAAGCTAGTTGGGAATGCACTAGTTTCCCTCTATTGTGTATGGGGGAGGGGGAGCCCCTTCTGAGAACCCAACCACCCTTTTGACTTGTTCTTCCAAATCCTTTTAATACTGCACGTCCTGGCTATAATTTGAAGGAGGAGGGCCTGCAGATCTTATTTCTTCTTTACACTGGAGACTCTCTCCCCCAGAACCCCTTAAATAGTGTCATCTTCCTACCAAAGGCCTGGTGCCCCAGCATAATCCTTCCTAAACCAAAATCCAATGTCTGAGGAGGAGTGGGGGAGTCGGTGGGTAATTATATTTTGAGCAGTGAAATGCTGTGGCTGTGCGAAAGGAAAGCATCAAATGCCTGAGCAATAAATATGCAGTTTCAGCAAACACGTTTTGAAAAGCGGCAGACAAAAATCCTGGAGGAAAGGAAAGAAAGGAACAAGCAGGGAGTCTGGGGCGTGAGAGAAAGAGAATGGCGGGCCTGTGATCACACTTCAGGGGGACCCCCCCCCCCCCGCTCCCCGTCACCCCAGCCCACGGCTGCTCGCCTCAGTCACACAGGGAAAAGTCCAGCGTGTGACTCAGTGGGAGAATGAGTCCTGCGGCCCCGCAAACTGGGCGGGGGCGGAGATGGGGAGGCAGGGGATGCCCGCGCGCAGCCCACCCCGCCCACGGGCTCCTCGAGCCTCCACCCCAGTTCCCACTCCGCCCCTCCCCCCAAATCCCGCCCAAGGTGACGGGCTGGTCCTGGGTCCCCAAGCTGCCGCAACAGCGACTGGAGGAGGGAGAGGAAGCCTCAAAGGGGCGACACCGGCTCCAGGATGCATCTGGGAAGGAGTGCCCTGGGGCATCGAGGGAGGTGCCGGGGCCGCTCCCCGGGCCGCGCGGCCCCCTTACCTCCAGGGTCCGGATCTCCTGCTGGGTGAGGTCGTTGGACACGGCGCACTTGGTGCGCAGCCCGCGCAGGCTGCCGATGGAGATGTCGATGAGCTTCTGGAGCTGCCCGCACTGCTGCAGCGCCCGACTGGCCGCGGCCCCGGGGCCCCCGTCCGCGGCCGCCGCGTCCCCCCCGCCGCGGCCCTCCTTCTTCTCTCCCATCGCCGCCGCGCGCAGCGCCGCTCTATCCATGCCTCGGCATCGGGGCCGCGGGGTGGGCGAGGCGGGGAGCCCGGGGGCGCGGGCGCCTCGGGAGGGAATCCGCGCGCGGGGAGGGCCGGACGAAGAGCGCCCCTTGGCGCAGCCGGAGCCCGGACGCTAGGACTGCCGGCCGCCAAGCCCGCCGCTCCCGCCCGCCCAGCCGCGGCTGCAAAGCGAAAGCCGCGGCGACCCGACGGCTGCGGCTCCCGAAGCTTTTAAGTGGCAGCGGGGGCCGGGTCAGGGTAGCTGGGCATGCTGGGACTTGTAGTCCGCGCCGCGCACCTGCCGCTCGGCCCGCGCCCTCGGGGCCCGCGTCCGCGCCCAGCGCCCGGCGGTCCAGGCCTTCCCCTTGGCGACGGGCTCCGGCAGTGCGGGAGCGCCCCGCCTCCTCGCTCCGGGAGTGGCCGCTGCGCACCAGCTCCTCCCTCGGGCGCCCAGAGCCGGGAGGGGGGGGGGGGTGGGCTCGTCTCCCCGCCCCCTCCACTCCTGCCTCAAGCCTGGGGGCTTCCCACGACCCCCGGATGGGGCGGGGCAGGGGCCGGTAGCCCCTGGGTGGGAGGAGGGTGTGCTTCCTGCAATTCTGCGGCAGAGCCTAACCCTGGAAGGTGGGGACAGCGGAGGTTCCAGAATTTCTATGTTGGTTTAGGGGCCGCCATCTAGTGGGAAGGGGCCTAAAGTACTTGTCCTCTGGCTGGTTCGCGGAGCATTGACTCTCGATTGTCTATGCCAAAGGGAATGTTCGGGCATGGAGAAAGAGGTCAGAGCTTTCTTCAGGATCGTATTTACCCATCAAAATAAGCATCCCATCCCTCCGCCACCCCTACCCAGCAGGCCAGTCCAGACGCTTCGGGTGGCACATTGATTTGTCACTTGAAGCGCTCTAGAACAGACAGCCTGGGTTCAAATTCACACTCTACCTAGCTGTGACAGCTGAGCTGTGAGCTCCCCCTCTGACCGTCTTGAGTTTTCTAATTAATAAAAATGGGGTGATAATAGTATGTATTTTCTAGGGTTCATATAAAGAAGGAGTTAATGTGTGGACCTAAATTGATTACTGACAAATGCTAGTAATTGTTACTGACCAACCTCAGATTTCCTAACCATGGCCCCAGATGCCACCAGTGGCACGGGCACAATACCGCTACAGGGCCTTTCTATCTTCTTTGCCTCTTAATTCGGCATTCAAGCGCAACCCATGCCCCCACTCTCCCCTCCCACCTCCTGCCGCTTCCCTTGCGCCCTGTTACTGGGCTAAACTGAAACGCCGGGACTCTTAATCAAAAGCACACCATCTATACTTCCAACATCTGCTAACTAGAAGAAATAGCTCTCAGAATGTAAGCGCCTTGGCTGCAGAAGTGGCTGAATAATTTATCTTTGTTTCCTCTTCCTAGAGCCAAATACAACGCAGGGCCCACAGTAGGAGCTCAATAAAGTTGTGCGACCCATTTCGTGAATTCTTTGGGCACATCCTATGCTGAGTTTCTCCTATCTTTCAGGCCATTTCAGGGAAATTGGGACTTTCTCTGTGTGTCTGTCTCTCTCCCCATCTCCCCCCCACCTTTTTTTATGAAGAAGGAGAATTGAACAGGAGATAGTGTCCGAGCATTGTATTCCTACCTGAAGTCTACACACAGTAGTGGGTGGCAATTTATATTAAACCTTCCTTGGGGCATCTGGGTGGCTCAGTCGGTTAAGTGTCCGACGTCAGCTCAGGTCATGATCTGGTGGATCTTGAGTTCCAGCCCTGTCTTGGGCTCTGTGCTAACAGCTCAGAGCCCGGAGCCTGCTTCGGATTCTGTCTCCCTCTCTCTCTGCTCTTCCCCCGCTCATGCTCTGTCTCTCTCTCCTTCAAAGATAAATAAACATTTAAGAAAATTTTTAAATCTTCCTTTAATGTCATTTGAAATTTCAAAACTAAAACACAAAACTATAACTCTAAAATGTGCTTTTGCAAACTAACCCCTCTTGTGAAGATTTTCTGAAACACAAGGGGCTTCCTCCCTAACTCTTGACCCTTCCCACTAAGAGTCACTACTCCATTCCTTACTTAATTTAAAACAGGACCCTCAGTTCTGTGTCTGTGAAGCCCCCAACCCTGTTACCTTAGCCCAGCCCACCGCCCCTGCAGGAATAGCTAACTGCCCCGATTGAAACTGTGTAACCGTTATTCTCAAACTGTGAATCAGAATCTCCTGCAGGGCTTGTGAACAGGCAGAGCGAGGGACCCCACATTCAGGGCTTCTGGTTCAGTGGCTGAAGAATTTGCATTTTCTAACAAGTTCTCGGTGAGGCTGATGCTGTGGGGTCTGGGAGCCTGAACTTTAAAAAAGTTGGTGTAGGAGTGCCTGGGTGGCTCAGTTGGTAAAGCTCCCTGATCTGATCGTCATGATTCGGCTTATGTCATAATCTCCTCCGTTCCTGAGTTCGAGCCTTGGGTTCGAGCCCCACATCCAGCTCTGTGCTAACAGCTCAGACCCTGCAACTTGTTCAGGTTCTGTCTCCCTCTCTCTCTGCCCCTCCCCCGTGAGCACACGCTCTCTGTCAAAAATAAGTAAACATTACAAGAAATAATAAAATAAAAAATAAAAAGGTTGGTCAGCGGGCCCAGGGAACTATCTCAAGGGACCGTCCATTGTGTGTCCTTGGGTGGCTCAGAATCTCTGTCTGTTCAGCAGCTGGAGCAGGCAGGCTTGAGTGAATGACTCACTTCTAACTCAATTCACAAGAGGTTTCCTGGTAAGTGCCTATTTATGCATTTACATCAAGCTGTAATTGCCACTGGGGCCTGGTTGACACATTCCCCCCTCCCCCCCCAGGGCCATTTTATGTGGGAAGCTGTATCCTGAGAAGGGTAACTGCCAGCCTGGCAGTGGTGTGAGGGTTGGAAACTGGACAAAGCCCTGTTCCCGGGCTTCTCTCCCGCCAGGCTCCGTGTGGCCGGTCAGCCCCTCTTCTGTGGACACGGTCTGCCTTCTGACCTGTAAGCCACAGCGTAGCGTTCCTCTCAGAGGCACCGCAGCCCTCTCCAGCAGGGCTCGGGCTCCTGTCAGCCACACTTTTACACCCCTGCCTCCCAGAGATGCAGAAAGCAAGGCTTTACAAATAATCCCTTCATTCATCCCTTTAACATTCAGAATTCCTCAAGTGTTGAGTCTTGTGGCAAGCCCTATTCTGGGCTCTGGGAAACAGGAGTGGGAAAAACAAAAACAAAAACAAAATCCTTACCCTCCGGGAGTTTATATTCTGGTGAGCGAAGACAGACCACAAATAATTCAGTAGAATGCCCAGCATGGCTGGTGGTTAACAGGTGCAAGGGCACAGGAAAGAGCAGGCCAAGGGAGAGGGAGCGTGGCGTTTACAACCTTCCCCGGAGCTGTTTCAGGGAGTGGGGTTCTCCGTCTTGTCTCTGAACCCTGAGCAAGCCTTCTCTTATCTCAGAGTCTTTCTCCTCATTTGCAAGATGGAGGGCACGCGTTGTGAGCAGGAACCGAGAACATTCTGCAAAGTGATGGTCCCAGAGTCCTTACTCTCGATGTATTTATTCATATTTATTGGTGAAATACTGCATCGCAGGCCCTGTTTCAAGCACCTTCGGTAACTCAACTAATGTTACTTAGTTTCCTTCCTCACCCTCCAGAGTGAGTCTCTCCTGGTTCGGTGAATTCATCCACTAGGTGGTGATTCTTGGGTGGAACGTCATCTCCAGACTCTTGAGACTTTTTCTGTGGCATCCTCAGGACAAGAGCGTTCGCTCCTTCCTTCCGCCCTCCCCTCTGCCTCGGGCACCTGCATTGCTGGCGCGTGAAGCCTTCGAAGCTTGCACAGCCCTGTGAGCATCTCGGCACCACAGCAGCCGCGCAGGAACGTTCGTGCCTAGACCCAGAAAACACGAGAAGGGCACCTGCCGTGTGCTAGCCTCTGGGATAGGCCAAGGGAAGGAAACCATGTCCTTAATCACGTAGAACAAACCTGAGCATGGAGACAAGAAGTTAAGGGGCGCCTGGGTGGCGCAGTCGGTTAAGCGTCCGACTTCAGCCAGGTCACGATCTCGCGGTCCGTGAGTTCGAGCCCCGCGTCAGGCTCTGGGCTGATGGCTCGGAGCCTGGAGCCTGTTTCCGATTCTGTGTCTCCCTCTCTCTCTGCCCCTCCCCCGTTCATGCTCTGTCTCTCTCTGTCCCAAAAATAAAAAATAAAAAACGTTGAAAAAAAAAAAAAATTAAAAAAAAAAAAAAAAAAAAAAAAAGAAGTTAAATATACACCCAGAGTAAATTCGACGAAGGATAAGTGTTGTGAAGGGAGAGAAGTTTATAGCTGATAGCAAGTCCCCAGGGTACGAGGTGCTTCTTCAGCTGAAGTGGTCAGAGAAGTACTCTATGACTGATCTTGAATTAAGATCTAAAGAAAGAGAAGGAGCAAGCCATGTGGAGCTCCAGGGAGAAGGCATTCTAGGCAGCGGGAACATCACGTGCAAATGCCCTGCGGCAGGAACAACTCAGCTTGCTCCAGGAATAGCATGAAGGCCAGTGTGGCTACAGCACAGGGAGAGAAGAGCAGGGGTTGCAGAGAACGGAGGATTTCTGGAAAGGGGCCCGATGAAGTAGACTTGGGCAGGAAGTTTGGATTTTTCTCTAAGTCTTTGTTACTCCTTAATGTAGTCCAAGATTCTCGCGTCGCCTGGGAGCTCCTTAGAAATGCAAGGTCTCCGGCCCTGCCCCGGATCAGCTGAATCACAGCCTGGATTTTTAGCAAGATCCCCATGTGACTTGAACGTATGTTGAAGTTTTAGAAGCACAGCTCTCTAAGTACATTGAAAGAAAGCCACATTCCTGACAATTTTAAGTGTCCTAAAGATCTTTCTGGCCACCACATGAAGAGTGGAGGTCAGAAAGGTGGGGCAAAAGTAGGGCCACTGGTTTTGAGACTGCTGCAGGGCCCAAGTGAGATCACAGGAGCAGGAGCAGGCACTCGGGGGTGAGGAGGAGACAGAGGAAATAGAGTGGATGCCCGACAGCCAATGGGTTGACTGTGGAAGGAGGAAAGACATGATTTGGGCCATCTTGGCCTCTGCTCCTCCAAAGAGACTGCAGGGCACGGTCAGAAGCACCCTACCCTGTGGTCAGGGGCAGCCACGCCTCCCCTCCCCACCTCCACCTCCAGCATCACCACAGGACTGACAGGTCACATGTTTCTCTTAGAACATAGGGGCAGTACAGGAGAAGCTTTGGTTTCCTGGATTTCCTCTTCAGTTAAATTATCCAGGAAATGCATGGAGTCGCCCTGGGGAGACGAACCCTATTATCTGTTACCTGTGCTCATTCATTCATCCATTCATCCATTCATCAACTATGCACTGAGCCCCTGATATGTGCTTGGCATTGTGCTAGACTCTGGGAACAGAGCAGTAAATGATACATCACTTTATAGTTTATGAAAAGACTTTTGAAGTATGAATTCCTGAAACAAGGCCTACAAACCCTTCATTCCCAGGCCCTGCTGACTTGTCCAGGTTCATGTGCCACTCGAGGCTTTTTTTCAGTCAATGCCCCAATTTTAAGAATCTGATGAAAATAAAAAGCGTGTCTCCGGGAAAGAATGGGGCTGTGGACAAGCTCAGGAACCCTGCCTAGTTGGATGATTAACCAACTGAGCCATCCAGGCGCCCTCCCCCTGCCCCAGAATCAATCTTTCTAACTCCCTCATGCCCACAGACCTTTGCACACACCACGTATTTTTGGTTCTTCCCTTGCCTGTTTCCCTGACTAGGTAATGAGCCTTCTTGGACTCAAATAGATCCTATATGACCTTGGGAAAGTGTTTCACCTCCCTGAGTTTATATTCCCTCATCTATAAAAATGAGTATAATAACCTCTCCCTCCAGGGTGGCTGAGAGGTAAAGGAAATAGATAGGCCTACGGGCACCTGTCTGGCTCAGTCCATTCAGCGTCCAACTCTTGATTTCAGCTCCGCTCATGATCTCAGTCATGAGATCGAGCCCCATGGAGTTGGGCATGGGGGCTGCTTAAGATCCTCTCTGTTTCTTACTCCTTCTGCCCCTCCCCCACTCACACATTCCCCATGCCTGAGCTCTCTCTTTCTCTCTCTGTCCCTCAAAATAAATAAATAGGGGCGCCTGGGTGGTTCAGTCAGTGGAGCGTCTGACATCGGCTCAGGTCGTGATCTCGTGGTCTGTGAGTCTGAGCCCCTGATCGCTGCTGTCAGCCTGTCAGTGCAGAGCCAGCTTTGGATCCTCTGTCTCCCTCTCTCTGCCCCTCTCCTGCTTGCGCTCTCCCACATAAATAAACATAAAATCAATAAATTAGATACGTAAGTTAAGTTAAATGAAGTGGATAGTCCTGGTGCACAATATGTCTTTTAGTAAACAAATGACAGATTGCATTTTGGAGGCAAAGAAACCAGGGCCTCTCTCTGGAATATTGACCCCTGTGTGGCCTCAGGTGCTCCCTCTAGAAGAAATCCCCACCACCTGAGAAGTGTCCTCAGAACCCGCTCTGGGTCAGGTCACAAGAAGGAGCCAAGTTGAAAAAGGTCCTTCTCAGCCCTGAAACAGAAGTCACTCAAGTTGCCGAGTGCCTTTTCCGGCAACCCGGAAAAGAGAAACCCATCCACGGGAAGGCAGGAGGTGACGTGGGTATCGTCTTCATGCCCATTTACCTCTTCCAAACCTTGAACTCTCCTCCACTTTCTTTTAATTTTTTTTAGGCTTATTTATTTTGAGAGAGAGAGAGAGAGAGAGCAAGTAGGGGAGGGGCAGGGAGAGAGAGGGAGAGAGAGAATCCCAAGCAGGCTCTGCGCTGTCAGCACAGAGCCCGATGCAGGGCTCGAACCCGTGAACTGTGAGATCGTGACCAGAGTCCAAACCAAGAGTCGGATGCTTAACCAACTGAGCCACTCAGGCGGCCCACTGCTCCCCTCCACTTTCGAATCCTTGCCCTTCCGGGGTCCCCAGGGCATGCTCCCTGTCCTCTGGGGTCTGGGACCAATCCCTTGCACACTTCAACTCTTCCACTGTGGGCTCCAGCTTCCGCCCCGCTCCCTGTGCCTCATCACAACCTCCAATCTGCTTTCAGTACCACCTTTCCCACTATCCCCTGCTCGTGGCCTTCCTTCCCTCCTCACCCTACGTAGATTCCATGCTCCATCTTGACTACCGCTCCCCAGCAGGCCCCCTCCATGAGCTCGTGCTCTCTTTCCCCCATAGGAACCTGGCGAAGTCCCAGCCCTTGTAAAACCAACCCTCCACATTCCCCAGGCCTGTGCCAGAGCGGCTGAGCGATATTGGAGAAAAACACAGCTCTGCTGACGGGTTGCCCTTTAAATTCAAGACCGCAAACCTCAAATTGGCACTTCTCATGCCTGGCAAGCCTACCAACCTTTCCTAGAAAGTTCCTTTTCCTATTCTCTGAGATGGCTATTTCGTGCTTTCTTCTGTCTCTACAAATTACCTTGCACTCCTCAGCTAATGTTCTTGGCTCATCCTTCATGGAGAAACTGGAAGCCGTCAGACCAAATCTACCAGCCCTCCTGCCCTGTGTCTGTGCTTCCTGACCTTCCTTCCGTAACCATAGAGGAGGTGCCTTGGGATCCACCCCCTCCAGCAGGCTTGAGGCCTCCACTCCAGCGAGTACCCTGCTTCTTTCTGCATCATCATTTTCTCCTTTAACCTGGCTGGTTATTCCCATTTGTGCACAAACGTGTATCTCTTTTGGGAAGGAAGGATGGAGGGAAGGAAGAAGGAAGGAAGGAAGGAAGGAAGGAAGGAAGGAAGGAAGGAAGGGGAGAGAAAGGAAGAAAGAAAAGAAGAGAAGGAAGGAAGGAGAGAGAAAGAAAGAAAGAGAAGAAGGAGGGAGGAAGGAGAGAAAGAAAGAAAGAAAGAAAGAAAGAAAGAAAGAAAGAAAAGAAAAAAAGAAGGAATTGAAGAAGGAAGGGAGGAAGGAGAGAAAGAGAAAGAAAAGAAAGAAAGAAAGAAATAAAAGAAAAGAAAAGAAAAGAAAAGAAAGAAAAGAAGGAAGGGAAGAAGGAAGGAAGGGAGGAAGGGAAGAGAAAGAAAGAAAAAGAAAGAAAGAAAGAAAGAAAGAAAGAAAGAAAAGAAAAGAAAAGAAAAAAGAAGGAATTGAAGAAGGAAGGGAGGAAGGAGAGAAAGAGAAAGAAAAGAAAGAAAGAAATAAAAGAAAAGAAAGAAAAGAAGGAAGGGAAGAAGGAAGGAAGGGAGGAAGGGAAGAGAAAGAAAGAAAGAAAGAAAGAAAGAAAGAAAGAAAGAAAGAAAGAAGGGGCTCCTGGGTGGTTCAGTTGGTTGGGGGTCCGACTTCAGCTCAGGTCATGATCTCACAGTCCGTGAGTTCGAGCCCTGCATTGGGCTCTATGCTGACAGCTCAGAGCCTGGAGCCTGCTTCAGATTCTGTGTCTCCCTCTCTCTCTGCCTCTCCCCTGCTCATTCTCTGTCTCTCTCTGTCTGAAAAATAAATGAAAACATTAAAAAAAATTTAAGAAAGAAAAAAAGAAAGAGAAGAAGGAAGGAAGGGAGGGAGGAAGGAGAGAAAGAAAGAAGGAAAGAAGAGAAGGAGAAAGAAAGAAAGAAAGAAAGAAAGAAAGAAGGGAGGAAGGAAGAAAGAGAAGAAGGAGAAAGAAAGAAAGAAAGAAAGAAAGAAAGAAAGAAAGAAAGAAAGAGAAAGAAAGAAAGAAAGAAAGAAAGAAAGAAAGAAAGAAAGAAAGAAATGGGGGCAGGAAAAGCACATCTCTGTACCGCACCTGGCAAGAAGCAAACTTCACTCAGATGGTTCAGCTGACAGCAAAGAAGGGGCCACTTACAAAGTTAAGGGGCAAACAGGGATGTTGGGGCGCCCAGAGACAAGCAGTGCTAAGTAGGGGTGAGGACTCCCGTGCAGAAAGAGTGAGAGGGAGAAATAGTGCACCCTGAGGCGTGTGAGAGGGGACAGCCCGGAAGGACTTGCCAACATAGAATGCGCGGCTCCTGCCAGGGGCAAGGTGCCCAGGGGGTGAGGCAGAGGGGAAGAACACCCGGCCTCTCTTCCTCCCAGCCTTCACCTCTGCTGCCTTTGCCTCCTCTGGGCTGAACCTGCCTGGGAGCATTCTGGCAGAGAGTCCAAGATGCAGGACAGAAGGGTCACCCTCTCACAACCCAGAGCGGAACACACACGGGCAAAGAACAGATTTTAGATGGAAGGCCAGCCAGCACACCTTGCTTTTACTCCCAAATGCCCTTCCAGCTTCTGCCCTGTGTCTCTGTTTTCCAAACTCCTTGGAAGAGTTGTCTACACTCAACTTCTTTACTGCACCTGCTTTCTCCAACCTACTGGCCTAGCTTTGTCTCCATGACAAGGCCTGACAAGCTTCCTACTGGAATTCCTCATTTCCAGCTCTCCAGTGGCCCCCATGTTCCCAAATCTGAAAGACAACCCCTCAAGCAGTCACCACATCCTCCTTCTTTTTTAAACAATTAAAAAAGTTTTTTTCACGTTTATTTGTTTTTGAGAGACGGAAAGAGACAGAGCATGAGCAGGGAAGGGGCAGAGAGAGAGGGAGACACAGAATCCGAAGCAGGCTCCAGGCTCTGAGCTGTCAGCACAGAGTCCGACGCGGGGCTTGAACTCACGAACTACGAGATCATGACCTGAGCCAAAGTCGGACGCTCAACTGACTGAGCCACCCAGGTGCCCCTTTTTTTTTTTTTTTAATTTTTTTAACGTTTATTTATTTTTGAGAGACAGAGAGAGACAGAGCATGAGTAGGGAAGGGGCAGTAAACAATTTTAAATATTTTTATTTATTTTTGAGGGAGGGAGCAGCAGAGAGAGGGCACAGAGGATCTGAACCAGGCTCCATCCTGACAGCGGAGAGCTGGACGCAGGGCTCAAACCTACAAACCCTGAGATCGTGACCTGAGCTAAAGTCAGACACTTAACCGACTGAGCCACCCAGGCGCCCCCACATCCTCCTTGAAACAGTTCTCTTGGCTTCCTTGCCCCTAAGACCTTTGCGTTTCCTCCTACCTCTCCGAATGCTATTTTTTGGTCTTCCTTTTGCCCGCCTCTCATCCTCTACACCGGCTTGCTCCAGATCTCTGTCCAGGACCCAGGAGGACTGTCACCTTCGTGCCTGCTCTCCAGCTGTCCAGACGCATGGCGTCTCTTACCCTTCAGCTCTCAGCTCAAATGCCACCTGCCCACAGAGGCTTCCCCTGGCCACACTCTCCAGAGCCGCCCCCTCCCACCCCTTGCCATTGTGTCACGCTGCCCTGTTTGTGCCCTTCCTTGGCCTTATCGCTATTTATCAGCCTGGCTGTTTTATGGATTTGTTTCCTTCTTTATCCAGTAGTGTGCCCGTCCCTAAATCCTTAGCACTTACAACAGTACATGGTACATAGTAGGTGCTAAGTAAATCGTTGTTGCACGAATCACCGGGAACTTTGCAAACGTCACAAAACAAGGAAAGGTCAATAATTGAAGAATACTGTTTTGCTTTTGCAAGACTGAATTTCCTGATACCCTATTGGATCCTTTGAAAGAAACTCCCCTTCCTATTAAATGTATACTCACGTATATTACACGTCTATGTGAAAATAACCTGAGCAGAGAATCTGGCAATGCAGATCGGGAAGTAGAGGAGGCCCCATATTATTGACATCTAGTTCCAGAAAGGGAAGACTCAGAATGAGATCATCTCTTTGACCCGAGTCTGGCTGTCGCCTGCGTGAGGCAGCATGAGGAACGGTCAAGGGCCAGGTCAAGGGCCAGCAATGTGGGATGAGGCTAACCTGAGTTTAAATTCCATTTCTACCCCTCATTCATAATGTGACCTTAGCCAAGTCACTTTATCTCTCTGAGTTCCTAACTTCTCCTGTGTAAATGGCCCGGGTAGGGCTGTCACAGGGATTAAGTGATCAGAGCATGTAAAGCCTTCAGCCTCTGAGTCTGGCACATGGGAGCACTCTGTATTAGTTCCAATCATTCCCACAGCTTCTCTGATACGATTTTCCAATTCCAGAATCCTCTCACCCATCGCCCCCTGCAAAAGGGAGCAATGAACATGAAATGAGGAGGCGAGGGCTGGCAGCTGTTTCTGGCAGGTTGTTTGAAAGGTGGTGGGAAATATGGGACGCGGGTGGCTCGGTCGGTTGAGCATCAGGCTCCGGCTCAGGTCATGATCTCGCAGTTTGTGAGTTCAAGCCCTGTATCAGGCTGTCTGCTGTCAGCTCAGAGTGTGCTTTGGGTCCCCTGTCCCCCTGTCTCTCTGCTCCTCCCCTACTCATGCTCTCTCTCTCTCTCAAAAAAAAAAAAAAAAAAAAAGGTGGCAGGAAATGACTAGAAATTAAAGATAATGTAATGTCCTTTCTGGGGTCAAAGCATTGAAAGATCATGGTGCCCATGCCCACTAATATGAGCCAAAATAAAAATAAGACCCCAAAACATAAAATCTGCACATATGCTAAAATGAAAATGGCTTTTTTTCTCCTAGATATTCTTTTCTTTTTTTTTAATTTTTTTTTTTAACGTTTATTTATTTTTGAGACAGAGAGAGACAGAGCATGAATGGGGAAGGGGCAGAGAGAGAGGGAGACACAGAATCGGAAGCAGGCCCCAGGCTCCGAGCCATCAGCCCAGAGCCCGATGCGGGGCTTGAACTCACGGACCGCGAGATCGTGACCTGAGCTGAAGTTGGACGCTTAACTGACTAAACCACCCAGGCGCCCCTATTCTTTTCTTTTTAAGTGAGAGAGAGAGAATGTGAGCAGGAGACAGAGACAGAGGGGAAGAGAGAGAGAGAGAGAGAGAGAGAGAGAGAGAGAGAACCTTAAGCACGCTCCACACTCAGCGAGGAGCTCGATCCCACGACCCTGGGATCATGACCTGAGCCGAAATCAGTCGTCTGATGCTCAACTGACTGAGCCACCCAGGCGCCCCTCCTTAGATTTTTTAATTGTGCAATTCTAGATAAATTCCATGAAGCTGAGCTCTTCATTTTCCAATGCCCTTGCTGCGTTGCCTGCCTCCAGGTAATCCAGCACAAAGCTGATGCCAGGTTCAGATTCCTAGGACCCGAGTGCCACGAGATATCACCCACACCCGTAATAGAATTAAGGGTAATGATAATGCACTGCCTTTTCTATTGCCCCATTGTTTTTGAAGAGCCTCAGGGTCCTTTCACCTAATATTAGCTTGCTTGAAGTCCACATCTTCCAGATGGGGTTGGTAGCTCCTTGGGTTTAAACCCAGAGAAATTGGGGCGCCTGGGTGGCTCAGTCGGTTGGGCGTCCGACTTCGGCTCAGGTCACGATCTCGCAGTTCGTGGGTTTCAGCCCCGCGTCGGGCTCTGTGCTGACCGCTCAGAGCCTGGAGCCTGTTTCAGATTCTGTGTCTCCCTCTCTCTGACCCTCCCCCATTCATGCTCTGTCTCTCTCTGTCTCAAAAATGAATAAATGTTAAAAAAAATTAAAAATAAAATAAACCCAGAGAAATTAAGTGACTGTCAGGGGTCGCCCCCACAGTCACAGAATAACCAAAATGTAGCCTCGGCTCCTGGACCTACCAAATCACAAGCCAAATGATCTTCAAATGACTCTTCGCCTAGCGACCCCCCGCTCACCTTTTACTCATACAGTCCTGCTCACAACTCAGGACTCAGGACTCCGGTGTGACCTCTTACCAGAAGCCCCCCCCCCCCCCCCGCCCCCTCCAGGCTGGCCCTGCTCACTTCCTCCAAGCTGCCGAAGTCCTGTGCCGGGCATCACAGGGCATCCCGGCCTCAAAACACTGTTTCCGCATCTGTTTCCTCATCTGCCTCCCGCCCTGGGCCGTGAGCAACCTGAGGGAAGCCATCTTTGCTCGTGACTCGGCGCTCCAAAAGGTTTGGGGTTCCTCACTGAACCAAATGAGCCAATTTAATTCGTATAAAGATGTGTGTCGAGCTGGATTTCATAGCCTGGGAGGACTTGTTTCATCAGAAATTGAGGCGGCGCTAACCTAGTCCCAGGCAGAAGATGGACTTGGAAAGGGTCTCTTTTGCCACCTGCACCCACCCACCCTGGTAACTGTGGTCCCTGAACTACCACGGTTTGAGAAGAATCCATTGTCTTCGACTGATATTCCCCTAGATGGATGGCTGGGTGGATAAGGGCCTAGAGGGAAGGGGGCTGCTGAGAGGTATAGTTCCCAGTTATTTACATACTTTCAACTACTCTCCCCATTCTATGGAGGCTAGCCCACACCTGTTCCCTATGGCCTTAGCATCTGAGGAGGCTTTAAGGCTCAACAGTATAAAATGAGGTCACATTTCTCGGGGCGCCTGGGTGGCTCAATTGGTTAAGCGCTGACTTCGGCTCAGGTCATGATCTCGCGGTCCGTGAGTTCGAGCCCCGCGTCGGGCTCTGTGCTGACCGCTCAGAGCCTGGAGCCTGTTTCAGATTCTGTGTGTGTCTCTTTCTCTGACCCTCCCCTGTTCATGCTCTGTCTCTCTCTGTCTCAAAAATAAATAAACATTTAAAAAATAAATAAAATGAGGTCACATTTCTATCAAATAACACAATTACAAGGACTTGAAACACTCACCCTCCTCAGTTTTTTTTTAATGTTTACTTGTTGGGAGAAAGAGG
Organism: Panthera onca; assembly: GCF_046562875.1. Taxonomy (NCBI): domain Eukaryota; kingdom Metazoa; phylum Chordata; class Mammalia; order Carnivora; family Felidae; genus Panthera; species Panthera onca. The sequence goes on from NC_138352.1 coordinate 36,142,607, forward strand.
GAGAGAGAGAATCCCAAACAGGCTCCACGCGGTCAGCACAGAGCCCGACATAGGGCTCAGTCTCACAAACGGTGAGATCCTGACCTGAGCAGAAATCAAGAGTCAGACGCTTAACTGACTGAGCCACCCTGGTGCCCCTGCACTTACTCTCCCTACAGTTATTCTCACAGTCTTCAGCCAGGCCCTGTCCCTAAGGGTGTCTAGGCCTCCCCTTTGGGAGCTAAGCCTGTCGACAAAACTGCTGGGTCTGTGATGTATCTCCATCAGCCCCGGGTGCCAGGAGCCCAGATGACCTAGTGGAGACAGGCTCCAGACCTCCCCCCATCAATGCTCTCACCTCCTAGCTCAGACCAGTGGGTCAGGTTTAGCAATTCTTTACAAGGTTCAGAGAGAAGGTGCAGATTTTTAGCTAACCTTTACGGAGCACTCACACACACACACACACACACACACACACACAGCCCAATATGACATGAGAAAAGAAAAAATTTGACGCATTTGGCTTCTTTAAAATTCAAAAGTTTTGAGCCCCCCCCCCACCCAAAGACAACGTTAAGAAAAGACAAGCCCTAAACTGGGAGAAAATATTTGCATTTACTTTTACTCCCTCGCCCAAATCTGCTAGAACTACAGTAAAGGGATGTTTTTTTCCCCCTCCAGTAAAGGAGACAACAGGTATAAAATCTTGGAAGCTGGGAAGCTGATAGAGCAGTGGTAAGGGATTTAGGGAAGCTGAGAAGCAACCAGACAGAAAAAAAAAAATGAGGCAATAATGAACTCCAGAGAAAACAAAATGGCTCAGGAAAGGAAACGTAATCGTAATTTGTTACCATTCCGCTCAGCTATGATCAGCATGTCACCACAGTCATAACAGTGTAAGTACTGATGGTTAATCTAAGGAAAATTAGAATATAATGGGACTGGGAGGATGGAAAGAGCTGTCTTCGTGGTGGACAATGAGGGAAAGATACATGGCCAAGTCCTCATTTTGCACAGTGTAAAGTCAATAAATGATCCTAAAACTGAAAAATCATGCAGCAATCACACAAGCTTGTTATTTTAAGCTGTAGAGGAAAAATATTCCAAAAAATCAATTACAAAGGTAAAATATTTGCTACAGGGGACCCGGGCAATAGTTAGGAAACCTCAGTTTTTCATATTGACTCTTGTTTATTATTTGGGCAAACACGTTTATAGTCTGGGCAAACACGCCTTTTCACAATTAAAAACTCTGCAGGGGTACCTGGGTGGCTCAGTCGGTTAAACGTCCAACTCTTGATCTGGGCTCGGGTCATGACCTCATGGTTCATGGGTTTGCGCTCCGAGTTGGGCTCTGCACCGATAGCTTGGAACCTGCTTGGGATTCTTTCTCTCTCTCTCTCTCTCTCTCTCTCTCTCTCTCTTTCTGCCCCTCCTCAATCTGCTCTCTTTCTCTCTCAAAATAAACTTAAAAAAAACAAAAGATGCTAAATCAGAAATGTCTCTGCTTCCGTTTTTTGAGGCTAAAGTGTCCCTGAAGGACTTGTATCAGAACAAACGAATAGGCCCCCCAGAGATGACTTTAAGTCCCCTTTTGCAAAACAGGGACCCCGGCTGGCCCTGCAGTTAGTTGACTTCTTCAGCAAGATTTCTGAGTTCTTAGGTGAGATGTGGCCACAGTTGTGGCCTGATATGCTGTGTGTCCCTGAGATTAGAACAAGAGGACACAGGTTAGGTCTCCAAGGCTGTCTGCCTTTGCTCCATTCATTCATTCATTTGGTCAACAGATTTATATTAAGTATTTAGCACGTTTCACTCTCAGCACAGGGCTGGGCCCCCTGTGTGGAAAGGGACAGATGTGGTCCCTGCCCTCCTGGAGATAACGTTCCCGTGGGAGAAGACAGACAATAAATAAGGCAACAATAGAGCACCAGACCCACTCAGATAGAGAGAAGTGCTTTGGAGAAAAGAATACACAACGATTTGGGAGATTTACGTGGGCGTGAATTCAGACAGGACCGCCCAACAGGTGGTGTTTGATCTGAGCAGTGCGTGACAAGGGGCCACCACGTGGAAAGTATGGGGGTTGGTGGGGGGGGCAGCACACGCACAGCCCCTGAGGCAGGAACCAGCTGGGCACGCGGGGACTTCTTGGAGTCCAGAAGCTAGGGCATTGCGGCAGACTGGTTTTTCGAGTGCAGTGGGCAGTGTGGGAGGAGGGCTGTGAGCAGGGGTGAGGAGCCCTCCCACAGCTTGGTCCCCACAGAGGCCAGCGTTCTTGAAACAGGAAAACAGAGCCCTAAGAGCAAGAATAGAAGGCGGGGGTAGTTGGAAGGTGACTGAGAGAGAGGAGATGGTCACTTTGAGGCACCGGCTATGCTAACAGACACCGGCCGGGCCGTCTACAAAAACAGAGCTCTGACCTACAGCCTGCAGCGACCAGCCCAGGAAGGGAAACCACAACCCCTGCAGCAATCAGCCCAAAATGGCTGGGACTTGATCAGCAACTGCCAGCTTCCCTCATTCTCACCCCTGCTTCCGATTTAGGACCAAACACTGAAAGCCAGATAGCCACCCCTCACCCGTCACACGGGATGCCCCACGTCTATCAGCCCCCGGCCAGCTTCCCCTGCCAACAGCTTCCCTTCTGGGCTCCCCCTTCCCACTCGAAGCCGTCCCCCCACCCCCGCTCCCGCCCCCACCCCCGCCCCCACCCCCTCCCGCCACTGAGGTTCTGCCGAACACGTGGGCTGGCTCCCACGTGGAAAGCTCTGAATGTGTTTGTTCTTCACTCATTTCTGAACTTCAGACAAGGGGCAGCAAGGGTCACTGGAGACAAGGAACAATCCGAGGTGGATTTTGGAGACGAAACAGGCCCATGTGGCTGAGGAACCCGAAGGGGTGGAGGGCTCCGGGGAAGGAAAGAGGGAAGTCGAGGAGACTCCCTGGGCGGCTGGGGCACCATTTATCGAGGTGAAGGCTGGAGGAGGAGCTGGAGAGTGAGGTTGGCTACAAGTCGGAAGTTGGGGTTTCGATGTGTTGAGTCCGAGATGCCCATTAGACGTTGGTGCCCGGAATTCTGCATCTGCGCCCGTGGCCCGAGGGGACCCAGCAAGAGGGAAGATGTGAGAAGGGGCCCCAGGAAGATGGTTTTTATAGCCAGGAGCGTGGATGAGATCACAGAGGGAGACAGGAAGAGACCGGAAGCAGGGTTGAGCCCCGGAGACTCCCATGGTCAGAGGTGGGTGGAGGACGGGGGTCCGTGGAGACCGGGAGGAGCTGCCAGCGTGAACCGCAGAGTGAACCCCGCACTGCTCGGCACGGTGCTGGCGCCCTGGGCCACCTGCCGCCGCCTTCCCCCGGGGCCTCATCTCATCCCGCCGGCCTCCTTTGGACCAATGTATTTCCCCAGGTGCGCCTTCTTGCTTCAGACCTTTGCATGTGCTAGTTCGTCTCTAGGATCTCAAAAATAAGGTAGATTCGTTATCAATAACTCAAACACAGTGGCCACGTACGACGTAGAAAGTAAAAGCTGCCCATCGATCCCGCGTTAATGAACTTTTGGGCTAAATCCTTCAGGATGTGTTTTCTGGGCAATCACTAGCGTCCTCTCTCTCTCGTACACACATACGGGCAATATCCCCACCACCCCCGAAAATGGGAAATGCTTGTTTAAAATGTGCTTTTTCGGGGCCCATGGGTGGCTCAGTGGGTTAAGTGTCTGACTCTTGATTTCAGCTCGGGTCACGATCTCACAGTTTGTGAGTTCAAGCCCTGCATCAGGCTCCTGTGCTAACAGTTGGGAGCCTGCTTGGGATTCTTTCTCTCTCTCTCTCTCTCTCCCTCCCTCTCTCTGCCCCTTCTCTCTCTCCCAAAATAAAGAAATTAAATAAATACACAAAACTTGCTTTTTCCTCGTAATACAGCATGACTCTTCCCACATCAGCACCTAGAGAGATGGCTCATTCCTCAAAACAGGTGTTTAGATTTCATTGTATGGATTGATCACAACTGAACCATTTCCCACGGATGAAGCCTTGCCCCCTTTCTTTTTCGAAATGACAAGGTGGCAACGCTCTACTTTGTGCATGCTGTGCAAACTCGTGCCCTTGGACAAATTCCTAGAAGTGAGACTGTGAGGTCAAAAGAGGTGAACGCTGTTAATTCAATAGATGTTACCAAACTGCTGTTCAAAGAGCTCATGACAATTCTTGCCAATAAATGTGAATGAAATTCCTGTTTATTCACATTCTTGCCGAGACTGGGTATTGCCAATCATTTTAACTTGGTCAAGTCTGATAGAAAGATTATATTGTATTGTTGTTTAATTTGCATTTCCTAGAATATAAATAAGGTTTCTCATAGCTTATCATATTCTTTTGCCCGTTTCTCTGTGGGTTTTTTGTCCTTTTGATTTGTAAGCCTTCTTGGTATATTCCAAGAATCAGCCTCCTGTCTTATATAGATGTTACAAATATTCTGTATTGATTTGTTTTTCTTTGTTTATCTTTATTTTTGCTTAATAGAGGTTTAAGAATTTTAGGTGGGGGTGCCTGAGTGGCTCAGTCAGATGGGCATCTGACTCATGGTTTCAGCTCAGGTCATGATCCCAGGGTCACGGATCGAGCCTGGAGTCAGGCTCCTCGCTGAGCGTTGAGCCTGCTTGGGATTCTCTCTCTTTCTTCCTCTGCCCCTCCCCCTCCTCTAAAAAAAAAAATTAAAGGAAGAACTTTATGTGATGACGTGTAGTAACTTCTTTTTTCATCTATTGTGTGTTATGCTTTTAGCAGCCCCCAACAGTCCAAAATTATTTTCTAAAACCTCTTTTTTTCTAGAGCTTTCTTGGTTTTATTTACTTGCATGTAAACATCTTTGAAACATCTGGAATTATTTTGGTGTTGAGAAGCAGGGACCCGGTTTCTCTCAGTAAATATTTATTGAATGAATGTATGAGCAGGAGGGACATCCTTCAGCCCTAAGTAAAGTTGATGGCCTCCTAAGGGTTTAGATCAGATGGTTAATAAAGTTACTTATTCAACAAATGTTTCTAAACCATGCGCCCGTGTGGTGGCATGTGTGTGACTCTCGCAGTCCATGGAGGAAACAGACATCCGCCTGAAAGCACAAGTGGATGTAAAACTTACAAAGGAGACATGCGCTCTCGGAGAGCATGTGATCAAGAAGGCTGCCCTAGCCTGGGAGGTCAAGGAAGGTGTCTCTGGTTAGGGAAGCTTCTTGGGACACTCTCGGGACCGGCACCCAAGGGTGGGTGAAAACAGCGGGACCGGGCAGAGGGAGAAAACTACGTTGCAGCCTCAGCAAAGGTCTCAGCTGCTCCCAGGGAGCTCTGGGGTGGAGATGCCTCTTCAGAGGCGCTCTGAATGAAGACAAAGTGTCTGGGACTTCATTCCCCATTCCTCCTTTCCTCCAATGCGCTAGGCAGTGAACGAAGGCTGCCCCTAGGCAGCTCCCGGAGAGACCCCTCTGTGAGTGTTGGCCTCCAGCTCTCCCGGTGGCTGGCAGAATGAGGGCCTGGGTCCTGAAAAGGACTTATGGGTGACACACCACACCACCCACTCCAGAAGTCCTCCCTAAGAAATGGGGGTGACCCTTGGGTACTGACGGATGAATAGGAGTTCGCCAGGCACAGAGAATGGGGGCTTCCTCCAGGGGACACATGCTTTCTCCAGCACGGTGCCCTGCCACCAAAGAGGGGAGACCGATTAGACGGCTAGTGGGTGAACAGGGTTCGTCAAATACATTCAAATCTAGACATGCACATACAAAAAATTAGGAAGACAGAAAAGGCAAGACTAACAGCGCCAGCCAGCCCTCAGAGACAACTCCTATTAACGTTTTAACGTATATCTTCTCTGTCTTGCTCCTCTGCATAGTTTATTAAAATGCTAGGATTTTACTGTAGATGTGATTTGATTTTCTGCTTTGTTTCCTACAAAGTTTTTCCTATGCCTTTACTCTTTCTAATCACAAAAGCAGTAGCTGCCAATGACACACAACTCAGAAAGCACAACTTTTAAAAAGAAAATTAAGAATTTCCAAGGTCTCTCCTCCCCAGCTTCACCCATCCGTTGATATCATCCAGATTCTTTGTTAAGCTGTATTTGTAGCTTGCTTCTTAAAGAATGAGCCTTTAAACCATCACTTATCTGTCTCCTTTGAGATCCCTAGGCCAAGAGTCCGGGAGCCCAGGGCTCAGTTCTAGGTCAGACATTAACACTTGTTAAGTCTCTCCTCTCCCCTCCCCTTCTCCCCTGCTGAATTGTGCCTAAGGGTTAAATCTTTCCAGTCTAGACTTAACTATAATCAGCAAGGGTGGTGGCCAGCAGGCCCCAGGACTGAAGGTTGCGGGTGGGGGTGGGGTGGGAGAGAAGGACCTGAAAAGAGGCCTGGCCACCCTGGGAAGGTTTTGCCTGGGGAAGGGGCAAGGCCCCAGAGCTGTTTATGTTCCCTGGAGTTTCCCATTACCTCCTTGCAATTCCCCCAGTGTCCCAGGCTGTCTTTGGCCCAACCCAGTCCTCTGCCCGGGTCTCTTCCCTTCTCCTGATCCAGCTTGGTTAACTCTTACTGATCCTCCAGAATTCAGCTCCAGGACACCTCTTCCTGGGAGCCTTCCCGGTTTGCCCAGGAGGAATTGGACTCCCCTCTGGCCTCTCAGAACCTTGCACACTTCACAGCACTTATCACAGGACACTGTGGGCGCTTCTTTGGTGACCTCCCACCTAGGCTTCCCCCGAAATGGTGGGCTCTGTGAGGGCAGGGACCCGGCCTCACTCATCGGGTATCCCAGGTGCCAGGCTGCCTTCAAAGAAGTCAGTTCACAAGGCCTCTGAGAGGGAAGTCCCTGGGTGTCCCCAAATTATTCCTCATTGGCAGAGCAACTTCTTCTAGGATGGCAGGCTCCCTCACTTTGTCCTCAGAAAAGCACCCCAACCACTTCTGGGTCCTTCCTTTGCTCGCTTCGCCTGCTTCTGTTTCCCATTTCCTGGAGCAGGGCTTCAGAGAAGCAGAGGAAGGATTCGTTTTCTCTGAGTTGGGGGATGGCCTATATCTGTAGGGTGAAAGTCAAGGCCTCTTTCAAAGGATGGAGAAGCTGCATTAGACTCTGGGCTAGGCAGCTACCTCTCCCCCTGCTGTGTCTTGGAAGGACTTCGAAAAATGAGTTTAGTTGGCAATGAAGGTGAACCAGCCACAGTAACACCCAGACAGACAGATGGCCGGAGCGGTGCTGTCCTCTCTCCTGTAAAAGCTTTGCATCCAAGACCAGCCTACAAGTGTAGTAGGGAGGGAGCTCCCCCTGCCCCTCCCCCCCCCCCCCCCCCCCGGGAAGGGTAACAGTCACACAGAGGTTGGGTGGACCCCTGTTAGGAATGCCTTTACGGGATCTCCAGAAAGAACTAGACCAGATATCCTTTGACAGTCCTCTAACTCACAGAGTTGATGATTCAGGTAGGAGGAGAGTCTGAAACAGAGGGAGGTTTAAAGAACACCAATCCTAGGGTGCCCGGGTGGCTCAGTTGGATGCGCCTCTGACCATTAATTTTGGCTCAGATCGTGATCTCACGGTAATGGAATTGAGCCCTCTCAGCTGGGAGCCTGCTTGGGATTCTCTCTCTCTCTCTCTCTCTCTCTCTGTCTCCTCTTTCTCTCTCTGCCCCTGCCCCACTTGTGCATGCTCACTCTCTCTCTCACTCTCTGTCTCAAAATGAATAAATAAACACACCAATCCCTTGGGGTCTAGGGGGTAAAATTAGGAGAAAACAGAGCAGAGATAAGAGGGACCTGACTGGGGCCCCAGTAAAGCCATGCCGAGTTGGGAGCAGAGGGGTCCCCTTCCACAACCTCTTGGTGAGGCCCAAGGATCCGGGGGCAGGGCAGGGGGAGGGCACAGACACCAGCAGGCCACAGCTGGCGGGGGCGGGGACGGAGGCAGGGGCTCCCAAGGTAGAGTCCAGGGAAAACAGACAAGGGCAGAGGGCACGCTGCATCCTAATGCTCTGCTCAATGACTGCATACAACGGACAGTTAATCAAGCTGGAAATTACAAACAAAACCTTGAAGTGCCGCTTCCTGGAAAGAGCTCCCACTTCCCACCAGAGTGCAGTCCTTGAACGATTGTAGTTCCGTCGCTCTTGAATTAAGACCACAAACCTTAGTGTAGCTTTCAGGCCCTGCGTGATCTGGCCCGTGGCCACTCCCCGTTCTAAAGTTGCTCGGCTGAGGGCCCGGCTTCCTCCAGACCCCAAATGTTTTTAAATGACTATGTCACTTAACATCTAAGTCCCCTGCTAGACTGTAAGCTCTGTGGAGGTAGGGGATGTGTCTGTCTTGTTCAGCACCATCCCCCCAGCATCTAACCCAGAGCCCGGCATGGAAGAAAGGAAGGAAAGAAGGAATGGAGGGAAGGGGGGAGGCAGGGAGGGAGGGAGGAAGGGAGGGAAGGAGAAAAGTCCCCGAGAAACACAGCATTCTCAGCAATTGAAAAATGATGGAACACGAAACATGATTAATTAAATCAGGCACATAAATAGAGGGCCATATGTCAAGGTTCTATTTGTTCTATGACAGCGTAAAACCTGCACATTTTTCATCAGGATGGAAATAACAAACACAAAACCACACGTGCCATCTCCTAGTGAGACCTTCTGCTTTTTCCATTGGAGTCAGTCCCTCCCTGAATTCAGTCCAGGCAGGAGGAGCGGGCGGTCCCCACCTACAGCCCAACTTGGTCTGGATCCAGAAGCTGGGACCCAGAAGCCAAGCTGAAGGCCTGTAACCAAAGGCAAGATCAGGTATAGATTAATTATCTCCTCCACGCCAAGTACGGGACTTGACGGTTGACTTGTTTAGTCCTCAAAGTCTGTGAGGTAGGAACTGTTACCCTCCTTTTACAGGTGAGAAAACTGAGCTTCCAATGGGTTGAGGAATTTGATTAATGTCACAGTTCTGGGGGTGCCTGGCTGTCTCAGTCGGTGGAGTATATGACTCTTGATCTTGGGGTTGTGAGTTCAAGCCCCACACTGGGCCAGGAGCCTACTTAAAAAATAAAAAATATTGTAAAAAAAAAAAAAAAAAAAAAAAAAAAAAATATATATATATATATATATATATATATATATATCACACAGTTCTGTCCCTGGATCCACCTGACCCCAACAGCCACGCTCTTTTCTCCCTGTAGCTTCTCTGACCAAGAGGGAGAGGCACCGGCAGCGGCTGTGGGCACAGCAGCTAAGGCTTCAGAAGTCTAAGCTTCCATGGGCAACATTTGCTGGTTTGGTCTGTGTCGTAGCCTCCCCCTTTCTGGAACGCAGCCCTCTTTCCAGCAGGAAATTCCTTCTGTGTGCCGCTGGTGAGCTGGCCCTGCCCTTTCTTTGCCCAGCTTCCAAAGGTAGACATTCCCCAGTTAGAATACTCATTCCCACCTTCAGAACTACCGGTTCTGGAACACACACATGATCCGACAGGGCCGGTCAGAGGTCCTTCCTGAGTCTGGGGGCTGAATCTACCGGGAAAGAGCATCTTTTTCACGGAGGTGCCAAGTAAGTAGGAAAACAGAATTGGGGCTGCCCTGGGACATCTGTCTTGCCACATGAAGAGGGTCTGCTGAGGACTCCAACCAACAGAGGGAGGGAAGCAGAAAAGAGACAGACAGAGAATGCCCTGAAGACCTTGTTGGAGCTCTGGATCCAGCCACGCCTGGGCTGCCCTTCGAATTCCCAGATACATTCTTTTTCTCTTGAGCAGGTGCAAACTGGAGAAGAGTAGACACGCCAGGATGGAGAAGGTAAGAGGGTGGACCAGGAACCCAGCAAGGCCCAGAACCATCCAAACAGGACGGAAGAGTCTTCCAACCGAATGTGGCTCCATCCTTGTCACCCACGTGACAAGCCTGCCATGTGACTCTGTACCCACGCTGTCCTTCTCTGATCTCGGGCATGCCATCTGCAGAGGGATGTACCAATGAGCAGAACCACACCAGAGACTGCTTGTTCCTGGGAAAACACAGAGAAATGGGAAATTTTCCAGTGAAATCAATACAAAGAGATCTTTCCTGGTCTGGAGAGGGAGGAGGGACCGAGCTTTTACTGTGTACCACGTGGGTGTCAGGCCTTACCTGCTTCACTGCAAGCTAGCGGGGCACCTGGGTGGCTCAGTTGGTTGAGCGTCCGACTCTGGATTTCGGCTCGGGTCATGATCTCACGGTTCGTGAGATTGTGCCCCGCATTGGGCTCTGTGCTGACAGCACAGAGAATGCTTGGGATTGTCTCCCTTCCTCTCTCTCTGCCCCTCCCCGGCTCTCGTGCTCTTTCTTAAAATAAATAAACTTAAAAAAAAATGCAAGCTACTAAACTGAAGGTAGGGATTCTGTGCTTAAGACTCAATGCACATCACTCACTCAAATAGGAAATATTTACGAATGAATGAAACATATTTCCCAGTTAATTCTCAGAGTGGACCAGGATGGCCATAAAAGACTGCCTTGAATGTACAGAGAATGGTGTTATCTTTAGGAACCAGATCCCCCACCCTGCTTGGTATATAGACCTGGACTGGACTGCTTTGAAAATTGTTTGTTTGTTTTAAATGTTTATTTATTTTTTAGAGAGAGAGAGCACGCGCATGAGTGGGGGAGGGGCAGAGAGGGGGAAAGAAAGAATCCCAAGCAGGCTCCACACTGTCAGTGCAGAGCCTGATGCAGGGCTTGAACTCACAAACTGTGGGATCATGACCTGAGCCCAAGTTGGATGCTTAACCGACTGAGCCACCCAGGAGCCCCGAAAATTGTTTGTTTTGGGGGAGAAGAATCTACAGCGTATATGCGTGTGTGAGTGTGTAAGCATGTGGGCGTGGCATGCATGTGGCGCAAACAATGTGTGTCTGTGTGTGTTTACTGTCTAGGAGAGTCCCCAGGGATCAGGCCCATATCTGCAGGTAGGAGGCTGAGGCCTATCTTCATTTCCTGTTGGTGACAAAGCCTTCAGGACTGGGTGGGGAGCGCTGAGCACCCCCTAGCCTATCGTACTGAGCCTCTCTCATACCATTCCAGAAAAAGGGAGCCATCAGGCTTTGGTCACATATGGTTACAGACACCTGGATTCCCCTACCTTATCATGGGAGGAGTAGAGCTGTTTCTTTTTTTCTTCTTCTTCTTTTTTTAATGTTTATTCATTTTTGAGAGACAGAGCATTAGCAGAGAAGGGGCAGAGAGAAAGGGAGACACAGAATCTGAAGCAGGCTCCAGGCTCTGAGCTGTCAGCACAGAGCCTGACACGGGGCTCGAACCCACGAACCGCGAGATCTTGACCTGAGCCAAAGTCAGACACTTAACCAACCGAGTCACCCAGGCGCCCCCGAGTTTCATTTCTTCAAGCAGCCAGGCAGCCCCTCCACTTGCCATCCTAGACAAGGGCACATCTATGGGTAGATAATGTAGACCCGGAGCAGAGAGAGGTTAGAGGTTCTACGTCTCTATCTGGGGAGGAGGGAAAAGGGCAGATGCCCAAGAGGATGACAGAGGCTAACAGCAGGGCTGGGGCTGGGACTCTGGCGAGGCTCCCCCTGGAGCGGTCATTGTCAGCGTCAGGGTTTAAGTATGTTTCTCCAACCTGCAGTTCCCTCCCACTCTTGACAAGCCTCAGTAATGCTGAGTTGACCAGCCTAGTGGTTGCTGTGGGACAGTAAAGGGCAACCAGTGTCCATGGTTGGAACAGACCCCCAGGGAAGCTGATGGCCTTCCCCACACTGCCTCCTTCTTGAGGCCTGTGGGACAGCACAGCACCATTTCCAGGGACGCTAGCAGCCAAGTGAGAGAAGTCCGCGTGAAGGAGAAAGTGACCCTAGGGGGCCAGGTGTCGGTGCAGTCACAGCCTCCGGCATTGATGGATGGGAACCAGGCAGAGATCACGCCCCTTTCTCCCTAATACTGCAGGCAAACAAGCCTTGAAAGCTGGAGCCTAGATCCCATAACATAAAACCACAGATGAGTCGATCATAAGCTATTTAGCATATTGATCAGGACTCCTTCGGTTGCGGGGGACCTGATTCCCATTACCCTTAGACAAAAAAGAAACATATTGGCTCACATAACCAAGAAATTCAAGGGATTTAGGCATGGCCAGATCTGATGGTGTCATGGGACCCTATATGTCTCCCCTCTCACGTCACCTTGCCTCTGCTTGACTCCGTGCCCCAACAGGATCTTACTCAGTAGTAGAAAAATGGCTCCCAGTGGCTCCAGGTTTACAGGGTCTGAAAAGCTGCCATTCCAGAGAGAGACTCTGTTTCTGAGTCCATGATAAAACTTTCAAAAGGTATAAACTCATGGTGTTCAATATGGAGAGGGTGTGTGTGTGTCCCCCAACCACAATGAACACACTGAGGGCATAGAGCTTGGTTTATAAATGCCCTCTGCACAAAATGGACTTAGAATTCCATAGAGAAATGGCTGGTCCCAAGGCTGAGCCTGGGAAAGTACAAGAGGAACCGAAAATATCTTCTTAAACCAGAAGGCGAGGAGGCACTTAAAGAATGATGGGGACTTGTCAAAAGACCACAGACACAGGCTAGAAGGAGCTGTCACAAGCCAAAAATGGGGAAATTTTGAGCATCAGAATAAACAATGAGAATAAGAGATTATAACCCATTGGAGAAAATAAGAAGCAATGAGTCCATACCGATATAAACAAATAAGTAAACAACTTGATTTAAGGCTTAGTGATTTCGTGCTTAATGAGAGGTGGGATATTTACATGGTCACAAAAATACTTGTTAGTTACAAAGAAAGAAAGTGTAACTTTCCAGTGGACAATCCTGGCCGACATCAACTTAATCGAATGACAATGAACATCACCAGTCACAGGACAAATCAAAATTGTACCACCTGGTAGGATGCCACAAAAGGAAAACAGCTGGGGGCGCCTGGCTGGCTCAGCCAGTAGAGGATGTGACTCTTGATCTCAGGGTTGTGAGTTCGAGCCCCACCCTAGGTGTAGAGATTACTTAAAAATAAATTAAAATCTTAAAAAAAAAAAAAAAAGGGAACAGCTGCTCTTCTGGAATTTTCCCACCAAAGATGCCTAATCTAATCCAAACATAAAGAAACATCAGGCAAGCCCTAATTGAGGAACATTCTACAAAACAAGTGGCCAGTAATCTCAAAGGGATCAAGGTTGTGATAGTCGAGGGAAGGCTAAAGAACTCTTCCGGATTGAAGGAGACTAAATAGTCATGGCAAGTAATTCAATGTGTGATGCAGTTGAAGGGCCTGACTATGCAATGGAAAACAGAGGTGTGAACAGGGGACTAATATGCTGACCACTAAGAGATACTAGCCCAGAAGACTCTCCCTGCTCCCTTTCCCGCCCTGGAGATGAACCGTAGAATACATATAACTCTCCATGAACTTTGCTGGGGAGGAGGGAGGCATGTTGATGATGTAGTGAGGGTGTAGATAAGCTAAGGGTCCCACGCATTTGACATCTGAACACATCACTTGGTTTCCTTTGACAGCACACATACCTTCCCAATCACATAGGAAATTACATTCACATGCAATTTCATGTCAAGGCCACGTACTCCACGTAACTATGAGTTTAGGGCAGTGGAATGAGATCAGAGGAAGGTGCTCACCTTTTTTTAAATGTATTTATTTATCTAAAAATATTTTCTTTCAATGTTTACTTACTTTTGAGAGAGAGAGAGTGAGAGAGAGAGCGGGGGAGGGACAAAGAGGGAGACACAGAGTCCAAAGCAGGCTCCAGGCTCCGAGCTGTCAGCATAGAGGCCGACGCGGGGCTCGAACTCACAGACCGCGAGATGGTGACCTGTGCCGAAGTCAGACGCTCAACCGACTGAGCCACCCAGGCGCCCAGGAAGGTGCTCATCTGATTTAAGGCAACGCACAGGAGAATAAATGTGTGGCATGGAGTCTAAAGTGCAAGTTCCCCGGGATGGAAAATGGCAAATCACTGTGAGTGGAGTAAACGAAAGTGAGTGGACAGACCAACGCCGCTTGGCCCTTCCAGTGCTGATATTGGACCCATCTCAGTGCCTGATTTAGCTGGTAGCACCTCCCAGCTGGCCTCTTGTTACTTCCTCTTATCACCCTCTTCATCCTGAATCACTCACCCTGACCCACCTGACCTACTCCCCAGGTTCCACTGATGACACCAATACCCTCCAGATGGAAGGCTCCACGCGTCTCTCCACCCCCACCGGACCCAGGATTGTCCTCCCAATAGTCCTATTTCAGCATGTCCAACCGGACTCAGGCTCCAGGCTTTCGCTCCCAGTGCAGATCCCGAGAAGACATCTCATATCTAATCATGGACACCCCAAAGTGGGGGGAGGACTCTGCAGTGCAATACAGGTGCAAGGTGGCCATCTTTTACTAAATCTGTAATTTTGAGCAGGAGCCATGAACCCCTCTGGGAATCTGAGAAAAGCTATGGACTCTTTGCCCAGGTAAAAGCACATTCACATACGAATTTGGGGGGTTCCTGCATCTCGTGGAGCCCATCCACAGGAACTAGATTAAGTACATCTGCTTTAAGTAGGAAAGCTTCCTATTTTTCAGAGCCTTTGTTATAGTCCTTGAAACATTCCAATGAGCTGGTGTTTTTCAACCTTAGGCTGATTGGGGGTCTATTCCCCCTTAATTACAGAGGAGTTTATGTTGGGAGAAGACAGATGTAGTGGTAAATAAAGCTTAGGACTTGTCTGGGAGAATAAAGATAAAAAGAATAGCTCAAGTCTCGTGTTTTGCCAGAAGGAGAAGGAACACGGCGTCCTCACGCTCAAGGCTTGTTCTAAACTTAGCCGGCTCCCGTGGTTCCAAAGTTGGCAAAATGAGCCCCCACCATCCTAATAAACACGTCGTGGTGCAGTGACTCACTGAGACGACAGCCGTGTGCGGGACGGGGCTGCTTCCGGTCGGCCACGCAAGGGACCGTGGTGGGCTGGGACCCCCAATGCAGCAGGGCGTCCGATGCAGGGGCGAGGATGGCCTGGGGACCAGCTGCCCTGAAGAGTCAGGCTTACCAGTGGTAGAGCCCAACTTCTCATCCCAGAGAGAAATGAAGACCCAGGGGTTAGGGATCGAGGGGAGGACACACAGCAAGGGAGGGAGCATCATCCTGGCGGCTCCCTCTGATGGCCCTTCACGCCCAGTGAGGGCATAGAAGGAGGCAAACAAGGAGGATGGCATTCCTAGATGCCAAGGGACTTCCCTGTGACCTTAGACTTCTTCTGGACACTAACAGAAAGTGGCTTCTAGAAGGAGAGGCAGGCAGTACTCCTCTGCTCTGCCTGGCCCTGCCGTGGTCAAGCCGACCTGATCAGGCTGTGCTGGAGGCGTGCGGTCAGCTCAAGGTGGCCGCGCTCCTGGAGAGGGTGGCCACTTTGGAAGAGACAGATGGACTTGGGCTTCACAGACGGGCACAGTCACCATCTCCAAAGACCCAGTGGGCTGTCCAGTGTGTCCGACTCCTTCTGCAGAGGCCAAACACCCAGCCCCGGGCTCAGTGGGGTGGGAAGGGGCCCCTGGGGGCCAGTTGGGTGCTGAAGGGGTTCTTGTAGAGGTCAGAAGAGGGTTCACAGATCAGCCAGGAGAAGTTGCATCTGGGAAGCGGAGCAGCCGAAGCGGTCACTCAGCAGCAGGTCTGACAAGTGACCGGAGGCTGGGACAGATGGCCCAGGCCAGGGAGGTGAGGGGCAGGCTGGGAGGCTGGGGATCCAATGGTGCGGGATATCGGACCCGTGTCAGGCAGGGATGTGCAAGCTTGCCCTGGGTGGGGAGTGGCCTCCTGGCACCTGGGGAGGTCAGAGGGCCCAATGAGGCGGGCTCTGCAGGGCAAGGTAGCAGAGGCATTAGTCACATTCCACGATGCCCTCGGGAGAGAACGAAGGCTAGCGGAAGGAGCTGGCAGAAGTCAGTCCAATATGAGGAAGGGCTTCTGCCAGCCACAGCCAGAGCTATTGAGCAATGAAATGGGAGGTGGTGAGCCCCTTGGCACCGGGACGCTTCTAACAGGTCGGCCTGGCGGGGAGAGTAGACGGCAGATTCAAGCGTCCAAGTCCCTTGCAGCCTGAACAGTCTTCAGCCTGGATTCTTCCAGAAGTCTTGTTGGGGGAGAAGAGCAGAACTTGATTTCTCCTTTCCCAAAGTGGGAAAGCGGAAGCCCAGACAGAATGCCGCACCCAAGGTCGCACAGGAAGGCGGCAGAACTGGGAGTGAAACCCTTATCTGCTCCTTCCCAAGCCCCAGACTGTCCCATCTGCTTTCCCAACTGGTGTCCCAGCCTGTGCTATTTTGGGCTGGCTCCCCTGCCAGGACAGAGGGTGCCCATGGGACCAGCCCAGCACTGACAGCTGGCTCCCAAGCAAAGCTGGTAACCGAGCACCCCAGGGCCTGTGCTGCACACTTACCCAGCCCTGACTCTGTCCCTGTGCCACCAGGAGGGAACATACCTGTGCAGGGCATCACTCTGACCCTGGCTCTCTCGGCAAAGAAAATCACATTGACTTCCTCAAGTGGGGAAAAGTTGAAGAATCGCAAGTGAACTTTGTCCTCCAGTCCACCAGGGGGACCCAGTGGGCCTGGCTTAGATCTTTGTTTCCCAAGTAAGTTCCTTAGAACACTAGTTTTTCAAAAAGCAACTCGAGGAAAGACTTTTGTGCTTTGTTTGTGGTAATAGCTTTATTGAGGTAACACTTCTATATCGTACCGTCCACACGCGTAAAGTGCGCTGTACAATTCAATGGCTTTTAGTGTGTTCAGAGAGTTGTGTGACCATCACAACTGATTCTGGAACATTTTCACCATGTCTAGAAGGAAGGCTGAGCCCTTCGGCTCTAATTCCCTATTTCTCTTAGCCCTAGGCAACCGTGATTCTACTGTCTGTCCCTATAGATTTGCCTATTCTGGGCATTTCATATACGTAGATTCGTGAAATGTGTGCTGTTTTTGTGTCCGGCTTCCTCACAGCATAGTGTTTGCAAAGCTGAGCCATGTGGATGAATGTGTCATTCCTTTTTATGGCTGAATAATAACCCATTGTGTGGATGTGCCACATTTTGATTGTGTGTTCATCCGTTGATGGACATTTGAGTTATTTCTACCTTTTGGCTATCACGACTGAGGGAAGATTTTGTATTCAGATAAACTCAGAAAGTGATGCCAGCTCTGTCTCCCTCATGGAGACTCAGAACATCCCTTAGCATATTAAATGCTCTGAGAAGTCCTGCAATAAATTTGCATTTACCTTTCCTTGACCTAGCACTTCCCAGCCTTCCCTCACAGTTCTCCACACGGAGAAATCCCAGGGATTTTTTGCATCAGATGTACACTTGGGGAAACAGCGACCTGACTGAGAGCATCTGCCAGCTGGGAGTCTCAACTGAAAGGAGGCCACGAAAAGTGTTCCAGCCCCTTCCTGAAGCTGCCACTGCAGGCACTGGAAATGCTATGAATCTGAGAAATCCAGCAGATTGGGAGACCTTCCCAAGCCATGGACAGTCCATTCGTTTGCTCCTTTGGTCATTAAACATATGTAGTTTGAGCACCTATGGGGCTAGAGCAGAGGCTTTCGAAATTTATGACGACGAGAAGGAATACATTTCACTTCATGATGCCGTGTTACACACACACACACACACACACACACACACACAGTCATGCAAGTATGCACACATACAGCTGAAAGCGTGTGAAGCAATGCTTTGCCTTCCTGTGTGCAATGCCTTCCATAAGTAACGATTCTATTCTACTTTATTCAAAAAATATACATTAATCCTGAACCACTAAATTGATTTCATGACTCATTGATGGATCATAATCTGCGGTTTATTTTTTTTAAATTTTTTTTTCTTAACGTTTTATTTATTTTTGAGACAGGGAGAGACAGAGCATGAACAGGGGAGGGTCAGAGAGAGGGAGTCACAGAATCTGAAACGGGCTCCAGGCTCTGAGATGTCAGCACAGAGCCCGACGCGGGGCTCGAACTCACGGACCGCGAGATCATGCTCTGAGCCGAAGTCGGCCTCTCAACCGACTGAGCCACCCAGGCGCCCCTAATCTGCGGTTTAAAAGCCACTTAAGGTGACAGACTGGAAGGAATATTTGCAAAACATATCTGACAAAGAGCTGTGGATATACAGATTGGTTAGGGCTTAAAGAAAGGAAACCAAAAAAAAAAAAAAAAAAAAAAAAAAAAAAGGAAGAAGAGGAAAAGAAAGAGGTGCCAGAGCAAGAATCCAATAAAAAATGGGAAAGGGGCACCCGGCTGGCTCAGTCAGTAGAGTGTGTGTGACTCTTGAGCTTAGGGTTGTAGGTTCGAGCCCCATGTTAGACACAGAGATTACTTAAAAAATAAAATCTTGTTTAGAAATGGGCAAAGGAGTTTAACAGGCACTCCCAAAAGAAGAGGGATGAACAGCCAATATGCACATGAGAAGGCAGTGAACATGAGTAGTCATCGGGAGGTGATATGCCATTGCACACCCACGAGAATGGCTAATGTGTAAAAGAAGTGACAATATCAAATGTCAGAGAGGATGCAGAGGAACAGCATTCGTGTGATGTTGGTGGGGATGCAAAATACTCCAGCCACTTTGGAAACAATATGACAGTGCCCTATAAAATTAAACACACACGCACCATATGGCCCAACCATTTCACGTCTAGGTATTTACCCAAGAGAAATTAGCACGTATGTCTGCACAAAGACTAGTACAGTGATGTTCATGGCACCATTATGCATATTAGCCAAAAATGATAATGCAGGGGCGCCTGGGTGGCTCAGTCGGTGAAGCGTCTGATTCTCGACTTCGGCTCAGGTCATGATTTCATGGTTCATGAGTTCGGGCCCCACGTCGGGCTCTGTGCTGACAGCTCAGAGCCTGGAGCCTGCTTCGGATTCTGTGTCTTCCCCTCTCTCGACTCCCCCCCCCCCTCTCAAACACAAATAAACACTAAAAAATTTCAAGAAAATAAGAAACAAACATGGTAATGTCAATGTCCGCCAAAAGATGAACGGATAAACCAGTTGTAGCACATTGGCATGAAGGACTACTGCTCAGCGATAAAAAGAATGAAATATTAACACATGCAATATATATAAATCTGTTACACATTATGCTGAGTATAGTAAGTCAAACATGAGAGATTACAAACAGTAATTTCATTTATATAAAATTATGGAAAAGACAAAGCGATAGTGACATAAGGCAAATCAGTGGCTGCCTGGGGCTAGGAGAGTGACTGCAAAGGGACTCAGGGGACCTTTAGGGGAACCGCCATGTGCCTATAACTGTACATAATTATCCACATCCATCAAGCTCCACACCTAGGATGAGTGAGTTTTATTACCTATAAATTACACTTCAATGAAACTATTTTGAAAACCTGGAAGACAGACTAGATAGGGGAGAGTTGGAAGGGGTGGGAGACGGAGGGGCAGAGGAGGGCTCCGTCGTGAGTCCACGGGCTAAGTAAGGGATGTGCACTGCACCAGAGAGTCATGCGGAGCTGTGCAGGGTTTCGAGCAGGTGGTGTCTTGATCCAATTTGTGTTTAAAGCCGTCACTCAGGCCACTCGGTGGAGAAAGGGTCTGGTGAGAGGAAATTAGGGCCGGAACTGAGGAGGGGTGGGGCTGCTCTGGGAGAGGGCCATTTAAGTGGTAGGAGAGGCTCCAGAGACAGGTTAGAAGGTCTTGGGAGGGAGGCTGGGAAGCCGTGGGGGGCATCTGAATGCATCGGACACTTCTGCCTTAGCAACCAGGGGGACGGGGATGCCTGGGGAGAAAGAGGATGACATCGGGCTGTGACATCTGGCGTCTGAGGAAGTGTTGGGAGGTCAGGGCTTTTATTGGTCCAAGGACTCAGAAGAGTGTTCGCTGAATGCAGTCTTGGGCATCCTGGTTAAGTCCTGGGAGAGAAAGGGCAGCTGGGGGAGGGTGGGAAGGACGGAGAGTTGAAAGCGTGGTCTGGGAGAGTGAGTGGAGGGTGTTGGAAGGGTGAGTGGGAAGGGCTGGAGAGAATATGTCAATGAGACCAGAGGAAGACAGAGGGGGTGTTAGATAGTGGTCAGAAAGGTCAGCTGCCACAGAGCAGAGCCGTCATGGTCACACGGTCGTGGTCATGGGGGAGGAAGCCTGAGATCGGACAGAGGAGCTGGGGCAGGAGCTCGCCTGCAAGAAAGAAGGGGTAGATGGTGAGGAGACGGCAAGGGAGCAGGGGGGGAAGTGAGAGGCAGGCAGCAGAGAGGGTGAGGAGTCCCGGCTCTGGTCTCTCGGTGCGGGCTCCCCTCCCAAACCTTCATGCTGCTGGGAGCAGCAGCAGCTTCTTCTTGGCAACCGGCTCGCCCTTACTCGTGCTTGGATTAACAGCAAATTCTAGTTTCCTTGCCGACTCATTTCCCACCCTTCAGGGAGTCTGGCAGGAGGCCCTGGCTCCTTCCCTGCCCCCTCCTTCCAGGCAAGAGTGAGCTGCAGAAGGTGTGCAGCAGGCTCAGGGAGGCAGCGCCCAGGAAGCAGAGTGAGACCTGGAAGCCGTCCCTACACCACTGCACAGACCTCCGGCGGCCGACCCCCCGAAGGTTTGGGGGGGCTGCCCAGCCAGTCTTGAGGCCCCAGGGGACACCTCTGCAGCCAACAGGAACTCCCAGCCCTGCAGCTGGAAGAACTGCCTGAGAAAAGGGGGAGCTAAGAAAAATGACTCTCTGTTAGTCTTGACTGCTTGCGTGGGGAGGGGCAGGGCCCAGCCCTGGGCCTCCGCCAGGCTCCCTGGAGGGTGGGAAAGGAGTTGGCCTGGAAATTGGAATCTACCATTATCCCAGACGCCAGTAAGGGCAAAACGCTTGCCAAGAAGAGGCTGCTTCTGCTCCAAGCATCAAGAAGGTTTGGAAGGGGAGCCCGCACCGAGAGACCAGAGCCGGGACTCTTCACCCTCTCTGCTGCTGTCTGGCGCTGTGACCTTGAACAACCTGCTTACCCAGTCAGGGCTTGGAAATTCCACCCACCGACTCCGGCAGACACACGTTCACTCATGCATGCATTCGTGTTCATTCATTCACTCATTCGCGTTCGTTCATTCATTCATTCATTCATTCGCCCAACAGGCATTTCTCCGCGTCAGCTCCCTTGGACAGAGATGTGCTCTGGGAGGAGTTAAGGCTTTGGAGCGAGAGACCTGAATTCAAATCTCCACCTGCCGCTTGCTAGCCAGGTGACTTTAGGCAAGCTATTTCATTGCTGTGTGCCTCAGTTTCCTCTTCTGCAAAATGGCGGTAAGGATGCCTACCTCAAGGAATCCCACTGTTTTCCCATCTCATGACCAGCCAAGTACATCTTCACACGTATCTCTTCAAGTTCGAGACAGGGGAGTTAACACACATACACTAGACATTAAAAAAAAAAAAGGGGGGGCGCCTGGGTGGCTCCGTCGGTTAAGCGTCCGACTTCAGCTCAGGTCGTGATCTCGCGGTGTGTGGGTTTGAGCCCCGCGTCGGGCTCTGTGCTGACAGCTCAGAGCCTGGAGCCTGTTTCAGATTCTGTGCCTCCCTCTCTCTGACCCTCCCCCGTTCATGCTCTGTCTCTCTCTGTCTCAAAAATAAATAAAGGTTTAAAAAAAAAAAAAAAAAAAAGAACACCAACCTCACAAGGTAGGTATAGGGTCAGGTTAAACTAGACAAATAAGTCTTTAATAAACACCGAACGCAGCAGCTATAGGTACACAGCAAGTGTCAGCCTGATGATGACGACGACGATGATGATGATGGGGACCATGACAACAACGATGATGATGATCTGTGAAGCCCAAGCCTGAGCCTGAAGCATGGAAGGCGTTCAAGAAATTATAGTGATACGGTAGTTACCGTTACTGTGTGTCATTGTGTTCTTATGTTACTGTTATTATGTCGTTGGGTTACTGACATTAACAATCATAACACAACAATATCATCATACATAAGGTGCTTAGGGCTTCCTGAGGTAGCAGCTACTCAAGAAGGCTTTGCTTTTAATACGCTTATTTCAGTGATGGCACCATCATGTGCCCAGCGCCTGACATCTGGTAGGTGCTCAGTGCATGTGAGTCTCCCCATCGGCGGAGACCTCAGAGCATCCGGACCCTGGTGAGGGGTCCCTGGTCATCTAGGATGGACTTGGGCACCCCCGGATACCCAGACCAGGGTGTGTGTGAATCTCAGGGTCCTGTGGAGGTCTCTACCCCGGGGCAGCTCAGGATCTGGATCTCTCTCACAGCTGCTGTCGCTAGAGGAGATGGATCTTTCCAGAAAACCTCAGGTCTAGTTCCAGACCAGCCACTGTCCTCTCACCCCCAACTCCACGTTTCTCAGCCTGGGAGCCGGCTAGACTCTGCTCTCCCTGCCCAATATTTATATTCCCAGCTATTTATAACCCAGCCTTAGTGCAGCCATGGTGGGGCTGAATGGACAGTGAGGAATTGGGCTCCCATCATGTGGGCAGCCCCAGAGGCCCCCGGCACCCAGCAGAACATTTCATTTCCCAAACCATCTCTGTAGCTTTCTTTCTCCTCCCCTGGCTCTGGTCCAGCATCCCTGCGGCTTGGATGACATGGTTTAGTGAGAGGACATTTCACGTGTCCCGATAACTGGTTTGGAGTCGCCTGGGCCGTGGGGTCCTGGTCTGATTGTGGCCTCAAGGTGCTGTGCTTCTCTTCCAAAGCCTCCCCAGCACTAAGGAGGAAGGCGGCCCCTGACGGCTTGCTGTGATGTGGAGGAGTCCCAGATCTGCTACTTACTAGCTGTGTGTCCTTGAACAAGTTACTTAACCTCTCTGAGTCTCCATTTCCTACCCCGTACAATACAAAGAGAGTCCCAACACAGAGCCCCCATCAGGGCCGAGAAAGTGGTTGAGGAGCTCCTGTAGCACAGTGCCTGGCACACAATCGCTGTGTCTCTCTCTTCCTCTTACTCTCCCCAAACGCTGAACCCTGGATCACCCCCAGCCTGGAAACTCTGAATCCGCTCACGGCTCTTCATGCTTTTCCTGGGGTCTGCCATTGAAAAGGGGATCAACGTGAGGAACAGAGCCTTGGCCTCATCTCCGGCTGTCTGGGGGCTCCCTACCTACATTGTCTGAATCGGAGCTGGTCAAGGACAGTAGCACTTCCAGCCTGAGCCTGAGTGACCACAGAAACTCAGGCCCGAGGGGAGGAGGGATGATGGACGGGGCAGAGTGTGGCTGCGTGAGGAACTCTGGAAGCTCACAGGAGAAAATGAGTTCTAAGCGGAGAGTTGGGGCCAGGCCCCATCCAAGGACCTCCTGGCCACTCTGCTGAGATGCGGCCTCCGAGCGGCTTTGTGGCAGCGCTGAGACCTGGCATCGTGAATGTGGATGGGTCTCCCACATGGGGCTCGAGCAGCACCCAAGAGCCTGAGGCTCAGCTGAGGAGCCCAGAAATCCCTGAGGGGCACGGTGAACACAGCACCTGCCATTACCAATGGGGCCGGAACCTGAGAAATCCTGCTCACAGGGCCCGGTCATGGCTGGGTGGCCTGGGAGAGAAGCTTGGCCCAGGCTAAGGGCTAGTGTGTGTTAGGTTTTTCATCACACTTGAACAGGTGGACTCTGTGTGTGTGCCGATACAGGCATGGGTGTGGGGGGGGGGGGGGGAGGGGGGTGGGAGCAGGGGTACGGGACTTAAAATTTACTCCAGATCACTCTGAATCTCCTTAGAGACTCCCACTAGCCTGTGAGCTTTGGAAGGAAAGACTGTATCTAGCCTGTTCGATGCAGTCTCCCGGGGTCCAGTACACAGCCTGGGATGCTCACGAATGAGTGAAAGGACAAAGGAATGAATAAATGATGAGAGATGAAGAGCCGGCCAGACGTGGGCAGAGGAACAAGGCTCAGGAGCCCTTGGCCTGTTGTCCCCACTCCTCCCACCCCTGGCCAAGCCACACCTTGGGATAGTAGAGGCAACTGGTGCAGGGCAAGGAGCTTCCCAGCCCTGCTGCCTACAAGCTGGGTGACCCCCGGCTCGTTTACCGTCTCTGAGCTTCGTGATCCTTAAGGCTGTCTGGGCAGAGAGGTTTTTTCAGGTAAGTAAGTCAGATGGGTAAAAGGGCGTAACATGGCCAGCGCTCGCTGCACGGGCGTTTTCCTTGGCCAGGCAGGGGTGGGTGGGCAGAGACTCACCCTCCCACCGCAGCACCCTGCCCTGCTTTCTCTTCCTGTCGCAAGGCAGCCCCAGCTCCCCAGGACGGGCCGGCAGCCGCTGAGCTGCCTGCCGCCTGCTGGCCCGCAGCCAGGCCCAGAGCAGAACTGAGGGCCGCCCCCCCCCATCCCTGTCATCCCTGCAACAGCCACTTGCTTTCTTCCTGCCTCCCCAGCCCCCACTGCCACCCTCTCTCTGTCCCTACCCTCCTTCCTTCAGTGACTTCCCCGCCTCTCTCTGCCTTCCTTCCAGACACCGTTCCAGCCCACTGGAGAAGAACAGAACAGAAACAAACCTCCTCCTCATCCCTCTTCTATTGTGGCGGTGCTCATGGCCCCCTCCTCATGGGCTCCTGGACGCCTGTCCCCACCACCCCCACCCCCTTCGCTCACAAGGCTCAGCCTGTGAGGGGAATGGGCCTTTCACCTGAG
The DNA here is from genome assembly GCF_046562875.1 of Panthera onca. NCBI lineage: Eukaryota > Metazoa > Chordata > Mammalia > Carnivora > Felidae > Panthera > Panthera onca. Next base: position 36,167,236 of record NC_138352.1, read on the forward strand.
TGAAAATACCACTGATTCAGGGAGCAGAGCTCGGTGGGGAGGGGGCTGGCCTGACCTCCCGGTCCTGCTCCGTATCTCAGGTAGGAGCTAACTCCTTCTGGGATTTGGCTGCCTTTTCCCACAAACATGGACCCACTCACCCATCTCTAGGCTCTGTGCCGCTCAGGCTGAGATGACAAGAGCCCGACCAGGGAGGTCAGCAGTGCCTTCTCAGTAGTACCCTGCGCCCAGGCACCTGTTGCACTCTCTCCAGAAAATACATCACAGAGCATCCCACTGGGGCCAACCCCCTAACTTCAAAGCCGTTGCAGAAAATGTGCAGACAAATAAACAAACATACGAAGAGACAATAAACAAAATCCTCTTCTTCATTTAGATAGAGTTTGTGCGAAGGGCGGGTCAGAGACTCTGGAAGGCCCCAGCATCGACGCTTGAACAGTAAGAAGTTCTGGGATTCTGGGCTGGTGGCTAGGGGAAGGAGGACAGATCAGAATAGTACAAAATACAGGCAGGGGCTGGAGCTGGTGAGGCCTGGGTTTGAATACCAGTTCTTCAATTTGCTAGCTGGGTGGCCGGGAGCTGGGGATGTTGCCTCTCTATGGTCTGGAGCGTTTTCTTCCAGTAGAATAAAGTGAGATCTTCCCGAGCTGATCCTCCCACAGAAAACAACTCTAGACAACACACACGCACCCTCAAAGTACTGGAGAATGAATTAAACCAAGTAGACACTGGAAGAAGGGAATGACAGGAAGGAAGTTACCCATTTTTTATGGCTTGGATCTCGAGAGCAGGCCGCACTTAGCACAGCACAGATTGAAAACCTGTCTCTCCGGCCTAAAGAAACAGAGGACAAATTCAGATCAACCATGGCCACTGGGAAGCAGAGGGGGCAACCCCAGAAAGAAGAGGTGCAAAGGGGGAGACCCCCAGATCCTGTGTATAACCGTGGCTCAAACCTCTGGCTGATCCCCAAACCACATATGCACGGAAGCAACTTCAGCTGGGGGAAAATGTAAACAAATAAACAAACCCCAAACTGAGCTGAGATTTGGGCTGCCATCCAAGAGCAGAGTTTGAAGGTAATGGCCTAATAAAACAAAAATTCAACACATTTTGAGAATATTACAGAACCCAGAGTCCCTTCAAAGTAACATGAACGATGTCCAGGATATAGTCTGTTCCTCTAAAGTCATGTCCTCAGGCCTCAATGGAATTAAAGTAGAAATCGATACCAGGAAGATAGCTGGAAAATTCCAAAGTATTTGGAGATGAGACAACACACTTCTAAACAACACATAAATCAAAGAAGAAGCCTTGGGAGACATTTTTTAATATTTTGAACTATATGAAAATGGTAGTTATCATTTTGGCAATTGCCAAAACTGGCAATCAGAGGTTGAAGCAGCCAATGGCCAATTGCTTCGTCAATCATGACTACATAATGAAGCCTCCATAAACCCCAAAGGGACAGCGTGTTGGTCCTCTTCTTTCTTTTCAGAAAGCTTGGGGAACCAGGAAGCTTTCATGTGCAGTAACTGGGCCCCACGCTCCACAAGGACAGAAGCTCCTTTGTTCAGGACTTTGCCCCATGTATCTCTTTATCCAGTAGCCTTTGTCACCATCCTTTAATAAACTTGTAAATGAAACTGAGTGTTTCCCTGAGTTCTGTGAGTCACTCTAGCAAATGAGTCTATAGTGCAGGTGCCTGGGGCTTGTGACAGGTGTCTGAAGGGGTGAGGGGAGCCGTCGTGGCAGACTGAGTCCTTAAGCTGTGGAATCTGATGTCATCTCTAGGTACACCTTGTCCGAATTGCTTGGTGTTGTGTGTGGGGACCCGACCCCCAGGCACACATTAAAATCAGGTCAAAGAACTCTAAAAGAACCCCCCCCCCCCCATACCAAATGTGGTGGATGTTAATTCAGCACGTGGAAGCTGAACAGACACTGTGTGGGGAGGAGACTGTTCATTCTCAGGGTGTGATGGAGGGCCGGTGGGGCCCCACGGAGCAGGCCCGGCTGCCCTAAGCACAGGGACATTGGCCCAGACAGGATCCTGATTTGTGCTTGGTCACCAGACTGTCTTGTGCTTTTCCTGTCTGCTCCATCTGCCTTCCAGCCTATAGGAGGGACAGCAGTGCAGGCAGAGGAGGGAGCCCAGGAGGGAGGCCAGCAGCTTCCGGGCCTGTCCTGACCACTTGCACTGAACCCTGGGCTGGTCATGGCATTGCTCTGCAAGGCATTCTGGACCCCAGCTGCCACCGAATTGACCTCATCTATAAAGCAGCAACTCAGTCTAGGGCCGAAAATCCCAGCCAAGGGCTGGAAGGACTGGAAGGGAGAGGAATTTTACTTACAAGAACAAAGCTAGAGGAAGACTCCCAGGGCAAAAAGCACAGCGTTTCCTTTTACAGAGCCGTGACCAAAGCCCCGTCTGTGGAAAGAACAGCCTTACCGCCTTATGATTTAAAAGAAAGGCCTCCGAGTAGGGACTCTGGGCTCCTTCCCGTGTCTAAGCCTATCCCTGGGGCAGGACGCCTTTGTAGAAAGAGCTCTTTGAAACCAAGCAGACTGGATTTCAAGCTGTGGCTCTGCCAGGTACCAAGAGTGTGGCCTCGGGCGTCACCTCACCCCTCTGTGTGCCTTGTGTCTACCTCTGCTGCAGAGAGACTGGTGAGCAATTGTTGTACATCTCTCTCTCCCTCCGGCTTCCCCACCCCCTTCTTACAGCAACACCCTTGATCTTCACTTGGAAGGTGTATCCCTCCCCGGCTCGCAAGTCTGTGAGGTCGAGGAAGGACCCATACCTCATTTAGGTGTTACCTTAGGATGGGGCCTGGAGCAGTTGGTAGGAGCCTCCACCCCTGTGACATTGCCCTCCTCTGGTGGAATGAGAAGCTCGGGAACAGACCAGTGACCTGAGCTGATCCTAGTGTGAATGGCTGGGCTTCTGCAAGAGCGTCCGGAAAAGAGGTTTCTGCTCTCCCACTGGCCTCAGAGCTCTAGAGAGTGAACCTGCAGCCATATGGAGACTGGGAGTGGAGACCCAGGGCTGCTGGGGCAGCTCCATGGTGCCAGCCTCAAGGAGGGAAGAGCCGAGAGACAGGGGGCCTGGGAGACATCACTGCCTCAGGATCCAGCCATGCCTGAAGCCAGATCTACCCATCTTGGACTTTTGGTCACATAACCAGTACATTTCCTCTATTGCTCAAGCCTATTTGACTTGGGTCCTGTGTCACCTGGAACAAAAATGTCCTAATCAACTCAGATTAATAATACTCGTTTCAGCAGGTTACGATAGGACTCAACAGAATTCTGTCCTTAGGTTATAAGCTTTTTGAGGACCGGCACCGTTTGATCCACATGCGTGTTCTCAGTGGCTGACCCATAGCAGGTGCTCAAATGTTTGTAGAATGAGTAAATGTGTTTAAATGCCCCTAAAGCTTATAAGATTCTTTTTACTTTATTTTGTTTTTAAGTTTTAAGTTTATTTAATTATCTTGAGAGAGAGAGACAGAGAGAGCTTGAGCAGGGAAGGGCCAGAGAGAGGAGGGAGAGAGGATCCCAAGCAGGCTCCACACTGTCAGTGCAGAGCCCAATGCAGGGAATCGAACTCATGAACCATGAGATTGTGACCTGAGCAGAAATCAAGCGTCGGGTACTTAACTGACTGAGCCATTTAGATGCCCCATCTCTTTTTTTTTTTAGAGAGAGAGTGAGTAGGGGAGGGACAGAGAGAGAAAGAAGGAGACAGAATGAGAATCTCAAGCAGGCTCCACATCCAGTGTGGATGGAGCCTGACACAGGGCTCGATCTCACTACCCTGGGATCTTGACCTGAATCGAAATCAAGAGTTAGGCACTTCACTTAGGACATTTTTGACTGAGCCACACAGGTGCCCCAAAGATTCTTAACAAATGTTAGCTCATATTATGATCCCATCAAAGTTAACCTTATCTTCTCTTGTTCCATATTTCCCTTCTAAATGTGGAAAATGAGTCAACAATCCCATGCCTAGGTGCCCCAATTCATTAAATGACGAAGTTAGCAGTATCTGTTGACTGCCTGGTACATTCCAGTGCTGGGCAGAAGTCCGGTGATTAACAAGAATGACCCATAAAGCTGCTCCCATATAGTCCCAGCCACTACACGTAGTGTATGATAGGGTCACCTCGGTGGCTCTGTCAGTTAAGCATCTGACTTCAGCTTAGGTCATGATCTCACGGTTCGTGAGTTCAAGCACCGCATTGGGCAGTCTGCTGTCAGCACAGAGCCCGCTTCGGATCCTCGGTCCCCCTCCCTCTGCTTCTGCCCCGCTCTCTCTCAACAATAAGTAAATAAATAATAAATAAATAAATATTTGCCCCGCTCTCTCTCAACAATAAATAAATATTTGAAAATAAATAACTAGGGGTGACTGGGTAGCTCAGTCGGTTAAGCCTCTGACTTTGGCTCAGGCCATGATCTCGCGGTTCATGAGTTCAAGCCCTGTGTTGGACTCCGTGCTGACGGCTCAATGCCTGGAGCCTGCTTCGGATTCTGTGTCTCCCTCTCTTGCTCTGCCCCTCCCCCACTCCCTCCCTCCCTCCCTCTCTCTCTCTCTCTGAATAAACATTAAAAAACCTTTTTAGGGGCGCCTGGGTGGCTCAGTCAGTTAAGCATCCGACTTCGGCTCAGGTCATGATCTCGCGGTCCATGAGTTCGAGCCCCACATCAGGCTCTGTGCTGACTGCTCAGAGCCTGGAGCCTGTTTCAGATTCTGTGTCTCCCTCTCTCTCTGACCCTCCCCCGTTCATGCTCTGTCTCTCTCTGTCTCAAAAATAAATAAACGTTAAAAAAAAGTAAATAAATAAAATAAAAAACCTTTTTAAAAAATAAATGATATAAGTAAGTAAATAAATAAATACAGAGTGTATAATAGGTGACCGTGGAGATGAACAGCAGTGCTGTGGGGACACAGAGCAGGAGCAGCTCACCCTGACCTAGACGGTTAGACAAGGTTCCTCTGAGGAAGTGCTTACAGGGGCCCAAGGCTGGGGAGTGGGGGTGGGGTGGGAGAGGGCTGCAGGAAAAGGAAGCAGCCAGTGCAGGAGCACGGAGAGAGAGAGAGGAGTGTGGCCCTGAGGAGGCCGGGAGGATGGAGGAGGAGGCCCTCTGAAGCCATGCTGAAGACTTTGGACACAGGCTTAGAGCAGAGTGTGACACATGCTCAGACTGGCACCGTTGGCCGCTCTCCGTGGCCGAAGCGTGAAGGATGGTGCTACCCACCCAGCGTTTGCGTCCCCACCCCCCAAATTCATGTGGTGAAATCCTAACCCCCGGAGGTGATGGTATCAGGAGGCGGGGCCTTACGGAGGTGATTTGGTCCAGGGCTGTGGGATCAGCACCCTTAGAGAAGAGACCCCAGACAGCCTTTGCCTCTTTCACCACTGAGGACACAGTGAGAATACAGTCCTCCGTGAACCGGGACGAAGGCCTCACTAGACGCAGAATCCGCCAGTGCCCCAGAAGTGTGAGAAGTACATTTCTGTTTAGAAGCTACCCAGTCCATCATATTTTGTCACAGCAGCCGGAGCGGACCGAGACAGATGATGGGGGCGGGGGGACAGGACACCAGACACGGGGCAGTGGTCCCCAGGGAGATGCCGGGGGCCTGAGCCCAAAGGAGAGGCAAAGGGATGGAGAGAAGTGGGCTAGATCCAGGGGTGTTTCAGAGAGCAAATAGTGATGAGGACGACGTTGGGAAAGAGGGAAAGGGAGAGATTACAGGGCAGCTGGGAGGACCATGTGGCTATTCCCTGGAAAGGTCTGGACAGGGAAAGGCAAGATGGGCAGTCACATCCTCCTCCTCCTTCCACCACTTAAGGAAAGCTCAGCTCAGGGCATGTTGTTCCCGGGCTTTCGGGGCAGGCAGAACAGCTGTGACCCCAGCTGGATGTCCGAGGGCAGCGCTGAAGTTGGGAGGAGGGAGGAGGAGACTGACAGCAGCTGTCCCCCACGCAAGAACAGGAGGACAGAGGCACAGAGACACAGCGAGAGAGAAGGAGAGACACTGGGGGAAGTGGACTTTTAAAAGTGTTGCTGCAGGGGCGCCTGGGTGGCTCAGTCCATTAAGCTTCCGACTCTTGGTGTCGGCTCAGGTCACAATCTCACGGTTCATGAGATTGAGCCCCACGTCGGGCTCTGTGCTGACAGTGTGGAGCCTGCTTGGGATTCTCTCTCTCCGTCTCTCTGCCCCTCCCCTGCTCTCTCTCTCCCTCTCAAAATAAATAAATAAACATTAAAAAAAAAAAAAAGTGTTGCTGGGTTATCATTTATTCTCCGTGCTGGTTTCCTAGGGCTGCACCAAATCACCACAGACTTAATGGCTTAAGAGGATCAAAATTCATTCGCTCACAGTTCTGGAGGCCAGGAAGTCTGAAATCAGGATGTTGTCTCCACATGGCCTTCTCTTCTCCCTCTCCTCTGTGTATCTCTTATAAGGACACTTGTCATTGGATTTAGGGCCCACCTGGATAATCCAAAATGATCTGCTCTTTAGATGCTTAAAATTACAACTGCAAAGACCCTTTCTCCAAATCAGGTCACATTCATGGGTTCTGGGGCTTAGGAGGTGGACATATTTTTTGAGGGGGCCAGGGCGGGGGGTACCATGTAATCAACACATTCCCTTTTAGCATTTTCTTAAGGGATGACAGTGAAAATTTCAATCACTTAAGAAAAAAATTTTTAATGTTTATTTTTGAGAGAGAGAGAGAGAGACAGAGAGACAGAGCTCGAGTGGGGGAGGGGCAGAGAGAGGGAGGGAGACACAGAATTGGAAGTAGGCTCCAGGCTCTGAGCCATCAGCACAGAGCCCGTCTTGGGGCTTGAACCCATGAGCTGTGAGATCATGACCTGAGCCGAAGTTGGACGCTTAACCAAACTGAGCCACCCAGGCACGCTCACTTTGTAATTATTTTCGTTATAACAGCTTTATTGGGATATAATTCACATGCCATAAAACTCAACACATTCAAGTATGCAATTTGGCGGTTTTTAGTGTATTCACAGAGTTATGCGGATGTCGCCACACTTTTAGAACATTTTTATCATCCCCCAAATGGTTTTTAGTACCCATTAGCTGTCACTGTCAATCCTGCCATCTCCCACGGCCCTAGGTAACCACTGTTCTATTTTCCGTCTCTGTAAGTTTGCCAATTCTGGACGTTTCATATAAATGGAAGCACATGTGTTCTTTTGTGACTGGTTTCTTTCACTTAAGTATAATGTTTGCAAGGTGCATCCATGTGATGGCACGTTTCAGTATTTCATAAGGACAAATGATATTGCACTGTGTGGATATACCATATTTTGCTTATCCATTCATCAGTTGATGGACATTTGAGTTGTTTCTACCTTTCGGCTACAATGAATAATGCTGTTATGAACGGCCATGTACAAGTATCTGGATGGCCCTATGGTTTCATTTCTCTTGAGTGTATATACCTAGAAATGGAATTGCTGGATCAAATGGTAACCCTGTGTTTCACTTTTTGAAGAACACCCACTTTGTTTCCCAAAGTGGCTGCACCATTTTACATTCCCACTAGAAGTAGACGAGGGCTCCAATTTCTTCAAATCTTTACCAACGCTTATTATCTGTCTTTTCCATTACAGCCATCCTGGTGGGTGTGAAGGAATATCTCATTGTGGTTTTGATTTGCATTCCCCTGATGGCTAATGGTCTCCAACATCTTTTGATGTCCTTCTTGGCCGTTTGTATAGCTCCTTGGAGACATGTCTATTTAGATCCTACTTCCCATTTTTAACTGGGTTATTTGTCTTTTTATTATTGAGTTCCAAGAGTTCTTTATGTATTCTAGATACAAGCCTGTTAACTGATAAATGATTTGCAGATGTTTTCTCCCATTTGTGGGTCATTTTTTTTTTCTCTCATGATAGTGTCCTTTGAAAAACAAAAGTTTTTGATTGTGATGATGTCCAGGTTATCTACTGTTTCGTTTGATTGTGCTTTCATAGTCACATCTAACCAGTGACAAGTCCAAGGTCATGAATATTTACCCCACGTTTTCTTCTAAGAGTTTCACATTTTTAGCTCTCATATCTATTTTATAAATGTATATTTATTTATTTATGTTTTTGAGAGAAATAGAAAGGGAGCACAAGCAAGGTAGGGACAGAGAGAGGGAGACACAGAATCCCAAGCAGGCTCCAGGCACTGAGCTGTCAGCACAGAGCCCAACGCAGGGCTTGAACCCACGAACTGTGAAGTCATCACCTGAGCCAAAGTCAGAGGCTTAACCGACTGAGCCACCCAGGTGCCCCTCTAATTTTTTTAGGTAAGCTTTATGCAAATGTGGGGCTTAAACTTGTGACCCCGAGATCAAGAGTCGCATGCTCTACCGACTGAGCCAGCCAGGCGCTGTTTGATTATTTTTGATCCCTATGCAATGTTTTGAGAGTGATAACGCCTGGAAAAGGTCCACAGGTGGCAGCTGAGGAAGCTGTGGTCATGAGAAGGTCTGTGTGGCCTTTGAAGAAGACCTTCCCCATGCCTTTCCTTCCCCTTCCCATTACTGGGGGTCCACACTCGATGGGATGCTGTCATCCGAGGGTGGGGTGCTCCTCATGGAAGGGAGTCCTCCAACCCAGCTGAGAGGCCCGTTACAGATCTGCAGGGGTGGACACAAGCTATAGATCAAAACTGCAGGGAGAGAGTCGAGGACCAGAGAAGCCGGTTCTCCGGAATCCTCCCCAAACTGAGGGAGCTGGAGCAGACCGCCAGTGAGACGGAACATGTGGTCAAAACAAAAGAATCCGCCCACCGGATTTATCTAGATGTGGGAAGACAGATAATGCCAAGCATCGGTGAGAATGTGAAGCAACTAGAACTCTCATACCCCGCTGGTGGGGGTGGAAACTGCCACAGCTACTTTGGAAGGTGGCAAGTCGCTGCTAAAATAGAGTACATGCCTCGCCTACGACTCAGCTTTTCCCAGACAGAGGTGTGCACACGCTCTCCACGATGTGGACCAGGAATGCTCGCGAAAGCACTAGCCTGAAAAACCCAAACCTGGAAACAACCCCAAAGTCCACCAACAGCATAATAAATGAATGAATAAATGAATAAATAAACTGTGGCACGTTATATCATGAAATTTTATATAGCAGTGAGGATGCATAAGCCACAACATGAATAAATCTCGGGAATGCAGCATTAAGGAAAAGAAGTCAGGTTCAAAGGGCATGTATTATATTATCATATTTATATAAATTAAAAGGCAGGACATTTTTTAAAAAAAATTCTTAATGTTCATTTTTGAGAGAGAGAGACAAAAAGATAGAGAGACAGAGAGACAGAGCATGAGCAGGAGAGGGGCAGAGAGAGAGGGAGACAGAAACCAAAGCAGGCTGCAGGCTCTGAGCTGTCAGCACAGAGCCTGATGTGGGGCTTGAACTCATGAACGGTGAGATCATGGCCTGAGCCGAAGTCAGGTGCTTCACTGACTGAGCCACCCAGGTGCCCCAAAGGCAGGAAAATTAAAAAAAAAGAAAAAAAAAGAAAAAAAAAAGCAGGAAAACTAATGGTGATAAGAACCAGAATAATGGTCACCCTTGGGGAGAGTAGTGACTAGAAGGGGGGCTATTTTCATTTTCTTTTTTTTTTTAAGTTTATTTTTTTATTTTGAGAGACAGAGCAGAGGAGGAGAAGAGACAGGGGAAGAGAGAGGATCCCAAGCAGGCTCTGCACTGTCAGCACAGAGTCCCGATGTGGGACTCAGTCCCATAACCATGAGATGATGACCTGAGCCGAAATCAAGAGCCGGACGTTTAACCGACTGAGCCACCCAGGCAACCCCTGCATTTTCTTTCTTTATCTGGGTGCTCCTTGTAAGTCTTGGATGTGTTCACTTTGAAAATTCACCCAAATGTACACTGATTATTAGTCTTTTTTTTTGGCATATTTGTTAAATCATAAAATTTACAGAAAAAAAAAACAGAAGGAGCAGAAGCTGGGTGTGACACAGTGGTCAGGGGTGGGGTGGGATGATTGTCATGTACGGCTGGCCCAGGGTCATGGTTCCTCTTTGATCGTTGTTGTTGGGGTTCTTTTGTTTTTAATTTTTATAAGTTTTTTTTTTTTTTTAAAGTAGGCTCGACACACAACATGGGGCTCAAACTCACGAGGCTGAGATCAAGAGTTGCATGCTGTACTGACTGAGCCAGCCAGGTGTCCCCCGGGGATCCTCTTACGTGTGGTCGACACACTCTCAGCAGACGGGGGCAGGTGCTCACAAGCGGCAGAGCCCTGGCACGCGGATGTGCGGAAGGTGGAGAGCAAATTAGTTAATGAATCTCTTCCTTCCTTCCTCCACTCCCTTCCTTCCTCCTTCCTTCCTTCCTCCCTCCTTCCCTCCCTCCCTCCCTCCCTCCCTCCCTCCTTCCTTCCTTCCTTCCTTCCTTCCTTCCTTCCTTCCTTCCTTCCCTTATTACAGTTTTAGGACCCATTTATTGAATATTATTGAATATTCACATCAGCCAAGCGCTAAGTACACAAAGCTAAGTAATTTACAATCCCTGTCCTCTAGGAGCTCATGGTCCAGTGGGGAGAGCAGATCTAAAAAGAAATGAGTGCAGGGTGCCTGGGTGACTCAGTCTGTTAAGTGTCCGACTTTGGCTCAGGTCTTGATCTCAGGATTTGTAAGTTCAAGCCCGTATCAGGTTCTCTGCTGCCAGTGCACAGCCCACTTTGGATCCTCTGTCTCCTCTCTGCCCCTCCCCACTAACACTCACTGTCTCTCTCTCTTTCTCAAAAACAAATAAACATTTAAAAAAATAAATAAAGGTAAAAAGAAGTCAGTGCAATCTAGAGGGAAAGAGGCCCTGAGAGGAATCCATACCGACAGTATGGCCAGATTAGGCTGGTTGGGGATCAGGACAGGAATGGGCAACAGTCAGGGAAATATTCTCAAAGGAGGTGACACAGGACCGAGGACCTTAAGCAGGTGCCAGTGTGGCAGGCTGCAGAAGGATGTCCTGGTAGACAAAACAGCCAGCTTGGCTCCCCTCCTCTTGGAACTAGATAGGATCAGGAGGTGGGAATGAAAACTAGGGGAGGGGGGCAGGTCAAGAAGCAAAGAGGAGGGGCCTGGAGGTGACTCCACGGTGTTGGAGGATACAGACGACTGTGCTCTTGACTGCTGGCTAGAGAGGAATCCAAAACGATCCCAGTAGCAAGAGGTTGAGATGATTTTCGGAGTTGTGGAGTCTCACCTGTGATGTGCACCGATGGCCTTCTCCTCAGGGGTCCAGGCCAGCAGAGCAAATGTGCAAATCCGGCCGGGTGTGAGGCAGTACGGAGTGGTGGGGTCTGTGGACCTTGACTCTCCTCAACCGCTCACAGCTGTTCAGATTTTGTTCTTTTCTTTTTTTGCCTTTGATGTTTATTTGTTTTTACAAGAGAGAGAGACAAATGCAACTGGGGGAGGGGCAGAGAGAGAGGGAGACACAGAATCCGAAGCAGGCTCCAGGCTCTGAGCTGTCAGCACATTTCCTGACGCAGGGCTTGAACTCACGTACCTCGAGATCACGACCTGAGCCGAAGTCAGATGCTCAACTGACTGAGCCACCCAGGCGCCCCGGGATTTTGTTGTTTTCAACATGTGGTGCAGGCCCCACAGAACAATCTGGTCGCTGAGTCCCATCCAGCACTCGGCTGCCCGTTTGCAGCCTCTGGACAAACTTATCTCCAAGGCATTTCCAGTTACAACGAGTGATTTCTGTAATCGAGGGTGTGAGTGATGAGGGCATTGCTGAACATCTGTGGTCACACAAGGTGAAGCGTCCTCCGAGTTTCCTCCTTTCCTGACAGCATCTCTCAGTGCACAGGGCTACCCTGGGAGCCCTTCGCAGCTTTCCATGTCTGTCAGGGGCAGAACTCGAGAGGTCGGTTTTCCACTGTGGAAAAATACTGGCAACCCTAACAGGTCTGGATCCAGGTTCTGGAAAATCCCACGGCCAAGGGCCTTGGATGCACAGATGTCCTGTGACCAGGGCAGGAAGACTTTTGGAGTCTGCAGGACGAGGCGCCTTCTTCTCTGGGAAGACCTACTATGTGCCAAGTAATGGCCTGGTCCCTAAGCTCATGGCAGCCGCATAACGGTACCTTAGGATATTTATTTTGATTAACCCTCTTTCAGAGGGATGCTGTGTTTTAGAGAAGTTAAGTGACTTGCCCAAGGCCTCACCATGGCAAGCAACAGAGCCACTGAAGCTAGAACTCCAAGCCACTGGAGAATGGTCTACGACAACCATACCCTTGAGGATGAGCCCGTGTCTGGTCCTAGATTCAGAGAGGGGAGGTGAACCCTTTCAGGCCACATAGCTAGCGGGTAGTATATTAGGTATTATTCACCCTCCATTTATTTATTTATGTATAACGTTTTATTTATTTATCTTGAGAGAGAGAGTACAAGCAGGGGAGGGGCAGAGAGAGAGGGAGAGAGAGAGAATCCAAGCAGGCTCCGTGCTGTCAGCGCTGAGCCCCACTCGGGGCTCAATCCCATGAACCATGTGATCATGACCTGAGCTAAAATCAAGAGTCGGACACTTGCCCGGCTGAACCCCCCAGGTGCCCCCACCCTCCATTTATTTATTCTTTCAAAAATTGTCCTTGAGGATCTGCTCTTTATTCAGGTACTTTCTGAGCACCTGCCAGCCACTGCTCTAGGCTCTGTGGACACAGCAGTGGACAAAACAGACAACGATCCCAGGCCTCACTCGGTTCATGTTCCAAAGGCGGAAAGAGGTGGTGAACAGATAAACAACTAAGCTAGGGAATCGATGGGGAAATGGGAAGTCCCGCGGGAGAAAAGAAATGGGGGAAGACAGATGGGGTGTGTAGGGGGTGTTGCTGGGTTCAAGAGTGGGGTGAGGCAAGACCCCACCGACAAGGCGACGTTTGAGATAAAACCGGAGGAAGTGAGGAAGGGAGCCCTGGCCGTTTCTGAGGAAGTGTACTAGATGAAGGGAACAGCGGAGGCGCTAAGGTGGCATGGGTCTGATGTGTGGCGGAGGCCAGTGTGGCGGGAGCAGGAGGGGGAGGGGGAGAGGGGACAGGTGAGGTCGGTGAGGGCACGAAGGTGGGGGATCTGGGGGCCAGATGATGCCGGGGCCTCGCAGGCCACTGTGCAGACTGGCTTTTACTCTGAGTCAGTGGGAGCCATTGCAGGGTTCTGAGCAGAGGAGTGATATGACCTCACCTGCTTCTCCTAGGATCACTCTGGTTGCCGGGTGGGGAGACAGACTTCACGGGGCAGGAGCCGGGCCACCGGTCGGGAGGCAATCACAGTGATCCAGGCAGGAGAGAATGGGGCGCAGGCCAGGGGGCAACGGCAGAGGTGGTGAGAAGTAGGCAGACCCCAGATCTGCTTGAAGGTAGATCGGGTGGATTCGATACAGCAAATGAGGCAAGGGGAAGAGGAATAATAATATCAGAGTTTTGGACGGAGTTATGGGAAGGATGGGGTTGCCACTTCTGCCACGAGAAAAAGCATGCGAGGAGAAGGTTTGGGGAGATTCAGAAGTTCGGCGCTGGGCATGGTAGTTGGGGATGCCTCTTGGGTTTCCAAGTGGGGATCCTGAGGCAGTACACTGCAGGGAGTATGGGGAGAAGTCAGGACATGGGAGCCTGTCCGTGAACTTAAAGAGCTCTCTGGCTGGCTGGGAAGGGATCGCTGACACTGGATAACCTGTGGGAGTCCTTGGCACTTAGGCGCTATCTATTAAATGGGGGTGATTATTATGATGTCGCCTTGCGGCTCCAGGCTGACCGGGGCTTGGAAGGGGAAACCCCAGCACTTTCCACATCTTTCCAGTTCCCCTTGGTGAAATCGAGTGACTAATATCTATTCCTACCACCCCTTCCGGGCCGTTGGAAGAACAGAAATAGGAGTTTTGGCACATAAATGTCTTAAAAGATGCTTCCACAAAGGAAGGGTCTCCAGTGATGACAGCTGGATGGATGGTTTGAGCTGGGACCTTCTCTTTCAATATCTTCAACCTCTTTGTGAAGAAGAACCATCTTTCATAGCCCCCAAACCTTGAATTCATGGGTGTGGCCAGAGGAAGTGGGGGCCAGAACTGGGAGGGGCAGACGTTGGCCAAGAAGTTTTCAGAAGAGTGGGAGGTATAGGAAGGGAAGGGCTTGACCTAGCTGCTCTCTCTGTATCTATGATGCGTCTATCTATTGACATATGTCTGTTTTATTTATTTATTTATTTATTTTTTAATGTTTATTTATTTTTGAGACAGAGAGAGACAGAGCATGAACTGGGGAGGGTCAGAGTGAGAGGGAGACACAGAATCTGAAGCAGGCTCCAGGCTCTGAGCTGTCAGCACAGAGCCCGACGCGGGGCTCGAACCCACGGACCGTGAGATCATGACCTGAGCTGAAGTCGGACGCTCAACCGACTGAGCCACCCAGGCGCCCCGACATATGTCTGTTTTAATCTACCTATATTTCTAGTGAATTAGTAAACATTTATGTAGCACTCGCTATTCAACTCTCCCAGCAACCCTGCAAAGCAGCTGTCATTGTCCTTCTGAGGTGAGAAAACTGTGGCTCAGAGACTTTTCAAGGTCACAAAGTAAGCAAATAGTGGAGGAAGGATTCTGCGTTTTGGGAGATGCCAAAGGCCACTGCCTCTCACCATACTAGAAATCCAGGTGGGGCTCAGGGGTGGAAAGACTCAACTGGTTTGGACAGCTAAGCTGACATGTGACCCTCAGCATTTGTGGTTTGCAATGCTCTCCCACATCTAGGAAAGTCTGCAGAACATGCCAGCTGGAATTTGAGAATCCCTTTCCCACTTTCCTCATAGACCGGGGGTGCCTGGCTGGCTAAGTCCGTAGAGCATATGACTCTTAATCTCAGGCTTGTGAGTTCAAGTTCCACACTGGGTGTAAAGATTACTTAAAAATAAAATCTTAAAAAATAATAATAATAATAAAAGGGAATAGACTGGAACCAGGGAAGTTAAGGGAGTTGCCCAAGATCCCATTTGACCCATTCAACATTCTTTTCAAGAATGATCTCATCTCTCCCCAAAGGGCAAAGCCTGGCCCCTGGGCTGAAGCAAGCCAGAGAGAATGGATGTTCTTGAAGCTCCTATGCTATGTGCTAGGCATTGTGAACACATCATCTTGCAACAACTCTGAGAAGTAAATATTTTTATCTTCATTTTATAGCTGAAGAAATCGAGGTTCAGAGAAGTAAGATGATTGGCTGAGGACGTGGTGGAGGTGGGATTTGAACCCAGATATGGCTGACTCCTGACTCTGCTAGGTTCCCTCCACTGCAGTTCACTGTCTCGTCAGGCACAGCCAGGCCACTGGGTGGAAGGCAGGGTTAGGTCAAAGCTATTCTGCCCCTCAGGAGGAAGTGCAGACTAGCCAGGAATAATTCATGGCAGACTCCATTTGCCATGAGCTTCTCCTCCCAAGGCATCATGGTGGCAGAACCAGGAATAGGTGGTCTCAGAGATGCCCTGTGCTTTGTTCACTATTTCTTTCTTTTCTTTCCTTTTCTTTTTCCTTTTCTTCCTCCTTCCTTCCTCCCTCTTCCTTCCTTCCTTCCTTCCTTCCTTCCTTCCTTCCTTCCTTCCTTCCTTCCTTTCTTGTAGGTTCCATGCCCAACATAGGGCTTGAACTCACGACCCTGAGATCAAGAGTCACATGCTCTACCAACTGAGCCAGCCAGGTGCCCTTCTTTTTCACTATTTCTGCTTCAGAGCAACAACCTTGAAGTCCATCTACCTCAAGCTCTCATCCTATGGTGGACCCCCATTATGCTATCCCCTAGAGTGGTATTTGAGCCCCTGCTTGCGCACCTCCACAGACAGCAAGCCCACTCCCCACAAAGGCAGCTCTGCCATGGCTACCATTCCAAGCTGTGTTGGCCCAGGTCCTCCAAGCCTCCATCAGTCTATTGATAGAAACACAGCCCCATATACCAGTAATTGGCTTTCTCTGACTCTGTCCCCAGCATTCCTGCAGACACTCCTGGGGATGCCCTGAAGGTGTCTCACAGGTGCTCTACCTTTGGAGCTATGCTTCCCAGAATGAAACCACCTGCATTAAAAATGCTGATTTTTTATTTAAAAAAAATGTTTAACGTTTATTTATTTTTCAAGGGAAACAAATGCAAAAATGAACTATTGGGACCTCATCAAAATAAAAAGCTTCTGCACAGCGAAGGAAACCATCAGCAACACTAAAAGGCAACCGGAAGAATGGGAGAAGATATTTGCAAATGGCATATCAGATAAAGGGTTAGTATCCAAAATCTATAAAGAACTTATCAAACTCAACACCCAAAAAACAAATAACCAACTGAAGAAATGGGCAAAAGACATGAATCGACACTTCTCCAAAGAAGACATCCAGATGGCCAACCAACACATGAAAAAATGCCCAACATCATTCATCACCAGGGAAATACAAATCAAAACCACAGTGAGATACCACCTCGCACCTGTCAGAATGGCTCATGTTAACAAGTCAGGCAACAACAGATGTTGGCGAGGATGCGGAGAAAGAGGATCTCTTTTGTATTGCTGGTGGGAATGCAAGCTGGTGCAGCCACTCTGGAAAACAGTATGGAGGTGCCTCAAAAAATTAAAACTAGAACTACCCTACAACCCAGCAATTGCACTACTAGGCATTTATCCACAGGATACAGGTGTGCTGTTTTGAAGGGACACATGCACCCCCATGTTTATAGCAGCACTATCAACAATAGCCAAAGTATGGAAAGAGCCCAAATGTCCATCGATGGATGAATGGATAAAGAAGATGTGGTATATATATATATATATATATATATATATATATATATATATATCAGAGAAATATATATATATCAGAGAAAGCCAATATATAGATATATATACAATGGAGTATTACTCGACAATCAAAATGAATGAAATCTTGCCATTTGCAACAACGTGGATGGAACTGGAGGGTATTATGCTAAGTGAAATTAGTCAGAGAAAGACAAAAATCCTATGACTTCACTCATATGAGGACTTTAAGACACAGAACAGATGAACATAAGGGAAGGGAAGCAAAAACAATATAAAAACAGGGAGGGGGACAAAACATATTTCTCTTAAATATGGAGAACAAACAGGGTTACTGGAGGGGTTGTGGGAGGGGGGATGGGTTAAATGGATAGGGGGCATTAGGGAATCTACTCCTGAAATCATTGTTGCACTATGTGCTAACTAATTTGGATGTAAATTAAAAAAATAAAATTAAATAAATAAACAAACATTAAAAAACATAAACAACAGAATTTTTGCAACTGGTGCTGACAAGTACAAAGGGAATTCTGAAAATTTATATTATGGATATTTTGCAGTGAAATCTCAAGAAGAACATAGAGATTAATAGGATTATTTTGCAAAGTGAAAACAGTCTGCATCTGAGGCATGTTATATATTTTAATAAAACTATGCAGTGTATGAATGTAAAAAAAAATGTTTATTTTTGAGAGAGAACGAGCAGGGGAGGGGCAGAGAGAGAGGCAGAGAGAATCTGAAGCAGACTCTGCACTGACAGCAGCAAGCCCAGTGTGGGGCTCGAACCCAAAAAGCATGAGATCATGACCTGAGCCGAAATCAGACACTCAATCAAGCCACCCAGGTGCTCCCCAACTGCTGACTTTTTAAAAAACCAATCCTCAGTGCCCATAGGAGGTATGCAGCCAAATTGTCAAGAAGCCACCGTTGATAAACCGTGCTGATGCTCCTTCTGGCATCTTCACAAAACTGTCCCCTCCTTTTTGCAGTACTCCTGGGACTCAGATGTGGGCACCAAGGATCCCCTCCCTAAATCATCCTTTTCCCCTTGCCCTGTCATCAAACCTCTTTTATCTTCTTCAACTCTCTTTCCTTAGCATGACTTTTTCCCAGGGAGCCCTCTATGGCTTGTGCAAACAGACCCTCAAGAACCTTCCACCTCCAGTCCTCCAGGCCTGTTCTGATAGACCTAAATCCTAGATTCAAATCAACCTCGGCAAAAATAATAATAGCTAACATTCTTTCATTGGACAAGTATTTATTGGGTTCCTACTTTGTTCCCAATAGCGTTCTAGGCTATAAGTTCTTACCACGCACTGGGCAGCATTATAAGGACCTTCCACATATGAGCTCATTTAATCCTACAATAGCTCCGGTGAGGAAACGCAGGCACCATAGAGGTAGGTAAGTTGCCGAGTAATAACCATAACCACCATTCATTGAGTCTTCTCTCTAGGTAAGATACCAGACCAGGCACGATGCATTCATTCCCCGGGGCCGCACAGAAGGAAGTGGAGAGGTCTGGGGTAGGCCAGGTGCGGTGTGAGCCCCAGCTCACTGGGTGGCCCTCGCTTTACTCCTTCCGTTTGTCCTAAAGGAAAACACCCTTCGATGGCTGAAATGCCCAGACTGCAGTGAGTTTCCCTGCCTCCAAGAACCTGGAGGGAAAGCAGAGGGGAGAGGACCAGGTCCAGAGGGGCCAGCACTGAGTGCAGAGGGGCAACCGGTGACAAGGTCAGTCAGCGGAGGGAATGGGGAGATCCGCCCCAAACAGTGGACTCCAATTGCTTCCCAGGAGGAGCCCAAGCTGCAGGGGGCGCCCGATATCCCCCGCCCAGTTCTCGGCCACCCCTGACCGCCGGGACCCGCCGCCCAACGCTCAGACGCCGGGAGCCAGAGCCCGGCCGGCGTGGAGGGAGGGGGTCTCCTGCAGGTTCCAGGGGTGACCATGTTTCGGGGCCCACAAATAATCAGAATCGGAAATATTTCTGCCTACTTTGTACTGGAAACAGCAGTACACGACGTGGGGTGGCGAAGAGGATAAATGTAACACCTGCGGGTCTGTGGCAAACCCACGAGCCAGGGGCGGGGCGGACAGGGCTGGCTGCACAGCCTTGGTCAAGACACACCCCTGCCCCAGGTCTCAGTTTCCCCATCCGTGACTGTCAGCGTGTAGCTCCCTCGAGCCGGGCAGGTGGTGGGGAAGAGCAGGGTCAGAGGCATTCTCCGGTCCCCTCCCTCGGCGCTGGTTCCGGACGGACACGGGTGGCGGGGACGGGGGAAATCGGCTCGCGGGCGCGGTGGGGGGGGAAGCGTTGCGGGCTCTGGCGCCCCCTGCAGGTCGAGAAACGCCGCGCCGCCCGGAGCCGGCCGGGGAGGGCGGGCTCGGCTGCGCGCGCGCTTGTGTCACTGCGGGGGACGGAAATGACTCACCGCTCCTCCGGGCCAAGGGGCGGCCGGGGCGAGTGCTGAGACGCGGCCACAGGAACCCGGGACAATGGCGGGAAGCGAGAGGAATGTGGGCCTGGCTGCCGAAGCGCTGCCACTGGGTGCCCCAGACCCGGGCTCTGCGGAGGGGCGGAGCGGGGCGGGGCGGGGCGGGGCGGTCGGGCGGGGCGGGGCGAGGCGGGGACGGTGCGTGGCGGCCCATCCTGTAGAACCGTCCCGGGTCCTCTTTCAAGCGCGCTACCCCGACGCCGCGGGGGCTCTCTGTTGCCCTCACTACAGGGCTCAAACCTGACTGGACGACAGAAATATCCCAGGGTTTGTTAAAACCCACATCCCGGGCCCCCACCCCAGAGGTAGGTCAGAGCTGGGGCGACACCAACGTGCGTGTTGAACAAACTCCTAGGAGGTGCTGCGAGGCAGGGGTCCTGGGACCACTCCTTGAAGCAGCACCACGTTAGAATGAAGCTCAAACTACTCAGCTTAGAAAAAAAGTTCAGGCTCCTGTTACGGGGTTGCCCCAGCCTCACCTCTTCCCCACTTCCTGCCCCCTCCACACATGTTGTAGCACAACACGATTTAAAAATGAGCAAAGAACTTGAACAGACATTTCTCCAAAGAAGCTATATGAATGGCCAATAAGCCCATAAAAAAATGTGCCATCACCAATCATTAAAGAAATGCAACTCAAAACCACAGATACCAGCTTACCCATTAGAATGGCTACTGTCAAAAAAACAAAAACAAAAACAAAAAACAGGGGCACATGGCTGGCTCAGGAGGAAGAGTAGGTGACTCTTGATCTCAAGGTCATGAGTTTGAGCCTCAAATTGGGTGTAGAGGTTACTTAAATAAATAAGTACTTAAAAGCAAAACAAGTGTTGATAAGGATGTGGAGAAAGTGCAACCCTTGTGCACCATTGGTGGGAATGTAAAAGAGTGGCTTTTGTAAAAAAACAACAACATGGCAGTCCCTCAAAATATTAAAAAGAGAATTACCATATGATCCAGCAATATACCAGAAAGAATTGAAAGCAGAAACTCAGGGGCACCGAGGTGGCTCAGTCGGTTAAGTGTCTGACTCTTGATTTTAGCTTAGGTCATGGTCTTACTGTAGTGAGGTCTCTGTGCTGACCATGTAGAGCCTGTTTGGGATTCTCTCTCTGCCCCTCCACTTCTCTTCCTCTCTCTCTCTCTCTCTCTCTCTCTCTTTGTCTCTCTCTCTGTCTCTCTCAAAATAAATAAATTTTAAAAGTGAGGGGGGGGCCTACGTGGCTCATGTGGTTGAGCATCTGACTCTTGATTTTGGCTCAGATCGTGATCTCACAGTTCATGGGATCAAGCCCCACGTCAGGCTCTGTATTGAGAGCACAGAACCTGCTTGGGATTCTCTCTCTCTCCCTCTCCCTCTGCCCCTCCCCGGCTCAAGCATGTGCTCTGTCAAAATAAATAAATATTTTAAAATTTTTTAAAAAAGAAAGCAGAAACTCAAAGAGATACTTGTATGCCTGTGTTCATACCACCATTATTCACATCACCAAATAATGGAAGCAAATGTCTATCAACAGATGAATGGATAACAAAATGTGGGATATACATACAATGGAACATTATTCAGCCTTAAAAAGGAAGGAAATTCAGACATGGGCTACAACACGGATGAACCTTGAAAACATTGTGCTAAGGGAAATAAATCAGTCACCAAAGGACAAATACTGTACATTTGCACTTATGTGAGGAACCTAGAGTAGTAAACTCATCAAGACAGAAGATTTGCCAGGGTTGAAATAGGGAAGGGAGGCAGGGGAGTTATTATTCAACGGGTATTGAGTTTCAGTTTATTTTATTTAAAAAAAATTTTTTTAAGTTTCTTCTTGAGAGGGAGAGACAATGTAAGTGGGGGAATGGCAGAGAGAGAGAGAGGGAGACACAGAATCTGAAGCAGGCTCCAGGTTCTGAGCTGTCAGCACAGAGCCCGATGCAGGGCTTGAGCCCACAAACTGTGAGATCATGACCTGAGCCGAAGTCAGAGGCTTAACCGACTGAGCCACCCAGGCGCCCCTGTTTGTTTCTTTTAATTCACACATTTATGCTAATGGACAGTGGGCTCCTTGAGGGTG
Organism: Panthera onca; assembly: GCF_046562875.1. NCBI lineage: Eukaryota > Metazoa > Chordata > Mammalia > Carnivora > Felidae > Panthera > Panthera onca. Next base: position 36,188,663 of record NC_138352.1, read on the forward strand.
GGACATCACTCAATTCTGTGCCCTCTGCACAAAAACAAGTAGGGTGAGTCCCTGGAAAGGTTTGGTCCATGAATGGATGGGGGGTGAGAGTCAAAGAAAGGGTGAGTGGATGTGTAGATGGGTGGATGGATGAGTTACTAGATGTGTGAGTAGATGGATGAATGTCCCCAGGGTGTAGAGGGGCCCCTGCAGTCACCTGGGCTTTTTGCCATCGAGTAGGAGCCTGTCCTAAGAGGCTGTGCCCACCGACCTGGCCCAGCATGGTGAACAGCTCGGCAGTTTTCCAAATCTGGACATGAGTTTTGGGCATGAGCCCTAGGCCAGCGGTACTGCACATACCCTTTGGCAAATGTCATGGTGAAACTGCATGAGTCTGGAGACCTGAGTTCTCTTCCCAGCTCTGCACTCATTCTGTGACCTTGGTCAAATGGCTTGCTCTTTCTGGGCCTCTATTTCCCGCCTACAAAGTAGGAAAGGGGCAAGGTGCTAAGGTTTGCCTGGCTCTAAATCTTTGTCCATTTGTTTTTCTTTAAACGATTTTTTTGTCTATTTATCTATTTTGAGAGAGAGAGAGACAGAGACAGCGTGGGTGGGGGAGGGGTAGAGAGCGAGAGGGACAGAGAGAATCCCAAGCAGGCTCTGCACTGTCAGCACAGAGCCCTATGTGGGGCTCAAATTCATGAAACCACGAGATCATGATCTGAGCTGAAACCAAGAGTCAGACGCTTAACCGACTGAGCCACCCAGGCACCCCTTCTTTAATCAATTTTAATCAAAGTTAATGATGAAATATTTTGAGTCAAAAAAGGTACGAGAAATACTAAAACAGACATCCATGTACTTACCTATGCAGATTTAACAAATGTTAACATTGTGCCCCATTTGCTCCATGTTTCTTTAAAAAAAAAAAAAAAAGAACAATTAGGGGCACCTGGGTGGCTCGGTCGGTTGAGTGTCCGACTTCAGCTCAGGTCATGATCTCGTAGTTCGTGAATTCAAGCCCCACGTTGGGCTCAGTGCTGACAGCTCAGAGCCTGGAGCTTGTTTTGGATTCTGTGTCTCCCTCTTTCTCTGCCCCTCCCCTGCTCATGCCCTGTCCCTCTCTCTGTCAAAAATAAACATTAAAAAAATTTGGGGCGCCTGGGTGGCGCAGTCGGTTAAGCGTCCGACTTCAGCCAGGTCACGATCTCACGGTCCGTGAGTTCGAGCCCCGCGTCAGGCTCTGGGCTGACAGCTCGGAGCCTGGAGCCTCTTTCCGATTCTGTGTCTCCCTCTCTCTCTGCCCCTCCCCCGTTCATGCTCTGTCTCTCTCTGTCCCAAAAATTAAAAAAAAAAAAAAAATTAAAAAAAAAAAAAAAAAAAGTGATGTCTCTTCTTCACTGGCAGAGCTCACTCTCTAGACTGGGGGCTTACTCTTCACTTAAACATGAATCCCCATCTTAAGAGGCATGTTAAAAAAAAAAAAAAAAAAAAATTTAAAAAAAACAACAAATAGAAAAAAACTGAGAAATCTAAAGCTTTTCCCCTCCTTCCCTGTTTAGATAACCTACTCTCAAGTTACTATATGCTTCCTGTCCGCCCATATGTGCTTTTATTCCATGGCTATGTATCAAAATGTACAATATTATATTAATACTATGTGATTACAAAAATACTACACACATGTAATATATACTAATATATGTTTATAAATGGTATCATACTGTGTAAATTCCTTTGAAATTTGCTTTTTCACTCCTGTTTCTGAGATTGATCCATGTTGATACATTCTGATCCATCCTTTTATTATTTTTTTTTAACATTTATTTATTTTTGAGACAGGAAGAGACAGAGCATGAACAGGGGAGGGTCAGAGAGAGGGAGACACAGAATCGGAAGCAGGCTCCAGGCTCTGAGCTGTCAGCACAGAGCCCTATGTGGGGCTCGAACTCACGGACCATGAGATCATGACCTGAGCTGATGTCGGATGCTTAACCGACTGAGCCACCCAGGCATCCCAATCCATTTTTTTTTTTTTAATTTTTTTTTTAACGTTTATTTATTTTTGAGACAGAGAAGAGACAGAGCATGAACGGGGGAGGGGCAGAGAGAGAGGGAGACACAGAATCGGAAACAGGCTCCAGGCTCTGAGCCATCAGTCCAGAGCCTGATGCGGGGCTCGAACTCACGGACCGCGAGATCGTGACCTGAGCCGAAGTCGGACGCTTAACCGACTGAGCCACCCAGGTGCCCCCCATTTTTAAAAAAATATTTATTTATTTTTGAGAGAGAGAGACAGAGCGTGAGCAGGGGAGGGGCAGAGAAGAGGGAGACACAATCTGAAACAGGCTCCAGGCTCTGAGCTGTCAGCACAGAGCCCGACGTGGGCCAAACCCATGAGCCACAAGGTCATGACCTGAGCCGAAGTCAGACGCTCAACTGACTGAGCCACCCAGATGCCCCTGGATCCATTCTTTTAAAATGCTATTTGTATAGTTTTGAATTGTACGAATAAACCTCAGTTTATTGATCCATTCTCTTACTGATAGACTGGTTGCTGCTTCCCTTTCTGTTATTATGCAGAGCACTGCAATGAAGATTTTTGTACATGTCCCTAGTGCAAACATGTGGGGAGGTTTCCATGCAAATAGTCGCATATCTTCTGCTCTCACAAATCCCTCAGAAACACTTGGGACCATAGCATTTCCAATTTTAGAATGGTTCTGATCTTAAAAATGTAATATGCTGAACGATTCTATTTGTTGAAAAGACAAAATTCAAGTGGATGGAAAACAGATCAATGGCTGCCAGGGGCAGGGGTGACTGGGGGGGGAGAGTGTGATTATAAAGGGGAGAAATCAGGGTTGTTTGGGGTTGTTCTGTATCTTGATTGTGGTGGTAGTTGCACAAATCTACACGTGTTAAAGTTCTTAAAACTGTACAAAAAGGGGGTTGCCCAGTTGGCTTAGTCAGTGAAGTGTCCGACTCTTGATTTTGGCTCAGGTCATGATCTCGTGGTTCATGAGTTCAAGCCCCACATCGGGCTCAGCACTGACAGTGCTTGGGATTTTGCTTGGGATTCTACCTCTCTCCCTCTCTCTCTGCCCTTCCCATGCTCTCTCTTTCTCTCTAAGTAAATAAATAGAGTTAAAAAAAAAAGGACTGTTGGGGCGCCTGGGTGGCTCAGTCGGTTAAGTGTCCGACTTCGGCTCAGGTCATGATCTCACTGCTCTTGAGTTCGAGCCCTGCATCGGGCTCTGTGCTGACAGTTCGGAGCCTGGAGCCTGCTTCCGATTCTGTGTCTCCCTCTCTATGCCCCTCCCCTGCTCATGCTCTCTCTCTCTCTCTCTCTGTCTCTCAAATATAAAATAAAACATTAAAAAATAAAGGACTGTACAAAAAAAGAAAGAAAAATCTCTTCTAAATTTAAAACTATTTAAAAAATAAAAATGTTTCAATGTAATGTGGTGGATATATCACATATTACCTAAAACTCCCAGTGGGGCATCCCATAATCAAACAGTAATGTTTCTTCAGCAAAATTCCCATATGGACAATCATGTTACATGGAACTATGTACATGAAGATTATTACATGAAGACTATAAATAACTCAAATTAATTCAGTGTTTTCTTTTTTTTTATTGTGATAAAATACACGTAACAAAATTTACCATCTTACCCATTTTTTTTTTAAACGTTTATTTATTTTTGAGACAGAGAGAGACAGAGCATGAACGGGGGAGGGTCAGAGAGAGAGGGAGACACAGAATCCGAAACAGGCTCCAGGCTCTGAGCTGTCAGCACAGAGCCCGACGCGGGGCTCGAACCCACGGACCGTGAGATCATGACCTGAGCCGAAGTCAGACGCTCAATCAACTGAGCCACCCAGGCACCCCATCCATCTTACCCATTTTTAAGTGCACAGCTGGTTCATTGGTAGGAAATACAATCACAGTGTCATGCAGCCATCATTATCCTCCATCCAGAGAATGATTTTCATCTTATAAAACTGCAATTCTATACCACATCCTGTCCCCCTCCCAGCCCCCGGAGAACACCATACAATTTCCATCTTTATGATCCTGACTGCCCTAAGTACCTCATATAAGTGGAATTATATACAGTATTTGTCTCTTTGTCATTGGCTCACTTCACTTAGTACAATATCCTTAGATTCATCCATGTTGCAGCACGTGTCCAAATTTCCTTCTTTTTCCAGGCCGAATAATATTCCATTGTGTGTGTGTGTGTGTGTGTGTGTGTGTGTGTGTGTGCGCATCACATTTTCTTATCCATTCATCTGTGGACCCTTAGGTTGCTTCCGTGTTTTAGCTGTTATGAATAATGCTGTCATGTATGTAGGGGTACAAATTTCTCTTCGAGATCCTGCTTTCAATTCTAGATCAGGTTTTGTCCTGAAGTGCATTTAAGGCAAACTTAGGGGTGAAAAAAACTTGCAGTTTTCAGAGTTTTCTTGCATTTGGGAATTGAAGATAGGGAACTGTAGGCTTGTACCGATTCATATTCCCACCAGAAATATACGACTTCTCCTTTCCCCCATCTTCATCAACATGGTGTTATCAGGCTTTTTAATTTTGGCCAATCTGATCAGCCTGAAATAAGGTCTCATTATTTTTATTTGAATTCCCATGATTACTCGTGAGGTTGAGCATTTTTTGTTTCTCTCTGGGTTTCCTCTTCTGTGAATTCCATGCTTCTCCTAAATTCTCCTTTTTTTATTGATTTATAGGGATTTAAAAATATATCCTGGATATGAACAAGTAGCAATGGATTGCAAATATCTTGCCTTTTCTTTTTTATGGTTCCTTTTGTCATAACAGAATGTAAAAAGATTGTCAAATTCATCAATATTGTCCTTCATGATGTGGGTGGGCCCTTTGTGTCTTATTTAAGAAACTCTTATTTGCTTAACTCTGTTAAGAAACTCTTAAACTTCATGTTCATGAACTTATTCTCTTGTAGTTTTTTTTTTAAGTTTTAAAGTTTGGCTTTTTATATTTAATTTTTTTTTTAATTTGAGAGAGAGAGAGGAGCGTCTGGGTGGCTCAGTCGGTTAAGCGTCTGACTTTGGCTCAGGTCACGATCTCACGGTTTGTGAGTTCCAGCCTTACATCGGGGTCTGTGCCGACAGCTCAGAGCCTGGAGCCTCTTCGGATTCTGTGTCTCCCTCTCTCTCTGTTCCTCCCCTGCTCACGCTCTATCTCTCTCTGTCTCTTAAAAATAACTAAACATTAAAAAATAATAATAATAAGTGAGAGAGAGAAGAGAGAGCCTGAGCAGGGGAGGGGGCAGAGGGAAGGGGAGAATTTTAAGCAGGCTCCAGGCTCAGCGCAGAGCCCGATGCAGGGCTTGATCTGACCACCCTGAGAGTACGACCTGAGCCGAAATCAAGAGTCGACCTGCTCAGCTGACTGAGCCAGCCAGGCGCCCCACCGGATATATTTTTTAAACTAAATATGGGGCGCCTGGCTGGCTCAGTTGGTAGAGCATGTGACTCTTGATCTCTGAGTTGCGAGTTCGATCCCCACCTTGGGTGTAGAGATCAGTGAAAAATAAAGTCTTGCAAAAATAAATAGAAAATATATCTGGACTCTTTGAGCAGAGTCTGAGGAAGGGATCTAATATTATATTTTGCATTTTAGCCACTTGTTCTAGTATCGTGCTCCATCAGTCTCTTCCTTACCCACTGATTTGTAGTAACCACCCCTGTGGTGGCCCGAGTTCCCATCAGCCCACGACCTGTCTTTGCGTCCTCCCTCCACTCAGTTCCATGCTGTTTGTCCACCTTTGCTAATAATAAATCTTTATACAGGCAGGACAACCCGCTCCCTCCTTATTCTTCTGCAATAGTGTCTTAACGACGCTTGACCCTTTAGTCCTTCCCTTTTTTGTTACAAAAGTTCAAGGAAAAGGTGTCCATTTCTATAGAAAAAAAAAAATGTTGGATTTTGGTTAGTGTTGTCCATGGGCCACAATTTCCGTTAGTAAGGAGTGAGGAGAACATTTTCTTCCTCAGAAGAGAGAGGGCAGTTACACCTCACTCATTCCGAGGTTATTTTTCAGCAACCTCCGATGTCTAGAAAACAAGAGAAAACAAGAAGAGGGCGAAAGGTCTCTGAGAAGCTCCAGACAACCCAGAGCCTATGCACTAAATCACACCCCTTCCCACAGGAAACCTCCTCGGGCCTCCCTCAGCACCTAGTTATTCACATTTACCTTGGTCTCCACTCTAAGAAACTTGATCATCTGGTTTCCTAGCCAGATTTGGAAAAGTCCAGAAGATAAGAGGCCAGCAGAGTGTGGCCACTGACTTCTGGAACCTTGGCAGCACTGCTGGGCACTCAGGTCGTGATCTCACGGCTCATGAGTTCGAGCCCCGTGTCCGCGCTCTGTGTTGACAGCTCAGAGCCTGGAGCCTGTTTTGGATTCTGTCTCTCCCTCTCTCTCTCTCGGCCCCTCCCCGGTTTGCACGCTCTCTCTTTCTCAAGATAAATAAACATTAAAAAAAAAAAAAAAAGGCAGATCCGTCCCACATTGTCAGTCATTCATTCAGGAGCCACCGTCACCTGGTGGCTTCCAGCTGTGGCCATTCCAGTTGGAGGTGAGAAGGGAAAGTGAAGAAACTCGAGTTCAGCAGTTCCTCTTAGGCAAGTGAGGTGGGATATGCACCGACTCCCTGCGGTCCTGTCCCACGGGGAGAGGTTGGCCCTGTGGCCCTACCGGGCTGCATAGGGACTGGGAGACAGAATCCTGAGGAGGCAGGTCACAGAGGGCCGTTGTAGAACTTTGACTCCCATGCTGAGTGAGACAGGGAGCCATTGGTGGGTTCGAACCTGGCAACGACTTGATCTGATCTGTGAAACCTCTCTCCAGCTGCCACGTGGAGAAAGCTGAGGTGAGGAGAGCGTGGGGTCAAGGGCAAAAGCAGGGAACTCGGTTTGGATAAGCCGCCCCTCGGGCGGAGCTGACCTCTCCCTCCCTTGCTCCGTTTCCACGACATTGCTCACGCTTTCGCACTTATCCCTTGTCCATCTATCGTCTTCCAGGTCAGCGTGTCCACAGTATCTGGCTCAGAACAGGTGCTCGCCATGTCTGTTCCAAGCATGTGAGACACACCTGAAATAACATGTGGAACCTGGCATGTTGGCTGGGGTTCCTTGCAAGCAGAACAGACCAGTTCTGGCTGTCAAAAGGGAAGGGAAGGGAAGAGAAGGGAAGGAAATTTGGGAGAAGCCCAGCACCCACAGGAAGCCTGGAGCACCAGGCTTGGAAGAAGCACCGGAAACAGAAGAGAAGGTCCTCCGCAGTCAGGTTCCCCTGTGGAGCTAAAGAAGCCACCGGATCTGGGACTCTCCAAGTCCTGGGAAGGGCTGACTTGGAAGGACTTCGGTCACGTGGTCAGGCTTTGGTCTCACTGGAGTGGAGGAAGAACTGTGGTCGAGAAAAAACCTCCAGATACCCCTTTGGCTTCCATGAGGGGAGGGTAAGTTGCCCTGATTCATTGTCTCAGCGAGGCCTTGCTCTTGAAGGCCAGGTCATGGGAAAGGAAACCAGGGAGCTGTCAGGGGAAATAAATGCTGGGTGGCCGAGAGCCAGCAAATGTCCACTATGCTTTCCTAGGGCTAGCAAAGCACAGAGGCACGACCTGTGACCTGTGGACTGCGAAGGAGAAGCATCTTCCTCACCTTGGCGTCCCTGTGGGCACCACAGGACCTAGCACTCACTACGTGCTCACCTAATGCTCATCCAGTGACTGAACGACAGACTGACTGGCCACGGACCCCCAAGGGCTATCAGTGTCTCCTGAAACATCAATTTTATGAATAAAAGGGGACGGGATGAAATGGCAGCAGCCTCAATGAAAAGATTTGCCAAAAAGAAAAAAAGAAATGTCTCGGGAGAAATTATAGCCCTGTTCTTTCCAGCCCTTCCCAAAGGCCCTGTTAATCTAGCTCTGAGCAGGATTAATGTTTATTTAAAGCAATTGGCCCCATGCAGCCTGGCCGATCGTGTTGGATGCAGTGGAGAGATTGGGCAGCAGGGGGTGGGCTGGTCTCCAAACCCTCTCGGAAGCCAAGGATCTGGCTCTGACACGGCATCGAGGAGTGAAACCCAGCAGCCTCAAGGGGAGAGCCAAGCTGTTGTGTGATGTGAAGTCAGTGTCTTCCAGGGAAACTCACCGGACCAGGCACCAAGAAGTGTCCCCACAGGTGCTCCTGGGCCTGGGACATCGCAGAAACGCCCTTAGATACATTGCAGGGATGAGTGTTTGGGGGGGGGGGGTGAGGCGGGAGCTGCACCCTGAGCCCTCAGCCCAGGCACCTGCAACCAGAGTGGAAACACACTTTCAGCTTTTCCACGGAAGACTCTGTTCGAGGAAAGGATTCTTCCGCGTAATAACAAGACCAAGTGTGAGGTCTAGTTCACTAACCCAGTGCACACCCATTTTACAAAGCGGCTTGACTTTGTGTGTGGGAAGGACACTTGTTAGTTATGTGACATCATTAAGCCTTAGTTTCCTCATAAAATGAGGCTAACATCAGGAGACTGTGGCGAGATAAAATGGGACAGGGCATGTGACTTGATACTATTTTGGTATACTCATTGACGTTCATTTCTCGCCCTGTATTTTTCATCCCCTTTCCCTCCTTTAGTGGTTTTGAGGGTTGAGGCAGGGTGGAGAGGAAGAGGGAGGGAAGCAGGAAAACCTTAGAGCTCTTTTGCCAACTACACTTCATTCAGTAGTAAGAAAAGTTTTTTTAATTAAAAATGTTTAAAAGGGACACCTGGGTGGTTCAGTCGGTTAAGCGTCTGACTTCGGCTCAGGTCAAGATCTTGTGGTTCATGACTTTGAGCCTTGCATCAAGCTCTGTGCTGACAGCTTGGAGCCTGGAGCCTGCTTTGGATTCTGTGTCCCCTCTCTCTCTGCCCTTCCCCCACTCACGCTGTTTATGTCTCTCTCTCTAAACAAATAAACTTTAAAAAGAGAGAGAGAGCCTAGCCCTCAGGAGAACTGAGATGGTTTTTGGAGGGATAAAGGGAGAAAAGAGGATGCATGCAAGGGTTCAAAGCACCTTGGCCAGAAGCAGGGGGGAGAGGAGACCCCTTTCCAGAAGCAGGAGCACAGTCCCCTGGCCTGAAGAAGAATGACAAAGGGCAAGAGACCTGTGGCTCTTAGGGAGGCAGCAGGAGTGGGGGGCTAATGGTTTGAGGATGCATCTAGGCTGGGCCAGTGACCACGAACAGGGAAACATCGGACCTAGGGGGGCCCTGCGGACCACGTAAGGGCAGCCTCAGAAGTGACTTGGGGATTGTTGTATGAGGACCACAGTGCCAGCCTCCCACCACACAGCATTGCATTAAGAGCTCGGAACCACAGAAACTCCTGGAACAGGTTGTATACTTACCCCCACCACGGCCCCCCCGGCCAACGCCAGCCTGATGGAAAGAGACTGGAAGTAAAAAATGAGGCATAGTTATAGAAGACAAAGAAGATTCTATTTCTTGCCTCCCCGAGGTGCCTGGGCACTGGGAGATGGAAGGCTGGGATCCGGAGGGGACTGCACACGCACTTCGTTCCTCCTCGGCTTTCCTCCCTGTCTCTGCATGGAATGCCGCCTCCTCCCCAGACCCCAGTTGCCTCCTCCGTTAAATCCAACTTTGGCTTCCTCTGCAGGGTGGAGCCACATTTTCTGACCGCTGTAAAACACTGGGGCTGTTTACTTCATCCTGTGGGTCCGTTAGACCCTTGCAGGAGCAGGGGAGAGGGCTGTGAGGAAAGAACGGTACAAGCTGGTCTCTCAAGGCTCCCCATGCCCCCACCCCCCTCCAACCCAGCCCTCGAGAGGGCCATGTGGCCTGATCCCAAGACTTGGCAAGACAGCCACAGACATCTGCAAAGTGACAAAAGGGGAGGCGGAGCCTAAGAAGAAAACAGCATTCACACGTGGAAATGCCTGGAAATGTTTTCCAGACACATTATTCTTCTCTGGGCTGATTTTCAAGGCCAACAGGTCCTGGGGCCCAAGGCCCCTGGAGGTGACTCAAGTGGCCTGAGCAATACGCAGCCACTTCCTCCCTGGAACGTGTGTGTGAGCATGTGCACGCATGTAGGATGTGTATGGACACATGTATGTGAGTGAGTGTCGGCGTGCGTGGAAGCGTGGGTGTGTGTCCATCCCAGGAAGGGGCCTCTCCCTGGACCTCTGGAGCCGGGTAGGGCATTTAGCAATCCCCTAGACCCAACCACTTCTTTCCAGGGATGTGGGGAAAGAAGTTTACGTCAACTTCCAAAGGGGCGTTTTAACCTGTACTTCACAGAGAAGCAAACCCGGGGCCAGATGTGTTGTACCCCCCCCCCCCCCACGGCCAATGCTCATTTTGTTTTTGAAATCTAATTGACATATCTTTTTTTTTTTTAATGTTTATTTATTTATTTTGAGAGAGAGAGTGTGAGCGTGTGCGAGTAGGGGATGGGCAGAGAGAGAGACAGAGAGAGAGAGAGGGTGCGCAGCACCCGAGGCGGGGCTCAAACTCACGACGGTGAGATGGTGACCTGGGCCGAAATCGAGAGTCAGACACTCAGCCGACTGAGCCGCCCAGGAGCCCCCTGATGGACATCTCTGGGCACATACTATGTGCCAGACACTGTTCTAAACACTTCACACGTGTTAGCTCATTTTGTCCTAATGGCGGCAGGTACTATGATTAGCATGTCAGAAAGGAGGGCCCTGAGGCACAGGGTTTAAGTAATTCACTAAGATAGGGGGAAAAAAAAAAAAAAGCAAGGGGAGGAGTCAGGGAGGAGTCAGAAAGCCGACATTCACTGAGGGAGGGGAGAAGTGAGCAGGGAAGGGAGGAAGGCCACTGAGGGCTCCATTAATAAGCCAGGTTAGCACAGTGGGCAGCTGGGTTCGTCCCCACCAGGGCCAGCTGAGAGGCTGCAGAGAACCCACATCAGGATTCAGCAGGGGAGTGAGAACGGTCCTCATTGGTTGGTCTCACCTGGGGTCTTGGCACTTCTCAGCTGCCCCTGCGTGGGCTTCACATCCAGGGAATATCCTGGGGGTAGAGATTCAAGAAGCCACCCTCATGAGGTACTGTCCCCAGCTGGCTCCAGGTGGCCCAGGGGACACAGGCATGGCAGGATCTGTTACCTGGAATGAGGCCTAACACACGCGTGCTCAACAAATGCTCATTTCTCTTCCCTACTCTCTACAGATACTTCTCCCCCCACCCCCGCCAGACATTCCTGAGAACCAGTAGAATCGGTTCCATTAAATGTCTGTCAAAATGTGATGTGCCTTTACCACACCATGGACTTTTCATATGTCAAAGACTCACAGGTTAGAAAACTTGCTTTATCAGATCACGACCCAAGTGCTACTTCACAAAAATCAGTCGCTGTGAATGTTCATAGCAGCAGAACTCGTGACAGTCAACCGGTGGAAGCAACCCAAATGTCCATCGGTGGATGAACGGATTCAAAATTGTGGTGTATCCATACAGCAGGATATTATCCAGTCATAAAAGGGACCGAAGTATTGATACATGCTATAGCATGGATGAACCTCAAAACATATCGCTAAATGAAAGAAGCCAGACACAAAAGGTCATATAATATGATTCCACTTATATGACGTTCCCTGAATAGTTAAATCACAGAAAGCGTATGTGTCATTGCCAGGCTGTGGGGTGGGGTGGGGAGGAGGAATGAAGAGTGATTGCTTCATGGGTACGGGCTCTCCTTTGGGGGCAATGAAAATGCTTTGGGACTAGATAGAGCTGATGGTTGCACAACATTGTGAAGATACTAAACACCAGTGAAATATTTTGCTTTAAGTGGTTAATTGTACATTATGTGAATTTCACTTCAATTTAAAACAGTATCTCACGGTCACATTGTCCATAAGGAATAGAGAGAAGAGTCAAAGGCAGATCTCAGGTGAGCCGCACAGGAAACAGGAAAGCGACCTCCCCTGCCCAGAAAGTCCTGCCAAAGGGATTCCCAGTGTCAACCACAAATTAAGAGAGAACAATAAAGCGGCATTTTTTTGTCTTTCAAATTGGGACGTGTTTTCACAAATAATACCCCACTTTGGCATGAGTATAGCAAAAAGGCATTCTCATACACTTCTGGTGGGATGAAAATGAATCTAGGGGGCACCTGGGTGGTTCAGTCGGTTAAGCATCAGACCTTGGCCTAGGTCATGATCTCATGGTTCATGGGCTTGAGCCCTGCATCGGGCTCTGTGCTGTCAGCAGAGCCCGCTTCAGATCCTCTGTTTTCCTCTCTCTTTGCTCTTTCCCCTTTCACACACACACTCTCTCTCCCAAATTAAATAAACATTAAAAACAAAAAAAAGAAAAAGGAAGTCTTCCTTATTTAAAAAAAAATGAGTCTAGCCATTTTGGAGGTAGGTCTGGCATTTTGTACTATGAGACTTTACATGGTTCAAGCCTTTAAAAAGTATTTTTTTAATGTTTATTTATTTTAAAGAGGGACAGAGTGCAAGCAGGGGAGTGGCAGAGAGAGAGGGAGACACGGGCTCCAGGCTCTGAGCTGTCAGCACGGAGCCTGACGCGGGGCTTGAACCCACGAACAGCGAGATCATGACCTGAGCGGAAGTTGGCTGCTTGACCGATTAAGCCACCCAGGCGCCCCGGTTCAAGTCTTTTTAAATGAAACATTTCCTTTCCAGTTTTTATGTGCAGGTGTTTTACTCAAGACTGCATTTTTAGCTGGACCTTAAAGAAGGATGTGGATATGTCCTAAGTCCATGATCAGTGGTCTGATATTTTTTTTTAGAAGAAAAAGTCCCTACCCTTTGACTCAGTGTACCCTGTTAGGGTCCTGGCCAGAAACAGGCCCAAGCATTTAGTCTATAACTGAGGTGGTATTTCAAATCAGTGAGGGAATATTCCTATCAAGGAGAAAGGCTGAATGATGGAATTTGGACAGTTGGCTAACTATTTGGAAAAAAAACAAGTTTAGATCTTTACCTCATACTTTATGTCCAAATAAATTCCAGACGGGTTTAAAAACTACATGAAGAAGGAGAGGAAGGAGGAGGAGGATGAAGAAGACGAGGGGGGCTAGAGAAAAGAAAAATAGAGTTCTAGGAGAAAATTAGGAAAATCTCTGTCTGGTACTCAAATGGGAACAGTCCTACAAGCAAAAAGCAAAAGGAAGAATATAATAAAACAACGAAAGTTTGGAAAACATAAAAATGTAAAGTGTACATGTTAAAAATCACCCAAAACGGGGGTGCCCGGCTGGCTCAGTCAGTAGAGCAGATGACCCTGGTGTCAGGGTCTGAGTTCAAGCCCCGTGTTGACCATGGAGCCTACTTAATTAAAAAAAAAAAAAAAAAAAAAAAAAATCACCAAAAACAAAATCAAGAGGTCATTTCTAAGATTACAAGAATACTTGCAACACTCATGACAGACTAGACATTTTCAAGTGCTTCTAGAATTCAACGAGAGGGGCTCCTGGGTGGCTCAGTCGCTTAAACTTCGACTCCAGCTCAGGTCATGATGTCCAGTTGGGTTTGTGAGTTCCAGTCCCTCACAGGGCTCTGTGCTGACAGCTGGGAGCCCGGAGCCTGCTTCCGATTCTGTGTCTCCCTCTCTCTCTCTCTCTGCCCCTCTCCTACTCCCGCTCTGTCTCTGTCTCTCTCAAAAATAAACATTAAAAAATTTTGTTTTGGGGCGCCTGGGTGGCTCAGTCGGTTCAGCGTCCCACTTCGGCTCAGGTCATGATCTCACGGTCCGTGGGTTCCAGCCCAGCTTCGGGCTCTGTGCTGACAGCTCAGAGCCTGGAGCCTGTTTCGGATTCTGTGTCTCCCTCTCTCTCTGCCCCTCCCCCGTTCATGCTCTGTTTCTCTCTGTCTCAAAAATAAATAAACGTTAAAAAAAAAATTCTTTTTTTTAAATTTTGTTTTAATCCTTAAAAAGAAATCAAGAGAAAAAAAGCTAAAAGTAGGAAAACGGACAAATAGGGGAAGGGTAGATGTTGGCATCTATTTTTAAAACGCAGCAGGCACGTGGTCAGGGGACTGCGGGGAGCAGGAACAGAAGCCAGGCTTTCCGCGGAAAGGGCATTCCCTTTTTCCAGCTAGGGACAGTGACCCGCTGGCCCCTGTGTGCGCCAGGCCTCCAGGGAGCAGGGGGCTGGGATGCCTGAGCTCGCCCTTTCCCCGGGCGGGAGGAACAATTCCATCCTTTGTTGAGGCTGCACCCGGGGCGGGCCCCCGGGGAGGCGGTGCGTCCTCTCCCAGTTTTCCGGGGCGGACGCCGGCCTGCGGGCGCTGGGAGTTGGGCGCGGGGCCGCCTCCCGCGCGCTCCACCCGGGCTCCCGGCCGGGACGCCGGCCACCGGGGGGCAGTGCTGCCCAGCGGACGGCCGTCCTGGGCCCGCGCAGGGAGCCCACAGAGGCCCCGTTCTTCTCCGCGGGGAGATGAGTCACAGCCCAGGCAAGTGTCCGGAAGGGCCTCGGATCCGGTGCGGCTGCGGACCCCGGGAGGGGGGCGGCGGGGGCGAGCGCCGGAGTCAGCCGGCTCTCTCCGGCTCCCGGGTTCCTGGGGCTTGGCAGGCCGCGCCCGCCGCGAAACTGGGTCAGGCCGGTGGCCTAGTTTGTGGTTTAGCAACAGTGGCCAGTGGCAGGAGGTGAGTAGGCAGGGCATCTCGATTTCCTCTCTGGCTCATTCATGTGACAAACATCTCAAGAGCCCCAACTAAGTGCCGGGCAGGTCAGGGGACACTCTGACGGGCAGTTTCTAGTGAACTTCTGAAGCCCGGGCCATGTGAGTTCACAATGTGTAATCTCAGGACCCTGGAGGCTGGGCTTGCCTGGGCAGGTCCCCAGGTCACTGGGCTCCCTGTCACGTATCAAACTCAGCTGCTCAAATTGGAAAGTCTCATCCTGGCACTGGATTCCCTTGGGATCTAACCCCACCATCTCTGCACTCCACCACGTGTCCTCACTCTGGTGTCCCATACACCTGCCCCTCCTTCCAGCTCATCTGGGCCTGGGGCCTGTGTTTTTATCCCAGCTGGCAATGGCCACCTGCCTCCTGCTACCTCCAGCCCGCCCTGTCGTCTCTCTGCTTCTGACCCTGCCCTGAGATGTCCCAGGACTGTATCTCTTTTTCTCTGGTTAAGAAACAAAATTCAGGGGTGCGTGGGTGGCTGAGTTGGTTAAGCGTCTGACTCTGGATTCTGGCTCAGGTCACAGTCTCTCGGTTGGTGAGATGGAGCCCCAAGTCCAGCTCCGTGCTGGCAGCGTGGAAACTGGTTGGGATTTGCTCTCTCCCTCTCTGCCCCTCCCCTGCTCGCGCTTGCCCTCTCTCTTCAAAGAAATAAACATTAAAAAAAAGTTCAACTGAGTAAATTTGAAAATCGAATTGGCCTTGTTAAATGAGTCATGAATCAGGCAGCACCCCCTCTAGCAAACAGAGGGGACCTCGGAGCAGTTGTACGAAATGAAGGTTTTTATAGGGTGGGGCAAGAAAGTTATTAGCCAGAAAAGAAAGAAAAAGAAAGAAAGAAAGAAAGAAAGAAAGAAAGAAAGGGGAAAGAAAGAAAGAAAAAGGAAAGAAAGGAAGGAAGGAAAGAAAGAAAAGAAAGAAAAAGAAAGAAAGAAAGAAAAAGAAAAGAAAGGAAGGAAAGAAAGAAAGAAAGGAAGAAAGGAAGAAAAAAGAAAAAAAGGAATGTTCCAGGTGAGGTCTCTTTCCCTTAGGGGGAAGGGTTGGGGGTCCTATAAGCAGCTGACCTCATCTTCCTTTAGAGGATGGGGAGCCCCTGTGGCAGACTCCTTGGCCCTGGTAGGAAAATTCTTGACTGACTGGTTACGACTGCATTTCTCAGGGAGGTTGAAACTGCAGTTAGATTCCGTATTAAGCCCTTGTTTGGGGACTCAGCCGAAGTGACACCATTTGGGGCCTGTGGTTTTTATTTTTTATTTTTTTAACACTTCCCAAAATTTTCACCTATTGCAAATAGAGGATTATCTTGTCACCTGGTCCTACGTTGTGAGCTCCTGGACCTCAGGGAAGCTGGAAGCCACCTGTAGAGACCAGGGCTGTGAGCTGGAGGCGAGGGAGGGTGGGGGTGCAGCTGGAGACCCAGAAAGGAAGGGCCTCTCTGGCCGAGGAGGAGGAAGCATAGGGGAAGGAAGAAGCAGCGAACTTGAGCAGCACAAAGACCTTATGTACCAGGAGGAAGGTCAGCGAGAGAGTCAAATGGAGGAGGGGCTGAGTCTCGAGGAAACTGGCTGTTTCTCCCCTCTTTTTCCTTCCTCTTTCCTGCAGCCCCCAGGTCCCCACTTGAGGTCGAGTCTGACACTGAAGTGACACGGCCATTGCTGCCGCTTACACTGAGTTTTGCTGACAATGGCGGCTCACCCCGCCCCTGCCCAGCCCCCCTCCCTGCTTCCGGACAGCTTCCAGAACATCAGAGTCCGCTCTGCCTGCGTTGCAGGTGGACGTACTGAGGCTCAGAGGGCTAAATGACTTGCAAGGAAACACTGCAGAGGGGTGGGGGGGAGGAGGTGGGGGGAGAGAGGGGCAGGTAACTCCAGGCCCCAAGCTCTCCACTCTGGAGGCCGGACCAAGTGGGAAGTAGGTGCCCTGGGCCTTTGCTGGATGACTGTTCATAGCTTTGAAGGTGTCCGTTTGTCTTTAGCCTTTTTAAATTATTTTTTTAATGTCTGCTGTAGAATGTCCAAGCCATACAGAAGTGTATAAAATAGAAGCCCCATGAAAGTCTGATTCTCTTCCAGGTCACATCTCGCTGTTAACAGTTTGGTATAAATCCTTCCAAGCTTTCCAAACAGACAAACGACCAAATAAATAGATTTGAGCATACCGTTCTAGAGCTTACTCGGTTCTCTTGCTTTGTCCCTTTCTTAGAAGGCTCCTAATATCCCACCATATGGTTAACCTGGCCCTCTCAGATGGATGACTAGGGAATTTTCCGGTTTTGTCTTTACAGGTACACATCCCTGGTGCCCTGGGGCAACATCTCTGGGGGAGTAACTTTCTAAAAGTCAACTTGTGAGACAAAGGAAATTCGTGTGTCTGCTAGTTTCTTTAAAAGCTTGTGACTGGTCTGGGGCGCCTGGGTGGCTCAATCCGTTGAGCATCCGACTTTGGCTCAGGTCATGATCTCATGAGGATCATGAGTTCGAGCCCCACATCTGCCTCTCAGATGTCAGTGCAGAGACCCCTTCAAATGCTGTCTTCCTTTCTCTCTGCCCCTCCGCCCGATGGCGCTATCTCAAAAATAAATAAAATATTAAAAAAAAAAAAAGCTTCTGATTTGGGGTACCTAGGTGGTTCATTCAGTCAGTTAAGCGTCCAACTCTTTAAAAAAATTTTTTTTACATTTTATTTTTTTCATAGAGAGAGACAGAGCACAAGCGGGGGAGGGGCAGAGAGAGAGGGAGACCCAGAATCTGAAGCAGGCTCCAGGCTCTGAGCTGTCAGCACAGAGCCCGACGCGGGGCTCGAACTCACAAACCGCGAGATCATAGGGTCCAACTCTTGATGTCGGCTGGGGTCATGATCTCAAGGTTCATGGCATCAAGCCCCACATCTGGCTCCACGCTGCGCATGGGTCCCGCTTGGGATTCTCTCTCTCCCTCTCCCTCTCTGCCCCTCCCTACCCGCCCCCTCTCAAAATAAATAAATAAAACATTAAAAAGAAAACATAAAATAAAAGCTCGTGATTGCAAGGGACTGTCAGGCCCTGGCAGGGCAGGCTGCATGGAGCCACCCCGCGAGCAGTTTCAGGTGTCGCCTTCCAGTGATCCCTCCCTCACCACCTGCTTCCCTGCTCCCTGGCCTGGCCCTCACCCCCAGCCAGGAAGCAGCTCAGTCTAAAGCTTCTAGAAGCCCTTGTGCACGAGTCTCTGGGGTGCTTCTCTCAACCCTGACCCATCCCCCCAACACACACACAGGGCACAACCTCCTTATTTGCCATCAACTGGGCTGATGCTGCCCAGTCAGCCATGGACTCCCAGAGTCTCCCTTTTGCAGCTTAGCAGCTCTGTGCACTAGCTTTGGTAACAAATCCTCCTCTCCCCTCCTTTTAAGGCAGTGACAAAGGCAGAGAAACTGTTTCTCTCCAAAAGCAAATCAGGCCGTCTCCACTACCTCAGAGCTGGGCCTAGATCTGCTCGTAGGGTGTCTGCTTGTCTTAATGTGGGGTCTGGGGTCCACTCTGGGGGTGTCTGGTGAGTGGTGTGGGCCAATCGAGCAGTGGAGTTTCATGGCACCTGTCTACACACACAGCTCTGAGCCAGGCACTGGGGGGTGCCCAGTCTACCTTCTTTCCCTCAAGGAAACATTAAAAAAAAGTTTTTTTATTTTTGAGAGACAGAGACAGAGCATGAGCAGGGGAGGAGGAGAGAGAGAGAGGGAGACACAGAATCCGAAGCAGACTCCAGGCTCTGAGCTGTCAGCACAGAGCCGGACGCAGGGCTCGAACCCACAAGCCGTGAGTGAGATCGTGACCTGAGCCGAAGTCGGACATTCAATCGACTGAGCCACCCAGGCACCCCTCAAGGAAACAATTTTATATTAGGCAGCAGAAAGACTGTAACCAGCCCAGTCGAAATGCTGAAACCCCGGGACTCTGGCCTGTTCCACAGGCCTGCACAAATCCTCTGTCCTTTCCATACCTTAATAAGTCATCCACCTTTCATGAGCTTTTCCTTCATTCAGGGACTAGTTTGGAGATGGGAACCCACAGCAGCAGCAACTGCCTCTTTTACAAGCTATGTGCTGATGTGGTTTGGAGTGTTGGGGTTCGGAGGCAATGGCCAAGAAAGAATTCTTGAGATGTCTTTGTTGCAGAGAGAGGGGGGGTTTTATTAAAGCATGGGGACAGGACCCATGGGCAGAAAGAGCTGCTCTGGGGGCACCTGGGTGAGGTGCATCTGACTTCTGTGAGTTAAGCCCCTCCCCCACTCACACTCTCTCAAAAAATGAATAAACGTTAAAAAAATTTTTTAAAAAAAGAGCTCCACTGACTGGGGTTGTGAAGAGTGATCATATATCTTCAAGTTGGGAGGGGGTTAAGAAATAGCGGAAGTCTCTAAGGTATTTTGGAAGCAAGGTTTCCAGGACCTTGAAGGGGCTAGCTGCTGTTTGGAAAAGGTCGTTTATTACCGTTTAGTAAAAACTCGGTCATGAGACCCTTCAGATGTACATCAGGGGCCATAAGCTTGGAGGATGATTGTCAACATGTATCTTTGCGGGGGGAGAGAGAAAGGAAGTTTCCAAAGGAATTTTTATATGTTAAAATAGATTTACAGGCTCCCGGGGGGGGTCACGATGATGTTAAGCTAAGATTTTCTTTTGCCCCTAGCACAGTGTCATCATCGAGGCAGGAGAGTTCCTGGAGGGACGTCGCTCCACGTCTCTGTCTCTTAAGGACTTGTCAGTGAGCTGTAAGTTATAAGGAAACTTATTTTCTTTTTCTTCTGCCTTTGTTGCTCCCATCAAGTGCCAAATCGTTTTTGGTAAGATAATACCCAGTGCTGACGAGGCTGTGGGGAACTTGTTACCCCTGCATGTGCTGCTGACTGTGGTTTAGATGGACTCTACACTTCAGGAAAGCAATCAGGCCAAGTGCACAACAGCTACAAGGTGTAACTTTTGACCCACCAACCCATCTTTGGCATTACAAAAGCTTCCTCCTTCCGGGACCTTTTTTTTTTTTTCTTTTTTTAACGTTTTTATTTATTTATTTTGAGAGAGAGAGAGGAAGCAGGGGAGGGGCAGAGAGAGAGAGAGAGAGAGACAGAGAATCCCAAGCAGGTTCCACATGCTCAGTGCAGAGTCCTACACGGGGCTCGATCCCATGAACCATGAGATCATGACCTGAGCCAAAATCAAGAGTTGGATGCTTAAGCGACTGAGCCACCCAGGTGCCCTTGGGGAGCTATTTTTAATAGGAGAAAAGAGGGAGCAACCTTATTTAAATGTCTAACCAGCGAGAGCTTGTTCACTAGATGGAAAACTCCTTGGATCCAGGGCCCTTTCCTTGGGCCTATGGGCTGGCAGAGGCTGCCACCCAGAGTAGGCTAAATGTTTGCAAACCAGGGGGCCAAGAGATGCAGGGTGGTGTGGTGGTCAGAGAGCCAGCCTGCCTGATTCAAGGCCCATCTCTGCCACTAAGCTGTGTGGCCTTAAAAGTTGTATCACCTCCCTGTGCCTCAGTTTCTTCCAGTAAAACGAGGATGCTGACTAGAGCGGGACCAAGTGCATGGGATTATTATGAGCATAAAAAGGTAAATTATGTGAAGCAAAAGTGTGTAGAAATATCAGCTGTTATTATCACCGAACAAACCAAAATGGGGCGATTATGAATGGTACCTAAGGGCACGTGTGACTCCTGATCTCTGGGTCATGAGTTTTAGCCCCACATTAGGTGTAGAGACTGCTTCAATAAATATTAAAAAAAAGAAAAAAGAAAAAAAAAGGTAACTAATACTGTGCAGCAAAGTGGAGAAGATATGAATGATGTAATCACTCCTCTCTGTTCTCCATCTCTTACCTTGCCCTCTCTAGTATGTTCTTTCTGAGCTGTCATGTAGCCGAAAAGCAAAACTAACCCTGTTCTGCAAAACAGCACACATTCCTTCCCTGCTTGTGTCCCTTCTACTGATAGCTCCCTTCTACAGATAGCTTTCAGCCCTCCTGATTGGAATAACTTCCCCTTGCATCCTAGCTAACAGAACGAATGCACAAAGGCAGGCATGAATGAATGAATGAGTGCATGAATGACAAGTGCTGGAGTAGAGGGAGGCCCCGAATGCCAAGGAAGCCAGGGTAGGCTGGCCACTGCCTGGGCAGAGGTGGGCAGGCCTGAGAGGCTGGTTATGCGTCCTGATGGGTGCACACCCAAGGGGCGGCTAAACATTGTGTCCTCTGACACAATGCCTGCACACAGCCCAGCTCAGGGAGGTGGCCCTCGTACTGGTTCCGGCAAAAACCTCTGTCCACCCTGGGCTGCAGCCTCTGTGCCTTCCCCTCCGGTGGAAGGACCCTGCGCTGCAAGGCTTGCATTTTGGGGGCAGGAAGCGGGGCTCAGTTCCATCCAGTTCTCTGCCTCCCTATTCATCCTTCCCTGATCATCTGCCTGCTCACAGGAGGCTGAGAGGGGGTGTGTCTGTTTTTAAGGCCTTTGGCATCTATTTCAGAAATTAAACACTGAAGCAATGGCTGATACACTAAAAAGTTTTTCTCTGGTTTGCCTCAAATTTGTTTGGGGTAGGGGATAATGATAAACACCCCTGTTGCTATAGAGATGTGCTCCCCTTAGGCAGAGTACTAACAGCTCCCTACTTTAGGCTAGGCCTTATGCTAAGTGCTTCTGGGGTTTGATCTCTCATTCATTCATTCATTCATTTTGAGATGGCATGAACAGGGGAGGGGCGGAGAGAGAGGATCCCCAAGCAGGCTCCACGCTTTCAGCGCACAACCCCACGTGGTTATTGATCCCATGGTTCGTGAGATCATGACCTGAGCCAAGATCAAGAATCGGACGCTTAACTGCTTGAGCCACCCAGGTGCCCTGGCTTGATCTCATTTAATCCTGATAACCCTAGGCCTTACATACTAGGATGATGTCTAACTTCACAGGTGAGGAAGAGGAGTTTCTGGAGGTGAAAGGGACTCGTTCAAGATCACACAGCTACAAAGCAGAGTAAATCTTTTATGTTATTTAAAGTTTCATTTATTTAAATAATCTCTACACCCAACATGGGGCTTGAACTCATGACTGTGAGATCAAAAGTCGCACACTCCACCAACCGAGCCAGCCAGGTGCCTAAGTAGAGCAAAGATTTTAAACCAAGTATTTCTCGACTCTGAAGCTAACGGCCTTACAAGTGTGTAACTGGACTCCGCCTTGGCCTTGTCTGAGGATGTGTCTTTGGCCTCTCAGTATTTAGTGCCTAGAAAACAAGCTAGAGTGACCCAGAAGAGCTCCACAGAGGCACTCTACCTCTCTCTCTTTCCCTCTTTTCCTCCCTTTCATTTGCAAAGTAAGATATCAGAGATGGGATCGCCTATGTTGTTTCTGGGAGAAGGAATAGTATGCAGTTTTTTGTACTTTTCCTTATGGCTTGACTTTAAAAAGCCATGAGCATTTATCTTTAAAAACAATAAAATCATGAAGACATTACTTTAAAAATACATGTGGAGATTTTTATTTATTAAGCATGTGTTTACTTTTAATTATTTCTAAGATTTTATTTATTTGATGTTTATTTTTGAGAGAGAGAGAGACACAGTGCAAGCGGGGGAGGGGCAGAGAGAGAGGGAGACACAGCATCCGAAGCAGGCTCCAGGCTCCAACTGTCAGCACAGAGCCCAACACGGGGCTCAAACTCACGAACTGTGAGATCAAGACCTAAGTCAAAGTCGGACACTTAACTGACTGAGCCACCCAGGCGGCCCTAAGATTTTATTTAAATAATCTCTACACCAACATAGGGCTCAGACTCACAACTCTGAGATCAAGAGTTGCACACTCTACCGACAGAACCAGCTGGGTGCCCCAGGCATGTATTTACTTCTAGATCCTACTTTGCTCTGCCAACCAGGAAGCTCCAAGTCGAACTCTGCTCAACTGCAAACTGAGCAACTGTTTTGCTGGCCTGAATCCTGACTCCATCCTTTACTATCAGGTGGCTTTTGGCAAGTTAGTTAAGCCCTCTATGCCTCAGTTTCCTCATCTATAAAATGGGGATAACAATACTTGGTTCATAGGGTTGTTGCAAGGATTATACAGCTTAAACACTTAGGACAGGGGCACCTGGGTGGCTCAGTCGGTTGAGCGTCCAACTTCGGCTCAGGTCATGATCTTGCGGTCTGTGAGTTCGAGCCCCGCGTCGGGCTCTGGGCTGATGGCCCAGAGCCTGGAGCCTGCTTCCGATTTTGTGTCTCCCTCTCTCTCTGCCCCTCCCCCGTTCATGCTCTGTCTTCCTGTGTCTCAAAAATAAATAAATGTTAAAAAAAAAAAACAGGACAGTGGCTACATCACAGTGTCTGTAAACGTTAGCCATTTTTCCATTGGAATAGATTTTCATTGGCTGGATTTTTACTGTCAACCCGTTTTTCAGGAAGGGCTCACAACTGTTAGACCCTTTCACCTGTGTCCTCTTACCTTGCACCCCATTCATCTGTCGCCAATGTCTTCTCTTTTTTTTTTTTATTTTAAGGTTTATTCATTTTTCAGAGACAGAGACAAAGCGTGAGTGGGGAAGGGCAGAGAGAGGGAGACACAGAATCCGAAACAGGCTCCAGGCTCTGAGCTGATGACAGCACAGAGCCCGACGCAGGGCTCAAACTCACAGACCATGAGATCATGACCTGAGCCGAAGTCAGATGCTTCACCGACTGAGCCACCCAGGCGCCCCTAATGTCTTCTACTCTTGACGTGATCTATAACATCCCATTGAACTCTTAATTATAGATGCCACTGCTTATAATCTGTACCATGAGCATGTACCACTTAAGAAAAAAAATTGAAAGACAGTGTTGATTCTAAAGTACATGCTAATTTCAGAGTTGTTCAAATGCGGAGGGATAAAAGTGTTAGCTTTTAATCCAGGAGTATGTTAGGGATGTTCTGGTCCTTTATTTCTGACTTGGCCCCTTCCTGCCTATGAACTGCCCCTGCTGCTTTGATGGCATCTGTATCGGTTGACCTGGAGAAGTCTCCCACCTGGCGCAGAGCCACTCTCGTGGCTGTTCCTGTTGGGTCGGCTCCAGGCAAGTGAGTCTAACCCTGGTGCTCAGCTGGTGCAAGAGGTTCAAGCTTCCTCTAGGTTTGGCACCTGGTAACCAGAACTGGTGTTGATCTCCCAAGCCAGTGGCTGTCGGGTCAGCTGACCTTGTCATCTCCAGTGACTGCTCTGCTGCTTCCTGTTTCGCCCTGTGCGTTTGATTGTTCACGTGGGTAATAAAAGTGATTCATTTGAGATAAGTTCCTAAGGAGAGCGGCGCGGAAGAAAAAACTTGACCAACGTCCAGTGGTCAGGCAGCACGCAAAGGGCAGAGCTCAGCAGTCATTTCCTGGTCTGTGTAGGTTTCCATCTCCAAATGAAATTTGGAGTCATTCCTTGTAAGTTCATGTCTTCTGTGATTCAGGGAAAAGCGGGGCATGTTGGGGAAAAGTTAGGCCTGAGAGCATGCTGACCCCAGGGCTTGGAGGCATAGGCAGGGACTAGCATAGGTGTCTATGTTGACCGAATGCCTTGCCTAAAGAAGAGTGCTCATCCACGGCCCTGGAGACAGAGGAAATAGAATTCAAATCCTGGATGTCATTTCTTAGTTGTATGGCCTTGACCAGTAAGTTGGTCTCTCTGAACCTCCACAGCTCTGTAATAATACTTGAGTTGCTGGAAAGTACCAGGAATAGCATTGAGCACTTGGCCAATGCTCAAGGAATGGTAGTAACAAATGCTGAATGCCTACTGGGTACCTGACACTGTACAGACAGATACAAAATAAACACTACTTGTGTAGGGGAGGCATTATTACAGCATTTATATAGATAGATAGATCTCGAAGCTCCAAAAGTTACAAGCTGTTAAGTGGCAGGGTCTGCAATCAACCTTGGGACTACTGCAGCCTCAGCCAACACTTCTGCAAAGTCCTCTGGGCAACAGGCCCTGGGGTGAGAAAGGAGGCCAATCTGCTATATGAACACCCTCCTGATGGGCCAGATGGGGCCAAGCCTAGAAGGCTGGGTCTTTGCCAGGTGCTGAGCAGCGTGGCCTAGACATTCTGAAGGAGGTGCTCTCTCCAGGTCGCACAAGCTGGGTCAGTTGGCTCTGGGCCTCTCATCCAATTTCCCCAACACAGGGGTACTTCCATGCCTGCGACCCAAGGGCTAGTCTTTCATCTCTCCATGGTTCCAAAGAGCTGTCACTGTGACCCACAGGCCAGCCAGGGGCAGAGCCCCGAGGCTACAGGACCCCCTCGGGGGAGGCATTTGCCTTCTTAATGAGGCGGCAACACCTAAGGAGCAGTGACAGGCAACAGGGCATAGGCCAAGGAAGTGGTGTATAAATTAAGACTGATGATTTGAGAAAGAGAAAAGGGCAAGACCACTTTGTGCTGGGGCAGCATATCTGTGACCACCAAGAAGAGGCCATCGACGTAATGGTCAGAGACTCAAATATCTGCAAGAATTGGAATGTCATGCAATTCAGTAAAACCAGTGAAACAGGCTCATGTCCCAAAGCAGGTGATGGTAGAGACACCCTGATGTGGGGCTGCGGGCGCTTGGAGCACAGGCCCACAGGGGTGTTTGCTTCCTCTTCTAAGCTCAACTGGTATCATTCAAGCTTGAAACCTAGAATTTCTGCCAAATTGTCTTAGGGGCCTTAGACGTCGGGGAGACAGTTGGGGAATACAAGGAAATGGATACCTGTGTGCTCTGGCAGTTTCCATCTGTTTAAGAAACATGAAGGAAGTGGGGGGCCTGGGTGGCTCAGTTGGTTAAGTGTCCAACTCTTGGTTTCAGCTCAGGTGATGATCTCATGGTTTGTGGGATTGAGCCCATGTCAGGCTCTGCACTTGCAGCATGGAGCCTGCTTGGGATTCTCCCTCTCTCTATCTCTGCCCCTGCTCACACCGTCTCTCTCAAAATAAATAAATAAACTTAAAAAAAAAAAAAGCATTTAGGAAGTATTCCTGCTGGTCCTATAGAAAGCTTTAACTGTGCTTTCTTCAAGAATAAAGGATTGAATGATGGTATGAGACAGACCCAGTGCATCACTTGACTTACTGGGTGAACTTCCCATTTTGCATTTGAGCCAATTAGGCTGAGTGCAAACATGTTTTTGTTTTTGTTTTTTAACATTCTACATATTTTTAAGTAATCTCTACACCCAATGTGGCTCAACCTCATGACCTCGAGATCAAAAGTCACATGCTCTTCTGAGCCAGCCAGGCGCCCCAAAGCTGAGTGCAAACTTAGGTCTTTATGGTTTCCATTTTATAGTAGCCTCACTCCTTGCTGTATTTCATACCATTATCTCTTTCTCAGCTATCTTTTAATATTCATCCTCATTTTTCTGTAAGAACATTCCATTATTAATCAATTGGAAGATCTACACAAAACAATTTACTGGAGTCACCGCTTCACCTGTCTTCAGAGGACAGTCCTTTGTCATCACTGTATTACACGTTTTCCTAGCCAAAGTCTAGGGTTTATTTTCAGAACAGAAGAACGACTTCCCATGGTAGTACAGGTAAAGAAAGTTCCTAGCTTTCGATCATCTCTAAAAGAGAAACCACAAGGGTCATCAGAGTTGTAGGCTCTAATAGGGAGATTAATGCCAGAGTTGGTAAAAGTGGAATTAAAATTGATCGTCTTTCCTCAATCCCAGCCTCAGTCTTTTTCTCCGACTCAACTATTAAACCCACAAAATGCCAAATCACAACCACACAAAGCTACCCAGCTACCTGTAATATAAATAAATCAATTTACACCCTGCTCAAGCCAGCTTTTTGCTTTTGGCTAAAAGCAAGCTTTACAGAGCCAAGCACAGGATGAAATTGCCTACAAATCTTCACTTCTCCTAAACATCTTATCATAAACAGAAGCTAAAGTTATGATGACCATTTCTCCAGGTTGCACTTTATTGCTGACAGCTCTTCCAAGGGGATTTAAAAACAAAAAAAACCAGTATACTCCAAATGGATGCTTTACCTGATTTTGAAACTGACAATTAACTATATTTAACTCTATTGTAGATATTACTTGTATATTATAATCTATACATTCTATAGTTAAAATGCATTGTTAGGCCAGAAACTGGTCAGAATTTTATCGCCCGCAAACCTTCATTCTGATAAATCTGATGGCTGGATTCACTCTCCGGTTTTTGGCTTGAGAGGCGATATTTGGCTTCTCAGTCTCTTTCTCATCCCTGTGCTGGCTGGCTGAGAGCCAAGTCCTCTGTACCCATCGGCCACTGCCTCAACCCAGAAGCATGCTCCTGCCGTAATGCTGTCTTGTTGCCCTGAGGGCAGTACAAACCAGCTGAATCCAACTTTACTTTGGCACAAGTAGGCAGAGGACATCAAGCATCATAAAGTCAAGATTTGCAGACCTAAGATCAAGTTACAGGTCTTCAAGTGTCGCTTTAAATCATTTGAAATTGTGAAAAGATAGCATGGCTGCTAACTGCGAGGCACCCCTGTGGGCACTAAGATAGGAAAACACATCTGAACATAAATGATCTCTTGCCAGTTCTCCGAATGGCATGCTTCTGGCAAATGGGAGAAAGCAGTATCATTCCGATAAAATAGCATCGCTAGAATCTGACCCAACCACATCTTCCCTACCTTCCTTGGGTCACTCAGTCTGAAGCAGTATCATCCTGTTATTATCTGTCTCCACAGATAAATGGAAAATTTAAGTCTGTTTCTACGTGACTTACATTCCGCAATGTTCCATTCACCCTGGCGCTGTGATGTTCACATGAAGAGGTAGTAAGCAATCTGGCCTTCTCAGAGAATGCATCTTCCAAAAATGCGACTTTTACTTGATCACATACGTTGGTTGGAGAGCAAATCATTTAATGTTGTCAAGAATAAGAAATGGTATCTTATCATTTTCAAATTATAAAGCAGACACATTCTGAAGTAAAAAATCACAACAGGGGGGCGCCTGGGTGGCGCAGTCGGTTAAGCGTCCGACTTCAGCCAGGTCACGATCTCGCGGTCCGTGAGTTTGAGCCCCACGTCAGGCTCTGGGCTGATGGCTCGGAGCCTGGAGCCTGTTTCCAATTCTGTGTCTCCCTCTCTCTCTGCCCCTCCCCCGTTCATGCTCTGTCTCTCTCTGTCCCAAAAATAAAATAAAAAACGTTGAAAAAAAAAAAATCACAACAGGTTTAAAGATAAGATGCTTCTGTGCTACTTTTTGTAAGATAGGTGATTCTCAAGAAGCAACTTGGGCACATTTTCAACTGGCTTTCAAATTTATAACTTCCACCCTTCACAGAGCCAACTGGAAGAACTTTCAAATAATTTCTCGGTGCAAACAAGTCTTCGAGAGCACACGTGGCTAATAAAAGTTTTGCTTATTTCACCTCCTCAAAAGGCCCACGTCACTAGACTTTCCTTTGGCTACTTTAACGAGATAGACTTACTATGAGGCTGTTGGTTCCCCCTAAAAGACTATAGTTTTCTTTTGCTCAATAGTTATTTTCCCTTGTTCTACAGCTTTTCTCTATTATTTTTTAAATTGTATGTATGCACGTTATGTACTCTCTACCCCCAAAGCGGGGTTTGAACTCATAACCCTGAGAGATCAAGAGTCTCCCGCTCCACCGACTGAGCAGCTGGGCGCCCCAAGCTTTTCTGTGCTTTTAAAGAAAGCATTAATAATCACAGCAGTTCTCCCAGAACACATCAACATAAAAGCTGCTGCGTCCACGAGGCATGAACTGGCACAGGGATGGTACCTGTACTATTTACTCATCAGCCTCCTTGCTTCATTTGCTGTGGTGCCTCATCAGGCTCCCGACGGAGACAGACAAAAGCAGTGAACCTTCCCACACACAGAAGAAACATTTGTGAGAGTGGTTTTTTTTTACAAGTCTTTAATTTAAAAAACTCAAAAATATATAATCAAGCATTTTACATAATGCATACATTCTTAATATCTGCAGGTACGATAAATAACAGAAGGCAAAAGCAGATATACTGTATTGCTTCTTTGGCAAATCACCAATTATCACCCCCTGCAGAAACATATGATACATGTAAAAAAACAAAAAACAAAAAACAAACAAAAAAGCAATACCACGGTCTTAAAATTGTCCCTTAGTATAAACAACAAAATATTTAGCAATAATACAGTAGATGGACTTTTCAAATGGACTAAAATTTATAATACTTTACACCACGGGGTTAAAGTAGCAAGCTGGTTTCCAAAGTTAAGGCCCACAACAATAGTTATGGGGGCGGGGCCACGACAGGACACACACATCGTTTTCCTAGTTATAACCCTGGCTATGTCACATTCAAATTCTACCTCGTGGATAACGTTCCTAAGGAAAACAAAATCGTTTCCCTAGGGGTTTTACTTGTAGGTTGGAGGTCTGACCTCCACCCCCCAACCAAATTTGCATTTTTTAATGAGGAAATTCAGCTTTCTTCAGCCAATATTTACCATCTAACTCAGTGGCCCAGAATAAAAAAAAAAAAAAAAAAAAAAAAATCCTTCCACTTTACAGCTAAGATATACATTGTGGATCTACTGAAGCAATATATACATGTTGGAACTAAAAGTTAAAAAAGCAAAGGGTCCATTCAACACATAGCAGCTTATATCTAAATATATACATGTATGTATATGTTTTCACAGTTAAACTTTAAAAAAAAATTTACATTTGATATGTTTGGAAATACTTCTCCTATAGTCTATAAATAATATTTTAATATGATCAAATGACCAAAATGCACTACAAGAATGTATCAAATTAAATAAATCTTCTAAACCTTGAAAAACAGATACTTGAAGTCAGTCAAGCTTGAGGTTTGTGTCACGTGTGCTCGGTCAGTCCCTAGCACCAGGAAGACAGAGCCCTCTAAATGCGGTAGGAGAGAAACTCCAACACTTTGGAAGGAACTGGCAGCTCCTGGACTTCTTGGGTGGGCATCACTCTCCTGATTGACATACGACATAAATGTTGAAGGCTAGGGACTTGCCTTGGAGTGGCCCAAAAATACACACTTCCATCATGTGTCCTAAACAGAAACAAAAGAAATCATTAGCTCAGTCACACATGTACATGTATTTAAACATCCTACAACTCCAACAACTATCATTCAAAGCTGTGTATGAGAGTCATAAGCTACACATTAAAACCTAACTTAAAAATTTGATGTTTTTGTTTATTTTTGACAGAGAGAGAGAGAGAGAGACAATGAATGAATGAATGCAAGCAGGGTAGGGGCAGAAAGAAAGGGAAACATGGAACCTGAAGCAGGCTCGAACTCACGAACCATGAGATCATGACCTGAGCCGAAGTCAGACACTTAACAGACTGAGCCACCCAGGTTCCCCCATGTTAAAACCTAATTAAGAAGATCTAACCAACGATCTCCTCTATGACAAAGTAACAGTAGTACAAAGAGCCCTTCTGGAAGATTTAATGACAATAAAATGCTGGCTGCTTTGACCAAAAGCCACCTTAAATTGCCTCTTAAAGAGAATAGAAAATTCTATTTACCCAGCAGCTAAAACACTGCCATCAGTAGAAAAGGCACAGCAAAGACCATTGCTCAAAGGTGCAACTTGAACTGGATAATCTTCATCAATTCTCCAGAACCTCACCATTCTAGAAAGGAAATAAATTGTACAGTGAGTAACAGGAAATTTAAAGTAAAAGCAACTTCTATAATTCAGATACAAATGGCACTCTGTTCCAAGTCACAAAATACACACAACATGCACATATCACATCACTGCAGCAAGCAATTACTGTAACTTGTTTTATCAAATATTTTCTAGCCTATACCAATTGGTAATTTGGACCAACTGACACTTAAGAGACTATAATGCATGGCTACCTCTCCTTCCACGTATTCAGATCTGAAATGGTCACAACCGGAATCTTTCTCTTTACACTCAATTAATATCTGATCTGTTTTATTCTCTTTCCAAGGCATTAAAAAAAGCCTTTTCACATAGGTAGAGTGTGTCTACAAACAGCAGAGACCTGACATTCAAAATCTGAACAAACAGAAAAACAGTGACTGCTGGCCAAAAAAAACAAACAAACAAAAAAAAAAAACCCAAAAAACTCTCCCTGTACATTTGCTAATGTCCTGGAAAGATGATAATGAGTCACTTTCTGAATTTCTGAAACTGCTTACTGCTGCATCCTTGCACACTGCATGATAAGAGCATGAGAAAACGGAATGGCTGTATCTAGTTTCTGCTTTGTACCAATCAGCAGTGCATCTCGCTCGTGTGCCATCTCATCTTGTAGCCTCAACTGCAGTGGACACAAATCACCATTTTTACCATTTATTCCACTTTGAAAACGTCCTTCTGCTTCAACCTTTACAAGGTATTACTGAAAAAAAAATCTGTGGGCTCATTAAAAATCTCCCCAGGGGCGCCTGGGTGGCTCAGTCGGTTAAGCGGCCGACTTCGGCTCAGGTCATGATCTCGCGGTCCGTGAGTTCGAGCCCCGCGTCGGGCTCTGTGCTGACAGCTCAGAGCCTGGAGCCTGTTTCGGATTCTGTGTCTCCCTCTCTCTGACCCTCCCCCGTTCATGCTCTGTCTCTCTCTGTCTCAAAAATAAATAAACGTTAAAAAAAATTAAAAAAAAAAAAAAATCTCCCCAGTTTGCTTACACTGGTTAACAAACAAGGCGCACAGGGAAGGCGTGCATTACCTTTAGTGCACCTGGATACGCTTCAGGCCGATATTTTTTTTTCTTTTTTAATGTTTTATTTATTTATTTTGAGAGAGAGAGAGAGAGGGAGAGAGAGGGAGGGAGGGAGAAGTGGGGATGGAGAAAGAGAGAGAGACAGACAGACAGAATCCCAAACAGGCTCTATGCTGCCAGCACAGAGCCTGACGCGGGGCTTGATCTCATCAACTGAGAGATCAAGACCTGAGTTCAGGCCAATGTTCTTTAAGACACACAACATCTCCCCAAGTCTTGTTTAGAGAAAGAGACACTAAAACCCACACTGCAGAAAGGCTTTTTTTTTTTTTCTTTTAAGCTTTGAAAATGTTTTCATTAAGTAGAAAGATAAAAGGAAATCTTTAAAAGACAATAATAAATAGGTCAAATTGTAATTCACACACTTACTTATCATCAGCAAGGCTTGCAACATGCAGTCCATCATGACTAAAAGACACAGATCGTACCCATCGGTCATTTGCTCCTCCAGCAAATATTGGAGTAGGCGGGGGAAACAGGTGCCTGAGGTCAAATACATGTATTCAGTGGAAATGAGGGTCACTTCAAGAAGCAAAACTATCCAGGTACAGAGTACATCTGTCTTTGAATGTTTAAAGTGGCCTCAACGAACACAACTGAGGAGCCTGGGGAGAGCTGATAGATTCATATTCAATGAAAGGAACCTTAGAAGAATTACTAATCTCCTTTTTACAATGCGGTTTAAATCACTAAGATTAACTCCAACTTCAGTTTCAACTATTTTCCCTGACATAAAACTCTAAATATAATGACCACTTCTACAGAGTCATATGCTGTTACATGACAATAACACGATCTGTATCAAGACAGCCAAATTTATTTTTAGAATTTGTATCTACAGCTTTGCATTATTCAAGGACTTAAATAATACTGCAACTTAAAAATTATGGCAAAATGCAATTTTAGGTTCAACATGTTAGTGATTCCAATCATTCACGTAACTTCTTAAAAGCTATACGGACAGCCAGAGATGAATTACAGACTACAATTGATGCATGCTGCACCCACCCAAATTCCATCAGAATGTCTCCAGTATGTGGATCCCAGATATATACTCGAGTATCATAAGATGCAGTAGCCAGCAATGCTCCATCAGGAGAAAAGTCACAAGCTACAACATCATGGTGATGTCCTTCTAGTTTCCGTATCATGGTATATTTATCCATATTCCAAAGGAAAACCTGCAATAAAAAGGCAAATGTTATAGCTTCCTTCAGACACACAGAGGACAAAATGGCACAACTTAAACTACAACTGCTATGCTTAATTAACATTACATTAAATTAAACATTATAAATTATGAATAATTAAAAGAATATGCTCAGTGTCATAGTCAGATTAAAATCAGTCTTTAAGTTAATTAAAGTAGACATGCAAATTCTATTTCAAATGTTTCTGTTAAATGTTAATTTAAAAATAAGCCTAAACGTAAAAAAGGCAATGCAATTTAACCTTAACCACAAAGTTATACTGAAATCCATTTATTCCAAAAACTAATTAACTAAAATATACAGAAGTAAATAGGGTTAAGTACTACAAACCCCCTTCTTTTTTTTTTTTCCAGAAACTACCAAATTTTTAAAAAATATACAGACAGAAAATGTAATGTTAACAAATTGTTACTCCATTGGCATCTCCCTTTGAGATAATCACTTGTTTACAATAGGCTTGGGTCACCAACGTGAGCCTAGGAAGAGAAACAGATACTGCAAGCAAAGAGAATTTTCACAGCCAAATGAAATTTCTTTGGCAAACAACAAGGATGTTAAACCACATTATGAAATGAAAAAACTAATTTATGAAAATATTACAATTAACAACATGTCTGTGAATCAAGATTTGCCAATCTTATTTTTCCCAAACCGACCACAATCATTAGACATTTAAACTATAAAACATTTAAATTACTTTAGTACAAGTTTACATATACTTTTCAATTGTATAAGACCAGAACTTAGACTGTGCAGAATAGCTCTGAATAGGATTCGAACGTTTACTTCAGTCTAGTTACATTAAATGCGAGCTTGGAGGTTTAGAACGATCCTAATAAGACAACCTCTCCTCTTGGAGTAAAGCAATCCTTTTTGCTACTTTTTTTTCTGCACAGACACAATACATTACTTCCAGAGAAAAATAAATACGAATTTTAAGTTGGATCAAAGACTTAAGGTATCTCTAACATCGCAAAGAATTCCAAAAAAATAGCACAGAGAAACCATCTGAACGCCAATGACATTACATTAAATTGGTTTCACATGTCAGACTCCCAATTCCTTGAGACCGGAAGATCAATTTACTTGGAGGAGTCAGTGGGTTTCACTGCGGGGGAAATTACTTTAAAAAAGAAAAAAAGAAAGAAAGAAAAGCAGAAAGTGGACATCGACCAGCACCTGTGTACGTACAGTACACCTTGCAGCCGAATGCAAGGTTACTTCATCCTACGGTAAAGGTCGCCCCCAGCCCGGTAGCCAGAGATGCCACTCTTTCTGCCCAGCTAACACCATTGTGCGCCTGTGTGCGAGTGGTGCCAGCATAACCTCAATCACACCAATATTGCTGCCACCACCTGTGACAGGGAAAGCAAGAAGCATATGGAAAACACACAGCCTAAAATAGCAATGTCAATATCTAGCTTTGTTCTTCTTATGATTTTTAAAGAACTGAATACTTTTTTTCTAAACTTCCAACATTTGCAACTATCATTTTAACATACTTCTTGGCTAAATAAAATGCATTTATAACCAGCCTCCCACCCCCCATTAACTCAGTGTATTGTGAATATCACATGTATTTGGACTTCAACAATTTTCATAAACATCTGAAGCTAAATAAGATCTCCTGCACTATACTAAGTCAGAGCTGGTAGACAACTAAAAGAGAGTTCATCAATAAGCATAACCCTCTCAAGTCACTTCATACTTAATCTGTCTACAGGTATGCTACACAAGATAGACCATGTCAATTCATCTATAATTCACTCTAGACATATACGAGTGCTATTTTTATTATTAGATTTTTAAGTTACTTTTTTTCAGTTAAATGTCCAGGACCAGCTGGGACTCAAAACTTTTTAAACGGCAAACTGGACAAAAAAATAGAACAACAGAGAAGAAAATAATTAGCGGGAATGTCTTAACATTTGGACTAGATCTCTTCTATATCGCATAAACTTTCCTAGATCTTAGAAAAACATAAATTTGACATATCCCTTACTTTAAGAATATTACCTCTAACTAAAAGCAATCCAATTTCTCACTCCACAATCAGTAACTATATTTAATTTCCCTCATGCAAATTTTCCCCATCATGAAATAAAACATTTAAGATATTCATGACACCGAGCAGACTTAATAGGTTACTTAGATTTAAAGTGATTATGCACACATTATAATCCAATTCACAATGAATGTCCAAGAACTTTGATACATACTGCTTTACTGGCTCCCACTGAACACAGCATAGACGAGTCAGGAGAGAATGCACAGCTATACACCCAGTTCTGATGGCCCCTCAATACTTTCATCATGTTTCCTGAACAAAAAGAAATAACTGGTGTTAACCCCAGAGTTCACTTCCAAAGAGTAGCATTTCAAAAATGGCAGAATCACAGAATCGCAAGCTTCTACAGTGGCAGTGATTTATCTGTAACAGGGGTTGGACACTACACCAGTCGCCTGTCTTTGTCAAGTTCTACTGGAACACAATCATGCCCATCTGTTTCTGTTGTACTACAACAGCAGACGGAACTACAGCAGAGATGGCATGGTCCACAAGCCCAAGATATTTACCATCTGGCCCTTTAGGAAAAAGTCTCCTGACCCTTCATCTACGAAGACAGAATTCTTTTAGTCTAAGCCCCTTATTCTACAAATGAAACAACTGCAACATTTCAAGGCTGAGACTTGAGAAACACCTTCAAAATACCTTTCATCCTTCTTCCTTTTTGATAACTACATTCCGCTCCAAAGCCCCCGTGCATTAGACCTAAAGCACACAACTATGTCTACGTAGATTTTAACTCTTAATTTTACAAATACCTACTGAATGTCTACTGTATGTCAGCCACTGAGGATACAGCTGTGAATAAGACAAAGTCCCTACTCTCTTGAGCTTACGGTTAGTTTACTGAGTCTATGTTCTTAAAACATATGCACACACTGAAAATGTATTGAGAAAGCAAGCAGTATTTAATATGCAAAACAAAATAAAAATTTAATTACTGTTACAACTGTTGAGAAATCTCTTCATCTCTCAACAGCTGAGCAGTCAGCAAATGATGAAATGCAGAGGAGGTCCGTCATGGTTTGGTAACATTAGCATATGATTTTTATCAGGCAATGGTTATTACCCATCAGCCGGAACGAGTCTCCAAACCTGAGGGTTTTGTCTCCCACTACATTTAAGTTGCAACACCTCTGAGCAAGACCTTGACCTCCAGCTTGAGGTTAGTAGAGCCCTAAAACATATTATTTAAGTATAAGGTGTTAGCCAAAACTGTAATCTCTTTCATTAACAGCTAAAAAGGGGGAAGAAATGCTCATCTCTGGTCCTCTCAAATAAGATAGAACTCTCCAACTCTGTAAGCACTGCAACTGACAAAGTTTCAGAAAAACTTGAGTAGTTAACACTAACATACCTTTTATTATATTGGAGAGCAAGTCTTTTACTTTTGATAATTTGTTACTTAACCTATCCAACTTACTATTATGCTTATTAGCATTTAGGTATTACAGATTCCAGTGTATAAATCATATTTTAATCTATATTTGATTTGATTACTAAATTATGTGTCTGTAACTTCAAAATCTACTTAATTTTTTGCTAAGCAAATGAAGGAAGTTAATAACCTTCCCTAAGATGAAAGAAATAAACCAACACAGACCAGTTCATACAAAATCCTAAAACTGACCCAGATTTTGTCCTCAAATCGTTGATACAGATCTGTGTGGTTAGTTTCTGAATAATATGTTGTTCAGAGTAACTGCTGGCTCCTATTCTGGATTACATTTATGGTTTTGCTCGATCTACACAGAGAAAGGGACCAAATGATTAGAGAAAAGGAAACTTTGATCGTATGCCACTTTGAAAGTTGAATGCCCTAGATGATCGCCACCTCTCCAGAAACTCATTATGTTTCACAGGCTGGAAAAAAGACATACCATCATCTTTCAGGTCCCACACTCTCAGAGTTTTGTCTCTTGAAGCTGATACAAGGATCAAGCTCCCATCTGGAGCAAAAGTTAAATCTCTGACCACTTCAGTATGATCCACCAAGTTAAGGAGGAGTTTTCCTAAATGCAATGGAAAAGGGGAAAAAGACAATGTTAGTAATTTTATCAGCTTCTATTTTTTTAAAATAGGGCTCTTCACCATTAAAAAAAAATCTAAAGTAGAAATCCTTGGCACCTCCTTAGTTTATCAAGTGTAAGGTGACTTATTAGCACTTTTACTATCACCTTTAAAGAGTCTCTATTTTTATACTGTTTTAAAATGGATTATTTCCAGGAAAGCAAAGCCTAAATTTTTTAGGGAAGTTTAAAGGGAATTCCTGAAGTGTAAATCAGTTAATTTGCTATCAGGAAAGCTTAATTATCATTTTTAATCTTTGTAGAGTATGATTTTAAATATAAAGTCAAAATTTCCCTTGGCTTTGGATTACTAACAGAATGTCAAGCTCCCCAGAAGATAAATGTTATCAAATAACCATCTAAATTTTCAAAAATAATCAGTGAAAAAATGTACTTGAAAGAGTTTTGTTTTCTATGAAAATCTATGTGCTTTCCTTAAGTTTTTTTTTTCAAGAATCCAATCAAATTTACTGACTCATTATCCTCACTCAATATTGGTATCACTTGCCGTGTTCTACCGTATTGTTTTAATGCTCATTTAAAAAAACCTTCAAATTTTTGAGTACATACTATCAGTCAGAAACTGTGTTAGTTAACAATACGTTCACTTTTAATTGCCCAAAGAATTTAACTTCAACCTATCTAGTTAAACTTCAGATAAAATGTCACTAAAACCTTCCAAAGGTTAGACAATGATTGCTGAAACCAGATTTGCCTTGAAAGCCTCCAAGCTATCACTGAAAAAGTATATAAGAAAACACCCTGCTATGAGTCATAAACTAAATTACTAGTTTATAAATGATAATTAAATGTTCCTTATACATGCCCTTTTCTGCTGTAATATTCTCTGAAGAGTGATCAAGCAGTGAGAACTCTATTTTCTTAAATTAAAACCACGAGCTGAAGATGATATTCAGGCCAATTATAAAGACACACTCATAGCATCAATACTTGCTTTTCAGTAAGTTAAAATCCTCAAATCACATCTTCTAGTGCCTAGAGATGCCCTGCATCATAAAACAATCAGGTTTGCTTTTAAAACTATGGCTCTGTACCTGTATATACATCCCATATTTTGATACGCCCGTTGTTTAATCCTGTGGCAAGGAGTAGCTGATCTTGTCCAAATCTGAATCGATGCCATTCTATATTGACACAACGACTCTGTTTTTCTGGAACTGAAGATCCAAAAGCAAGACTCCAGACTATGTCACCACAGTCTATAATATGTTCACGAGGCTTATTTTTCTGAGCACCATCACTGTTTTGTCTTGACAATCTCAAACTGCTTGAATTGGTGATATTCTTGGTGCCATGCAAGAGACTGAGGGGAAAAAAAGGTCAGACTGAAATCTAGTTATTATTTACTCTGAACTTCTATAGATACTAAATAATGACAAATGTTTGCTAAAATAACTTCAGCATTATTTGTCACAGTGACACTGAATAACAATAAACTCCTATAGATGAGAAGGGGGAAAGCTGCTATTAGTCACAAGGGTGTGACCAAATAAAATCAGATCAAAAGAAATTCTCAGTTGCTAAAAAAGACTAAATTCAACAATAATCAATTTATAATTTATTTGTTTCAAAATTTTCCTCAAAACCACTATGTCTATTAGGACTCCTTTAGCTAACCTAAAACGAGTATAAACAAGCGAAACACAAAACAAAAACCTGATAATTATAAAACTGACACCAGAAAATTACCTTAAAAATAACCCATAATAATCAGTAGTTTCCCATACTCTCTAGACCTAAAGCAATATGTAACTATGACACTAATGAATATAACTATGAAGGTCAAGTAGACACAAAAAGCAGGGAGAGATTAAATTTAGTATATGATACATCTTAGAAAAACTTTTAACAAAAATACTGAAACTCAGATAAATCCAAGCAGAGGAATTTTAAGTACATAAGAAGTAATTACATGATCAATTACATGTACCACTGTTATCTAATAAAATGTTGTGAAATCCGAAAAGTGTCACATAGCAAAGGTCACCTGCCCTAGCACAACACAAGGTATACACTACCAAGGAACCATGATTCTGGTTTTTAATACACATATTCTACACTGTATAAGGTCAGATAATTCTTCCTACAAATTTTCCAATACATATATTCAGCTTATGATTAAGACACATTTATAATAGTCTACCAAGGAAAAACTTACGTTATCAATATCTTTTTATTACTCCACACACAGAAAATAGTAAATCCTACCAAGAGATACAAAATACAAAATACAAAAAAGGAAAGAGTCTTACAAGTTCTTAAGGCACTGGGACCACGGAACAAGCTTTACTGTACGATGTCCTTGTGACCAAGCAAAGTATGAACCATCTGGAGCAAAAGCAACAGTCCAATTTTCACGACCACATTTCTTGTCAAAAGGAGCCGCTGGAGCTAAAAGTTCACCTATAGTACGTGATCTCACTAAAAGAAAAACACATATATATAGGATGTCACATATAACCAACAATGGAGACTGCCTCCATATTAATTTGAGACTCTCCACTCCGTTGAGCTTCTATGCAGACAAGGTATAAGGAGCTCTGCTTTCTACCATCTGAAGGGAGACCCTTGGTGTGAAGACCCTTTAATGATAACAACTACCTTCAAGTTTTGATAAAATGATTTTCCAACATTTCTTCACCCGATAGCTTTTTTAGAAAGCTTCAATAAAAAAACTGGTTAAGTGATAATAATGTAATATATCAGAGCTAACAATTACTAAGTCCTGACTTTTGCATTGCCTTAGGTTTTCAGCAAATTGCTAACATTTAAAATACAACAGACTAGGGGTGCCTGGGTGGCTCAGTTGGTTGAGCATCTGACTCTTGATTTCGGCTCAGGTCGTGGGATTGAGCCCCACATTGGGCTCTACACTGAGCATGGAGCCTGCTTAGGATTCTGTTCTCTGTCTCTGTCTCCCTCTGTCCCTCTCCACTGCTATTGGGCACGCTCCTCTCTAAAACAAAAAAATAAAAATAAAATAAAATGCAACAGACTAAACAAACTTACCCAAAAGTTTGTAGCTTTCAAAAATCACAAACCACTATAAAATACAGTATTATATCATTACTCAAAGGAAAGCTCTATTAAATGGTCTATTTAAATGTGAATATTCTTTTTTTTCAGGACCACATCACAAAAATCACACAAAAAACCTCCAGAACTAGAAGGGACTTATAGGTTTAGTATAACCTCCCAACTAGTGCTTTAAAATGCTTTACATTCGTGGGGCGCCTGGGTGGCTCAGTCGGTTGGACGTACGACTTCAGCTCATGTGATGATCTCACAGTTCATCAGTTTGGGCCTCACATTGGGCTCTGCGAGGAAAGCTTAGAGCCTGGAGCCTGCTTTAGATTCTGTGCCCCTCTCTCTCCCTCCTCCCCAACTTGTGCTTGCCCAAAAGAAAGAAAGAAAGAAAGAAAGAAAGAAAGAAAGAAAGGAAGGAAATGCATTACATTTGTGATTCTCAAATAGTGGTCCTCAAGCATATTACTAGTGGTCACAAACTGACCTCAAATTGGAAATAATTCTTTTGGTTTTCAAGGACAAATTTCATATATTTTAAGTTTAGTTAAGAGTACTTCAATTTAGCATTCGTAACAAAAACTGGCATATTACCAGAGTACACAGAGAATTTTTGTTCTGCATTTAACAAGAAGCATGATCAAAAAGCTCTTCCTGTTCATGTGTGCACGCAAATTTGGCCAGAATTTCCTCAATTTGAGGAAAAGAATCTTTATCAGTGTATCACCAATGCTCTCTTGGATTGGTCTTGATTTCAAATTTTGCTACTCTCCCTTTTTAGGTATAAATTATTACCAGTTTTGTTTCCCTATTTTGTGATTGGTTGTCTGGTCAACACAGTGTATTTTTAGGCTTTTGGTTTAAACTTCCCAGCAACTAAACTACATATATCCTTATAAAGGGGTGCCTGGGCGGCCCAGTAAGGTGAGTGTCTAACTCTGGATTTCAGCTCAGGTCATGATCTCAGTTTGTGGGATGGAGCAATAGCACAGAGCCTGCTTGGGATTCTCTCTCTTCCTCTCAAAATAAATACACTTAGAAAGCAAAACAAAAAAAAAACCCTACTTCTACTTATTGCTAGAGCAGACTTACACATACAACCCCCTCAAATGTATTCATTCAGGTGTCACTTCACGTCTCAATGCGTGCTCTGCCAATAGCCAGTGGAGCACCTGGTATATGACAGGTGACCAGTAAATATTTATTGAATGAATATGAAAGCATATGTAGAAGTTACCATTCTTACTGATTTCAATGTTTCCTTGCCCAAGTCTTTGATACATTTGCCCACGAACTATGGTTTAAAAAGTAAAACAAAACTGGGGTGCCTGGGTGGCTCAGTTGGTTGGGCGTCCGACTTCAGCTCAGGTCATGATCTCATGGTCCATGAGTTCGAGCCCCGCATCGGGCTCTGTGCTGACAGCTCAGAGCCTGGAGCCTGCTTCAGATTCTGTGTCTCCCTCTCTCTCTGACGCTCCCCCATTCATGCTCTGTCTCTCTCTGTCTCAAAAATAAATAAACATTAAAAAAAAAAAAATTAAAAAAAAAAAAGTAAAACAAAACTGAGACCAAATTTTCTAAGATATTCATAAATATGAATGCCTAAAAAGGCTTCTTCTATTTTTGTGCAGCCGACATTACCAAAAACTTCCCTTTTAATAACTCAAAAACCTTCCTCTTTGCTACTCATCCACTCAGTCCTGACTGTGACCTAAGAGAATGAGTTTAATCCTCTCTCACATGATAGTCATATATTGAAGACAGCCATGACATCAGCAACTAAATCTTTTCACCAGGCTAAACTCCACAGGCCTTTCAATCATTCCTTAGATTACATGGTTTCAAGTCCATTTCCCACCTTCACCTTCATCACTTCTCTGGATAAACTGCAGTTAGTTATGGTCCTCATAAAAGTGGCACCCAGAACGAAACACTATACTTTAGGTGTGGTTGAATCAAAGCAGCAGAACTCCCATCTACCCCTGCCTCGATTGTATCAATACAGCATAAGGTGACATTAATTTCACAGGCAGTTATATGACTTTCTTAATACAAAATCCACAAACCAGTGACCCTCATATGCCTGCACAATGATTTTTCTTTTCTCTTTTCTTTTCTTTTCTTTCTTCTTCTTCTTCTTTTTTTTTTTGAAACATACAAGTGATTTGTGAAAGGGCTTGCTGCTGCTTATATTCCTCCAAGCCCACAGTCATACTTGGACATCTCACCACAGTAGTTCATTGTGCCTGGACCCTGAATTTGCAACTGCTGCCTAAATCCTCCTTTATAACTTAGGTTTCTGTTTAATCATACCTATCTTTAAAAAAATCCATAAATTTTAGGAGGAAAAATGAAAGTTCACAAATAAGGGAAGAAAATTTTATTTACTTTTTTTATTTAAAAATTTTTTTTCTCTATTTTTGAGAGAGAGACAGAGTGCAAGCAGGGGAGGGGCAGAGAGAGAGAAGGAGACACAGAATCCAAAGCAGGCTCCCGGCTCTGAGCTGTCAGCACAGAACCCAATATGGGGCCAGAACGTGTGAACTGTGAGATCATGACCGACTAAGCCACACAAGTGCCCCAAGAAACGAGTTTTAAAATTCAACTGGGGAAAAAAAAATTCAACCAAAAAATCCAAACATTATCGTAAAGAGAAAGTCCCTGGCTAAATTCGATGAGTATACTCGTGTTAACTCAAACAACAGAGGACTGGCCCTTGCATTCAACTTCAAAAACATCTGGTTAATTAGACTATACCTCACCACTCCTTTGGCAAGCATAAGCAAGACTAACTTTCCCACAAAAGACTCATTTCTTTTTGTCCATATTTTAAGATCACTCTATTTTTCTTTTACCTTGCTGACAATCACAAAACTCCTCTTGTATAAAGGCTGGAAATTAACAACTAAAAAACTGGTTCAAATAACAAAGACCATGAAATAATAAGTGAATTTATTCTTAAATATTCAGAAATTCAAGAAATGGGGTCACTATTTTTTTTTAAGTTTATTTATTTAGAGAGCTTGTGAATATGTGCATGCGCGCAAGCAAGAGACAGAGAGAGGGAGAATGAGGATCCCAAGCAGGCTGTGCACTGCCTGGAGAAGCCCAATGCGGGGATTCGATCCCACCAATCCTGAGATCATGACCTGAGCCGAAATCTAGAATCAGATGCTCAACCAACTGAGCTACCCAGGCGCCCCTGGGGTCACTATTTTAAAACTGCCAAATAAATAGCTGCCATAATGTCACG
The DNA here is from genome assembly GCF_046562875.1 of Panthera onca. NCBI lineage: Eukaryota > Metazoa > Chordata > Mammalia > Carnivora > Felidae > Panthera > Panthera onca. The sequence continues at coordinate 36,231,806 of NC_138352.1, forward strand.
AGTATTACATGAATAATTACCTTGGTGTTTCCTTGCTTGTTAACAGGCATATTAAATGATCTTTGCATCAAATGATTCAAGCACTGGTTTAAATATTATCAAGTAGCACAAGGTTGTAATGAAGTGCTTTAAAAAATGTTTTTAGGTTAAATCTTTATTATCTGCATCTGTTTAATGTTAGTATCCTAAGAAATCCATGACTTAATGACTTTATATAAGGGAAAAGCTGCCTGTCCTGGGAATTCAGCCATAAAATACAAAACTACATTATCTGTACAGTAGTAGTAACACACTGAGTCACTGCTGAACCAAGCGAACCAGATTTAGCTCCTTCTTCACATTCCTCCCTGCAATTTCAAAACCAGAAAGGGAGGATCTGTGGTAGTGCCTTGTGAAAGAGGGCAGTAGCTCCAGGCACTCACTCCCTGTCACATCACACTTCTTTAATCACTCAAGGAATCTTGCCTCTTCTTTCAGTACTTGAGAAACCAAAGAGCTATAATTAATACCCAAGAAAAAAGGGGAAAAGTTAAGTCCTTACTGATAGATACAGAGCTACACGGAGATAGGAGTGTTTAACTCTGTATCCAAACGGTACTTCAAAAGAAAGAAACAAAGAAACAAAGAAACAAAAACTGGGTTTTTAAAAAAAGCTTAAGAAAAGGCCAAAGTTCTTTTAGATATTTGGCACTTAGCTACTAATATTATATTATATCCAGGAAATAACACTGGGACCTAACTAAATATGCAAAAATTTTAAGTGAAAAGGCTGCTTAGTGGATGGTTCTACCTTATGCACGTATGCTCAGAAACTCTATCCATCCCTTAGGAGAGGACTGGAAAGTTTTCAATATAGTTCATCAAGATGAAGTAAAACACAGATAAATGAAAGATAAATCTGTGATATTATGGGGGCGGGGGTGCAGCCCACTGGACTAAGAATAAGAACTTCTGAGTTCTCTGTTCCACTTCAGGACCTACTTAATAGACTTAAAGCACAGTTAAAATAAAAATGGGGCATGGATTTTGTTTCCTCTGTATATCTAAAATAGTTATTAAAACCAGAGTTAAAGTCCCCTCCTAACCTGCCATTCGACCTTATCTCTAAGAGAACAAAAGTCCAGAATTCTAAGATAGCAGTCTCTAGATGTAAAAATTCAACCCACACACAGGACAGAGGGGCCTTTTGGCTATTTCAGCTTCTCCCTTTCTCTAGAAATACCTCCTCCATCTATTTTAAGGCATCCATTTAGCCGACGAACGGAGAAATGCAAAGGCTCTCTGCTAAGTAGCCACCTCCAATTTTCATCTACTTTATTTTTTATAATTTTTTTACTTATTTTTTTTTTGAGTAATCTACAGACCCAACATGGGGGCTCCAACTCATGACCCCAAGATCCAGTCACATGCTCCACCCACTGAGCCAGCCAGGCGCCCCACCAATTTTCACTTCATTAACGCTGTAAGTTCAGTTTTTGGTTGTTTTTTTTTTTTTTTTTTTTTTTTTAATAAAAACTGGACATATTTAAGGCGTATAACGTGACCTGGTAAGTTCGGTGTTTACTAGGCATATCAATCAATGCACAGCACCAACTCCCCCCGTTAGTTGTTCCCGTTACTTTGCCCCAAGAGAGAATTTAAACGTGAGGTGCTTTGAACCGAGCCGCCACACAACCTTCAGTGTCTACTGCGCAGACCTCAGTGCGGCAGGGCTAGTCTCCAGCCCCGTTTTGAGGCAGCCTTTGCAGGCTGCGCTTTCATCCAACAGCTTTTTCTCGCTCACTCCACCCAACCATTCAGCTCCTCCCTGCTCCTCAGTGTAGGAAAGATAATTGAGTCTCCTCCCCTGAACCCGCCGCCTTTCTTAACGCCAGGCCATTTTTTTTTTTTTTTTTTTTTTTTTTAAAAACACTGCTTTTTCCAGGCTGATAGCACCTCTTCGGTCGCATTTCTCCTTTAAGAGTGGTTGATACACATGAGGACCCCTCCCCTTCCATTACAGCTCAGAACACACAAGTTTACTTTTCCCGTCGTAAATTTCGAGTCCCCGAGACTCGCCCAGCACTCGCCTATCCTATCCACTAGACGCCCCAGTCGTCCAGCCTAGAGACAGGTTGATGGCAGTGCGGAGACCTCCTTAGAGGAAACTGGGTCCCCAGGGGTGGGTGCCGCCCCCGGCCACACGGTCACTAGGGCCCTCGGCGCCCAGGTTTCCCTGGACCCTAAGTTCTGCCCACTGCCTCCCGCCGAGCCATCAACGCTGACCCCATTTACCCCTCGGCGACACCCACCAGCGGGGCCGCTTCCTTCCTCTTCGCTCCAGGGCTTGGCCCCGGCTCACCCGACTTCCCTCTGACTCCGAGACTGTTCCTCCTCTAGGGACTCCCTGCCTCTCCGCAACCCCCGCGGGCTCACCAGCACCCCTCACCCCCCCCCCCGTCCCATTCCTCACCGATCTCTTTCTCGTTGACCCTCGGGGGAAAGCTGGCCATCTATGGGGCACCGTCTGATTCCGGGGGCGCGATGCGGACGCAACGACAGAGAAGGGATCCGCGAACGTTGAGGGGCGTGACGCGGGATCGGTCCCTCCCGGACCGGGGGACGGAGGGGAGGGGCGGGGGCGGTGGCGGCAGCCTCTGCCGACTGCCCCGGGAAAGCTCCGGAAGGCTTCGGACCAAACTACGGAGTCAAACACAGACAATAGACCCCGCTCCCTGCCTCAAGCCTACGGACCAAGACACTTCCTCCGACGCCGCCAACTGCAAACCAGACACTGGAGACAAAATGGCGGGCGGCGCGGGAGATAGCAGGGCGGCGCGGGCGGGGTCTCGTGACGTCGCCACCCGAGCTCCCGCCCCCCGACGCTCGGGACGTGACGGCCTGGTCTCGGCGCCCCGCCCTGTTTCTGTGAGGAACCACCAGCCAGGACAGGAAGAGGGGAGAGGCTGAGGCGGAGCTGGGGCTGCATCCCCAGCTTAGGCGAGGCTGGATTGCTGAGGAGGAGCTGTGCGTCCGGCTGGGTCTCGTTCCATCCCCACCCCCAGCCCCGGGACCGGAGCATTGTCTGTGTATCTAAGTTGAAGTACCTTGGAAAAGGCAAGCGGAGAAGTTTATAATACACGTTAGCCCGCCGCTTAAAGACGGCATGGAATTGGGGCGCCTGGCTGGCTCAGACCATGTGACTGGATCTCAGGGCCGATCTCAGGGCTGTGAGTTCAAGCCCCACGTCGGGTGTGGACCCTATTTAAAAAAAAAAAAAAAAGTGGAATTTACACTGACTGAACCGAAAAGAATAAAAAAGACGTTTAAGGTTTTAACCCGCTTCGGCCACCTCCCCAGTCCCCACGTGCTTGATGCAAAAAAAAAAAGACGAGAATGAACATCATCGCTGCGCCCCAGCCTTGCGGGGGCCGTCGTCCCGACGTGGGCGGCGGGTGTTTGCCCGGGCCGAGGTCCCACCCCGCCCCGGGGCCTCCCTGCGCTGCCTTCGTGTTGGCGGGTCAGGCACCCCCGCGGCTTCGCCGGGCGGGTGGTCGGCGCGGTCCCGGCCTCAGCGGAGACAGACCCCGCCCTGTCAGCTCACCCCGAGGTCTGGGCCTTCTGGAGGCTGCTTGCTATTCACACAGCAGGGCTGATGAAAGTGTCGGTCTGCCAGAGCCACGTTGGTTCCCGATCACAAATGACACAATCGCATTGTGCTGGGCCCTTCTCTGGACTCTCTCAACCTTGTTCCAACGGAGGACATCTAAGCCTGGGAATTTCAAATATGTGGCAGATACTGATGGGAGAGAGGAGCTGCCTTAGTCAAACTCTTTTGAGAAATGTCAAATGACAACAAAAGGCAAGACTACTTTTTCTTTGCGTGACAATTCTTCCAACAGTGAAATGTTGAATAGCAGGTAAAAGAAAGCACCCCCCCCCCCCACCACCGCTTTTCTTTTCGTTAACCTACTTATGGACGGCTTACCCTGTGCCAGGCACGGGAGGAGGGGGGCGGGGGGGGGGGGGGGCTAGTTGTTGAGTATTTAGAGTAGAACAAAAGAAAAAAATTATTTAAAAAAATTTTTTTAATGTGTATTTCTTTTTGAGAGAGAGAGTGCAAGTTGGGGAAGGGCAGAGAGAGAGGAGATACAGAATCCAAAGCAGGCTCCAGGTTCCGAGCTGTCAGCACAGAGCCCGTTGTGGGGCTTGGATCCATGAACTGTGAGATCATGACCTGAGCTGAAGTCAGATGCTCAACCCACTGAGCGTCCCAGGTGCCCCCAGTGTAATTATACCTCTTAAGGGTGTGATTTTTCTACGGTATTTGCTTATGCTGACAGGGGGGTGCCTGAGTATAAAAGATGGGGAGCAATAATTATTGTTCTTTTGTTCAAAGAGAATAAATATAACCATGCAGATGTAAATAATTAGAATTTAGGAGTAGATTACACTATAAAATTTTGTGTCTTGCCTTTTTTTCTTTCCTATTCTAAATTATTTTCCTATATTGATAAACACACACACACACACACACACACACACACACACACACACACACACACACACAACTTTGTACCACATCATTGTAGGTAAACATAACTTCATTTGGAGTGGACTTTTCCCCTTCCTCCCCCAGAATACATACTATTTAATAGCATGGAAAGGTGGGCTTCTTCCGTAATTAACTTTTCATTACTCATATGGACATTGTAGGTATATTTCCCTCGATGTCATGAATATGTCCAGTTCACAATTGTGGACTGTTTTTAGAGAATACGTACTCATCCCAGGTTAGAGTAATTCAAATGGCTGCAGTTATGTATCTACACCGGTCTCCAAAGTTACAGACAAACTTCTTAAATCAGCTTTAAATTGGGGAGGATTCCTACAGGATCTTACTTCAGAACCTGTATCTTGGTGAGAGTAGAAGTATCCCCTTCCGGGGCGCCTGGGTGGCTCAGTCCGTTGAGCGGCCGACTTAGTCTCAGGTCATGATCTCGCGGTCCGTGAGTTCGAGCCCCGCGTCGGGCTCTGTGCTGACAGCTCAGAGCCTGGAGCCTGTTTCAGATTCTGTGTCTCCCTCTCTCTGACCCTCCCCCGTTCATGCTCTGTCTCTCTCTGTCTCAAAAATAAATAAACGTTCAAAAAAAAATTAAAAAAAAAAAAAAAAGTATCCCCTTCCTACAACTAAAAGGAAGCAATGTTTACTTAGAGCAACAACCAAACGTGACTAAGAGTTAAAAACAAACAAACAAAAAAAAACAAAAAACAGGGGCCCCTGGGTGGCCTAGTTGGTTAAGCTTCAACTGTTGATTTCAGCTCAGGTCGTGATCTCATGGTTCATGGGTTTGAGACCTGCGGCAGGCTCTGCATTGACAGCTCAGAATCTGTCTGGGGTTCTCTCTCTCCCTCTCTCTCTGCCTCCCTCCCCAACTCCCAGCTCTCACGTGCCTGCTGTCTCTCTCAAAATAAATAAATAAACTTAAAAAAACAACAACCAAGAACTGATAAATTGTACAATAGGGGTTTGAAGCTTACCACCACCACCAGGAAAGGAGAAAAACAAAAAAACCAACATCAAAATGCCAAATATTTTATTGTTCCCTAGTGTGGTTAAATGTCAGAGATGAAAAAGATTACCATAGTTTTTTGACTCTGTAATGGTCATGACCAAAAAAAAAAAAAAAAGTTAATAGCAGTTTGGAAAGCCTGCATTGTTGAAGCAATAGGAGAGTTGCTCATTTGCTTGTTTGTTTTTGCTTTTTGGACCTCTCAACTATTATTCCAGGCTAAGCCTGAGAATTCATCCAAGTTTATTCGGTGCTTGGATGCTAGGTAAGGAGTTTCAAATCATGGGATTTGTGGAGTTGAATCTGGGATTCTAGACGGAGAATGTGGAATTTGCTCCGGATTTAGCTAGACAAGCATAATTTATACACATCAACATGGGCATCAATAAGCAGAATAGTAATAGATACATCTAAAAATGTGAAGCATGCTGGGAAAATGATCGGAGCCAGAGGAAAATCCTGCAGGCAACTGCTTTTGGCCGTGGTAGTCTTGCTGGGGACAAAACGTCTAATAGCATTCCCAGTTTTACCTTATCTTAGTTTTCACTCTTCCTTCTGATTTCACAGTGTGGTATGAGCAGAATGTTAGCAGCGAGTTTTCAAAGATGTATAATTTGATCTTAGTTTACAACTATACCCAGAATGGCTCAAAAGTGTGGGAAATGGTACAGCCATATAGATGTTTCCACATCTGTGAGCCAGAATGCTCCTGGCAGCTTATAGGAAACTATTGTATTATATCTAAAAGGGTAAGCAGGAGGCCCCTTCTCTGGTGTTCTGTAGAGTTCCCTACTCTTGTTGCTGAGCCGGCCCAGCTCCACCTACTACTTTCTCTTCTTACCCCCAAACTCTGGGCACTTACACGCAGGCTGTGTCCTTTAGCTCAGTCCTCGACCTTCAGGGGAAATCTGTGTAAAATGGAATATTCCATGCCATGATGGAGATTTTCCTCCTATCAATCATTTTTCTCTTCCTCTGATAGAACTTTGCATTTTTATTTTTCTAAGTGTTTCTGCCTGTGACCATTCCAGACATTAGGAGGGGAAGAAAAGTACCCTTCACCAACTGCACAAAATGCAAGGATTTCTCTTCCTTGTCCCCCTCTCTATTCTCTTGTTTCTTGTTGGGGAAATTCTTCCTGAGTCCTCCTATTTCCAGTTGCCTGGCTTTAGGGACAGCCAGATTTTTAGTCCGCTGTTTCTCCCGTCTGGTGGAGGGCAATGACATCAGTTGGAATTTGAGACTTTTTCCATGGACCCCAGAGAGTCCTGCGGAGAGCTCCCAGGCTGTCTCCACTGGAGCCTCTGGCCCCTGTCTGATGGTCTTGCCCTTGTGTGATGGATTTGAACGCAGGATCTTCCTACGGATGCCTTGACTTGCTGGTTAACAGGTCAGGGCTTTTTTAGGTCAAGGAACTTCTGGCTGATCTTCAACACACTGCCACGTCCCTGATTTTATTCTCTTCCACGTTGTTTTACTTTCCGAATTTGTTTTTTCCTTTCTGTGAAATGAAAACTCTTGATATAATGGAAATGTTTCATTTTCTTGACTTGGATTTATAGGTTTCTTAGGGCCATGACCTTTTTATATCTTAGAAAGATTTTTAGGACTTGGCACATGGTTGATATTCAGTAAATGTTTGTTGAACGGAATGAAATTGTATCTTTCATCTACCTTCCTCATAGGGTGTTGGAGATTAATTTAGAAAGCAGGTGTTCCTGTGAATGTCTTTAGAAAAATGAAGGGAAATCCAATTAGAAAGTTTGCTAGTAGGAAAGTTCAAAGGTTGAGGTAATTTTAGATGGAAACCAATAAAAAAACCTATTGTGTGAATTTGCTTATTAGTTTTACATGAGATAATAAGTGTAATGAAGAGATTGTCCCCAATATATAGTTAGGAATCTTTAAGACTGAGCATTTATTTTTTGTTTGTTTTGTTTTTGTTTTTTAAATATTTATCTGTTTATTTTGAGAGAGAGAGAGAAAGAGTACACACACATGCGAGCAGGGGAGACACAGAGAAAGAGGGGGAGAGAGAGTCTCAAGCAGGCTCTGTGCTGTCAGTGCAGAGCCCAAAGTGGGACTCGACCCCACAAACTGAGCAATTATGACCTCAGCCGAAATCAAGAGTCAGACGATTAACTGACCTGAGCCACCCAGCTGCCCAAAGACTAAGCATTTAAACAAATTTTCAGAGGCACAGAATCATTTTCAGACTCCCAGCTTCGAGGCGTATTGGTGATGAAACTGATGTCCAATTGTACAAATGACTCTCTCACATTCGGACAACTAGGTGATGGGAAAATGGGGATGAGACCCAGTTCTGCCCATAAGAACCCAGCTCTTTTTCCAGGCGCCTCGGTGACTCAGTTGGTTGAGTGGAGTCCGACTCCTGATTTCAGCTCAGGTCATGATCTCAGGGTTGTGAGATCAATCCTGGAGTTGGGCTCTGCATTGAGTGTGGAACCTGCTTGGGATTCTCTCTCTCCCTCTCCCTCTGCCCCTCCCCTGCTCTCGAGCACTCTCTCTCTTTCTCTCAAAAAATAAAAATAAGTAAACTTTAAAAAATCTAAAAGAGCCCAGCACTTTTTCTCTTGCACTGTAGCTCTTTTAGCAGGGTGTAGTTATTAGTATACATTCCATCTCCCCCAAAAGTTAATGGAAGACAGAGGTCATATCTTTTTTTCATCTTGCTCTTTATAGAAGATAAAAGGTATAACACCTGACAAATGTGGCTCCCAAATGGTAGGTGCTCAGTGAACTCCCTTCAAATTAAATTCTTACCTGGTGAAATGTGATTCTTCTTGGCCACATGTTCATTCTTTATTTACCTTTATTTATCGTTAAATATTTGTTTATTGCCTGGTATGTACCGAATACCATGCTAATATTTAAATGAGAGTTAAAATGCAGATCTCCATGTAGCTTTGAGTCTATATTAAAATGTTACTGTGAGGTGTTAAATATCTCAGAAAGGAAAGGAAGTGAATTCTCAGCTGGTCTATTTCCTTTTTATAGGTTCATTTGCATTTCATAGAATTTTAGTGCTAAAGGGAACTTAAGGTTACTTAAGATCATGTTGTCAGGAAGTGACGAAGGGCTAGAATGAATGTCATTGTCTCCCTCAAAATCCAATATTTTTTCTGTGACAAAGAATTCCTTTCTTTCTTTTGCATTTTGGTGGGTTTTCTTGTTTGTTTTGTTTTGTTTTTGTTTTTTGAGAGACAGTGCGGGGAGGGGGAGAGGAAAAGAGAGAATCTTAAGTAGGCTCCACACCCAGCTAGGAATGCAACACAGGGCTTGAACTCACGACCTTGAGATCAAGACCTCAGCGGATATCAAGAGTCAGAGGCTTAGTGCTCGCTTCCGCAGCACACACACTTCTCTACAGAGAAGATAGCAAAAAAAAAAAAAAAAAAAAAAGAGTCAGAAGCTTAAGCATTGAGCCACCCAGGCATCTCTCTCTCTTGCATTTTTGGAATAACATAAGCATTAGTTGCACTTATGAGTGTCAATAAAACGGAGATCCACGTTTCTTCTGCTTTAGATGTCAAAATGCCTGAAGGAGGGGTATGGAGTGAATAGAAAAGGAACACAGAGCAATGGATTCTTAGCCAAAAGAACTCAAAATGCTGTAATTATGTCCTGCAAATTAGAGGATATTAGAGCCACAAGGATCCTTAGAACCCGCTTAAGCAAGCCCTGTTAGTTTCCAGGTGAAGATGCTGAGGCCCAGAGAGGTTAAAGAGACTTCATCAAAGTCATACAGTAAGTTGCTAGAATCCTGATACAGTAAGTAATTAGAATCCTGATATCCTAATTCCCAATCCACAAGGCCAGTATTTCCTAAATTTCAGTCGTTTGCAAACTACATTTCAACTTGTCTGAATCCACCTACCATCTGTGTTAGTACTTAATATTTTTGTCAATTTATTCTTTATAATTAAAATTTTTCTTGGGGAGCCTGGGTGGCTCAGTCGTTAAGCAACTGACTTCCGCTCAGATCATGATCTTCTGGTTCATGGGTTGGAGCCCCGCATCAGGCTCTGTGCTGACAGCTCAGGGCCTGGAGCCTGCTTTGGATTCTGTGTCTCCCTTTCTCTCTGTCTGTCCATCCCCTGCTCATGCTCTGTCTTTCTCTCTCTCTCTCTCTCAAAAATAAATAACAAAACATTGAACAAATTTTTAAAAATTCTAATATGAACTATATTTTCATACTCCAATTTGTTTTAAAAAGAAAATTTGTTTATTGCCTAAACTTATAGTAATCTGGATATCAAAGATCAATCTTTTCTTGAGGTAAAATTAAATATGCCTCATGGAGTTGTTCCTATGGAAATTGGATGGCCAAAGGAAGATTTGAGGATTGAGAACCAAAAACTAATTCAAATGCTTAATTATTCTAAGTGACACTATCACAAGATCCAAATAAATATGGAAGAGGGAGGAAAAGCTTTAGTTAAGTTGAAAAAAAAAAAATGAACAGACAGGTCAGAGATTTTGGATGGCTACAATGCGTCTTTCCTTCCCATGGTATGACCTCCTCCCTAGGAGGCATTGCATTTGGAATATTAATACTTGTTGGTCTGATATTCTGTCTGTATGTCATTTGTAGAAGTCATTGCATGTGCCAGAAAAATAAGAAAATTTTGCTAGCCCAGATGTTCCAAATACCCTCCCTTTATTTGGGACCTCTGGATCGACCTCTGAACCTGTCCTGACTGCCATACTTGTGACAGCGTCCCCTGTCAGCAGGAAGCAGTAAAGATCGGTCATTGTCCCGATTCCTAAAGGCAATTAGGAGTCACGTGTTCAAAGAGGGGAATATGATAAGAAAAGATGGGATTCAGTAGGCAAAGAGGGAAAGGTTAGGACCTGAGATCTCTGGGTGGAAAAACACACACACATATTTTGGAACAATGCTGGGAGCCTCTGACCACAGCAAACCCCCTTGGGTGTAAGATTCCTCTTAAGAAACAAATGTCTGTGCCTTGTGCCCAAAATAACCTATAAATGAAAATGGAATCAACTTAGAAGAGGAGGGATTGTGAGAATTGAGATGATTCATTTTCAGAAACACCAAATAAAAGCTATGCTGTCTCATTAAAATAGGTTTACAACCTATTGGAAATATGTACCACCCCCCCACCCCCCATACACACACACCATGGAGTCCCAAAACCTTAGACACTTCACTTCCTGGTTCTTCTTCCCCTCTCCGTTTCGTGGGCTTATTTTTCCTAGGCTTTGCAATGAGCATGTGCCAAAGAACTGAAGTCTCTGTGTCACCTCAAGGAAGGTACATTTGTACCATTCAGACTACTTTGGGGCCTTACATGGGTGTAGGTGACTTCTGGGTAAGGCTGTAACTTCTGTAGTACTCAGCCAATGAGGAATCAGGGGAGGGACCTACACGCCAGGAGATACATTGTCTGCTGTAACTGCCCTGAGTGTGCCTATCCATCAGACACCTGCTCTTGCAAGAACATTGATTAAAGCCTCACTTCACTGGGGGGAAAAAAAGAAAGAAATTTTATTTGCCATTATCATAAATGGAAAACCAGTATTGTTTGCTATAATTAGAAGATAAACATAAATATTAAAACTTTGGAAATATTTCTAAATTCTGCTTAATAACTCCTCTTGCTGAAGGTGCAGAACCTGAGGTTTATTCTCTTTTTATTTTCATTTCATATTTTCATTTTTTTTGTTATGCTTATTTATTTTTGAGAGAGACAGAATGGAACAGGGGAGGGTCAGAGAGAGAGGGAGACACAGAATCGAAGCAGGCTCTGAGCTGTCGGCACAGAGCCCGACATGGGGCTTGAACTCACGAACCACAAGATCATGACCTGAGCTGAAGTTGGATGCTGAACCGACTGAGCCACCCAGGCGCCCCTTTTTTTTCTTATTTTTTTAAAGTTTATTTATTTAGTTTGAAAGGGAGAGATTATGGGTGGGGAAGGGGCAGGGAGAGAGGGAGAATCCCAAGCAGGCTCCACACTATTGATACACAGCCTGATACTTACTGGGCTCCATCCCACAAACTGAGATCATTACCTGAACTGAATCAAGGAGCCAGAAACTTAGCCTACTGAGCCATCCAGGTACCACTATTCTCTTTTTAAAGAGAGGAATAAGCAAGTGTTAACGACCCAAGATGAGAATTATGTCTTGATATAATCAGAGACAATTAAAAGGGAATGACTTCCTCTCTCTATTTTGTCATTTTATTCCCACCTGAAATCATTTTGTGTACCTCTGGCAATTCATAGCCACATTTTAGGAAACACCGCTTTATTCCATAGTAGCATCTACTGAAAAATGTGTTTTGATTCTGCGCTTTCATCCCTGGGTAACATGGTATTTTATAAATGTTAACTGGCTCTTACCTAATCTATGTCTTAAGGGCACAGACTGTTATTTCTTCATCCCACAGAAGAATGTTCTGAGTTCCAAAGAGGTTTTGAGAATTATCCCAGCACAGGGATAAGTATGGCTGAGCCAGGGGCAGATAAGTTAGGAGCTTAAATTCCTAATAGGATTTGGCCACTTTCCTCCCTGTAATGTGATCTGGGAACGTAAGGGTTGTGCAACCCAGGTTTGCTCCAGCTGTCAGACAAAGGACTAAGAAAGTGGGGAGAAGGCTAACTTTCATCAAACTCTGGCCCTTGCCAGGTTAGCTCACTTAATCCTCCTGACAAATGCATCCCCATTTCACAGAGAAACAGTTTCAAAGGTGCTAAATAACTTGGCAAATTCACATACAATAGGAGGCAGAGCTAGGATTCAAATGTCTATCTCTGACATCATGAGATTATAAATTTGGAGACCTGGGTTCTAGACTGATTTCACCACCAAATTGAAACATTATACTGATTGACAGATCAAAGGATCCTGAGTCATTATCATCTCTACTTCCTTTTGTCTGGTCATGGGCTTCCTTTAGATTTCTTGTCACCTCACACAGAGGCACAAGTAGATTCATGTAGTAGGCCTCTCACTCCATCTCTCTTCTTTGCGCAAGTACCTGCGGAAGTACCATTTGGCTCTTACTTTGTATTGTATCGTATGGTTACATTATTTGAGCAATGGCAAAATTTGAGAAATTGGTTTAAAAATTGAAATTCCGGGGGTGCCTGGGTGGCTCAGTCCAAATCTTTTTTTTACTAAAAAAATTTTTTTTAATGTTTATTTATTTTTGAGAGAGAGAGAGAGAATGTGCCTGCTAGTGGGGGAGGGGCAGAGAGAGAGAGAGGAGACACAGAATCCAAAGCAGGCTCCAAGCTGTCAGCACACAGCCCGATGCAGGGCTTGAACTCACCAACCACAAGACCATGACCTGAACCGAAGTCAGATGATTAAGCAACTGAGCTACCCAGGCGCCCCAGCCCTTGTGTATATCTTAGGGCTTCTCATGTTCTTTTCAGCTGAGTACCCTCAGCCCGGTAGAGGACACAGCCGCATTGCTCAGTTTTGCTCCCTCTGGGCAGCAGCTCCTTCAGCAGCCTGGTGCCTTAGAGAGCAGCGTCATCTTCATTTTACATTTCAGCAGGTCATTCATAGACACTGCCTCGTTCAGCCCCCATCCTGCAGTTCTCACCCTGTCCAAGCCGTGGTCTGCCACCTCCATGGCCCACTGGGTCATATTTTTTAACGTATAAGTTTTGTAGAGCATCTGGGGAATACTTTCTAATGGGGAAAAAGGGGCCTGTCTTTCAACTTTATTTATTGAAACATAGCTAAAAGTTAATGGACTCATATCACATTTGGAACCAGCAAGTTGACATATCCCTCTTAGTTCTCAATGGCTTGCCTGATCCAATCATTGATTTGGTTGAGATTTCTTTTTCTTTGTTTTTGGAAAGAGAGAGAGAGCATAGGGGAGGGATAGAAGGAGAGAAGGAGAGAGAATCTCAAGCAGGCTCCATGCCCAGCACGGAACCCGACATGGGGCTTGATCTCACAACCCTGGGATCATGAACTGAGCCAGAATTAAGAATTGGATGTTCAACTGACTGAGCCACCCAGGCACCTTGCAATCATCGATTTTGGATAATTCACCTATCATTCATCTCACCCCCAACACAACCTACTGTACACACACATACACACACACACACCTAATCATTTTCCTTTCTTTTCTTTTTTCTTTCCTTTTTTTTTTTTTTTTTTTTTTTTTTGGTCAGTAAACATAAAGATAGTGGGTAGTAAAATTGCATTTAAGATGCAGGGACTCTCCCTCATATCGATGTCTTATAATATTTTAAAACTGGTAATTAGTCTGCCGTTGGAGAGATTCCAGTTTTATTGATATGCAATTTGAAAGCACAAAAATTATTTTCAAATTAAAAAATATTTTAATGTTTATTTATTTTGAGAGAGAGAAAGAGAGAGAGATGACAGAGCGGGAGCAGGGGCAGAAGGAGAAAGAGACACAGAATCCAAAGCAGGCTCCAGGCTCTGAGCTGTCTGCACAGAGCCCGACGCAGGGCCGAATTCATGAGCCGGGAGATCATGACCTAAGCTGAAGTCAGACGCCCATCTGATTGAGCCACCCAGGCACCCCCGAAAGCACAAAAATTATTTCCAAGCCACAGAGCAAGGAATAGTGGAAGTCCTTGAGTCAGCAACAGAGACAACAGTCAAAGCCTCTCATTGTTTGCCAAGCTCTTGACTTGCTCTCTTGGAAAAAGTGATTCCAAACCAAAAGTGGTTTCAAACAAACATCTCTAAAAGGGAGTGAAAGCTCAAGATACTCAGCCACAGAAAGGAATGAGATCTTGCCATCTGCAACCACATGGATGGACCTAGAAGGTGTTATGCAAAGTGAAATAAGTCAGATGGAGAAAGACAAATACTGTAGGATTTCACTTATATGTGGAACCTAAAAAATAAATAAATGTATAAACAAACAAAAAGCAGAAACAGTCCCATAGACAGAGAACAAACTGATGGTTTCCAGAAGGGAGGGTGGATACAGACAAAATAGGTGAAGAGGCATGAGAGATACAGACTTCCACTTATGGAATGAATGTCAACGGGATGAAAGGTACAGCATAGGGAATATAGTCAGTGCCAACATAACAGTGTTGTTTGGTGACAGGTGGTAGTTACACTTGTGGTGAGCATAGCATAACATGTAGATTTGTTGAATCACTATGTTGTATACCTGAAACTAATGTAACATTGCATGTCAGCTATACTTAAAAAAAGGAAAAAGGGGAAAAAAGCTCAAGGTAAGTGAGAAGGAATTAACAGAGTATAGATAATGGGGCAACTGGGTGACTCAGTCAGTTGGGCGCCCGACTTCAGCTCAGGTCATGATCTCACATTTCTTGGTTTCAAGTCCCGCGTAGGGCTCTGGGCTGACAGCTCAGAGCCTAGAGCTTGCTTTGGATTCTGTGTCTCCCCCTCTCTCTGCCCTTCCCTGCTCACACTCTTCTCTCTCTCAAAAACAAATAAACATTAAGAGAGAGAAAGAGAGAGAGAGAGAGAGCCTCCTGGGTGGCTCAGTTTGTTGAGTGTCCGACTTCGGCTCAGGTTGTGATCTCACGGTCTGTGGGTTCGAGCCCCGCATCAGGCTCTGTGCTGACAGCTCAAAGCCTGGAGCCTGCGTCAGATTCTGTCTCCCTCTCCCTCTGCCCCTCCCCTGCTCACACTTTGTCTCTTTCAAAAATAAATATTTTTAAAAATTAAAAAAAAAAAAAGAGAGCATATATAGTTTCATAGAGGAACTTGTCTTCAGGCCCAGACAATTTCCAACCCAGGGTTCTAAAAGAATCTACAAATGTGATCATAAAGCCAGGGTAGAGACTCCTTGAGACGTCAGGAATAACAGGTGTTAACTGAATTTGTAATTGGTTGAGGAATTGTGCCCAAAGGGATTGACAGATGGAATGAAACCAAACTAGAGGAAACACTCTATGAGAGATTCCTTGAGGAATTAGAAATCAGGAAGATGAATGAATAGTCATCAGTCAGAAGGAAGTACCATCTGGAACGTACATCGTTAGGTCTGGAGAAGTGGCAGAGGTGAGGGCAAAAGATCAGAACTTGAAGTCTGGGGGCTGCCTGGGTGGCTCAGTGGGTTGAGCGTCCAACTTCAGCTCAGGTCATGATCTCACAATGCAGGAGTTCGAGCCCTGCGTCGGGCTCTCTGCTGACAGCTCAGAGCCTGGAGCCTGCTTGGAATTCTGCATCCCCTTCTCTTTCTACTTCTTCTCCCTCATGCTCTGTCTCTTTCTCTCTCTCTCTCTCTCTCTCTCAAAAATAAACATTAAAAAAAAAAAAGAACTTGAAGTCTAGAATTTGTCTCTCTCGCTGACAATCTGCATGACTTAGGGTACAGAGCTTTCGGTGGCGGTCTTAGAAATGCTTTGTGAATACAAGAGAAGATGTCTGTGAAATGCATTATGTCTCTAAAAGGCAAAACTGTGTATGAAGGTAGGCGTAGTATTATATTTCTCATTTATCTCTCAGACTTCACTGAATTCATTAGATAGTTGCGTAGCTGAAATTACCAAATGATTTAAGGAATAAACTACAAATTATGGAGCAACAGGCAGTTCTAGAGTGGGTATAAGTGAATTGGGAAGATAACACCTAACTATTTCATTGCTTTGTAATAGGACTAGCAACACTGCGGGAATATATAATTTGTTTTTCTTCTGCCAAAATAGAACCACTCCCCCAGAACTTTTCCTTAGGTCTTTCTTGTTGTTTTCCTCCAACCCTTATCTTTTTTCTCCTTTTTGAAACCTCTCATCCATCTACTTCTTTGGGGCGGGGCATTGTTGAAGGACTAACTACCTAACACTCTCTCGCCGTAGCCTTGCTTAAATGAGTCCAAATATTCTCAAATCATATTGCTGTATATGAACTTGGAAGGAAAATAACAAATGCTCACAGAAAGTAGGGGATGTAGAAGAACTGGACGGATTTGAAATCCAGATAGCTGAGTCACAGAAAGGAAATGAATGAGGCTAACATATAAATCAAGCCATGTGAGGAATCAGTTTTCCTTAAGTGAAAATCATGGTTTATGGCCATTCTATACCAGTCCCAGAACCCAAGACTCCTCCAGTCTGTGAAACATAGCCCTGAAAGGAGCTGCTTCAATTTGTTCTCTTGTTTCAATAACTTCTTGGGTTTGGATTCATTCAGGATACTACATGTAGATAAGAGAAGGCAGACGTAAGGAGGAGAGAGAAGCCCAAGAATATGTTGCTAAGATTTTCTTTTTTGTTGCAAGTGGCCCTTACTGATGGTAGAGCTCATTTTCTTATCTCTTTATTTTTTTTTTTAATTTTTTTTTTTTAATGTTTATTTATTTTTGAGACAGAGAGAGACAGAGCGTGAACGGGGGAGGGTCAGAGAGAGGGAGACACAGAATCTGAAACAGGCTCCAGGCTCTGAGCTGTCAGCACAGAGCCCGACGCGGGGCTCGAACTCATGGACTGCGAGATCATGACCTGAGCCGAAGTCGGCCGCTCAACCGACTGAGCCACCCAGGCGCCCCTCTTATCTCTTTAAAATGTACTGTTTCATATTCCTCCCTACACTTGACCTTCCTTTCAACTTGCATTGGAGTCCCTCCAGAACAAAATTCTATTGTCCAACTCAAAGGATAACTTTTCCTATTTCCTTTCTTCTTGCCTGCCCTATCATACATAGGTGGTATGGGTTTTGCTTTTTATTAAAACTTTCTTGTACCTGATATTTATTTTTATCAAAACAGTCCATGCAACTAGTTTAGGGAGGCAAATAATGCTTAAAAAAAATAAGCTTATGCCAAAAGCAACAGCTTCTTGATGCCTCAGCAGGTTAAATTGAACTCTTCTGGCTTCTGACACTTATCTCCATATGTCTAAGAAGTATGTGTATAGTATCTCTTTTCATTTTGTCACTTGGCAATTTTTATAAGTTAGGCAATTGTGAATAGCTTAGAGATGTGAACAAGCTGTTCATCTGATCAAGTTTATTGTTCTTCAGAATTCAGGTATTGAGTTTGGTTAGCCTTCAAAGCACAACGTTGACATAACCAAACTATGATACATTATCCTGAATGGTAAAGTTCTTGGAAGAACAAACCCAAAGAAGATAAGGCATTTATCCAACTATAAAATCCATGTAATACAGTCAGGATTCAATCACAGATGCAGAACCCACTAGGAGGTGTGTGTGTGTGTGTGTGTGTGTGTGTGTGTGTGTGTGTGTGGTGTATATCATATCCTATATATCATATCTAGTATTACACAGTTGTGGGAACTGTTTAAGCTGCCTCTGTAAGGCTACTGTCTTCATACCTAATCCTGGAGCTTGAAGACTTCAGAGAAGGCAGTCTGGAAGGGAAGATATGTGTTAAGTACAGAAAAGCAGCTTATAAACTGGAACCTACAGCTATGATCTAGAACTCGGGAGGATAGACTTGAAACCATGTCAATTCTCACTGCCTCTTACCTTGATGGTATAGATCCTACAGGAGAGGCTGTCCTCCTTCATCATATATCTAGCCCAGGAGTTGGAAAAGCTGGAGAAGGATTTAGGGGAAGGTGGAGCAGTGGTAGGTCCCTTGCCAGTGAAGTAAGGCAATAGATAAGCAATGATATGAGCTACAAAATGGCTGCTGGTTCCCTTCCAAGCCCCACATCTGCATAAGAATGTTGTGGCCCACCTTAGGCGGAAACATGCAGGGAGGGAATTCTGGGAAATGTAGTTCAGTGCACATTATAAAGCAACCACAGTGGGCTCCATATCAATTTGACACATGTATATAGACATTTTTTTTTCTTCTGCAAATAAACAGTTAAGGATTCAAGTGCCCATTCTGCCCCCTTAGCAAGAGAACAATTAGAAAGCACCTAATGTTTCTGGGGCCATGTGCCCTTCAGGAAGAATTATTTGTAAGAGAAAAAAAGAATAATGGCATTTAATCCCTGGAAATTACCTAGAAGTCCATCATCAAGGATATTTGGCCAGCTCCTTTTTCTACTGCCCAAATATAACTGCTGGATAAACCAAGGTTTCTGAAATTGTGTTCCCCAGAAAGCAACAAAACCTGGCAGAGCTAGGCTTTTAAGTCAGAGCCCTTTCATTTCCAATCATCTTATTTTAAAGAAAACAAACAAAAAGCTTACAAATGAGTCATCTCTGTAGTCTTGGCACTTACTTGAATTTTGTTTTTACCTTTCTTTAAAGTAGGTAGGCTCAAGTTTCTCTCTCATCATCGCAGTGGAATCTAAAAATTGCTTTTTATATTGTTCAACAAGCAAGAACAATGCAGGCTGTTCAGCAAAGGGTAAATTTTTAGTACTAAGGAAAGTGCTGTCATGGAGCCAAATATTTTAAAGTTTTTAGATGAGCAAACCATTTCCATTTAGTATAACTCTTTTTTCATGGAGAGTTATATAAAAGGTCAGACACTACCTAAATTTTAGCTATAAATTATAAATATAAAAAATTATAATTTTTCCCCTAAGCTATCCATAGATGAAATTTATCATTCTTGCCACTGTAATGGCATGGCATATAAGCAACCGACCTAAAACCAACAAAAGAAAACATAACACCCACAACAACTATCTGTTTCTCCCCAGCCTTCTCCATGTGATAGTCATAAAAAGCTCCACTAAGGGAAAACTCTTCAGAAATAAATTATGCCTTTGTAAAACAGAACTTAGCTGAAGTTGATCACATCAAACAAACAATAAGCAAAACTGTAACCTGTATAATGTTTATTTCGTTTTTGAGAGAGAGAGGGAGACAGAGAGTGAGTGGGGGAGGAGCAGAGAAGACAGGATCGGGAGCAGGCTTCAGGTTCTGAGCTGTCAGCGCAGAGCCCAATGCGGGGCTTGAACTCACGAACTGTGAGACCACAACCTGAGCTGAAGTCCACATTTAACCGACTGAGCCACCCAGGCACCACAAAGCTGTAAACTGTATAAAGGAAATCCATCTAACTTATAAAATGGTTCTCTCCCAGTCTGGTACCTTGTATGAAAACTGGATAACAAAGAATTATAGTAATTGTGTCACAAAGGCAGAGACAGATGTTTAAATTTCAGGAAGTTTTAAAAATAGATTTCCAGTGTTTATGCTGTTGACAAACAGGATCTCACAGATCCTTTCTCTGGCTCCTAAGATGTGCCCCCATTTTTCTTGCCTTCCCGGTTTGTTTGGGTTGTTTTAGTGGGGGTGGGGGTGTTCTGGCAGGGCTCAGCCACATGGCTCAGTTTCTCAGTGAGTTCATCTTCCTGTGTTAATGTATTACTCGATCATTCTGTGTCAGTGAACTCTGCTTCGGCAGACCCTTATCTCTGAGTCTTTCTACTTTTTGTAATGAATACCATTAGGGATTCATCAGTCCTGGGGGCAGGGAGACATTCCTCACACCATTTCTCTAACTGTCCTGTATAGGTTTTCTAGCCTCAGCAATACCTTCCTCTAGAACCCGTGTCTTCAGTGATGACTGTCTGGCTCAGTCAATGGAGTGCATGACTCTTGATCTCGGGATTGTGAGTTCGAGCCCCATGTGGGGGTGTGGAGATTACTTAAAGAATAAAATCTTTAGGAGTACCTGGGTGGTTCAGTCGGTTAAGTGTCTGACTTTGGCTCAGGTCATGATCTTGCAGTGTATGGATTCTAGTTTGCGTCGGGCTCTGTGCTGACAGCTCAGAGCCTGGAGCCTGCTTCGGATTCTGCATCTTCTTCTCTCTCTGCCCCTCCCCTGCTCGCGCTCTGTCCCTCTCTCTCTCTCAAAAATAAATAAACAGTAAAAAAATTTTTTTTAAACAAAATAAAATCTTAAAACAAAAAAAGGAACCAGTGTTTTCGTTTATCCACGTACTGTTCACCTTATGGAGCATGAGGAACGTTAACTGCATACCGATACTAGACTCCTAGATTTAAAGAGCTCACCCTTCTGGGGCGCCTGGGGGGCTCAGTCGGTTAAGTGTCTGACTCTTGATTTCGGCTCAGGTCATGATCTCAGGGTTGTGGTATCAAGACCCACATCCAGCTCTGTGCTGAGTGTAGATTCTCTTAAGATTCTCTCTCTCTGTCTCTCTCTTTCTCTTTCTGCACCTCCCCCGCTCTCTCTCTCATTCTCTCTCTCTCTCTCTCCCTCCCTTTGCCCCTCCACCACTCTCTCATTCTCTCTCTCTCTCAAAAAAAAAAAAAAGTAGTCCCATTTATTTGGGGATGGGAAGAGAAAAGAACAGCAGCAGGCGCTTATGGAAAACCTCCAAATTCTATGATAGCCAGAATTTCCATTCATCCCTACTTGGGGTGGGGGTGGGGGGCGGGGAAAGGGGGGTGGGGGGGAGGGGAGGCAAAAGAGTAGCAAACACTTTTCTGCATATGTTCCTGAGTGGTTTCATTGTACTCGCTAAAACCAACTCTGTTTAAAATTCTTATCCAGGATGCCATGAACCAGCACATTGTTTTCTTTTTAATATGTGGTACCTGCTCGCTTTCACATACACGGTGCGTTGTATGCCTGCTGTGTTTCATCATGACACAGGGACATGTTTCTCTTTAGACTTTCTAAGCTGACCTGTCTTTTCTTTTTTTTTTTTTAATTTTTTCTTTTTTTTTTTTTAATTTTTTTTTTTTTAACGTTTATTTATTTTTGAGACAGAGAGAGACAGAGCATGAACGGGGGAGGGGCAGAGAGAGAGGGAGACACAGAATCGGAAGCAGGCTCCAGGCTCTGAGCCATCAGCCCAGAGCCCGACGCGGGGCTCGAACTCACGGACCGCGAGATCGTGACCTGAGCTGAAGTCGGATGCTTAACCGACTGAGCCACCCAGGCGCCCCTTTAATTTTTTCTTTTAATGTTTATTTATTTTTGAGAGACAGAGCGTTAGTGGGGGAGGAGCAGAGAGAGAGAGACACACACAGAATCCGAAGCAGGCTCCAGGCTCTGAGCCGTCAGCACAGAGCCCGACGCGGGGCTCGAACTCACGAACTGAACCGTGAGATCATGACCTGAGCTGAAGTCGGACGCTTAACCGACTGAGCCACCCAGGCGCCCCTGACCTGTCTTCAAATGCAAGACACGCTTCTTTAGAAGAGCATGCTGTGTAATTGCATTTAAATATTTACACTGGCACCCTTAAAATGTGGTACCGTCTTTAGGGGCTTTGTTAACAGAGGCTTAGAAAAACAAGGCAAGATGATAATAGTTCTCACTCCCTAGCGTTCTCTTGCTCTGATGAATGAAAGTTTCAATGTATGCAGCAAGGAGTAGTCCCCAAGGTGAGCAAGCTTGGGTGTCGATTTTCGTAAGTTATTTGGCTTTAGACAGTTGGAGCAGGAGGCCACTTTTCTCAACTCCATTACTGCTTTACTCACCAACCAGCTGAGTCCCCAAGCCAAGAAACTGCTGGCTAGAGATTGCCTCTATTTGCTACAGTCTTCCCGGTGGACACTGTTAGCAGCTAGGAATGAAGGTTTGTTTTTTTTTTTTTTTTTAATTTGTATTAAAAAATTGTTTCTTCAATGTTTATTTATTTTAGAGAGGGGGGGCACGGAGCACGAGTGGGGGTGGGGCAGAGAGAGAGGGAGACACAGAGTCTGAAGCAGGCTCCAGGCTCTGAGCTGTCAGAGTCAGACGTGGGGCTCAAATTCCCAAATCCTGAGATCATGACCTGAGCCGAAGTCAGACACTTAACCAACTGAGGCAAAAAGTATCCCTGAGGTTATCCTTATCCTTACCAACTGCCTCAAGTAGTGGCTAAAGGATAAGGCTAAAGAAATTAAAAAAAAGGATGAAGCCACTAATTCGACACCCCTCTCCTGAAAATTTAACAGCCCAGCCTCCTCAGCTGACAGCAGTTTAACCAGCAAGAGGATATTACTTTACAAAGTTGTTTGTGTTAGACCAGTGGGAATAGAAGCATCAGGTGATGCCTCTGTAGTTCTTTCTGAATGAGGATATTAGTATTTTTCTTTTTGTTTCTTTCATGGCTCTGGTGAATCCTCAACATGTAATCCCAAGAGGTAAAGCCAGATAGGGCTGAAAGAAATGCTTCTAGGGGTGCTTGGGTGGCTCAGTTAGTTAAGCATCTGACTCTTGATCTCAGCTCAGGTCTTGATCTCAGGATGGTGAGTTCAAGCCCTGTGCTGGTTTCTACTTAAGAAAACAAAAGAAAAGTTGGCTAACATTAACAACTCAGGCAACAACAGATGTTGGCAAGGATGCGGAGAAAGATCTCTTTTGCACTGCTGGTGGGAATGCAAGCTGTTGCAGCCACTCTGGAAAACAGTATGGAGGTTCCTCAAAAAACTAAAAATAGAACTACCCTACGACCCAGCAATTGCACTATTAGGCATTTATCCAAGGGATACAGGTGTGCTGTTTCGAAGGGACACATGCCCCCCCCATGTTTATAGCAGCACTATCAACAATAGCCAAAGTATGGAAAGAGCCCAAATGTCCATCGATGGATGAATGGATAAAGAAGATGTGGTGTATATATATACAATGGAGTATTACTCAGCAATCAAAAAGAATGAAATCTTGCCATTTCCAACAATGTGGATGGAACTGGAGGGTATTATGCTAAATGAAATTAGTCAGAGAAAGACAATAGTCATATGACTTCACTCATATGAGGACTTTAAGAGACAAAACAGATGAACATAAGGGAAGGGAAATAAAAATAATATAAAAACAGGGAGGGGGACAAAAACAGAAGAGATTCATAAATATGGAGAACAAACTGAGGGTTACGGGAGGGGTTGTGGGAGGGGGGATGGGCTAAATGGGTAAGGGGCACTAAGGAATCTACTCCTGAAATCATTGTTGCACCATATGCTAACTAATTTGGGTGTAAATTTAAAAAAATAAAAAATAAAACAAGTTTAAAAAAAAAAGGAGGAAAAAAAAAAGATAGCCTCTCCGTGATCTCAATCAGAGTATCAGGAATCTTCCTAGTCCAGTGGGATCTCTTCTGGGTGTTCAGTTGGCCCTTTCTCCGCTTTGTGGTTTGAGTTTCAGCAGAGTTCAAGATGGCTAATGGTAAAGTAGAGGAGAACCCTAGAAGGGCCAACGCAAAGGTGGATGCCTGTTGTGGAAGGTTGGCTAGCAGTTTCCAGGCCATGATGTTCACCGGCATCTGAAACTCCCTGACGACCAGCCTTGGGTGTGCAGAAACAGCTTCTGTCAAGCCAACCAGGAGTGGCTCAGCACAGAGACTCTTGAAGGGGCTGGAAACACATATCAAAACACTTCAGCTGAAAAAATTTGCTGTGCACAGAGAGTCAGGATTCTCATCAAGGCCATAACTGCCCATGGTGGTGTAATTTGACACAGGTCTCTAACTGGGAAGAACAACAGGAAAACTGTCCAAAATATGCTTTGATTTCTTGTTACCTCATGATCAAGATGGTTATTTTACTTACGTGTCTGGTACCCAGCTGGCATGGCTGGAACAGCTCGGGGCTGGGCAGTAGCACCATCTCCTTTGGGGGCCTAGTTGCTTACAGGGTGGCTGACTTTCCCTAGAGGGTGCCTTGCAAGAGAGCCAGGTGGAAATGCAAAGCTTCTTATACCTGTCCTTGAAAGTTTCAGAATTTCACTTCTGCCAAATTCTATTGTTCAAGAAGTCAGGAAGGCCAGCCCAGATTTAAGGGGAGGGGGAATTCGACAATACCTCTTGAAGGGGGAGGGCATGCCATCTTTGAAAAACCCAATCTGCCACACCTCAGAACTCTAAAATTTTCTAAGAACTTTTTTCTTTTCTTTTTTCTTTTCTTTTCTTTTCTTTTCTTTTCTTTTCTTTTCTTTTCTTTTCTTTTCTCTTTCCTCTTATTCTCTTCTCTTCCTCTTCCCTTCCCTTCCTTTTCTCTTCTCTTTAAAAAAAAATTTTTTTTAATGTTTATTTCTGAGACAGAGAAAGACAGAGCATGAGTAGGGGAGGGGCAGAGAGAGAGGGAGACACAGAATCCAAAACAGGCTCCAGGCTCTGAGCTGTCAGCACAGAGCCGGACACGGGGCTTGTACTCACAAACCATGAGATCATGACCTGAGCTGAAGTTGGTCGCTCAACCGACTGAGCCACCCAGGTGCCCTTCCTTTCTCTTCTCTTAAGTGGAGCCCCAACTCAGGGCTTGAACTCACAACAATAAGATCAAGAACTAAGTTGTGATCAAGAGTCAGATGCTTGACTGACTGAGCCATGTGTAACAACTTTCTAGTATTGGTAATTCTAGTGTGCTGTATTTTTGTAGGAAAAAAACCTAAATTTTGCTCTTGGTAAGTTTATTTGGCAAGTTGGAAATTTATTACTTTGCAAAGAACAAAATGTCTATATTTGAGTTTTAGCCATATTTAAGTGTTACAGTGATTTCGAAGAAGCTAGTGACTCCAAAGTAGTAGACTTTGATTAAGTTGACTTTTATTTTATTTGAAAGAGAGAGAGAGGGAGGGTGCAAGTGATCAAAGGACAGAGAGAGAGAGAGAGAGAGAGAGAGAATCCCATGAGGGCAGAGAAGTGGGAGGGAGAGAGAGAAGCGGGGCTTGTGCTCGCCTGATGTAGGACTAGAACTCACGACGTGCTATCATAACCTGAGCTGAATTCAGATACTTAACCAACTGAACCACGTAGGTGCCCTGATTGAGTTGACTTTTAAAACAAAACAAACACCTTTTGGATTTTCAATGTGACATAGACATTATAGTAATAAATGCTTTTCTACAGATTATTTTTATTCAAGAGGATAAATTCAATGAATGTAATAGTCAAAATTTTATAAAGAGATGAGAACAGGATAAGTACAGATAAAATAATACCCAGAAAATCCCCTTCTTCTTTTCCTTCCTCTTCCTCTTTCTCCTCCTCCTCCCCTCCTCCTCATCCTCCTTGTCCTCCTCCACCTTCTTCTTGCTCTTTTTCTTCCTCTTCTTCTTCCTCTTCTCCTTCTCCAGAAAATCCTAATCTAAGACTAATTAGACACAACTGCAAGGTCTTAATGATAAGACCCAATGAATTCAACCTCCATTGTTGAACTTGGAGGAATCAGCCCGAGAGAAACCTAAGTCATTACAGCCAATCTCCTTCACATCATCTTTTGGGATCCAGTCAGCAGAATGGGACTTGCATCTAGAAATAAACCCAGTCACCAGCACAGAAAAAGTCCATGAGTAGGGGTGAACCAGTGGGGAAGAGGGGAAGATCTGCATAAGAGCACAGATAAAGAAGGTTTAGTCTGGAGGATAGTCATCAAATTAGCAGAATCTCCAAGGAAGCAGGCAATGCAAGACAGTAGGACTCCTGGGTGGGACGTAATAGGGGAGGCATCAAGGAGTCTCCAGATAGCACAGACACCATGAAGGCCCACGATTCAGGGGCAATGCTCAGATTCCCAAGAGAGACTAGACTTGCAAAAGCAAAGGACGTGTAGTTACTTGAAACAAAACGAGATTAATGCCAGTTATATACCAGTCATGTTCTCTTCTGTCTAAGGTTATGACCAGTCTTGGGAGCAGAGGTGGAGCTGAAGTGGAAATCAGCTGATCAGATGTGAGGGTCCCAGCAGGCCTGTCCAGGACAGGAACTAAGCATATTTGGCCAGAAACAACACAGTGACTCCCAGGTGAGTGTGTCCCAGAATCACCTAACTGGGTTGTTTAAAAGTCATATTGTGGGCGCTACCCCTAGTGACCCGGGGTCAGCATAGTGGGGTGTGCGCCTCAGGATTCTGCATCTTTACGACCCTCCCAAGTGATTCCTTCAGCCCACATTTTGAGAACGACAGGAAGCACAACCCTTTCCACTTAGTTGCAGGCTCAGAGATGACGAGGGCAACTGCTTGAAGGTTTTAGCTCACAGATGGAACTTCTAGAATTTGAGAGGACTTCAGAGGCCCTTCGACATAATGGGGCTTCGTGAATAATTCGTCAGAAATGACCTTATCTCTGGGCCCCTGGGTGGCTCAGTCAGTTGGGCCTCCGACTCTGGCTGAAGTCATGATCTCGAAGTTTGTGAATTCAAGCCCCATGTCGGGCTCTGTGCTGACAGCTCAGAGCTGGGAGCCTGCTTCAGATTCTGTGTCTCCTTCTCTGTCTGCCCCTCCCCCGCTCACACTGTCTCTCTCTCTCTCTCTATCTCTCTCTCTGAAAAATAAATAGCCATTTAAAAAAAGAAAAAAAAAATGACCTTATCTCACAAATTTTGCGTTTCCACTTCTGCAGCAGGGCTATAACTGCCACATCAGAGGTTTGAAATGTAACTGGGAACATTTTGCATCATTTAAAAATGTGAAGCATTTGAGAAGTTTCCCAGCCTGATTTCAAAAGCCACACATTTGAAAATAAAAATGCTTTTTTCCCCCTTAAACTAACTCTTGTTGATGGTAGAAAGTTAAAAATTTAGATAAGCAAAAATAATATTTTTAAACATCCGTAGTCCCACTACCCAGAGATAACCACAATTAACCTCCTAGTGTATATATTTCCAGCCTTTGCCTAGACAAATATACTCGTATATGGGCTTGTTTTTCTCCCCTTTGTTTTTTTTTTTTAATTTTTTAAATGTTTATTTAGTTTTGAGAGAGAGAGAGAGAGAGAGAGAGAGAGAAAGCATGCACATGAACGAGTGGGGGAGGGGCAGACAGATGGAGACACAGAATCAGAAGCAGGCTCCAGGTTCTGAGCTGTCAGCACAGAGCCCGACGCAGGGCTTGAACTCACAAACCACAAACCTGAGCCACCCAGGTGCCCCTCCCATAAATGGGATGATACTGTACACGCCTCAGTAGTGGTGGTTGTTTTTAAAGACTTTGTTTTAGGACCAGGCTCTGATGTCATTCTCTGTGCCTCCTAGACCCTCTGGTATTCCATTTCTACTTCCCTCAGCATTTCGGCTTTGTTCTTTTTTTTTTTTTTTTTAAGCTTATTTATTGGGGGTGCCTAGGTGGCTCAGTTGGTTAAATATCTGACTCTTGATTTTGACTCAGGTCATGATCTCAGGGTTTGTGAGATTGAGTCCGGTGTTGGGCTCTGCGCTGACAACATGGGGCCTGCTTAGGATCCTCTCCCTCTCTCTCTCTCTCTCTCTCTCCCCCCCGCTCTGTTCCTCTCCTGCTCATGTTTATGCTCTCTCCCTCTCTCAAAATAAATAAATAAACTTAAAATGTAAGCTTCTTCTTAAAAAAAAAAAAAAAGAATTGCCAGAAGGAAGTGTAAGTGAAGAGGGAAACTCCACAGCCAGAGGAGCAAAAATGCAGACACGCAGGCTTAGCATCCAGTGGGAAATAGACATAAGAGGGAGTTCACTTATTTGTGCTTTCAGTGCATATTTATTGACCACCTCTTGTGGCCCCAAAACTTATTCTAGGTACTGGCAATACAGCAGCAAATCTCTGCTGTCATGAAGTTTTCATTGTACTGGACAGAGATAGGAAATAAACACGTGAGAAAGAGACACACGGAGATTCTAGATGGTGACACATTCAATGAAAAAATAAAACATGGTGAGGGGATAGAAAGTGGCTTCAGCAGGGAGCAGGCCACTTTAGACAGGTCACAAGAGGCTTAACGATAGAAGTAGGATTTGAGTCGATATAAGGAGGAGTCTAGGCAGCTGGATTAACTTCCACAAAGGCTCTGGGGCAGAAGGGAGCTTAGGGTATTTGAGAAAGAGAAGGAAAGCCCATTGTGGATGGAGTGAAACCAGCAAGGAGAGCTCAAGCAGGTGATATGGGAGAGCTCAGCAGGGGCCTGACCACACGGGGCTTATAGAGCAGGGTGAGGGCTTCAGTTCCTGCTAAGGATGACAGGAAGACAGGAAGACATTGGAATATTAAGGGGAGGTTTCCATTTTTATTTTTACTTTTATTTTTTTTTATTTGAGAGAGAGAGAGGGCATGAGTGGGGGAGAGGGAAGGAGGGAGGGAGAGAGAGATAGAGAGAGAGAGGGAGGGAGAGAGAGAGAGAATCTTAAGCAGGCTCCATGCTCAGTGTAGATCCCGCAACCCTGGGATCATGAACTGAGCCGAATTCAAGAGTCAGATGCTCAACTGCCTGAGCCACCCAGGCACCCTGGGAGGTTTCCATTTTTAAAAGTTCCTACTGGTTATTATTGTGAACATGGAGTGTAGGAGGGCATGAACGGCAGCAGGGAGGCTGATAAGAGATCACAGCAGTAAGTAGAGAAGTAATATTTTGGGATATGTGTGACAGTAGGAGCTGAAAAAAATAAAGAACAAGTTGGACAAGCATTTAGATGTGTAGACTGTGGACAAAGCGAGGTCACGTGACACAGAGGCTAGTGAACCAGCTTAAAACAACCTGGGTAGCCCACGAGGCTTGAGGTACCCGAGGGATCCTGTTGCCCTCAGTGCCCAGAGGCCCACGTGCTGTAGTGGGGGAACCCCTGCACCATTTTCTGTCTCCATTCATGTCACCTGAGCATCAAAACAATGGGCCTATGCCCTGATGTTTCAGACTTCTTAGGGGCAACAGCTCTTTCAGTATCTTCTAGAAGTCCCTCTCTCCCCAGTGCTCAGATCAACACTGCACTAAGGGGGTGGCTCAGTCAGTTAAGCATCTGACTCTTGATTTCTGCTCAGGTCATGATTTCACGGTTCGCCCCACATCAGGCTCTGCACTGCCTGAGGAGCCTGCTTGGGATCCTCTCTCTCCCTTGCTCTCTACTCCTCCCCTCCCCTGCTCACTCTCTCTCTCAAAATAAATAAACTGAAAAAAAAAAAATAAATAAACTCTCCGCTTCCAATACCCTGTCCTCTGGTAGGGGAAATGTTTGTGCAACAACTTTTATACTAATGGAGTCCCAGGGACAGACTCCTCTAGGTCCCCTACTCGAGCCTCCTCGCACTCCATGGCCAAACTTGTCTAACTAGCCCAGTGCTGGACACAGGTTCCAGCCAAGACGGCTTCAGCAGTGTTATTTTAAACCTCCCTAATTAATCTTCTCTAACATGTTAAAATATTAAGATCCTATTAGCAAAATTGATTTTGATAATCTAAACTTGAAATAAATACTTGGCTAGCAATACCTCTAATCTGAGTTTGCTGGATTTTTGAACGTTTTCCTCCAATTTAAAAAAAACAAAAAAACAAAAACAGGGAAACAAACCAAAGAGTTAGAAATAAGTCATGCTATGATAATTTCTAGACTAAATTTGAGTGCTAAACCGAGTGTCCAAATACCAAATGTCAGTCGTCAGAAATATTCTCTTTTCCCACCGAAATTCAGTCTTCCCAATGTCTGAGCCAGTACTAATAGAAGATAGAAGAACTGTGCATCAACAGTGTCAGATTATTCAGGATTAGATTATGAGCAATTAATGTACCTGCTTGTCCAGTCAAGGGTCCATGGGTCCCTAGAATCAAAGGCTTATCCCTGGAGAAAACCTGAGCGTTGGTTTGAAGAAGAGCAGAGACTGAGGCTGCTCCCCCTCAGCTTTTTCTCTTTCTCAGCCCCACCTCTATGTGCGGGTGGTTCATGTGGGGTGTGTGTGTGTGTGTGTGTGTATGGGTGTGTGTGGTGTGTGTGTATGTGGTATGTGGGGTGTGTGTGTGGTGTGGGTGTGTGTGATATGTATCTTCAAAGAGGAATCTGATGGCCCAGCTCAGATTTTCAAGCCACATTTTCAAGCCACAAGTCATAGGTCACTGACCAGGCCAGGAATTAGTTGCCTTTGGGCCTGAGGTCTATCTCTGACCGTGTGGGTTATGGCCAGGGAACTCAGGGTCATACGGTATACCACGTGATCATTCAGGAGCGGCTAGATCTGGGAGCGGGAGTCCCCCAGAGGAGGATAGATGGGCAGATGCTAAAATACCCTTTAGTATATCCTCCCCATCTGGGACTCAGGGGCCCACTCACGACTGCTAGGTTAATGTGTTGCTACCCAAGTCTCCTTGGTAGCAATAAGACCCAGGACCCAGTCCCTTGGGGGCATCTAGCTGATCCTGAGTTGCCATTGTCCCACCACCAACTGAGCCAGCCAGGCACCCCTGAATAGAGTTTGTCAAAAAAATAAACTAAATATAATATAAAATCAAAATAATTACTTTTCATGTTTTCAAAATAATTTTACTTCTAAAATACTTAACACTACCTATCACAATTAAAAGGCAACACGAGTATATTTTTTTAAAGACTTTATTTTTAAGTAATCTCTATACCCAACATGGGGCTTGAACTTACAACCCTGAGATCCAGAGTCACATGCTCCACCCACTGAGCCAGCCAGGCACCCTGGCAATGTAAATCTAGTAAATGAATATCAAACGTTAAATGGAAATTACTTAAGTAAAGCCAAAATGTTTGTTTTTGAAAATTCAACGTAATTTTGTTAACTATTTTTATTTTTAAAAAAATCTGTGCATTTCTAGAATAACACCACGTAGTGCCTTTGAAAAGAATATTCTGTATACAGGTGTAGTTGAAGAGTTGAATTGTTTAGTATTGCAAAATCCTTCCCGGTCAACATGCACAACTGTTTTTGTTTTTTTTTTTTTTTTAATTTTTTTTTTCAACGTTTTTTATTTATTTTTGGGACAGAGAGAGACAGAGCATGAACAGGGGAGGGGCAGAGAGAGAGGGAGACACAGAATCGGAAACAGGCTCCAGGCTCTGAGCCATCAGCCCAGAGCCTGACGGGGGGCTCGAACTCACGGACCGCGAGATCGTGACCTGGCTGAAGTCGGACGCTTAACCGACTGCGCCACCCAGGCGCCCCTGCACAACTGTTTTGAGTGCTGTGCTATTTTGTTAATTTGTGGGTACCTCCAGGACCACAAATTAAAACGCAAAGAAGATGTAAGAAAATGGAATTCAGGGGCACCTGGGTGGCTCAGCTGGTTAAGCGTCTGACTTCAGCTCAGGTCATGATCTCATGGTTTGTGAGTTTGAACCCCACGTCGGGCTCTGTGCTGACAGCTCAGAGCCTGCAGCCTGCTTCAGGTTCGGTGTCTCCCTCTCTCACTGTTCCTACCCTGCCTGTGCTCTGTCTCTCAAAAATAAATAAACATTTAAAAAGTTAAAAAAAAAAAGGAAAATGGAGTTCAGCCCTCCTGAGAAATGATAGCTCAATAGGCAGAAATCTTTTAGACTCACGCTGAGCTGTAGGAGGGAGGATTTGACAAATTAACCAGCTTGGTATCTCTCTTACCTAAATATTCTCCCTGCCCACCAGGATGCATCGTCTTTAATGCCAGCCCCTGCCCAGCTCACATGCTGCAAGGCATTGTTCTCAGCCACCTTTTGTATTGAGAACAAAGGACAAACGCACAGGGGCTTAACCAGCATTGGTGGATGTTGAGAATTACAGATTGCTCTCTGCCATGCTGAGCACCAGATCCTGGGTGATCCAGGCACCGGTTATGTTCTTCAGGTGACTCATATTATCAGGGAAGTCTGGGGGGGAAGATAAGGAAGGGCAACAATATCGTAGATATTGTTAGAATTGTTAGAATTCCTACAACACAGTAGCTCAAACGACTGAAATTTGCAACACTTATGGATGATTTTGCCAAAGAAATCATGCTTCAGGCTATTGTAAGATCACTTAATTGTTGTATGGACAGAACTGATTTCACGTATATTTTCAAGTTGCAGTGTTAGCTTTAAATTTTAAAAATATGCTTATTTAGTAACATATTGGTATTATCAAGCATGATGACATTTACTTATTAATGTTCTAGAGTATGGCAAAACAAAATATTCTTGTTTATGCATTGGGGTGGGGGAAACATAAAGATCTTACAGAGACCCACGTAGACCAGCTATGCTGCTCATCCCACGGTGACACATTTCTTTTCTTTTAAAAAAATTTTTTAAAACATTTTTAAAATTTATTTTTTAAAGGTTTTATTTCAATTCCAGTTATTTATTTACTGAGAGAGAGAGAGAGAGAGAGAGAGAGAATGTGGGAGGGGCAGAGAGAGAGGGTGAGAGAGAGAAATCCCAAGCAGGGTCCACACTCTCAGCGCAGAGCCCGATGCAGGGGTCAAACTCACGAACCATGAGATCAAATCAAGAACCTGAGCTGAAATCAAGAGTCGGACGTTCAACCAACTGAGCCACCCAGGCGCCCTGACATTTCTCTTCTGATGGTCTTTTTGCTAGAGGTAGTTGGATTTTTTGTTATCTGATATACACACACATACACAGACACACATGCACACACTCCCTCTCTCCCTTCTTCCCTCCCTCTACCCTCAGTTTTCCAAATTATGCAATAACAGGAAGCAGAAATGACCAGAACTCACAATTCCAACTTTTGCTTAGCAAATTTACAGAAGGAAGTAAGAAAACAGGTGGGACCAGTCAAGGAACCGAGGCACACGAAGGTTAAGTGACTGTATTGGAAAGGACCGTCAAGGGAAATACGAAGAAAGCTTTTCTAGATTAACCCCCAAACCACTGTGATGCCTGTGGCAGCGTGGAATTCTGGAACTCTTCTTGTGACTTAGTCCATACGTGTAACCACATGTGCCACTCCATTGCGGACTCTGCCTGATGTGTGGTACTTGGCTTACCAACGGAAACCTCATCTTATCTAGATCTCTCTAGCAACGCCACTTCATTTGCATTTACTGGGAGCAGTCGATTTTCCCCCTGGATTTTGGTGACTAAACAGATGGAACTTTTCAAAGCTCAGAACAGCCACTGGGCACAGGGCTGACCCAAGGTCAGTGTTCTGGTTGCTGTGCATCCTCTCTGAAAGGTGTCTGCTATTTCTTCCACTCCTTAGATTATTTTGCTTATTAGAGTCTGGCGTTCCCAGGGGGATCTGAGGGCGAGTGAGAACAAAAGCAAACAAGATGGCCTGAAAAACATTCCCTGTGCTTTTGACCTTCGAGGGACCTGCTAGGAAATGGAAAGCCTTTTGCTCTGCTTCCTGAGACAACTGTAGCAAAAGGAATTTTCAGCTGGGTATTATTTTTGGGAAGCGTTCAGATTTCTCTGAGCTGATTTTTTTTCCCCCTAACAGAACAGGAGTAAAGAAATCCAAAGATTATCTTAACAAAAATAGAGGCAATGCTACTCTGTCTGTCTCCCTGTGTGCTGAAGCAATTAGATTAGGATAGTGTATTTATGTGAGTAGGCCCTTTCTCCAGACATGTTCAGAACTCAAAATGTTATGAAGATCTTTAATGCTATGATTTAAACCTAAAGACCTTTTCTGTAAGTTAGGAAAGAAAAAGAAGTAAGAAATGATTAGTACTTTTGTATAAGATAGCGACTCCGAATGCTAACATCGAATTCCACCCCACCTTGTGCCTCCAGTTCCTGAAAGAAGGGAATAAAACACAGTAATGAGCATCAATGCCACATTTCAGAAATGTTGAGGGGCGCCTGGGTGGCTCTGTCGGTTAAGGGGCCAACTTCAGCTCAGGTCATGATCTCACGGTTCGTGGGTTCAAGCCTCTCATCAGGCTCTGTGCCGACAGTGTGGAGCCTGCTTGGGATTCTCTCTGTCTCTCTGTCTCTCTCCCCCCACCTCTCTCTTTTTTATAAATAAATAAATAAATAAATAAATAAATATTGAAGAATTTCTACTGGACTATAGCAAGTAGTCCATCTTGAAGGAAGAGGTCCAGGATACCCTGACATGCCTTCTCCCCAGGAAGCAGAGTTCTAGAAGAATTATAGGAGATCCTGGATCCCACTAATATGTTCTTTTTTTTAAATGTTTATTTATTTTGAGAGGGAGGGAGAGAGAGAGCGTGAGCAAGAAGGGGCAGAGAGAGAGGGGAGAGAGAGAGTCCCAAGCAGGCTCTGCACTGCCAGTGCAGAACCCAACATAGGACTCAATCCCATGGACTGTGAGATCGTGACCTGAGCCAAAACCAAGAGTCAGACGCTTAACCAACTGAGCCACCCAGGCGCCGCCTGCCCCACCCACACCCTCCACTCACTTAGGAAGAACATAAATGAAAGGTGAAAATAGACCTGGGTAATCACTACATTTGAAATCTCTTTTACCTTTAAAAAACAGTTGTACAGGAGGCCCATAGTTACAAGTGAGTCCCCTATGGGGAAGGGGAACCCTTTCTGAGAATAGGTACAGCAATAAAGGAGGCTATACCAGGGACTTGGGGCCCCCCAGGCTAGTCTCACGGGCCTCAGAGAAAGCTGGCCCAGGTGCATCATCAAACACTTGGGGTCACAGTGTCTGCTCATGAGCTGATAACCCTGAGCTCTTCCTTTTTCCCTGAGGTTGAGGGTCAAAGAGGCCTTGAAATTAAGATAGGAGAAGAGCATCTTAGCATCTGGTAGACAGGAGGAGATGGTGACAGGATCCCAAGAGAGTCATCATTTACCTTGTTTCAGGGCCTAATAAGATGCTTATCTCTCAATTTTCAAAGGTGGAAAGGCAGAAAAAACCAACAACACAGGAACCATTAAAATATTCTGTGACATGAAGAGAAGGGAACATAGCTCCCAAGGAAAACCTCTCTGCGGAATAAGAGTTGGGGAGGAAAAGAGGCCCCTGGGTGTCTCAGTTGGTTAAGCGTCCAATTTCGGCTCAGGTCATGATCTCACAGTTCATGAGTTCGAGCCCCATGTCGGGCTCTGTGACAGCTCAGAGCCTGGAACCTGCTTCACATTCTGTGTCTCCCTCTCTCTCTGCCCCTCCCCTGCTCACACTATGTCTCTCTCTCTCTCAAAAATAAATAAACATTGAAAACAAAATAAATAAACAAAACAAACAACAACACACACACAAAACCCTATTATATTAAGAATTAGAAGACTGCTTTTTTTGTTTTAACTATCCCAAACTAGTATCTTCAAAACTGCTTAGAGTATTCCCACTAATATTAGGTCAAAACTATCACCATTACTACTTAACATTGGTCCTCAAATTCCAGTTATTGCAAAGCAAGAAAAAGAAGTAAAGCGGGACTATTAGAAAGGTGTTGAATTTATTATTTGCACATCACATGATCATTTACATAAAAAACAAGTAAAGAGGTCAGTTATCAGTATATAAAAATCAATAGCTTTGAAGGGCACTGGGGTGGCTCCGTCGGTTAAGCGTCCCAATCTTAATTTCACCTCAGGTCATGATCTCATGGTTTGTGGGATTGAGCCCCATATCAGGCTCCAGAGCCTGCTTGGGATTCTCTTTCTCCCTCTGTCTCTGCCCCTCCCCTCTTCTCAAGCACACGCATAGTCTCTCTCAAAATAAATACACTTAAAAAAATTAACAGCTTCAAAATGTTAGTTTAAAAAACCCAGATTACATAAAATGGGTGTTATATAAATGTATTATACTAATAATAGCAACAAAAACATAAACAGAAAATGTCAAACCTTTAATGAAAGAGTATGCCTTGGGGGGAGGACTGGATATTGTCAAGAGGCTGTTCGCCTTGAATACATTTATAAATTTAATATAATTCCAATCAGAGTGACAAGGGGATTTTTATTTTGGAACTTGACAAGATATCTGGAAAAATAACCAAATAAAACACATTGACAGTCACCAAGAGCTGGGCTTGCGTGGCAGATCTTAAAATGTGTCCTAAAGCCTCAGTGACCCAGGCAGACTTGCCCGGGCAGCTCTGAAAGGTCAGACAGATTCTTGTGTGTGACACTCAACACACAAGTGCACACTAAGAAATCAACATGAGAAGGTGAAGGTGCTCACTTTTTAAATGAGCAGTTCACAGAAGAAAGATTGCAACTGGCCAATAAACAAATAGTTTTTGATGCAAAATAAAGCAGGATGTCATTGTTACCTACCTAACTGGAAAACAGGAAAGACTGTTGGTGAGGATGACTGTTGGGGAGATGAACCTTCCTGGACACTGCCGGGGAAGTGACCATGCCTGCCTGGCATCCCTGCCTCGTCTTCCTTTTTTTAAAATGTATTTGATTTATTTTGAGAAAGAGAGAAAGAGAGAGAGCCCTTGAGTGAGTGGGGGAGGGACAGAGAAGGGGAGAGAGAGACAGAGAGAGAGAGAGAGAGAGAGAGAGAGAGAGAGAGAATCCCAAGCAGGCTCTGCCTTGTCAGCACAGGACCCAACTCAGGGCTCCATCTCATGACCCGTGAGACCATGACCTGAGTCGAAATAAAGAGTCTGATGCTTGGCTAACAGAGCCACCCAGGCGCCCCCCCCCCCCCCCTTCTTTTGATAATGGTACTCTGATATTTCCATAAGGAACCACCAACTTTCTCTCATAGTCCACGTGCTTTAGGTGGGGCTGATCCCACTCACCCCACCTCCACCCCAGGGATAAGCAAAAGACTCAGGTCAGTAAAGGACATAACTTTTGCTTTAAACATCAAGAAAGAAAGCTTCCTTTCCACTGTGGTTGCTAAGGTGGTGGATTGTAGTTCAAGTTTACCTGGAGACAGTACCGCTCAGAGACAGAGCAAGACGATGTCCAGGCAGCATGGTTTGAGCCCCTGGATCCAGTCATTCCTGAAACAAGATGTGCCTTCCCCACCCCCAAGGTTCTAGCCATGTGGGCCAATGCCTTCCTTTTGCTGTTGTTACTCAGTTAGGTTCCACTTAGCTTTTTGTCACTTGTAACACTCTAATACACCTATTGATCCCGCATTCCCTTTCTAGGAAATGGGCTAGGGAAATAATCAGATGTGTGCTCAAAGTTTAATGGTTAACAGTATTTTATCACAGAGTTATTTATAAAAGCAAAAAATTAGAAACAACAGGACATTGATCAAATAAATTATGGTATATCTATAAGATAAAAGACACAACAATTAAAAATAATGATTTAGGAAGTTAGTTAAGGAAGTATTTTTAGGATATGTGCAGTCAGTAATTCTTTTCTTTGTGCTTATATGTTCATCTCCATTTTTTCTTAATGAGCAAATATTTCTATAATTAGGAGGGTAAAAACAAAAGTATGTATTTTTTAATTTTATTTTTAATTTTTTAAAATTTACATCCAAATTAGTTAGCATATAGTGCAATAATGATTTCAGGAGTAGATTCCTTAGTGCCCCTTACCCATTTAGCCCATCCCCCCTCCCACAACCCCTCCAGTAACCCTCAGTTTGTTCTCCATATTTATGAGTCTCTTCTGTTTTGTCCCCCTCCCTGTTTTTATATTATTTTTGTTTCCCTTCCCTTAGGTTCATCTGTTTTTTCTCCTAAAGTCCTCATGTGAGTGAAGTCATAGGATTTTTGTCTTTCTCTGACTAATTTCACTTAGCATAATACCCTCCAGTTCCATCCACGTAGTTGCAAATGGCAAGATTTCATTCTTTCTGATTGCCGAGTAATACTCAAGTAATGTTGAGTAATATATAATTGTATATATATACCACATCTTCTTTATCCATTCATCCATTGATGGACATTTGGGCTCTTTCCATACTTTGTCTGTTGTTGATAGTGCTGCTATAAACATGGGAGTGCATGTGTCCCTTCAAAACAGCACACCTGTATCCCTTGGGTAAATACCTAGTAGTGCAATTGCTGGGTTGTAGGGTAGTTCTATTTTTAGTTTTTTGAGGCACCTCCATACTGTTTTCCATAGTGGCTGCACCAGCTTGCTTTCCCAAAAGTATGTATGTTTTTAAAAATCCATGATTAGAGAAAATTATACATACCATTGATTTATCCATCTTTTTTTTTTTTTTTTTTTTTTTTCCCCATCATCATATCTTTTACTTCTACTCAATCTCCCCTGGTGATTTTATGTTAATTCTTAAAATTTATTTATTTTTTTAAATGTTTATTTTTGAGAGAGAGAGAGAGAGAGAGAGAGAGAGAGGAAGAGGCAGAGATAAGGAGACAGAGGATCTGAAGCAGGCTCCCCACTGTCAGCCCAGAGCTGAATGCAGGGTTCGAACTCACAAACCGTGAGATCATGACCTGAGCTGAAGTGAGACGCTTAACCAAATGAGCCACCCAGGCGCCCCTCCCTGGTGATTTTTTAACCCACCTTACCGGGTAATATCGTTCTGAAGAATGGGGACTGTTATTTCTATGTTCAATGCAGTTGCTAGCCCATTGTGGACATTTAACAAAATAACATGTAATTTTGTTGTGATATTAGGGTCAAAGTGGTGAAGCAAAACCCATCCAAGACATCCAAGAAAGCTCAGGCCTTCCACCTCCCTTACCTCTCTTACTGAACTTCCCCTTCCCAGCGAAGTGTTTATCTCGACCCAACACACCTGATTTTGTTTGTGTATATTCAGCCCCAGAGATTGGGTGGATGTGGACTGATAATGAGGGCAAGGTGTCCTCTACTCTTATCATTTTATTTATTTTTATCTCTATGAAAATCGGATGCTATACAATCCTGTTTTTTTATCAGCAGCAACCTCAGTTGTGTCCAGAGGTTGTCGTCATGAGCATCCATGCCCAGTAAAGCCTGGGGGTCTCTCTTAGCAAAAGAACACTCTGAACTAGTTTCCTACAACCGTGCTATCCTCTGTGGTAGCCACAAGCCACATATGGTACTTAAATTTAAATTAAGTAGGGGGCGCCTGGTTAGTGTGGTCAGTTAAGCAGTGGGCTTGATTTCAG
The DNA here is from genome assembly GCF_046562875.1 of Panthera onca. Taxonomy (NCBI): domain Eukaryota; kingdom Metazoa; phylum Chordata; class Mammalia; order Carnivora; family Felidae; genus Panthera; species Panthera onca. The sequence continues at coordinate 36,270,857 of NC_138352.1, forward strand.
CTCAGGTCATGATCCCAGGATCGAACCCTGCTTCAGGTTCTGTACTGGGCATGAAGCCTGCTTAAGATTCTCTCTCTCTCTTTCTCTCTGCCCCTCTCCCCTGCTTGCACTCTCTCTTTCTCTTTTAAACAAATAAATGAATAAATAAATTTAAATTAAGTAAAATAAAATGAAATAAAAATTCAATCCCTCAGTCACACTAGCCACACTACCAGGGCTCCATAGCCACACCTAGCTGGGGATTCCATATGAGATGACTTAGACACAAAACATTTTAAGCATCCCAGAAAAATCCTGTGACAGTGTTGGTCTAGAAAATCCCTATGCTCTCCCACCTAATGGAATTTAAAACAAAGGAAACTAGTTCTTAGGATACCATGTTAGCCATGAGCAGAGATTGTAAATATCCCTCTTCCGGGCAGGACAAGAGGGAAATTCCTTTGTGTTAAACTTTCTGTACTCAACTGACTTTGGAGGCGTAGGGATCTTTATCAGAATTTGTTTTAGAAGGAAGACAAGAATTAAAAAAAAATCTAAGTCAGAGAGGATTTTTTTTTTGCTAGGATTCTTTGCTCTTTTCCATTTTAATCCAGTCTATTTGGGGATCCCAAAAGTTGATTTGATGGATTAGCTTTCTGGAACAACAAGGGTCACACTATTTTCTCAGGCCCTCTGCCTACTGGTTACTTCTCCAGAGTGTCAACAATCTCTTTTCTTGTTTATTGGATATTGTTTTTAACCACTGACAAAGATCAACAATTTAATAGGACTGCTGATGAAAGTTATAAACTATTACAATCTCTATGGAGAGCAATTTGGTCTCTCTATCAAAGTTACAAATGCACACGGCCTTTGACCCAGGAATTCCCCTTCATGAATTTATCCCACAGACCTACTCATGCAGCAAAAATGACATCTGTGCCAGGTTATTCACTGCTGCACTATTTAGAAACTTTGGAACAACCTACATGCCCATGAATAGGGATCTGCTTAAATACGCTATGTCATTCATATAACAGAATACTGTGAACATACATACCATACAAAAGGGTGGAAAAGCTCTTTATGTGCTAGCTGGGAACCATTTCAAAGATCTATTGTTAGGTGAAGAATAACACGCCATTATTTGTGTTTTTGAAAAGGTATAGAGTAGAGGAAGGATGTACAGAATATTTACGTGTGTGGAGAAGAGTGCCAAAAGCACTTTGCCAAACCTGATAACTTTGACTGACTTCATGGTCTAGCAAGGCCCTGGGGCCTGAAGAATGACAGGATTTTAATGGGACATCCCCTCACAAATATGAGGTTCTGAAGGTCTACCCCTCTCTGAGAGAGGAGGGAAATGGGGAGCTGTAGGGGGTGAGGGGTGAGAAGGAAACTTTAAGGACATGTACTGAGGTACCATTTCAGTGTTGTATCATGTGGATCAATTGTCGATTAGAAAATATATTTAAAGGGGCGCGTGGGTGGCTCAGTTGGTTAAGCATCCAACTCTTGATTTTGACTCAGGTCATGATCTCATGATTGGTGAGATCGAGCCCTGAGTCAGGCTCTGTGCTGACAGTGTAGAGCCTGCTTGAGAATCTCTGTCTCTCTTTCTCTCTGCCCCTCCCCTGCATGCGCGTGCTCTCTCTCTCTTGCAAAAAATAAGTGAACTTAAAAAATTAGGAAATATAATTTAAAATAGAAAAACATTGAGTTTTCCAAAAGACTCCCTCACCTTAAACCTTTCTTTCACAGTTTTTGTTAACTGATAAATTGGGAGTTAGAGGAATGGCTTTCATGTCTGGTAACATGACAGACTGGGTAACCCTACTGAGTCTCCCTCTGAGAACGGCTAATTATGACAGATGAAATATGAGACGTGTCTTCTTGAATGTATCTGTGATCTGGGAAGAAGTAAACAATCCCTGGACAAGGACCAGAGAAGAGTGCCAAAGGCACTTTGCCAGACCTGATAACTTTGACTGACTTCATGGCCTAGCAAGGCCCTGGGGCCTGCAGAATGTCAAGATTTTAATGGGACATCCCCTCACAAATATGAGGTTCTGAAGGCCCACCCCTCAGGGAAGAGATAAATTTAAAATACCACTCCCCCCCCCCACACACACACAACAAATAAAATACAACAAAACAAAATAAAATAAAATACCACCCTCACCTCCAGCAGTCTACAAAGAAAGTAGCCTTTTTCTTTTTTAATGTTTATTTATTTGAGAGAGAGAGAGATACAATGCAGGTGAGGAGCAGAGAGAGAGGGGGAGACAGAGTATCCAAAATGGGCTCTGCACTGACAGCAGCGAGCCCAACCTGGGGCTCCAACTCATGAACCATGAAATCATAACCTGAGCCGAAGTTGGATGCTCAACGGACTGAGCCACCCAGGTGCCCTGAAAGTAGCCTATCTTAAATCTTGGCACGGAGAATGGGGGGAACTCCTTCTCTACCTCCATCCACAAGAAATCTTAAACCCAAGCTGGTTCCACACAGGCTGCAGCCTGGACTTCAGAACCTCAAGGTGAGGATGTACAGTGGTCCCTGGAAGATAATGTTCTCTAGTGCCTGACAGAATCAAGCACAGACCCTTTCTGGAAGAACCCACTTTTATCTTTGGACTCAAAGAATTTCTACAGAAAAGGGAGATGAAGGGGCACCTGGGTGGCTCAGTTGGTTAAGCGTCTGACTTCGGCTCAGATCATGAGCTCGCAGTTTGTGAGTCTGAGCCCTGAGTTGGGCTCTGTGTTGATGGCTCAGAACCTGGAGCCTGCTTCAGATTCTGTGTCTCCCTCTCTGTCTGCCCCTCCCCTGCTGGCACTCTGTCTCTCTCTCAAAAATAAATAAACATTAAAAAAAATTTTTTTTTTAAAAAGAAAAGGGAGATGAAAATTGAGAAGATTAGTAAACACTCAAGGAAACAAGGCATCACAAACAGGAGCTCACAGAACCCAAATGTAGAATCCGACTTGCAAAATCACCAGATATTGAAATGATCAGAGTTGGAACATTCGAGAAATAAAAGAGAGACTTCAAACTCTGAGTAAAGAGCGAAGGGTTTTAAAAAAGAACCAGGGTTGGGGTGCCTGGGTGGCTCAGTTGGTTGAGCGTCGGACTTTGGCTCAGGTCATGATCTCGCGGTTGTGAGTTCAAGCCCCCATCAGGCTCTGTGCTGACAGTTCAGAGCCTAGAGCCTGCTTCAGATTCTGTGTCTCCCTCTCTTTCTCTCTGCTCCTCCCCAGCTCGCGTTCACACACACACTCTCTCTCTCTCTCTAAAAACAAAAACAAAAACATGTAAAAAAGCATCAGGGAAGCCTGGGTGGCTCAGATGGTTAAGCCTCCAACTTCGGCTCCGGTCATGTCACGGCTGGTGGGTTCGAGTTCCTGGTTGGGCTCTCTATTGTCAGCGCGGAGCCAGTTCAGCCCTTTGATCCTTTGTCTCCCTCTCTCTGCCCTTACCCCCTTGTGTGCTCTGTCTCTCTCTCTCTCTCTCTCTCTCTCTCTAAGCATTAAAAAAAATTTTTTTTCAGAAAGAACCAAAGAGAGCTCATAAAAGTAAAATATATTTACGTATGCGCGAATTCCAATGGAAGTTTGTTCTCACACAGCCAATGAAGCATGTGCTTGCCCACCAGAGCTCTGTGTGGGGCAAACACTGTAAGTTGCCCACCCAACAGAACCGAGCTTTACCTGGGCATCAGGGGATCTTAGCTTCCTTCAGGGGAGCCACGCCTCCTCTCCAGCCCCAGGGCCTGAATCCTGATTGGTCAAACTCTAAACCAATCCTGGTTGTCTGTTCTTTTTGCCGGTGATTGATAGGCAAAGGATTGTGAAGCCATTCTAGGCGTTAAGATACGAGGGGGAGTCGGCTGGGGGCTTTGGGAAAAGAAAGTAGCCTTTTCTGCCTCTGTAAAGAGATAAATGGAGAAACACAGCGCTCTTCTAACTCTAGCCATTGCTGTCTGCAGTGTGAAGCACGGAGCTACAGCAGCCATCTTAGGACCGTGTGGGGAGCTGGCCTAGAAGGACAAACCAGTACTCTGAAGGTAAGGTGGCAAGAACCTGAGCCCTTAGTGACTCAATTTTGCTGGTCAATTAACTAACTGGAATCATCTGACCTCCAGAATTCTTGCTATACGAGATGATTCCTTTCACAGTTGTGTACGCCGTTTTGAGTTGGGCTTTCAGTGATTTGCATCAGGAGGCTTCTCGAGGGACAGCCCACACTCTCGCACTGCGACACACACCTGGGGCAGCAGATCAAACCCAAACAAGAGGAGCAGGGACTAAATTCACAACCAGTTGGCCGCTCCCCTGGATCTTCTAGAAAAACTGTGGTTGGCCTCTCCCCAACTTCCAGAGGACAAGGGTCCAGGGGCAATGGGATGTGGTCTGGCACTTAGGAACCGAAGAAGAGTATCTGCTTTACACCGAGAGTTCAGCTTTTGACGTCATTCGTGTAGTTACTCATTACAAGTGTGTAGACACTAGGTAGGATGTAAGGACAAACAGCGCTGTAGAACAAACAGGGTGCATCTTCTGGGGCCCCTCCCTTCCACGCTCACCAATCCCCTTGTTGGTGCCAACCCCACCCCTCTCCACAGGTACCGGTCCCTCTTGCAGACTCTTTGACAGGAGGTAGAATTCTGTACCATCTGAGAGTTTGTGTGTGGGCTGGATCAGGCCCAGCGTGGACCTTGCACACTAAAAAATCAGAGTGAGCTCTTAAACAGCACCCTTCTGCTTTGGGGTGAACTCTATTCCCTAACCTATTCCACACCCACTCGGAACCTAAAGAAGGGCTGGAGTCAGACTGTCCTACAGAAATCCATTGATTCGTTCAAAGAGGAGCTCACCATGCCCTATTTAAACCTCTGTGGTTTTTTAAAAGTTTTTATTTAAATACCAGTTAGTAAACCTACAGTGTAATATTAGTTTCAGACCTACAATATAGTGATTCAACACTTCTATACATTACTCAGTGCTCGTCACAACAAGTGCACTCCTTAATCCCGCCACCTATTTCACCCATCCCCCCATCCACTTCCCTTCTGGTAACCATCAGTTTATAGTTAAGAGTTTGTTTCTCTACAGTTAGGAGTTTGTTTCTTGGTTTGCCTCTCCCTCTGTCCCTCTTTCTCTTTTTTTCCCCCTTATTCATTTTAAACCTCTATGATGTTGCACATTCTATTTACTCTCCTTGCTCACCTGCCGAGCTCATACTCACTCTTCAAGGCCAGCTGAAATATCATCTCCTCCATGAAGCCACCATAATTCCCAGTCTCTCTTCACACCATTATCCCTCCTTGACAAAAGAGATCACCTCTTTCTCCACACTCCCAGCATGCTTTGGACACATCTTTGTTCACTTGGTATTGAAAATCATTTGCTTGTGTGTGTGTATTTCTCTCTCACACAGTGCTACTCTAATATGAGTATACATATGACTGAGAAAACCGTAATTTCGAAAAGATTAAAATAAGCCCTTTATGAGGATATATAACAAACTCCTACAATCAACAAGAAAAATAACAAATACCCAATTAAAAATGTGCAAAGGACCTAAATCAACATTTCTCCAAAGGAGATATAAAAATGGCCAATTGCACATGAAAAGATGCTCAATTATCATTAGTCATCAGCAAAACCACAATGAAATGCCACTTCATACTCACTTGGATGGAAAAAACTGATAATAACAAGTGTTGGTGAAGATGTGGAGGAACTGGAACCCTCACAAACAGCTGGTGGGAAAGTAAAACAGGGTAGCCACTTGGAAAACAGTCTGGCATTCCTCCAAAAGTTAAACATAGAGTTACCACATGAATCAGCAATTCCACTCCTAGATACATACCTACTAGAAAGGCAAACATGTCTACACAAAAACCTGTACATGAATCTTCATAGCATCATTACTCATAAGAGCCAAAAAGTAGAAACAGCCCAAATGTCCATCAACTAATGAATGGATCAACAAAATGTAGTATATCCATATGATGGAATATTATTTGGCAATAAAAAGGAATGAAGTATTGATTCATGCCACACCATGGATGAACCTTGAAAACATTATGCTTGGGGCTCTTGGGTGGCTCAGTCAGCTGAGAATCCAACTCTTGATCTCAGCTCAGGTCATGATCTCATGGTTCATGGGTTTCAGCCCTGCATCAGGTTCTGTGTTGGCAGTGCAGAGCCTGCTTGGGATTCTGTCTCTCCCTCTCTCTGCCCCTCCCCCTCTCATGCTCTCTCTCTCGAAATAAATAAATAAAAACTTAAAAAAATAAAATAAACCCACCACATTATGCTTAATTGAAAGTAGCCGATCACATGAAACCACTTATTGTAGGATTCCTTTTTTCTTCTTTCTTTTCTTTTCTTTTTCTTTCTTTCTTTCTTTTTTTTTTTTTTTGGTATAGGATTCCAAATATCCAGAATAGTAAATCCATAGAGACAGGAAGTACATTAGTAGTTGCCTAGGACTGAACAGGACGGGGAGTGCTAACAGGCATAGTGTTTCTTTTTTGGGTGATGAAATTGTCCTAAAATTGATTGTAATGATGTTTGCACAACTCTTAAATATTGTAAAAACCATTGAACTGTACACTTTAAATGGGCATATGGGCGTATGTGCATGGTAAGTGAATTATATAATATCAATAAGGCTGTTTTATATATCACATAAATACATTAAAAACAAAGCAAAAAAACCTCCAAACAGAGCCAGCCTCCAGCCTTCTTCCTGTTTCCACAGCAGAGGTTTCTCTCCTGTTTGCCTTTAATCCATTTTATCTTCCTGTTGACTAGAATCCACCCAGCCAGCAAACTCATGTTTGCTCTGCGGTAACATCCCGAGGATGCACCAGGTCCAGGGCCTGACACTTCTCAGCAGTGCTTGCCAACTGGGTCAGTGTTAGGGAAGGCAAACAGCCCAGGCTGGCCCCGTGGCTATTTCAGAACATGACAACATGAGGGCGTGAGAAGCAGTCAGAGAGAGCCCCTCCACAGGCTTCCCCTGGATAGGACACAGGAGGCCTTTACTTCTGGTTGAGACTGCTTACTGACCCAGGAGGTAAAGCTGGATACCGAGGCCTGGGACTGGAAATAAGAAAGCACTTCCAGAGGACAGGAACCGACTCTGGGGAGTCATGACAGTGGAAGGGAAGGGAACAGAGGCTGAGCAAGCACTGTGCCATGAAGACTCCTAGCTGCCTTACACACTGATCGAGTTCAATCTTCCCAATGATGCTGTGAGGTGTGAGGGAGGGATTCTCATTACTCCTGTTTGACAAATGATGGGACTTAAGTTCAAAGAGGTGAAGTAACTTGCCTAAAGTTGCATAGCTAGAAGTGCTTGAGCTGGATTCTACTCTTTAAAAAAAGAAAAATAAAAGATTCGTAATAGCCTAACTATCCCACAGTAGTGACTGGTTAAATTAATTATGCTTCATTTATACAGTGGGACAGTATGCAGATACTAAAAGAATTAGGCATGCATTAAATACTGATATGGAATGATCACTGATGACTTAAAAAAAAATTTTTTTTTAAGTTTATTTATTTATTTTGGGAGAGACCGAGAGAACGTGGCAAGTGGAATAGTCTTTCCTGACCCCTCAGCTTATGGAGATTGTATGGTTTTCCTTTTTTAAAAAATTTTTTAAATGTTTATTTATTTATTTTTATTAAAAAATTTTTTTAATGTTTATTTATTTCTGAGACAGAGAAAGACAGAACATGAGTGGGGGAGGGGCAGAGTGAGAGGGAGACACAGAATCCAAAGCAGGCTCCAGGGTCTGAGCTGTCAGCACAGAGACTGACGTGGGGCTCGAACTCACTAACCGTGAGATCATGACCTGAGCTGAAGTCTGACCCTTAACTGACTGAGCCACCCAGGCGCCCCAATATATTTTTTTGAGGGGGGGGACAGAGAGAGAGAGAGAGGGAGACACGGAATCTGAAGCAGGATCCAGGCTCCAAGGTGTCAGCACAGAGCCTGATGCAGGGCTGAAACCCATGACCTGTGAGATCATGAGCTGAGCTGAAGTTGGAGGCTTAACTGACTGAGCCACCCAGGCGACCCAGTATGGTTTCCCTTTCTTGCTCCAGGTTGGTTCCTTTCTCCATAGGAAAGCAGATTATGTCAGCAATAGTCCAGTGCCTGCCTGTCTGGCACTCAAAGATAGTAGGTGCTTAATATGAGTTAGCCTTCCTTCCTCCTCCTCCCCACTTAAATGATCTCTCAACAAAGGTAGGGAGAAATGAGGCTTCCCTTCCTCCCGGCACATATGTAGACTTCGTTTCTCCTTGAGATTGCTCAATTTCCCTTCCTGTGTTTGCAATTTCTCCAAGTATGTGACTTGCATTTGGCAACTCTTACCCTATGGCAATGTGGACAGTGGAGTTATGCCTCACCTACCACGTTATCCTGCCACAAAGTCAAACTGCACTCATTGGCCAGACCCACCTGCCCCCTGTCTCTGCTGAGAGCTCTTCTCACCCTAGCCAGCTCTGGGACCTGTCCTGTCTTCTCTGGGCCCCAGTTCCATTAAATGGAGGACATTTCTCTCTTTTTTTCCCCCTCACCACCTAGCATTTGAACCCCTTTCTTATGTCTGGAGGACGCTTGACTTTATGGTCTTATTAGGAGGAGGCACCCACCTCTCACTAGAGAAATGGAAAATGCTACACTAGAGTTACATTCCTTATTCTCCTCTTTGCAACTAAGGCCAGGGCATGTAGTCTAGGCTTACCAGACAGAGGGGCCTGCACCAGACTTTGGTGGGTAGCTGGCAGTAGGGGGGCAAGCAAGGGACCCCAGAGCATGCCCACTGCTGGTGGTGAAGAACACGGCAGGTCTGGATTCCCAGCACAGCCTGGGCAGCAGAACTAGTTAAGACACACACGGGAAGGTTCCTCCGTTTGGGGCTGTGTCCTTGGCAGCTCTGATCCCAGTCCTTGAGTCTCCTGGGAGCACTCATCCCCTTTTTGAGACCTCTTCTCTTAGTTTAGTCATTCAGTTTCTGTGGCTTATAGCAAGGAACTCGGACGGTTTTACAGTGACAGTCTCTGACCTGTCCCTCTGAGCCTGACTTTCTCATTAGTCCTCACTTTAAGCAAGAGAAAGGGGACACGGAGGCACATGGCTGGTTCCATTGGTTGAGCGGGCAACTCGTGATCTCGGGGCTGTGGGTTCAAGCCCCATGTTGGGTGTAGAGATTACTTAAAAATAAAATCTTAAAAAAGAGAGACAGAGAGGGGCGCCTGGGCAGCCCAGTCAGTTAAGCGTCCAACTTCAGCTCAGGTCATGATCTCATGGTCTGTGAGTTCGAGCCCCGAGTCAGGCTCTGTGCTGACAGCTCAGAGCCTGGAACCTGCTTCAGATTCTGTGTTTCCCTCTCTCTCTGACCCTCCCCCGTTCGTGCTCGGTCTCTCTCTGTCTCAAAAATAAATAAACGTTTAAAAAAATTTAAAAAAAGAGAGAGAAAGGGGACGCAGAATGCATCTCAGGAAAGGTGTTCGTGTGCTTACACTGTCCTTTTGCAGCCCTCCACCTGGCGTTGTGTAAAATATACTCGACTCAGAGTAGCAACCCTGTGAGTTAGTCTTCATTTTGTCAAAGCCACCCCAGTGACCTGAGGCGCATGGGGGCGGGGCTCTCATTCCTTTGGCCTTTGCCTCTGAGCGCCAAGATGGCAGTTCCAGCCATTACAGCCATGCACGAAGAAGGAAGGTGGCTGTCCAGCTTCGAGAGGGCTAAGGCTTTCCAGAAATCCCTGGTGGGCTAGTGCTTCTTCAACACTGGCCAGAACCATGCCCCAGAACCCCCAGCCGCAAGGGAGGTGAGATGCCAGGTCTTCCACAGAGGAGGAAACCAAGGGAAATCAAGGTTGGAAGGGCAATGGGTCCAACCTACCCTGTCTGCACAGGTTCTGAGAGGGAAGCATGCAGCGCCGTAGGGGCGGAAGTGGACACATCTAACTCTATCAGGGGTGCTGGGGGTGATGGGAAAGGGCTTCCCAGGCTAAAGGCCCAGCTTAGCAGCGTTCTAGGCAGAGCCAACCACAGGAAGCGCAGGGCCCGTGCTCCGGAAATGAGGCCCCATCGGTCAGAAGGGGTCAGATGCTCACGAGTTCGGTTTTCCTCAGCTATTTGCTGAATCGTCTGGGGTGCTTTGGAAATAGATTTCAAGGCATTCTCAGATTTACCTAATCGGAACCTCCAGGTGATGCCTGTGAGTGTGAGACAGTTGGCTCCAGTCTCAACCAGGGGTTCTAGAAGCGTAGGTGCCAAAGCTAAAGCTGCCCACAGGGGCCCCACCCTGACCACAGAAGCAGAACAGGAGTCCAGCAATTAGGGAGCTGCCTGCTGAGGGATGGTCCTGGGGGCACTGCTAACCCATCAGTTTCCTGGGGCCAGGAATGAAGGAGGACCAGTTCTGCATGGTAAAAATAAACCCTGGAGAAATAGCCACAGAGTATTCTAGATTCTCTCTGGGTGTGACTGAGGCTGCACCTTCTCAGGCTTTTGGCTCTTCTCAAAGCCAGTCCAGCCAGGCCCGTGCCCTTCCCAGGGGACCAGAAGGAACTGGAGGAAAGATGAATCATCAGAACAGAAGGTCGCACTCTCCCAGTTGGTGCTCACCCGCCCCTCAGGGCTTCCGCTACTGCTCGGCCCCTACCTCTGCAAACCCTAACTCCCCACCTCCCCCACCCTGGAGTTAGTCCAAGAAAGGTGCAGCTGCAAGTTGCTGGATTTGAGGGAGGGGAGGCAGGGAGAGGCACCCGTGGTGCTGGTATCTACCCTCTGCACTGGTTTAGAACTAATGCAGGACAGCCTGCTCCCAGCATCACTGGTTTTGCAGGGCAAAGCTTCATTTCTCTCGAGTCAGACATATGTCCTAAATCAAATGGAGTGACCTCTAGGACTCCGGGCTGGCCCTGGCGTTGGTAGCTAGAGAAGACATAGAAAAAAACATTGCACCAATTTGTAATGTGGAGCACTGGCCCTCAAAATGTGAAGTTGGGGGGCACCTGGGTGGCTCAGTCAGTTAAGGGTCGGACTTCAGCTCAGGTCCTTGAGTTCCAGCCCTGCGCTGGGCTCTGTGCTGACAGCTCAGAGCCTAGAGCCTTCAGGTTCTGTGTCTCCCTCTCTCTCTGCCCCTCCCCAGCTCGCACTCTTTCTGTCTCTCTCTCAAAAATAAAATGTTAAAAACAATAATTTAAAAAGTTAATTAAATTAAATTAAAAATTAAAAATTAAAAAATAATTTAAAAAAATTTTAATAAAAAAATGTGAAGTTGGGTGCATTTGTCTTGGGTCATCTTCCCATCTTCCCTTTCATTTTGTCAACATTTATTTGAGGTTTATTTGAGGACCTGCCCTCTGCCAGAGGCTGCTCTAGTCTGTCCTCTCTCCTGCCCCCAGGAACAGAAACTTGCAGTCTGGAATAGACAGAGACTATTCATCATCCCTGTGATGATCCCTGGCAGAGCTCATCATCCCTGTGATGAGCAGGGAGGTCCTGAGGCAGGATGGCCAGAGGAACCTCAAGGCTGCCAGTGCAACTGGAATAGGGTGAGCAAAGCAGAGAATTCTTTGTAAGAAAAGAGACCGAGAAGAAGTTTAAGAGAACCAGCTTTGCAGTCATGCGTGCTTGGGACCCACTATTTCCTAGCTGTCTACATTTAGGCAAATGGTGTAATCTCCCTACTGCTCATTCTCCTTATCTATAAGATGGGAAAAAACAGTGCATTCACGGCGCTCTACATGCTTCCTTAAAAATAAGTGGCAGCTATTATTAGGGTTATTATAAACACCCAAATACATGTTCAATATTCAGTATTACCACTTTCCTGGAGAGGTTTTCCAACAACATATGCTAGATTTTGTTCTTTTTTTTTTTCTTTTTTTTTTTTTATTGTGGAAAAATATACATAACATCAAATTTATCATCTCAACTGTTTCTAAGTGTGCAGCTCAGCGACGGTGAGCACAGTCCCATGTTATTGTGCAAACATCACCATGATTTATCTCCACAGCTTCTTACATCCTAGAAAACTGAGACTCTGTGTCCCTGACACTGTGACTCCAACATCCCCCTCCCCAGCCCCTGGCCACCACCCTTCTATTTTCTGTCTCTGTGAATTTGACTATTCTAAGTACATTAGATAAATGGAAGCAGGCGATATTTGTCTTCTTGTGACTGGCTTCTTTCACTTCGCACCATGTCCTCAAGGTTGTGGCATATCCCTCCTTTTTAAGACTGAATAATGTGCCGTTGTACGTATACGCCACATTTTTGTTTATCCATTTAACCAAAGATGGACCTGGGACTGTTCTACCTTTCAGCTGTTATGAATAGTGCTGCTAGGAACGTGGGTGAGCAAGGATCTCTTCGAGTTTCTGCTTTCGATTCTTTCAGGAACATCCCCACAAATGGGATTGCTGGATCATATGGTAGTTCTATTTTTAATTTTTTGAGGAACCTTCATACTGTTTTCCACAAAGGATGCACCATTTTACATTCCCACCACGGTGCATAAGGGCTCCAATTTCTTAACATCCTCACCAACACTTGATCTTTTCTTTTTTCTTTTCTTTTCTTCTCTTTTGTTTTTACTTTTGTTTTTTTCTTTTCTTTTCTCTTTCCTTTCCTTTCCTCCCTCCCTCCCTTCTTCCTTCCTTCCTTCGTTTCTTCCTGCTGTGGTTGCTGTCCTGCTGGGTGTGATGTGTCTTTTTTTTTTTTTTTTTAACATTTTTTGACATGTATAAAAACATTTTAAATTACATTGACATTTGGGGCACCTGGGTGGTTCAATTGGTTGAGCGTCGGACTTCAACTCAGGTCATGATCTCGTAGTTTGTGGGTACAAGCCCTGCATCGGGGCTGCTGTCAGCACAGAGCCTGCTTCAGATCCTCTGTAACCCCTCTCTCTGCCCTTCCTCTTCCCTCTCAAAAATAAAAATAAACATTCATAAATAAAATAAATCAATTACATCAACAGCAACATGTCTCCTGTGCTGTTTGGAATATGTGGGCACGATATACCAACAACCACAAATTGTACTCACCGCTTCCCCCATTCCTCAAGGTGGGGGCTTGCTGTCATTATTCCAGAGCTCCATTACAGGCACCATAAATAAGGGCAGAGGAGTAAAGAGCTTGGCTGGGTGTAGGCAAGACTATCGCCGGAGTCCGAATTAGGATCCAGTCATTTTCAGGTGGAAGCAGAAAGTTTCTCTCTGAATCAACACTTCCTCCCACTTTCTTTTCATTTGAGTCAACAGAAACCCTAAGAGTTTAAACCCTTTCCAGGGAGTTTTGAGCATAAGGAAGCCATCTTGCTTTCAGTTTTTGGTTTTGAACACTGGGAGGTCCCTCAGCGACTGGCCTGGGTCCTCGGAATGGTCTCTGGAATGTGGGCAGATCGTCACAGGTCCTGCTTCTGCCCATCCCCTCTCACCCCCGTGTCCCTGCCAGCAGTAAGCCCATATCCACTCTGAAGGGTTCTGTTCAGTCACGCCCCTGTGCAGCCCTCCTCTGGCCTGCTCAGGAGCCCACCCCCTGGCCTGCCCCTGCTTGCTGCACACCTTATCAGATAAGCACAGCACAGCCTAGCTTCTTTCTCCTGCAGGACACACATGGGTCTCTCTGCTCTCCTGGGTCCCCGTGCTAGTGGCTCTCCTCAACCTGGGTACAGGCCGTGCCTGGAGGAATTCGACAGAGCAGGGGCACAAATAGTCATGGCAATCAGCGACTGGAGTGCTGCATAAAAGAAAAGTTAAGTGCCACGTTAGATAAAAAATCAAGGCCTAGGGGCCATGGGTGGAATGCTGGGAGGGGCAGTTCACTACTGAGCAGGGAGTTGGAGACCCAGCAGGAGCCTTGGCTCTGCAGGTGAGGGTTGGGAGGAGGAGAAGGCCACGGACGATCCCCCCCCCCCCCCACCCCTGCTCCATAGGAAGGCAAGGTCTCTAACTGCTGCTGATGGCCTGGCCAGGGGTATCCAGCTGGGCATCCAACCACCTCAGCTGCACCTGTGAGATGTCCGAGATGGGGATGGTGGTGCCAGTCAGCAGGCCAGGTGGCCAGTCGAGGCCTTACAGTTAAAGCACATAACAGGGACTTCAAACCTAGTCTGGGATAGTCAAGAAAAGGGCGTGGTGATTTTCTTCCGGGTTTGTTTGCCCTCAGAACACGGACTCCTCCCAAATTACGAATGACAACAATCCTGTCACCTACTGATCGCTTGGCGTGAAGCAGGTGCTCGGCTAAATTCTTTGCATGTACGATCTCATTTCATCTTCACATCAGTCTTTTGAGGTTTTCTCACTGTCTTCATTTTATAGATAAAGAAATGGAAGAGTTTATCTGTAGGGAGGTTAAGTAACTTTGCCAAGGTTCAAACGCAGGTCTGTCGTACTCAGAGCTCAAGCCTTTAACCACCAGACTCTTGTCTATACTATGTTTTATTTCAACAGCTGGGATGGGTTTGACCTTTCTTTCATTCTCAGTTCCTCCAACACAATCCATAGTTAATTAATTAGTTAATTAATTAATTAAAGGTTTCATGCCCCATATGGAGCCCAGTGCAGGGCTTGAACTTGCCACCGTGAAATCAAGACCTGAGCTGAGATCAAGAGCTAGACGCTTAACCCACGGAGCCACCAAGGCGCCCCCAACTCATCCATATTTAAACCAGTCACCTAGTTTCTGCCTAAAAAACCATGCTCATCGTATTTAAATATTTATTAGAAGCCTCTATCTCTGTGATGGCATATTTCCCAAATAATTTTTGCAATGAAACCAGAGACAGAGAGAGAGAAATACTGGTTAAACTCCACTGTACAAAAAGTTTTCAAATTTTAACTATCTGAATGATGGATGTGTAACCTCATTGTGATAATCATGTCACGTATACATATATCAATTCATTAAGTTATATGTCTTAAACTTTCACACTATTATGTCAATTATATCTCAAGAAAGCTGGGGGGGGGGGAATCCCCAAAAACAACAACAACAAAAGAATTTTGCTGAGGTGAATATCTTTCAAAATCAGAAGGTCATTAAAGAGAGAGTTTTGATGAAATGGGATTTACTGTTCACATTTACTCTTAGTATAACACTGCCCCTATCCCCTTGGTATCACCTTCTGTTAGGTAAGTTACCTTTTGCTCACCAGGCATTAGCCAGTGGGGAAATGGTCTGCATTTGACAAGGAAGCCCAACGCAGACATTGCATCTCTGCTTTAATCTTTCAGGAAAAATGTCTGCTTTTATGCCTGGCCTCACTATAAAAATCAGGTAAGTAACATGGAGAATAGGGGCTACCAAGAAACTACTCACATAGGCTAACTGGGATTACTGGAGACCACGGAGCTTTTGGTGACTTCTTCTGACCTCTGCTGGACACACATGGAATTGCATGGCCCTCAGGTCCTTCAAAGCAACCGGCCGAATTAGCGTTTTAGAGTTGAAGTTTACAGAGTGTCTCATCTAAATCTCTCACATCACAGATGAAGTAATTAAGGCCCCACGGATTTCTGAAACTCATTCAAGGCCTCTCAGTGACACAGTGGCACATTGAGGACCAGCACCTAGAAATGTATTATCTCCCAATAAGACATGGATATGCATCCACTGATGAACTTCTCTGGGACAATGTCCTTTGGATTATCTGTAGAGAACCACCATTATTAGAAATGGTAACTGCTGGGGCACCTGGGTGGCTCAGTCAATTAAGCGTCCAACTTCAGCTCAGGTCATGATCTCACGGTTTGTGAGTTCGAGCCCAGAGTCGGGCTCTGTGCTGACAGCTCAGAGCCTGGAGCTGCTTCAGATTCTGTGTCTCCCTCTCTATCTGCCCCTCCCCTGCTCATGCTCTGTCTGTCTCTCTCTCTCAAAAATAAATAATAAAAACATTAAAAAAAAAAATGGTGACAGCTGACACAGGCAACATGGATGATAACCAAGAATAAAAACTGGGATTATTTGAACAAGGACATAATTATTTTTATGTCTCATATCCCATAATCTCATAATAATTATCATCAGTCACTGTTAGATGATACATGTAGAGTAATAGAGAAGAGATTCAGAGAACTCATTTTCACAAAAGGCCTTTCTTTCTTAGTTGCAAATTCCTCTTCCTGGTTATGGTTTGTTAAAATTAGTTGGCATTTCCAGAAGCAATTTCAACTGACTATAGGAGAGAAGACGGCACACTGTTAACAGAATCTCTTCTTTTTCTTTTTTTAACTTTATTCATTTATTTTGAGAGAGAGAGAGAAAGGGGGGGGGGGAGAGAGAGAGAGAGAGACCCAGTGGGGGAGGGGCCAAGAGAGTGGGGGACAGAGGATCCAAAGTGGGCTCAGTGGTGACCAGAGAGCCTGATGCGGGGCTTCATTTCATTCGCCAGGAGATCATGACCTGAGCCTCTGGGGAGTGCAATCCTTTCCCATTAGATATTAGAGCAGAAGTCACAGTGCAGGGACTATTGAGAATGAGCTAAGGGGACAGGATTCTGGAGCTTTGAAACCCTTTGGCCAGAGCAGTGCTGATCAGTTTTAGGATTTCTTTGCTCCTGTAAGGAAGATTTTGTTTTTGCAAAGTTTTGAAAAAAATTTGTAAGGTTTATTTATTTGAGAGAGAGAGACAGAGCACAAGCCGGGGAGGGACAGAGAGAGAGAGAGGGAGACACAGAATCTGAAGCAGGCTCCAGGCTCTGAGCTGTCAGCACAGAGCCCCACACGAAATGGGGGTCATGACCTGAACTGGGGGTCATGACCTGAGCCGAAGTCAGACACTTAACTGGCTGAGCCACCGTGTTTTTGCAAAGTTTTTTGTGACTGAAAAATTATTTTCAGGACACAGGCGTAGTCTCATTCCCTAATTTTACATAGGAGGAAACCGAGGCTCATGGAGGTGCAATGACTCACCACTAAGTTAGAAGCAGAGTCAAAAACAAAACCCAGGGACTTGGAGCCATCAGGGGTCTTGGTTGTTAGCTACAGAAGCCAGTTCCGGATAACTCAAGCAAAGGCTCACAGGATCTGTCAGAATGGATGGGAACCTGAGGGTCAGACTTCAAAATAGCAGGAACCAAGAGTGTCTGGAGGGCCAAGAAGCTGAACAGAGTTCCCAGAAAGTCCAGAAACTGTCTCATAATCAGAGAAACCTATTCAAAATATCAATCATTGCCTCTCCTGGGCTGCAACCCATGTGCCAACCTTCCACTCTCAGTCTTGCGTCACTTGTTCAAGATTCAAAGTCCCAGGAAAGAGTACCTGGTTGGCTGAACTGAAGTCACACGCTCATATCCTGGCTGAACTGGAGTCAGGAGAGACGGGTCTGGCTCCATGAACTCCCAGATGAGCACATCACCATGATTACCCACCTACAACAGGGGAAAGGGATAACATCCCAAGAGAAAATTGGGATACTGTTTAGGGGGAATGGATGTGGGCAGCCCATGGGGTAACCACAGGGAGCTCGAAGGAAGATAGAGCAGATCCTGACCACATG
This sequence comes from Panthera onca, assembly GCF_046562875.1. NCBI lineage: Eukaryota > Metazoa > Chordata > Mammalia > Carnivora > Felidae > Panthera > Panthera onca. Next base: position 36,288,379 of record NC_138352.1, read on the forward strand.
GATAAATTGCCCCAAACAGAAAGAGACACAGCAGAGGAGAAGGGTCCTTGCTGATGTCTAACCTACCTTTGTTCTTCAGAGGGTAAGTTCTTTTTGGCTCTTACGTTCTTGGTACAGTTGGGAAGATCCCGGACACTGTTCTCTGTATACTCCACCAACTTATCACCAATTTGAAACTAGTTATTTAATAATCCTGTACCCATTGTTGAACAAGGGCTCTTTCAGAATAGTATTTCTTAAAATGAAGGCCCGGGTCCAAGGTTAGGATAAAGAACAGGCCAGATCTTTAAGGAAGTTATGATGGTGTATCAATCACAACAGAAACAGACCCATTAGGATGTGTATAGACGGAGGGATTTATTTTAAGGAATTGGCTCATGTGATTGCAGAGGCTGGCAAGTTCAAAACCTGCAGGGTAGGTGGCAGGCTGGAGCCCAGCATGGTCTGATGGCAGAATTCCCCCTTCTCCCAGGGAACTCAGTCTTTTTTCTAGTAAGATCTTCAGCTGATTGAATGAGGCCCACCCACATCATGGAGGGTAATCTGATATACTCAGAGTCTAATGATTTGAATGCTAATCTCATCTAAAAACAAATAAACAAAACCTTTACGGAAACATCTGGAATAATGTTTAGCCGAATACTTGGTACCATGACCGAGCCAAGTTGACACATGAAATTAACAGACAGGTCTCAGAAAAAGAGCTGGGAAGGTTTAATGACTTTACAGCCAGCTATAGCCACAGATTGACCCCGGGCAGCCACTTTTCTCTGAGCTTGTTTCCTCCTCTGTAAGCATTTGAGTTGGGTGGTGTCTAAGAGTTTGGGGGGTAAAATAGCAAGGTGAGAATAAGCCTCAAATTTATACCCTCCCAGATTCTTATGAGAAATTTCCAACAGAGTTTAAACTGGTGAGGGGGGCACCTGGCTGTCTCAGTCGGTAGAGCATGTGACCCTTGATGTCGGGGTCATGAGTTCAAACCCCATGTTACTTAATTAAAAAAAAAATGGTGAGGACTTGCATCAGATTTGGAAGCCATGTAGAGTGCACTCCTCATGGGTTTCCTACCTAGTATTTATTTCCTTCTTTCCACTTATTTCACTCAGGTTTCCATCTTCCCTCACATAGCCTGTGTACTTCTAAAAGAATTGACTTCATGCCCAGCACCAGATGTTGGCCTGCTTGGCCTCAGGGGATTTCCATCCCTCTACCATTGATTGGTTCAGGAACTCAGTGTTAATTACACAACATTTCCCTGGACACAAATGGATTCACAAAAAAGTTAGTAACTAATTGGAACCAATACAGTGTAAGGAGAAGTCTGCTGGAAGCTTCTGAAAAAGTTCTATCTTCCTGCCTCAGAGATGCCTGCCAGAAGAAACCCTCTGTCTTCCTCTGGATATTGTCAGGAGAGGTTTAGAACTGTAGTGCCTGGGGCGCCTCCCTTGGCTCAGTCAGTAGAGTGTGTGACTCTTGATCTCGGGGTTGTGAGTTTGACCCCACGTTGGGTGTAGAGATTACTTGAAAGTAAAATCTTAAAAAAAAAAAAAAAAAAAAAAAAGAATTGTGATGGCCAACTGGCCACCAGTAGAAGATGAATCCAGCTTAAGGGAAAGAGGAGCCCCAGAGAATCCCAAGAACCAAACAAAGTTGGAGACCTGGCTGTATCACATCTGAACACCTCCTAGCAGTGGACTTTTCTAGTCACAGGATCCGATAAATGTGCTCTTTATTTTTTAAGCAAGTTGAGCGGGGATTTGATTAGTCACAACAAACAGAAACCTGACAGACACACTATAAAAGCCACCATTGAAACGCTTCTGGAATTGGTGCTAGGCAAACTCTGACAGACTCCTTCTCCTCTCCTGTTACGGAACAACAGCAGGAAGCCTGCACAGCAGGGCTTTCTCTCTGAGCAGACAGCTGCACCAGGCAGTGCGTGAGTCCAGTGGGCTTTCTCCCAAATCAGCAAACAGGGAGACATCTATACAAAGATGCTACAAATCAACAGAGCAGGGCCCTCCTGGAGAACCAAGGGGGATTCTCCGGTCTGAGATAAATGTATGCAACATTTTAGAAAGTGTATGAAGTGAATGCAATTTTTTAATCTGCTCAGCATCCCTCCCTCGCCTCCTTCCTTTGATAATTGGCTTCATCCAATGGACACAGGTCTGGAAGTGAGACCCAGGCTTGACCCGGAAGTCTATCCCTGTAAAGATTCCCTGACACCAGAAGAGAGAAACTCTATTGCCTCTTTGGTTAGGGAGCTGAAAGGATACGAATTTGGTGTTGCTAGTGTTCATGTTTCGAACTGGGGGACAAAAATCCAACTGTAGTAGGAGAAAATGAAGCCAGAGAGATTAGAGAGGGAGAGAGAGAGAGAGAGAGAGAGAGAGAGAGAAAGAATGACCCAGCAGCATGAAGCCCTGATTCCAGTCTTCTCTCCGAGGTCCCTGGAGACGTCCTACCTCCTGAGACTCCCTTCAGCCTGTCCTCTTCCCCAGCGTCTTTCCAATAGTCTCCTCCTCCCTCAGGCCGCTTCCAGCTGGGGGTCTGTTTCTTGTTTGTGAAAAAACTCTGCTGTTCCTCTCCAGCCAAATCGAAGGGAACATTGGCCGATACAGAGCAAGAAGTCACAAGGAAGGATCCATCCGAAATCAGGCAATATTTTCATGGAGAAGGCAACATGAATGCCAACTGGAGAGCTGCACAGACGCAGAGCTGCCAGAACTTACCGAAGAAGACAACCTTAAGAATTTCCCCCAGGGGCGCCTGGGTGGCTCAGTCGGTTGAGCGTCCGGCTTTGGCTCAAGTCACGATCTCACAGTTTGTGGGTTCGAGCCCTGCATCGGGCTCCGTGCTGACAGCTCAGAGCCTGGAGCCTGCTTGGAATTCTGGGTCTCCCTCTCTCTCTGCTCCTCCCCCGCTCATGCTCTGTCTCTCTCTCTCTCGCCTTCAAAAATAAATAAAAACATTTAAAAAAATAAAAAATATATAAAAAAAAGAATTTCCCTGACAAGGGCGCCTGGGTAGCTCAATCCGTTAAGTGTGAGACTCTTGGTTTCGGCTCAGGTCATGATCTCACAGTTTGTGAGTTTGAGCCCTGCTTGGGATTCTCTCTCCCTGTTTCTCTGCCCCTCCCCTGCACTCTCTCTCTCTCTCTCCCCCTCTCTCTCTCTCTCTGTCTCTCAAAATAAATAAATAAATAATGTTTAAAAAAAAAAAAAAAGAGGGGCACCTGGGTGACTCAGCCAGTTAAGCATCTGACTTCGGCTCAGGTCATGATCTCACGGTTTGTGAGTTCGAGCCCCGCGTCGGGCTCTGTGCTGACAGTACAGAGCCTGGAGCCCAGAGCCAGCTTTGAGTTCTGTGTCTCCCTCTCTCTTTCTCTGCCCCTCCCCTGCTCACACTCTGTCTCTGTCTCTGTCTCTCTCAAAAATAAATAAATATTAAAAAAAATTAAAAAAGAATTTCCCCTAGAACTCAGAGGATAGATATGAAAGCTACACAAGAGTGCTGTGGAGGACTTACCCAGGAGATCTGAGGTCGATGTACAGGCCAACAGCCCTTTCTTCAAAATGCTTGCAGTCAGATGTGCTTTAGAACTTAGAATTCAGAGCGTTTTACGGAGATGACTTGGTGTGTAAACTGGTAATACATTCCCCCCCGCTTCCGCCCCCAGTTTGGTCTATGTCAGCACTTTGTAATAAAAATATCATGTTTCTGCTGTAAAACATTCAGGGAAATACAGACAACAAATAGTTCTGCATTATGTGGGGTCAGGGTTTACTGCCAAATAAGTGTTGCCAGTTCATGAGAGAACTTTTGGTTTTCAGAGATGTTAGGATTTTGGAATTGTGACTCAAGGGACCTGAGAGCACAGAACTCATAAAATCGAAATCATCAGGGGTGCCTGGGTGGCTCAGTCGGTTAAATGTCTGACTCCGGCTCAGGTCACGATCTCTCGGTTTGTGGTTCAAGCCCTGTGTGGGGCTCTGTGCTGACAGCTCAGAGCCTGGAGCCTGCTTCTCATTCTGTGTCTCCCCTCCTCCACTTGTACTCTGTCTCTCTCTCTCTCTCTCTCTCTCTCTCTCTCTCAAAAATAAACAAACATTAAAAAAAATAGAAAAAGAAAAAGAAAGCATCAAAGAATCAAGTTGGGGGGCGAATAAAGAGCTGAAGATAGCAAAATTTTGAAGCTCAAATGTCATGGAGTGTCAGGTGAAATTAATTTAAACAAAACTTGGGGCGCCTGGGTGGCTCAGTGGGTTGAGCATCCAACTCTTGATTTCAGCTCAGGTCATGATCCCAGGGTCTTGGGATCAAGGCTCACATCAGGCTCTGAAATGACTGTGGAGCCTGCTTGATATTCTCTCCCTGTCTCCCACTACCCTACTCCCCCCCTCCCCCATTGTGCTCTCACTCGCTCTCTCTCTCTAAAATAAAATTTAAAAAAATACAGAAAGTTCTTTTTCTTTTTATTTAAATTTTTTTAATGTTTATTTACTTTTAAGAGAGACAGAGAGAGGGAGTGGGAGAGGGGCAGAGGGAAAGGGAGACACAGAATCTGAAGCAGGCTCCAGGCTCTGAGCTGTCAGCACAGAACCTGATGTGGGGCTCAAACTCACGAACCGTGAGATCATGACCTGAGCCAAAGTCGGACGTTTAACCGATTGGGCAACCCAGGTGCCCCTCTGCTTATTTTTTTAAATACGGAAAAATCTAGTAATTCCCTGCACTGATGTCCTAAGTCTCCATACCAAACTTTATGCCCTACACACAGTAAATGTAATTTTCGTCATGTATGTTACATGTGTGTTTCATGTATGTTTTCTACATGTATGTTACATTCAAACATAGTGTTCACATATGAGGCCGCAAAGAACAGCCCAATCATTTCTGAGAGATAAGCTGACCAAGCTCACCCAGCTGGCAGGTAACAACACAGGTGGGAATTCAACCTGGAGCTGCACCTCTCTACTTTTTCCAATATCTCAATATTCTCCGAGGACAGCAAGGGAATAGTCATTAACTTCCAAGTACTGATCACAGAGAGAAGTATTGTAATTTGGTGACAAAAAACTATTGGCTGAATGCCTGCAACAGTGTAACTATTCCATAAATGTTAGTTCAGTGAATAAACGAGCTAATGAAAACATGAAACAAGGCTCACCAAGGAATTTTGTATTTTACACGAGATCTACTCAAAAGCCCTACTCTTTCTAGAACATGTCTGAGACACAGTTGGGGAAGGCCGCTGTTTCTTTACAATGCAAGTGATGTATCCAAGATGCTCTTAGGTACCATTAGAGGAGGCATTAAGACCAGGATGTACGTGGGACCGAATTGCAGTAAGACTTCCCTAGGGTGACAGGGATCAATGGGAGACAGGACCTAGAGAGTCCTAATGGTCTTCACTTACTCTTCCTCAAAACTTTTTAAGTTTCCCTCATGGTGACCCATCCCAGAGTAATGCACATTTAATTCAACTTCTAATGCAGGGAAATCAATAGCATTGTACCACAGACAGTTTATTACACATAATCTGAAGTTTAACACATAAATAAATAAGCAATATACACAAACCATGGCACTTAAGAGTACAATTTGGGGGCTCCTCTTTTCCCACAAATCCAATTACTTCTTACATCTTATTAACTATTTCACATTAAAGAAGAATAAAAGAATTTAAAGATGTTTTTTAAAACTCTCGGCTGGAATCACTTGGAAATTTTTCCTTTAAAATAAAAATTACGATGGCTTTGGCTTATTTTAAGCAATCTCTATGCCCAACGTGGAGCTTGAATTCACAACCAGGAGATCAAGTCACATGTGCTACTGACCGAGCCAGCCAGGCAGCCCTTGATGGCTTTTATTTTAATAATACTTTGTAAGTTGTTTTAACATACCTTACATTATTTTGATCTTCCTCCTCATATCCTTGTGAGTTAGAGAGGACAAGAACACCCATTTAGCGGGTGAGTGAACTGAGGGATGAGAAGAGCCTTCCCATAAGAAATGGGAGTCCAATAGGCAGTCAAGGGTCATTTTAATACCAAAAGGGACTTGGTTCTATTTGGATGGGACTGGTGAGGGTAGGAAGATGGAAGCAGTTTGACCCCGAATTGTGTCTACCACCGGAATTCGGACATGTCTAGACCTGGTAAGCTAGATTCACCAGAAGTCTATGTTTCTGTTGGTTGGTTTTGTAGGTGTTTGGAGACTTCAGGTGGAGTAAGGGAGTTAATCGTATCCCTTAAATCATGGCCTATCAGCATCATCGTCAAGGAACTACTCTTATTTTTTCCATTATATTCTTTCCTTTCATACCTTATCCCTAGTCCATATAAAAAAAGTTCAAGATAAAGTTATTGTCTAGTTACCAGGGCGATGTGGGGACCAGCATCGTTTCTGAGGTACTGGTAATGTTTTAGTTTTTGATCTGTGTTATGATTATATAGAATTACTCACTTTGCAAAAATTCATTGTGCTATATATTTATGATTGGTGTGGTTTTCTGTGTGAATGTTACATTTCAATAAAATTTTACTTAAAAAAATTCCTGCTGGGGGCGCCTGGGTGGCTCAGTATTGTTCCATCTAGAGACATCTTTGATACTATACGAGAGACATTTATTGGTTTTATGTTTTAAAAATAATAGCATCAATTTTAGGTGATTTCTTCAGAATGTTTCACATTTTGTCTTACTGAGAAGCAATTTATGGTTTTAAAATTGCACAGGGAAAAGGATTGTCTTTTCGACAAATGGTGCTAGAACAATTAGACATCCATATCTGATAACGTGTACAAAATTTAACTCAAATGTATCACAGACCTAAACGTAAAACCTAAAACACTAAAATTTCTAGAAGAAAACACAGGAGAAACTATTTATGGCCTTGCATTAGGCAAAAATATTTTAGTGACACCAAAACATTATGTATTAAAGGAGAAATTGGTAAGTTGAGCTTCAGTAAAATTAAGAATTTCTGTTATTTGAAAGACTTTGTCAAGAAATTAAAAACAGAAGCCAGAGACTGGGAGAAAATAGTTGCAAATCATATATTTGATAAATGACTTGTTTCCAGAATATGTCCAGAAATTCCAAAACTCAGTAACAAGAAAAGAAAGTCTTCTTAAAAAAATGGGCAAAATACTCGAACAGACACTAACACTGAAGAAGATATGTGAATAGCCAATAAACACATAAAAAACACTCGATATCAGCGGCACCTGGGTGGCTCAGTCGGTTAAGCATCCAACTTCGGCTCAGGTCAGGATTCCATGGCTTGTGAGTTCGAGCCCTGCATCAGGCTCTGTGCTGATGGCTCAGAGCCTGGGGCCTGCTTTGGACTCTGTGTCTCATTCTCTCTCTGCCCCTCCCCTGCTTGTGTTCTGTCTATGTCTCTCAAAAATAAATAAAGGTAAAAAAAAATTTTTTTAAGACAATATCCGTAGTCATTAGGGAAATGAAAATTAGAACCACAATTATATACCTCTACATACCTTTTAGAATGGCTAAAATGAAAAAGATTGATCATAATAAGCCTTGGTGAGGCGGTAGAACAACTGAAACTTTCATATGTTGGCAGGAAGGTAAAACGGTAAAACCACTTTAGAAAAGAGTTTGACAGTTTCTTTTTTTTTAATTTTTTTTTATGTTTTATTTTTTATATTTGAGAGAGAGACAGAGAGGGAGCAGGGAGGGGCAGAGAGATGGAGACAGAATCTGAAAGAGGCTCCAGGCTCCAAGCTGTCAGCACAGAGCCTGACATGGGGCTTGAACTCACGAGCAGTGAGACCACGACCAGACCTGTGGTTTGACAGTTTCTTAAGGGTCACACATGCACTGACCATATGACCCAGTCATTCAGTTTCTAGGTATGTATCCAAGAGAAGTGAATATCCCATCAACAAGTGAAGGGATAAAAAAAAAAAAAAAATCAGAAACCCATACAATGGAATAGTACTCAGCAATAAAAAGAAATAAACTATTGATACATGTAACAGTGTGATTGGATCTTAACATTACAGAAAGATTACTGTGTGATTCTATTTATATAAAATTCTCAAAATGCAAATTCATCTGTAGTGATAAAAAGATTAGTAGTTGCCCTAGGGATTGGGACAAGGGTATAGAGAGGGGTAAGAGAGAAGGATTACGAAAGAATACAAGGAGGGGTGCCTGGGTGGCTCAGCAGGCTAAGTGTCCGTCTTTGTCTCAGGTCATGATCTCACGGTCTGTGAGTTCAAGCCCTGCATCAGGCTCTGTGCTGTCAGCTCAGAGCCTGGAGCCTGCTTCAGGTTCTGTGTCTCCCTCTCTCTCTGCCCCTCCCCCGCTCATGCTCTGTTTGTCTCTCTCTCTCAAAAATAAATAAACATTAAAAAAATTTAATTCGATGGAACAGGAGGGTATTATGCTAAGTGAAATTAGTCAGAGAAAGACAAAAATCCTATGACTTCACTCATATGAGGACTTTAAGAGACAAAACAGATGAACCTAAGGGAAGGGAAACAAAAACAATATAAAAACAGGGAGGGGGACAAAACAGAAGAGACTCATAAATACGGAGAACAAACTGAGGGTTACTGGAGGGATTGTGGGAGGGGGGATGGGCTAAATGGGGAAGGGGCATTAAGGAATCTACTCCTGAAATCATTGCTGCACTATATGCTAACTAATTTGGATGTAAATTTTAAAAAATGAAATTAAAAAAAAGGAATACAAGGAAACTTTTGGTGATGATAGATATGTTTATTACCTTTTTGTGGTGGTGGTTTCACAGGTGTATACATATGTATACATATGTACATATGTATTCATACTTATGAAATCGTGCACTCTAAAATGTACAGTCAATTGCGTATCAGTTATACTTCAGTAAAGCAGTTTAGGGGTGCCAGAGTTGCTCAGTCGGTTAAGCATCCAACTCTTGATTTTGGCTCAGGTCAGGATCTCATTGTTGGTGAGTTCAAGCCCTGCGTTGGGCTCTGCACTGACAGGGTGGGGCCAGCTTGGGATTCTCTCTCTCTGCCCTTCCCCCATTCAGTCTCTCTGTCTTTCTTAAAATAAATAAATAAGCTTAAAAACTTGTTACAGTTTTCTTATTAATGTGTATTTATATCTGTAAGTTCCCATCCAATCATAGCTTTAGATGCCTTTAGACACAAAGTGCTTTTGTTTAGTTCTAAATATTTAAGAATTCCCCTTATGACTTTTCTTTTTATGTGAAGAGTTATTTAGACATGTTTTAGTTTACAATCATACGTGACTTTCTAAAAAATTATTTATTTTTATTTAAGTAATCTCTATACCCAACATGTGGCTTGAACTCACGACACCAAGAGTCACATGTTCTCCAGACTGAGCCAGCCACTCCCAATCATATGGGATTTTTTAAGCTAACTTTTGGAATTGATTTTTACATTTTTACATTGCAGTTGGAGAAAGTCTGCATGATTTTATTTTTTTTATTTTTGAGAGAGACAGAGAGAGAGAGAGAGCATGTACTAGTGGGGAGGGGTGGGGAAAGAGGGAGAGGGAGAGAGAGCATCTTAAACAGGGTCCACACCTGGTGCAGAGCCCCATGCAGGGCTCGATCCCACAACCCTGGGATCATGACCTGAGCTGAAATCAAGAGTTGGACGCTTAACCCATTGAGCCACCCAGGCGCCCCAGAAAGTCTGCATGATTTTAGTTCTTTGAAACTCACCAAGGTTTTCTTTTCTTTTCTTTTTTTTAACGTTTTATTTATTTTTGAGACAGAGAGAGACAGAGCATGAATGGGGGAGGGTCAGAGAGAGGGAGACACAGAATCTGAAACAGGCTCCAGGCTCTGAACTGTCAGCACAGAGCCCGACGCGGGGCTCGAACTCACGAACTGTGAGATCATGACCTGAGCCGAAGTCGGAGGCTTAACCGACTGAGCCACCCAGGCGCCCCAAAGAGGTTTTCTTTGTAGTCTAGTTCAGGACCAATTTTGGTGATTGTTTTACATGTACTTTCAAAGAAAAGAATATGTAGATAGGGATAAATGAACAATTATATCTATACTTATTAGATCGGGCTTGTTATTCATATCTTCTTTATTTTTCCTTAGTATTATTTTCCTTGTTTGAGATATAGTTCCTAAAAGGCGTGTTTTAATACCTAGAAACGTCAATGTGTCTTTTTCTCCCCACAATTCCTCCGGCTGTTAATTTTTTTAGCATAGAGCTATAAGGTTGGGTGCATGTTCATGTCCATGTTTTTTCTGCTCCTTTTAGGGCTTCTCTTTGTCTCTTGGGATGCTTTTTCTATTTTGTCAGCTATTGAACTTGTTTCCCTGGCTTCCTTTTGGAAGCCCTGCTTGTCTAGTGCATTTTTCTTATCTCTGTTTCTTTCCATTTTTTAAATCCTTTTGCTTTAAATTCTTCTCTTACAGTAAGTATAATGTGAGATTCTTTTTAAAAAACTCCCAGTCTTTCACCATGAAGTATGTTAGCCGTGGGTTTTTCATATACAGCCTTTCTTATGTTGAGGTATGTTCCCTCTAAACCTAGTTTGTTGAAGGTTTTTTCTCACAAATGGAGGTTGTACTTTGTCAAATGTTTTTGTGCATCTGTTGAAATGATCGTATGGTTTGTATCCCTCCTCTTGTTAATGTGATGTATCACACTGATTAATTTGTGAATACCGAACCCCCCCTTGCATTCCTGGAATTGTTAAATGATTTTAAAAATCCAATTTCTGGGGCACCTGGGTGGCTTAGCCGATTAAGCATCTGACCCTCAATTTCGGCTCAGGTCGTGATCTCACGGTTGGTGAGTCTCTGTACCGATGGCACGGAATTTGCTTGGGATTCTCTCTCTCTCCCTCTCTCTCTCTCTCTGCCCCTCCCCAGCTCACATATGTATGTGCTCTCTCTCTCTCAAAACAAATTAACAAACAAAAAATCCAATTTGAGAATCTTTCTATTGGTGAATTTAACCCATTTACATAAATTCTAATCACCAGCATATTAGGACTATCTACTATTTAATTTCGTGTTTTCTATTTCATACTTTAAAAAAATAGTCTTTTAAATGTTTATTTATTTTGAGAGAGAGAGGAGAGAGAGAGAGAGAGGCAGAGAATTCCAAGAAGGGTGGGGCTCAACCTCACCGTGAGATCATGACCTGAGCCAAAATCAAGATTCAGATGCTTAACTGACTGAGCCTCCCAGGCACGCCTATTTCATTATTTAATCTTGTTTCTTTTTTTACTCTTTTCCACCTTTCATTGGCTAGAACAGATTTTCTTCTGCTGTTTGGAAAAGTCATACATTCTATTTTTATTTTTCTGGGGTTTATTCCTCACACGTGTTACGTATACTCATCTCCATTTAACTTCTTAAAAGTATCAATATCTATTTGTTTTCTCCCAAAGAGACATGTACCAGATGTGTTTCACTAGCTCTGGTCTTTTCTTTCTTTCTTTCTTTCTTTCTTTCTTTCTACCTTTGTTTATTTATTTTTGAGAGAGAAAGAGAGAACACAAGCAGGGGAGAAGCAGAGAGAGGGAGACACGAAGTCGAAGCAGGCTCTAACTAGCCTCTGAGCCATCAGTGCAGAGCCAGATGTGGGGCTTGAACTCGTGAACTGTGAGATCATGATCTGAACTCAAGACAGACACTTAACTGCCCGAGCCACCCAGGCACTCTTTCTTTTCTGCTATTAGTATTGCCTAGAGTTTGGGTTGTGGCTTATTATAATCTTTTTCTTTTTTTGTCATCATTTATTTACATAGCAAAGAAACTGGCTAACTTATTTCCATGCCATACATCTCAAAACATGCTCTGGCTTTATTTTTCTCCTTGCTGGAGACCTTCCTCCAACAAGGTCTTCAAAGCAGATGTTTCTGTGGGGAGTCTTCTGAGGGCCTCCTAGAGTACACGGCCCTATCTTCAATTTGCTCCCACATTAAAAGATAGCTTAGCTGGATGTAAAATTCCAGGATCAAAATTCCTGTCTCTCAACACCTTGAAAACCTCTGTTTTGGGTTTTCGTGAGGATCCTATTGAAGATTCAGACATCAGCCTAATGGTTGTCCCATTAGAGATGATCTGCTTTTCTCTCTGGAGAACTTCTTGAAGACAAGCTCTCTGCTTTGTTCATAGCTTCATCTTTAATGCCCTGAGCAGTGCCTGGCCCAGTCCCGCAGTCAGCATTTTCTGATGAATGACTGTCACAGCATTCCGCCTCCAGGATTAGCACTGGTGGCAGCTGTGAGCTTACACTGCTGAGCAGGGTAGACAGGTGCAGTGTGATTTCAGAGGAAAGCCACACAGAAATCCAAACTAGTCTTCTTATGCTTATAATGACCTATTGACAGCATGGCCCCAGGGTTCAACTTAAGGGCAATATCACGTTCAAGAAGTAGAGAACGGGGACGTGTGGGTGGCTCAGTTGGTTGGGCGGCCGACTTCGGCTCAGGTCACGATCTTGCAGTTTGTGGTCTCCAGCCCTGCACTGGGCTCTGTGCTGACAGCTCAGAGCCTGGAGCCTGCTTCGGATTCTGTGTCTCCCTCTCTCTCTGCCCTTCCCCCACTCACACTTTGTCTCTCTCAAAAATAAATAAAAACATTAAAAAAAAAAAAAAGAAGTAAAGGACACAACCAAGAATTAATTTAAAAGGAACTCTCTCTCTCTCTGTCCCTCCCTCCTCCATGGGGACCTCTCTTCCTTGCAACTCTTTGCCCTAGGGCTCTTTCCTGCTTATTGTTTGCATTTGACCAAAGTGGACAGTGAGTAGGGGCTGGTGATGTGGATGAGAGAGGCGAGAAAATAGTCTGGCAGCTAGAGAATCTGAGAGGACTTCTGTAAAAAGCCTCTTGTTAATAATTTATATTCCTGAAATTCTATCCTGGCATTAGGTGTCTCCTGAGTCTTTCCTTCTAACTGGACTACACCTCCTTCCCAGACTATTCAACCTCTACTCGCCTTTCAAGATAAGCTCAGACCTCCACAGGGCCTCAGATAACAATGAGGAACTCATGTATACATTATACGTTATGAGTCCCCACTTGCTCGGTAATAAGAGTATGTTCCATTTAGCCCAGGTGATCATGTCATATTTGGAAGGAAAGCATGATCTGACCCCCGACGAGTGCTGGCAGTTTTTCAATCCCGCATAATAGAATCAAACTCCAGACCAATTAGATCAGAATCCCTGGAGTTCGGGCTCAGGCAACAGGAATTTGTAAAACGCTTCCGTAAGCTGATGTTTATGTACAGCCAGGATTGAACACCACTGCCCCAGCATCCCTGACCAGTGGATACCCATGCACTGTAATCTGACACAAAAAGTAATGACTGGGTTTTTAGGTTTAAACCAAAGCTCAAAGCTTTTCCAGGAATGTGACCGTGGACAAGTGCATTAATGTCTATGTGCTTTGGTTTCCTTGTCTCTTTAATGGGAATTTGAAAATATGCCATTTGATCTAATTGCGGAGGACGGTTAGACGTACACGGACGTGCGGATTTCCACTAAATAAACTTTAAAACGCTTAGGAAATTGCTTAAACAATTTACGATCTATATGCTAATAGATGTATTGTTTCTGTGATGGAAATTAACATTTTATTTCTTTATTTTTTAAAAAGTAATCTCTATGCCCAATGTGGGGCCCAAATTCATGACCCAAGGATCAAGAGTCAGTCACACGCTATACCACTGAGCCAGCCAGGCACCCCTTCTGTGATAAAAATTAAATTAATTTGTCCGGGCGCCTGGGTGGCTCAGTCAGTTAAGTGTCCGACTCTTGATTTCGGCTCAGGGCATGATCTCAGGGGCACGGGCTCGAGCCCCTCATCGGGCTCGGTGATGAGCGTGGAGCCTGCTTCCGATTCTCTCTCTCTCCCCCCCCCCCCGCCCCCGCTCCCCTCCTCGTGTGCTTTCTCTCTCTTTCAAAATAAACAAATAAATAAAAGCTAAGAAATTTTAAAAAGCAGTGTAATTTGAAAGCCAAAATCAATTAACTGATTCATTGGAAATAATAAAAACGTTATCCTTTTAAGATGGTGGTGAGGCTTCCATGAGAGCTGGTAGCAGACAGTCAGCAGGGTGCCTGGTGTTTTGCTAGTAGCCGGTGTGGAAGCCAGCCTCCAGGGGACCACAGTGATTTCTTACCACCTAGTATCCATGCCTCTCTAGAGTCTTCTCCCACATAGTTTTGGGTGTTGTTGTTGTTTTATGATTTTATATACAAATTTTTTTTGATGATTATTCATTTTTGACAAAGAGAGACAGAGCACAAGCGGGAATGGGGCGGAAGGAGAGGGACACACAGAATCGGAAGCAGGCTCCAGGCTCTGAGCTGTCAGCACCAAGCCCAACGCGGGGCTCGAACTCACAAACCGCGAGATCGTGACCTGAGCCGGAGTCAGTTGCTTAACTAACTGAGCCACCCAGGTGCCCCATTTATGGTTTTCTTTTCAAGTAACCTCAACACCCAACGTGGGGCTCAAACTTACAACCCCGAGATCAAGAGTCACATGTTCCACCGACTGAGCCAGCCAGGCTCCCCTCCACACAGTATAATAGAACTGACAGACTGTGACTTCTGAGGCTAGTTTGTAAAAGACATCGCAGCCTCCTCTTTGTTCTGTTTCTCAGATCACTTACTCTGGTGGAAACCAGCTACCATGTTGTGGGGTCATTCAAATACTCTATGGAGAGGCCCATGTTGGGGGACTGAGGCCTCTTGCCAACAGCCATGTGAGTGTGCTATCTTGAAGCAGATCCTTTAGCCCCAGTTAAGTCTTCAGATGAGTGCAGCCCCAGCTGGGATCTAGACTCACGAGAGACCCCAAGCCAGAACCATTCTAAACCAGTCTTGAATTCCCGGGCCCACAAAAACTCTGTGAGATAATAAACATTTATTGCTGCGTAAGACTGCTGAGTTTTGAGGCACCTGGGTGGCTCAGTCGGTTAAGCGTCTGTCTTCCGCTTGGATCATGATCTCACGGTTTGTGAGTTCGAGCCCCGCATCGGGCTCTGTGAGTCTGGAGCCTGTTTGGATTCTGTGTCTCCATCTGTCTCTGCCCCTCCCCCACTCACTCGTGTGTGTGTGTGTGTGTGTGTGTGTGTGTGTGTGTGTGTGTGTGTGCGCGCGCGCGCACGCGCCCTCTCTTTCTCTCTCTCACTCAAAAGTAAATAAACATTAAAAAAAATTTTTTTTAAGTTAAAAAAAAAGACTGCTAAGTTTTGCACTAACTTGCTATGCAGCAATACATGACTAAAAGACTCAGCAAAGCTATCATCATTATTATTATAAAGTACTTCCTAATTTTGCACTGAAATCCACCTTCTTGTAATCTCCGCCCTTTTTTCCAGTTCCGTCTTTTCGAGCCACACAGAAAGAATATAATCTCTTCCTCCTGCTCCGTGTCAGTTTTCATGCCAACAATTTAAGTAATCAGACATTAGCCAAGGAACAGTCACTGTGCCAGGCACTAGGGTTGCAAAAATAAATAGAACGGGGACTCTGCTCAACCAATGTCGTTCCACGTGAGAGGTGCCGTGATGAAAGGACCTGACCCCCAGATGCAGAGGAAGGGGGTCCCTACGGAGGCATGGTTGGTTCTACTTAGAGAGGTGAGGGAAGGCTTCTCAGAGGCGGTGGCCGCAGAAGCCTGAGGGATGAATAGGAGTTCATCAGGCAGACAGGAGGAGAAGGCTTTCCAAGCGGAGGTTACAGGCAGTAGACCCCTCTCCGCATCCCTCCACCTAAGCCCTTTCCTCTCCAGGTCACTCATTTCTTCCTCGTGTCGGACTTGAGACACAGTTTTGAGTCCCTCCACTGCCCCACCCCCACCCCCAGTCTTAGTAAGGCCACTCAGGACACACCCTTTCCCCTCACGATGGGGCATCCAGACAGAGCCAAACCTCCTCCAGGGTGGTCTGACCAGTGTGGAGTAGAGTTAGCCATCACCTTTTTTTTTTTTTTCTGGAAGCTCCAGTGTTTGCCCGAGGGTTTTTTTTTTTTTTTTTTTTTTTTGCACCCACATCCTTCAGCTGACTCACGCTGAGCCTCCAGGCATCTGGGCTGCTAAATCATTTGTCACACGTGCTCCTGTTAAACCACATCTCCCCCAGCTTTGTGCTTTTGCCGTTGTTTTGTTTTTACAATGTTTCATGGGTGTTTTGCAGTTCGATCATCGCATCTCCACAAACTGCTCAGCTCAGCTCCCAGTTGGCAGGGGCCACGCGGAGACGAGCTGTGCCACAAACAAAACCCACTTGAGCGCACACCGTGGAAACAGAAACCCTCTGTCATTCTAAGGCCATTGTGGTTAGGGGTGATTCAGACTCCCTGCGGCTCGGGCCAGCCTTCAAAGATCTCACCCGGGAGGAGTCTGTCTCGGATCTGAAGACGCCTTCTATGAAGCAAAGGCCCCGGCAGGCGGGCGCTGGGGAGGCTGCGATGCGGAGCAGGAGCTGAGCTCCACGGAAGGAAATTGGAAGGGGATGTTTGTCTGGTTCCCCACGGTTCCCACCTTCCCCTGGTCAGGGAGAATCGGGCCATTGTCTCAGCGGAACCCTTGGCTTGTTTATCTTCTTGGGCCCGGCTTGGTACAAGGTTTCACTTAGTTTTTCTTGCACCCAAAAAATGGCCACAGGAAGGGGCTGACCTGCTTTTGGCAAGCATCCAGCCCACGCTCTCCTTCTCCGTTTCTCTGCCTCTTTCCTCCATCACTGGCTTCTAACCGAAAATAAGAAGAGCAACCTTTTCCCTCTGGTCCCACCGAAGGCAGCGTTTAGCCATTCATTTCTTCAGGTGGTATTTAGTGAGCGCCACCTACGTGCCAGAGGTTGTTCTAGGTGCCTGCCATCCTAATGTGGAAGACGGTCGCTGACTTGGAGAGATCGCGGTTCTGGGAGGACTCTCAGCTGCGTTAGAGGCAGCACAAGAGGAGGTGGGAGCATATAGGAGGGGCATTTGACCCAGCTCTGGGATGGTGGGGATTAGAAAAGTCTTGTAGGAGAGGAGACAATTAAGCATGTTGTACGTGCCAGGCACCGGGTTAGAAATCTTTACGTCTATATTATTTTATTTTAATCCTCACAACAGCACTGAGAGGTAGCCACTGTAATTTTCCAACTTCACAAACGAGGAAAGTGAGATTTAGAAAGGTCAATTTACTCGTGGTTTTACTGAGAATAAGTGGCAGAAATGAGATTTTAGACTCGGGTTTCTGTAGCTCTGGAACCCATTCTTTTACCCAGGGCTGCTGTGAATGGTTGTGCATGTTGTACACTGCACAACTTTAGTGATGGCCCTGCTCTGATTGATGCATTGTGCATGGGGAGGATAGCCAGGCAAAATAAGCCTTCTTTACAGAAATATGAGAAAACAACCTATATTCCGGAATCGGGCTCACACAATGCAGCTGTGTCAGGGGCTAAGAATATTCCCCGAAGATGGGGAGTTCCTTTGTACACCCCGTGACCGCTGATGGAACTGACTGCTAATGTCTCTGGAGGGATCCTAGGGTTTTGTACTTGGTGCAGAGACCCAATTCTTCCTCTCATTGAGCTGTGGAACTCTCAGGGGGATGTGGCCTGAATATGCATCATTCCCTTCTGAGCTGGTGGCCATGCAAACGTTCCTGTACCTGAGGTGCAAGTGGTCCCAGGTCTCCAAACTGCTCAGGGTCCTACAGATAGTCAACCAGCTTCTTATGCTTGGGCACCAAAGAGAGCCCGATAAGCAAATCATTTCCATAGCCAAGCCACTCCTTTGTTGAAGTAATCACAGTAGCCACGAGCAGTCCAAGGATCTGGGCACATCCAAGGTGGATGTGCTGGGCTCTCTGAAAGCATCGGATTCCTCCAATGCTCACACTTTGGGAAGCAGGCAAGATCATCACCCTCCAGTTTGCTGATGAGGAAACTGGGGTTCAGAGGTGTTGGGTGATTTACCTGGGCTTATATGTGGATCGAGCAGCTCTGATTCTCACCAAATCTTGCTGCTGCTACAGCCCGTAGGCTTCTAGCCTAACATCAGCCCTCAAAAGGTAGCCAGAAAAGGGCAGGAAACAACTTGGTTCCAAAACCACTTGAGGGCTTTTATATGGTAGGGTCTCTCTCTACTTTTTTGTTTTTCACAGATTTTTCTAGAACTGGGGTTATCACCCTCAAAGCTCAGGAATCTCTTGTCGGTGGAGAGTCTGGTTTTAGACATGATGGCACCAGGGTCTTTTTTAAAGAAAATTACTTGTTTACAAAAAATTTGGGGGACACCTGGGTGGCTCAGTAGGTTGAGCATCCGACTTCAAGCTCAGGGTCATGATCTCACAGTTTGTGGGTTTGAGCCCCGCGATGGGCTCTCTGCTGTCAGCACAGAGTCCGCTTCGGATCTTCTGTACCCCCCCCTTTCTCTGCACCTCCCCCACTCGCTCACTCTCTCTCAAAAATAAATAAACATTAAAAAAATTATTTTATTTAACTATAGTTGACACACAAGGGCCTTTTCTTTCTATGCAACAGTCTCGTACTGAAGGAGAGTAGAATGCATTATTAAATGTTTTCCTGGGATTGACATGCTCCCCCCTCCTCGCCCCGGGTCTTGTTTTTTAATTTTTTTTAACGTTTATTTATTTTTGAGAGAGACAGAGACAGAGTGTGAGTGGGGGAGGGGCAGAGAGAGAGGAAGACAGAGAATCCAAAGCAGGCTCTAGGCTCAGAACTGTCAGCACAGAGCTTGACGTGGGGCTCGAATTTGTGAACCACGAGATCATGACCTGAGCTGAAGTTGGATGCTCAACCAACTGAGCCACCCAGGCACCCCCTGGGGTATTTTTGATAAAATAATTTCCTATATCAAATAGGGTTCTCTGTTGTCCTTCACTGACTAAATTAAGGAGGAGAGGGGTGCCTGGGTGGCTCGGTCAGTTGAGCATCTGACTCTTGATTTTGGCTCAGGTCATGATCCCAGGGTCATGGGATTGAGCCCTGCGTCAGGCACCGTGTGGAGCATGGAGGCTGCTTGAGATTCTCTCTCTTTCTCCCTTTGCCCCTCTCCTTCACTCTCTCTCTCTCTCTCTCAAAATAAAAACAAAATAAAAATAAATAAATAAATTAAGGGGGAGAGGGAAGTGGAACTCACAGGAAGGATGTGGGGCCAGTAAGAGAACATAAAAGCCGCCGTCCTAGTAGGGACAAGAACCAGGGCAGCTCTGGGGAAAGAAGTGGCAGGAGCTGAAGGTTAGTACTTCAGGACATTGCTGTCAGGAGAGGTCAGCCCCTGCTCCTTTCTGCCCTTGTTCCCGTGCCCAGGGGACAGAGTATGGTTAGCCCAGCATACCTGCTAAGGTTACCTGCTGTGGTTTGGCACAGGGAGAAGAAATCATCATGCCTGCTAATCCCACCAAGCCTTCAGGCAAAGAACAAGATCAAGGTGATGCTTCCTGGAGAAGGGGAATAGAAGCTGGGCTATCAGAAACCATTGCCGTCTGAGTGCCAGAATGTATCCATTAATAATTATTTATTATTATTATTAAATTATTATTAAATATTATTATTAATAATTATTAATGTATCCATTAATAATCTTTCTCCAGAAATGGAAGACTAAATAATTGGGAAGTCTTGGAGGTTTAAAAATTAACAACTTAGGGGCGCCTGGGTGGCTCAGTCAGCTAAGTGTCCAACTTTGGCTCAGGTCATGATCTCACGGTTCGTGAGTTCGAGCCCCGCGTTGGGCTCTGTGCTGACAGCTCAGAGCCTGGAGCCTGCTTTAGGTTCTGTGTCTCCCTCTCTCTCTGCCCCTTGCCTTGCTCATACCCTGTCTCTCTCTCTCAAAAATAGACATTGAAAAAAAGTCACTTCGGCCTCAAGAAAGAGACAAAGGAAGGAAAGAAACTTACTAAATGCAACGTAGTACCCTGAAAGAGAAAAAGGACAGTAATGCGTAAATTGGTGAAATCTGAATCGAGTCTGCAGTTTAGTTAATATTCGTGTATCACTGTCAATGTGTCGGTTTTGACACATGTACCACGGTTATATGAGATTTTGGCATTAGGAGAAACTGGCAAATAATATATGGCAAATCTTTGCAACTTTTCTGTAAATCTAATGAAAAATTCAAAAAACCTTTTCAACAAAAATTAAATGATAAGCTTTGTTATAAACAATATTTGGGGCCCTTGGGTGGCTCAGTCAGTTAAGCATCTGACTCATGGATTCAGCTCAGGTCATGATCTCGAAGTTCGTGGGGTCAAGCCCCACGTCCGGATCTGCGATGAGTCTGGAGTCTGCTTGGGATTCTCTCCCTCTCTCTCTCTGCCCCTCCCCCACTTATGCTTTGTCTTTCTCTCTCCCTCTGTCTCTAAAAATAAATAAATACACTTAAAAAAACCCAAAAACAACAATATTCAATCGTGAGGGTTCCCAACACATAAGCTAATTTTATACAAGACACTCATTGTTTCATGAAATGAATAAGAAATGTATTACCTACTAGGAATCCCCCAGCTGGGTCATGTCCTCATCTGAGGGTCTAGCTCCTTCTGCAATGGGTGTGCAGTCAGTAGAATGGTCCCTCTCCCAATCCAATCTGCATATTGACTCAGAATCGATGAAATTAGAGATATCTACAGACGGAGAAATCAGAAATCATGTGTCTCCTGAGATGGTGCAATAATGCACGGTATACCGCGTCATGGCAGAAGACCTCTTGCCCCAAATGGTTGACCTGAGTCTAGTTAAGCTTTCGGGTCCGATTTGGGGGGAATGTGGGAGGTGGAGGACACCATGAGGAAAGAAGCCAACCAGGCTTAGCTGGGGATCAGGAAAATCCCCAGCTGGCTGTGGGGGAGGGAAACGTCCTCAGTCTCTCCCTGTTCTGAGTCCGAGGCACATTGTTGCTTCTTCTGTATATTACATTGTCATGTCCCATATTAGAATGCTGCTTCTTGGGGCGCCTGGGTGGCTCAGTCGGTTAAGCGTCCAACTTCGGCTCAGGTCATGATCTCGCGGTCTGGGAGTTCGAGCCCCGTGTCAGGCTCTGTGCTGACAGCTTGCTCAGAGCCTGGAGTCTGCTTCAGATTCTGTCTCCCTTTCTCTCTACCCCTCCCCCACTCACACTCTGTCTCTGTCTCTCTCAAAAATAAATAAGCATTAAAAAAAAAAAAAAGAATGCTTCTCAGGGCTTTTAATTTTATCTGCAGAGAGTTTTGTCTGGCTGGCTGTGTGCTCCATAAATGTTTAATGAAAGAGTAGAAAAAGTCAAAGTCAGGAATAAGTAGCGGAGCGGAGGGCTGTCCTGTGTTAAGAGAGTTAAGAGCAGGGCCGGGATCAGGGCGGGGTATGTGAGGCGCTTGCCTCGAGGGCAGAGTTTAAGAGGATGCCAAAAGACTCAGTAATCAAGAAAATATTTGAATGCGATATTTAAAAAAAAACAAAAATTAGCGTAAAAAAAAATCCATGATGAACAGAATATCAAAAGTTTAAATGAAAGTCCTGCACTGGCACAGCCCTGCATCCCTCACCCTAACCCAGCCCAATAAAACTTCATTTGCAAAAGCAGGCCACTGCCGACTTGACTTTTTGAAAATATTACATTAAGACATTATGTTACTCGAATACTGAGTTTTCTGCTGCCATTTAACTGAGCTCACCTTAGCCCCAGCCCTGCTTAAGAGCACAGGACCTTTGATTGGATCCTGGTTCAGAAAAACTAGCATCCATCTAGGACTTTTTGAGGATTAAACTGAAAAAAAAAATAGCATAAAATGATATTGGTAAATGTTGTTAATTTTTAGGTAATAAAATAACGGCGTTGTGGTTATGTAGAAGATGTCCTTATTTTTTGGAGGAGGCTTCAGCAAAACTATATATAATATAGATAAAACAAATAGACAAAATGTTAATAGTTGAATTCCGGTGGCAGGTACACGGTTATTCATGGTACTATTCTTGCAATTTTGTGTTGGAAAGTTTTCACAGGAAGACATTTTTGAAAAATCCCATACAAGCCAAGCCAAGCTTTTATAATAACATAATAGATTGACGACCATCTAGAAGAGGCTGATTGCCATGTATTGGGGAGTAGGGAACAAAGCAACTCACTTGCCCTGAGACTATCCCTATCTAGCTTTGAGGAGCCCAAGGTGCTGTGGCCTAGTCTGTGGTATCTTCTGACCTTGAGTGTCTTTATAAGTTTGGCCACGTGTGTCACAGAGAGCTGGGATAGCTGTTAGGTAGGTGTCTTATTATAGCCATTTTCAAGTTCTTCTGACTCCGTGAAAGATTTTGTATGGAAGAAAAGAGGGATGCCTGGGTGGCTCAGTCGGTTAAGCGTCCGACTCTTGATTTCTGCTCAGGTCATGATCTCAATGGTTGTCAGATTGAGCCCCGAGTCTGGCTCTGCACTGAGCATGGAACCTGCTTGGGATTCTCTCTCCCTCTCCCTCTGCCCCTCTCTGGATGCCCCCCTGAGTGCTCTCTCATGAAAGGAAGGAAGGAAGGAAGAAAGAAGGAAAGAAAGAAAGAAAGAAAGAAAGAAAGAAAGAAAGAAAGAAAAGAAGGAAGAAAGGAATAAAGAAAGAAGGAAAGAAAGGAAGGAAGGGAGGAAGAAGGAAAGAAAGAAAGAAAGAAAGAAAGAAAGAAAGAAAGAAAGAGAAAGAAAGAAAGAAAAAGAAAGAATCCAATGAGGATGTTGAGAACAGGCTTCGGAGCTGGGTAGTGTACTTTTTCATCAAATAGGGCTGCTACTTGGCCCCTACTTCTATTTCTAAATCCACACAGGGAGGCCTCCAGCAACCATTGGGTTCCCTCTCCCTCCCCACCACCCCAGAGCACTATAGCTTCAATTTGGAATCAAAACATTGAGCTCCTGCCGTCTCCACACCCAGCTGGGCCCTCTGCACTCACATCACCCCTTTTGGCCTTCACACGAAGGTAATGTAAACACAGATCTGGCAAGTGAGCGTCAGGAAAATCAGGTGTACTGAAATTCCATAGAGGCAGGAAGTGTCCATGCTTGCTATGTTGTGATAACAGTTCACCTAATGGTAATCAAAAGGCAACTCTTGAGGCGTCTGGTTGGCTCAGTCAGTAGAGCATGTGACTCTTGATCTCAGGGTTGTGAGTTCAAGCCCCATGTTGGGCATGGAGACTACTTAAAAAAAAAAAAAAAGACAGGGCACCTGGGTGGCTCAGTTGGTTGAGCTTCTGACTCTTGATTTCAGCTCAGGTCATGAAGTCACATGAGCTTGAGCCCCGTGTTGGGCTCCACGCTAACAGTGTGTAGCCTGCTTGGGATTCTCTCTCTCTCTCTCTCTCTCTCTCTCTCTCTCTCAAAATAATTAAATAAACTTTAAAAAACAAAAGAAAATATCACCTAAAATCAAAGTGAAATTGAATCCCATGTAGAAACTATGCTAAATGGTAACTTGTGTCTGGGGTTTCTCTAATATCAGCATGGGGACTAAAATATAACATAAATTGTGATCCAGTCATTGTAACAGGCCTGAAGTAATTCACCCACGGTACAGAGGACCATCAGTGTTTCTGACTGCCTAGCATCTCTATTTAGGAGAACTTCCCACTGTGTGAGTCAAAGCAAGCCTCACCTCCCCCTAGGGAAATAGAAAGTTCTAGAGACTAACCTCTTCCCAAGCAACCCTTAGAACAAGGGCAAATGACTTTGGTTGGTCAGTCAAGATACTCTCCTCCTGGATTTTAAATTGTAAGCAAATGAGGTAAGGATGAATGAAAAGTCAGAATCCATGTGTATTGAGAGGATGTGATTGAAACATCCTGGTTGGATTGCTCTTGCTAAGAGATCACCATCTGGTATTCTGCTCCAGAGCCCATGTCCCTATCTTAATTTTTGTTCTCCTGCTTCTTGTAAATTTTTTGTAGCGTTGTAATCTCTTTTCGGTTTACGATGACTGGAGTTGTTTTCTGATGCTCATGACCAAGAATTGACTATGTACACATATTTGAAATGCAGTCCCAAGTCCAGTCCCAAATATTAAAGGGATACCAGGATGAGCACAGTATGGGATGCCTTGCACATGGTACATGAGAATACAGGTTGGGGCGCCTGAGTGGCTCAGTTGGTTAAGTGTCCAACTCTTGATTTCTGTTCAGGTCATGATCCCAGGGTCATGACATCGAGCCCTGTGTCAGGCTCCACACTGACAGGGTGGAGCCTGCTTGGGATGCTTTTTCTCTTCTCTCTCTGTCCCTCACCCGGCTGTGTGCATGTGTGTACTCTCTTTCTCCCTCAAAATAAATAAATAAACTTAAAAAAAAAAAAAAGAAGAAGAAGAAAGAATGACCCAGCAATTGCACTACTAGGCATTTATCCAAGGGATAATGGGGGGGGGGGACACATGCACCCCCATGTTTATAGCAGCACTATCAACAATAGCCAAAGTATGGAAAGAGCCCAAATGTCCATCAGTGGATGAAGGGATAAAGAAGATGTGATACACACACACACACACACACACACACACACACACACACACAATGGAGTATTACTCGGCAATCAAAAAGAATGAAATATTGCCATTTGCAACAATGTGGTTGGAACTAGAGGGTATTATGCTAAGCGAAATTAGTCAGAGAAAGACAAATATATGACTTCACTCATATGAGGAATTTAAAGATACAAAACACATGAACATAAGGGAAGGGAAGCAAAAAATAATATAAAAACAGGGAGGGGGACAAAACATATTTCTCTTAAATATGGAGAACAAACAGAGGGTTACTGAGGGGTTGTGGGAGGGGGGATGGGCTAAATGGGTAAGGGGCACTAAGGATTCTCCCCCTGAAATCACTGTTGCACTATATGCTGACTAACTTGGATGTAAATGTAAAAATAAATTAATAAATTAAAAAAAAAGAATACGGGTTAATGCAGTGAGACAGGTTTGTGTTCAGATTAACTCTCGGGGTGCCTGGGTGGCTCAGTCGGTTAAGCCTCCAAGTCTTGATTTTGGCTCATGTCATGATCTCACGGTGGTGAGATCAAGCCCCACGATGGGCTCTTTGCTGAGCATGGTACCTGCTTAAGATTCTCTGTCTCCCTCTCTCTGCCCTTCTCCCACTAATGTGCTCATGTGCACGTACACAGTTTCTCCGTCTCTCTCAAGAAAAAAAAAGAATCTTGAGCCTACCACATATTAACTGGGTCATCTTCCGCATGTTCCTTATCTTCCCTGGCCGTCATTTCCTCATCTATAAAATGAGGATGCTGCTCACAAGGTTGTTATGAGGATTAAATTAGATACTGGCTCAGCTCAATGCCTGGTATAGAAAGGTTCATGATAAATGTTGGCCATGATGCTGATGATAATGTGTTTTGTTTTTTTTTTAATTTTGATGATGATGATTCTTAACGTTAAGGAATTTGTAGCCTTGTGGGAGTGGCTCATAGTTACCAGTTCTTCCCAAAGGTCCATGATAGAGATCAGGGCTGGTAACGTCAAAACAAAAGGTAATTGTGTACATGGGGTCTAGAAAATGGGCAGCCAAAGAATACGTACATTTGTCAGTCATTTAACCAACAAGGTTCACAGATACTTAGTCAGATATTTGTTGAGCTCCTATTATGTGCCATGACTTTCCCTAAGCCTGGCTTCTGTGGTATCTAATGAAGGGGAAACAAAGCTCTACTCATTAAGAGAGCAAGATCTGGCAAGGAGCCTAGGAGAAGTAAATTTCTCTCAAAACCATCCTCTTTCTTTCTTGCTCAGATGGGCTTCTGAAGGCTGACTGGTTTACTTTTCCAAGGACTTTAAGACAAGGAAGTAGATACCCTGTAAGTGTGGTTATTATGAATCATTTCCCACACTCTGGGCTTCCGTGAAAAATAAAGTTTCTAAACTTGCAAAGATGAAAACCAGATTCAAAAATGATATTTGACCCCACTGAGAAGCAGACAGCCTGTGAAACCCACCCCGTGCAGATACACGTTACAACTCAAATATTTTTTGAGCACATCCTTTGTGCCAGACATTGGGCTAGGTACAGGGAATGCAACCGTGAATCAAGTAGGATGATGCTTCCTTGGGGCTCCTGGCTGGCTCACTTAGTAGAGCATGTGACTCTTGATCTCGGGGTTGTGAGTTCGAGCCTCATGTTGGGTGCAGAGATCACTTAAAAATAAAATATTTAGGGTCACCTGAGTGGCTCAGTCGGTTGGGCATCCAACTTTGGCTCAGGTCATGATCTCACAGTTTGTGGGTTCAAGCCCCATGCCAGGCCCTGGGCTGACAGCTTGGAACCTGGAGCCTGCTTCAGATTCTGTATCTCCCTCTCTCTGCCCCTCCCCCACTTGTGTTCTGTGTGTCTCTCTCTCAAAAATAATAAATAAACATTAAAAAAATTAAAATATATAAAACCTTTAAAAAAAAAAGAATGGTGTTACTCTCTTGGTGCTTCCTCTATGGTGGGGAAGAGAGACAGTCACCAAAGAATTATATAAATAGTCATGCAATGACAAATTGTGATAAGTACCTGTAGGAAAATTTTTAGAGTCTATGAGATCATGTAATGGGGGCACTGACTAAGTCTAAGGAGTTAGGGAAGGTTTTCATGAGTAAGACCACATTTGAGCTGCGATGCTAAGAATGAGTAGTGGTTGACTGCGTGAGGAAGGGAGGAAGGAGCAGGTCAGGCAGAGAAAAGAATGTAGATAGATAAAGGGCCAAAGGAGGGAGGGAGCAAGCCCTGGGTACCTACCTCTTAAGATGTTATGAGAAATGTACAAGATAATACCTGTCAATAAATATTGACTGATTGGCCACATAATATTAATAAAAACTGGCATTCATTTAAGCCCTTATTATGTTCTAGGAACTTCTACAATGTATTAACAAGGTTAATGAACACTAGCAGCTATAGCATGGGATTCCCAAACCTGTGGCTTAACCCAACAAAGATTCGTTACTCCCTCACCTCACACTGGATTGGGCAGCTGTCCTGGGCGGTCTCCACCAAGCAGTGACTCAGGGATCCAGGCTCCTTCTAGCTTGTAGCTCCATTAGCCCCCAGGGCCTCCTTGAAATTCTCCCTTAGATCTTTTCTATACAAGTGCCCAACTCGGAAAGAAAGGGTGTGGATGGTTGTATGAGACATTTGGGGGCTTGTAAGGGGTGCCCATCACATCTACCCTCACTCACCTGGCCGAATCCTATCATGGATTGTTCTACTCATGTTGAAATGTTGAATAAGCTGGCGGTGGGGTGTGGAGGGAGATACTTGCATCTTTCAAAGGGAGTTAAAAGAAGGTTGAGAAACATGCACAAGGGTAGGGAGTAATTTACAAGGGCGTGAATTTATTTGGGGGAAAAAATAAAGGAATAGGCATGCTTCCTTCCCCACCTCCTTCCCCCAAGCTGACCACATTTCACATTTTCTAAACCTGATGGAAATTTCCTCTCCAATCTAGACTTTGGCCTAGATAGGGAGTGAGAAGACCAGGAGTGAGGAATTGATTGGCAAAGAGAGGAGGTTCTTCAATAACAGAAAGTTGCTTAGAATGTAGGGGAGGAAAAGTCCTCAAAGGCCAAATGGGGAGCTTTAGGCTGTGCCCGGATTTATGTTTAGGTGTTAGCAAGTGTTACTGGGAGGTTGGAGAGCCCAAATAAGCACCAGAAGAGACAGGAGTGTGACATTAGAGACAGGAGTGTGACATTACCCTGGACAAGGCTTGGAAGTTCCCAGTGGCGAGACTGGACAATGACTAACGAAAGTAGATGGGCTTATCGAGAGCTTCTGTTCACACAGACAGCAATACACATTTTACCTGCTTTTAATCATCACAAGATTCCTATGAAATGTGCACCACTGTTCGTCCCATCTGCCAAAGGTCACACTGCTCAGAAGTGGCCAGGCTGGGATTTGAATGGTCCTTCCAGCCCCAGAGTCCAGGCTAGAGCAGGTGTGCCTGGCCTGCATGAAGGCTTAATTAAATGCTGATGTTTATGCAGTGGAAACACACACACACACACACACACACACACACACACACACACAGCACAGTCAATTACTTCTCTTAACAGTCTGGGTATTAAATACTTTTTCCTTTACCTCTGCTGGGCTCCCAATTGGAGAGAGAACCTTCACATCCTTAAGGACAATCTGCTTGTCTCACCTGGATGGCGTTAGCAAGAGTGCTAACTCCTGGAAAGCTTTTCTTCACAGTCAAGGTGAGCCAAGTGAAAAGTTGGTTCCATTTTCCCCAGAGAGTGACAGTTCATTTCATTCCAGCAATAAACTGGCTTCCAGGGAGAAAGGACTGTTTAAAGGTCTGTGTCAATTACACAGCGATTATGAAATTCACGATATGACTAATCCAGGGGCTGAACCTATCATTATCTGATATAATCCAAGAACATACAGTTTAACAGGCTTTTTGCTTCCCATTAAAGAGAAGTCGGTTTGTGTCTGTGCTATACTACAGATGACTTTGCTCACTTCTTAGATCTCTTCTCTTCACGAAAGGGAGTAAACATTTACCAAACAGTTTCTGAATTAAACTCAGTGTCCTGGAAGTTCCATGGGCTATTTTTCATGGATGGCTCCGTTTGGGAATTCCTGTGTGTTGCCTGATACAATTTGAAGTACCACAAAGGCCTTTGACCTTGAAGACTTCCCTTTGAGGATCTGCATATTCTTTCCTGTACTTAGTGTCTATGATTAGATTACAGGCCATCATAACCAGCTCACAACTTCCTGAAGCATTCCTCATTTATTTATTTTTGGACATTGTATAATTTCTTTTCCCTTAAGAGTACTCTATAGACGGTAACTAAAACCTATTGGTAAGAAGCACCTACAAACATACCAGCTTCTAAAATCAGAAGGCAAAAAATTATTGCCCCAATTCCGTCACTGACATTGTTTTTGGAGAGAAGTCTGAAAAATCTCTGAAAGCTCTGACCCCTTTCAGCAAAAACCGTTTGTGGTTCCTGAGCGTTGAGGGCCATGTTCTGTGTCCTCTGTCCGTGTTTCCCTGCCCAAAGCTGATTGGTCCAAAGACTGGCACCTGTTTCCAAAGCTGTCCTCTACCGTCTAGAGGCAGCCATTTAAATGCCCTGATACGAAAGGGCACTTTGGCCGAAAAGGAGTGCGTTCTGCCGGGTGGTGCCTGGCTGATTCAGTTTGACTGCTAGAGATACTAAGGTAATCAGGAAAAAGAGGAAGTAGAGACAGTCAATGTAAAGGTGGAAGTCTAGAGTCTGGAGCACAAGGCACCTGCTGTTGAGAGGCCAGCACGATAACCAGGTATCCGTGTTGTATCCCAAATGCCCATTGGTTTTCCTGATTTCCTCTTCTCTCATTTCTCCATGTAACCTGATAGTAAGCCCCCAGTGACTGAGGAAGTACCCCAGAACTCTGTCTCTCACCACCTGTGGTGGGCTGAATACGCTGCCCCTCAAACCCCCACCCCAAGATGTCCATATCCTAATCCCCCAAAACTGTGAAGTCACTAAACCTGTGGCAATTTGTTACAGCGGCAATAGAAAATTTACGCATCACTTGACTGACTAGGCCAGTGTGCTCCATCCTTTTTTTTTAAATGCTTATTTATTTTTGAGAGCAAGATAGAGCACGCGAGAGTTACGGGTGGGCAGAGAGAGAGAGGGAGATGCAAAATCGAAGCAGGCTCTGTGCTGACAGCAGCAAGCCTGATGTGGGGCTTGAACCCACAGACCATGAGATCCTAACCTGGCCTGAAGCTGGGCACTTAATGGGCTGAGCCACCCAGGCGCCACTGTGTGCTCTCTTCTTGAGGAAGATGGGAAGTAAGTAACTTAAGCCCTTGACAGTTCTGCCTATTAGCTGAGTATGGAGAGAAGTTCCCTGATCTGTTCTGAAGAGGTCATTTCATTTTGCCGGGAGAATAGAAGGGGAAATAGAGAAAATTAGGTAATTAAATAAAAATGACAAGAGAATTGTCATCGGGGCCACGGTCACTCAGAGAACCTGCCATAAGAACGGTATTTGTAGAGAGAAAGAATTTGGCGTTACGATTAAAAACCAACACGAACAAAGACAGAAGAGAACCAGGTAAAACGGCAACCCATCTTCAGCCAGGCTGACACATTCACACAGTCATTTCTCATTAATTCAAAATCCGTCTGGAGCTAGGTCTCAAGGCTCTTGTTAATTACTTCTTTCAAGGTATTTTCATCATTGTAATTGAGCACACCCCTGGGTGCCATCCTAGAAATGAGTACGTTAATGACCACATACAACACACTGAGCTAAGCGCTTACACACATTAACCGGCTTTCCAGCACACCTTTCGACTCTCCCATTATAATTTATAGAGAACGCTCTGCCAGGTAGGCTCACCTGTCATCCTCCATAAGGACCCAAATGACAATTCTCTTCTGTGTTTAATCAGTTGAATCAGTTTCTTCTGCCTGTTCCTCACAAAAGTCTTTCTGCTGCTGAAGAAAATGAGGCCTTTAGGAAAGAAAAAAAAATAAAAAATAAAAAAAAAAAAACCCACAAACCACACAGGTTTCCATTCATGTGGTATCTTTTAGGATGATTGCATTTGGAAGGCTAGCACAAGTTTCATACACATGCTGTTCTTTTTCCCCTTAGTGGCCTGATACACTTATAAAGAAATCTTTTTGACTGAGGTAATTAGGACCATTCTGATGGTTACAGTATCCATCATTTTGATAATTACTGTGTTGTCAGTTGCAGATAACAGAATTCGCTTAACTGGTTTGCACAGAACAGGATTAGAGCAGAGTATTAGGTAGTTTAGAGCTTTCCAGCAATGCCAGGGCAACAGGCAGTCAGGAGACTCCCAGGAGAATCCCAGGAGAATCCCCAGACTACCACACGGTCAGAATAATCCCAGGAGAAATACCCAATCAGAAGCAGGACTGTTGCCATGGAAACCCCATTGCTGTTACTCACCACCACTCACAAAACCTATGATGGTGGAGGCAGGACCCTGGCTCCTCTCCCAAAGCCTGTCCACCGTCATACTCGCAGAGATGGATCCAACCACAGGTAGCTGCTACTTCATTTGAATCATTCTCGTGGCTGGGGTACGTGTGCATCGGCCTGACGGGAGCTGGGTCGTATGCAGAACTCTAGCTCCCAGGGAGTCCAGGCCCTGTGAGTTTCAGATAGGGCTGGGGGTGTGCCTGGGTGGCTCAGTCCGTTGAGCGCCCGACCCTTGGATTTTGATTTTGGCTCCGGTCATGGTCTCATGGTCATGGGGTCGAGTTGGGCTCTGCTCTGACATCACAGATCCTGCTTGGGATTCTCTCTCTCTCTCTCTCTCTGCCCCTCCCCCGACCCCTTCTCTCAAATAAATAAATAAATAAATAAATAAATTAGGGTTGGCATGGATGTTGTGTGGGGCAATCTGTGGAATCTGTCACAACGACTGGATCTACTTCAGGTAATTCGTGTGACAGAATGGTGGTAATCATGAGGGTCACGATGAGAATAATAGCTAGTATTTTTGGAGCGTGCTATTCCGCTATGAGCACCGTGCTGAATATTTTATGTGCATTTATGTGCACACTCCTCAAAGCAACACTCTGAGGTAGGTACTATTTATATCCTTGCATTGGAAGTGAAGGCGCTGACGCACAGAGTTAATGAACTTGCCCCAAGTCTCCTGGTTAAGTAGAGTCCGTCAAACTCAGGTCTGTCTGAAATCAAAGTCTGCGCTTTCAGTTAGCGTACCGATGATGATACTTTACCATTATCTTTTTAGTCCATCAGCTTGACTAGCTAATCTGCATTTCCCACATTTCTAGAAGGCTTTTGCAAACACAGGGACTCTGATACCAGTGTCACTGGAAAAAAAAAAAGTTGAAATTCTGAACGTAAGATGCAAAGGAAGGGGTACACCCAACCCACTCTGGGTTATATCACTTTCGTGTCAGATCTAAGGTGACTGGCCGGTGATAGGAGACGCACCAAACAGAAAGAGTGAGCTGAAAGAATTTACCTCTGAAGAGGGTGGAAAAAGCATTAGATTTCTATATCAGGTACAGCC
This sequence comes from Panthera onca, assembly GCF_046562875.1. Taxonomy (NCBI): domain Eukaryota; kingdom Metazoa; phylum Chordata; class Mammalia; order Carnivora; family Felidae; genus Panthera; species Panthera onca. The sequence goes on from NC_138352.1 coordinate 36,320,405, forward strand.
TATGTAGGTTACTTTATCTGAAGCGGTGGGGGGTGGGGAGTGCGGATGAGGGGAACTTAAAAAGACTACCCTTGACTCTGGGCAAAACTTAAATGATTTTCTTCTCTTCCTTGATTACGATTGCCAGAGCCAGCCAGACAGGACAGGACATGTAGTCGCACAAGGGTCCTGCTGCGTTTTGAGCTTGAGGCTGAGGACCAAGTGCAATTAACATTCCAAGGTGTGAAGGGTTTCCCCACCACACGAGCCCCGCAGCATCTTGCTGTGATTACGGAGGCTGAACTGTGGCTTTCTTAATATAAAGTGTACACATTAAAGATACACAGAAAACGTCTTCAAAGTTGTAAGTCCAAACATTGCATAGAGTGTGGGACTATTGAATTATAGAATGGGGGGTAGTTTCTTTTTCTTTTTTTTTTTTTTTTTTTAATGTTTTCTTTCTTGAAATGTTTATTTATTTTTGAGAGACAGAGACAGAGCACGAGGAGGCGAGGGGCAGAGAGAGAGGGAGACATGGAATCCGAAGCAGGCTCCGGGCTCTGAGCTGTCAGCACAGAGCCTGATGAGGGGCTGGAACCCACAAACCATGAGATCATGACTTGAGCCAAAGTAGGATGCTTATCTGACTGAGCCACCCAGGCACGCCTCTTTTTTTTTTTAATGTTTATTTATTTTTTGAGAGAGAGAGGGAGTGTGTGCACATGCAAAAAGGGGAGGGGCAGAGGAAGGGAGAGAACCCCAAGCAGGTTGCTCACTGTCAGCTCTGAGCCCAACCCAGGGCTCAAGCTCACAAAGGGTTTGATCATGACCTGAGCTGAAACCAAGAGTAGGTTTCTTAACCAACTGAGCCACACAGGCACCCCTGGGGGATAGTGTCAAAGGGCATGGAATTCAGTGTGTTCCTTTTGTTTCTAAGTTAAAAAACCAAAAACCAAAACCCCCAAACTAAGACTCAAACCAACTCCACTGCAGTCATGCTTTAATCCCATTCGAAACTGTGTCATCCTGTTGTATTGAGGCCCACAGGGAATAGGGCCCAGCAAACCCCTGGACCTCCTGGTATCTGGCATAGACACGTTTGCTCCCCTGAACTGCCTTCCTTAAAGCCGAAGGCATTTTCTCTTCTGCACACGGAACGGTATTTTCCAAAGTGGAGAGTGGAAATCGCTAGCGGGAGGGTGTACGTCAATGGACTTTAACTGGTATATAAACAAATATTTTTTATTTTCATACTTAGGAGTTTAAGCATATACTAAGAAAAATATATAACAGCAACTGTGAGATTCATGGATACTGCTTATAACAAGGCTAGGAGTTGTTTTAAGAGGAGGGAGTCACTGCAAGGAGCTACATTGACAAATAAATGAATCAAGTGGTGCTCTGGCTGGCAAACCCAAAAGTTGTTCAGGTTGTCCTACAGTGATGGCGTGTGGGACACTGTCAAAGGGAACAATGGGGCTGGATTCAGCTGGGGAGACCTTGAACAAGTCGCTTCTCCCTGGCCAACTTCAGACTGTAAAATAAGAGTTGTTGGACAGTGGAGGGGTGTCCTTATTCTAGGAGCCAAGGCTCCCATGGTGTATCAGGGGCTGGCTCAGGAAGGAGGGTGAGGCCAGCCGTCCAGGCTCCTGCTCTCCCCGACTCCCTACCCCACTTTCAGCCTGAGCAACTTTCATTGGCATTCCATATCAGGCTTTTAATAGAAAAATAGGAGGCACTGAGGGAAAAAAAAGAAGGCAGATTATAAAATCTGGGAGCACCTGGGTGGCTCAGTTGGTTAAGCGTCCGACTTCGGCTCAGGTCATGATCTTGCAGTTTATGGGTTCGAGTCCCACGTTGGGCTCTGTGCTGACAGCTCAGAGACTGGGGCCTGCTTCGGATTCCGTGTCTCCCTGTCTCTCTGCCTCTCCTTGCTCGAGCTCTGTCTCCTCTCTCTCAAAAATAAATAAACATTAAAAAAAATTGCAAAATTTCTCTGGGCAGCTTTTTAAACACAGCTGGCCTGTTCAACCATCCCAAACGTTTTTCTAAAGGGGTATACAAAATCACCTGGAAATAAATATTTATTGTAGGGTCGGCTGGGTGGCTCAGTCGGTCAAGCGGCTGGCTCTTGGTTGCAGCTCAGGTCATGATCTTCTGGTTTGTGGGTTCGAGCCCCACATTGGGCTCTGCACTGATAGTGTGGAACCTGCTTGGGATTCTCTCTCTCTCCCTCTGTCTCTGTTCCTCCCCCACTCTCTCTCTCTAAAAATAAATAAATAAACTTAAAAAATATTTATTGTAGCTTATATATTAATATCAGGTCAAATTTACAATAAGTAGATTCTGAATAGAGCTATATTTATTACTATGTTGTGTACACATTTTAAAATGCTTTGAAGCCCTTTGAGCGTATACTGACGTTACAGAGCATAATTTTACATTTTACATATATTTTAAAAGATAGAAAAGTTTATAGTTGCTGTAACTATTCGTCTGATGCATTGCTGATCATGTCAAAAATGCATTAGCTTCATAGTCCTGAGTCAAGAACATAATTTCTAATTACTACACTGTGTGAGAAAATATTATCTTACAAAATAAAATGCACAAGCTTTATGGTTAGAGAGTTTGGGTTCAAATCTTGGTATTAACTTACTACTATTACCCTTTTCCTCTCTAAATCTCACTCTCCTGACCTACAAGATAGAGAAAATAATAATAAAGTGACAGGTTATTGCCAGGCTGTCTGTAAACTACTCAGTCCGGTGCCTGGTAGCACATCATAAGTGAGATGATGATATTGATGGGGATGAAATGTCTTGCTTTCTATTTTCCCTTCTCTTTTTTAACTTTTTCCCATCCATATGACTCACACTTCTCCTCTCTGATCATTTATTTCATTATTCACTTTTTTAGAATTTTTATCATAATCACTTTATGTAATGATGGAGTGTTTGATAATTTATTTTTTTAGGTGTTTGTTTATTTTAATGTTGTTTTTTTTTTTTTTTATATTTGAGAGAGAGACAGTGTGAGAGCAGGGGAGGGGCAGAGAGAGACAGAATCTGAAGCAAGCTCCAGGCTCTGAGCTATAAGCACAGAGCCCGACAGGGGGCTCAAACCCACGAGCTGTGAGATCATGACCTGAGCCCAAGTCAGACCCTTAGTCAACTGAGCCACCCAGGAGCCCCAATGATTATTTGTTTTTGAGACAGAGAGAGAGAGAGAGAGAGAGAGCGAGAGAGAGAGAGAGCAGGGGAGGTGCAGAGAGAGACGGGAAGAGAGGATCTGAAGCAGGCTCTGCACTGAGAGCAGAGAGCCCAACACTCAACCGACTGAACCACCCAGACACCCCTTTGATAATTTATTTAACAAGTTAATGATACAAAATTTCATGTCTTCTACACTTAGTCACACGTCCATGTGACTGTGACAGGCAAGTAAAATGAGGCGGATAAAGTCAACATTGAGACTGACTTTCCCAAGAAATTTACCTCATTTCAATGATGGAACCCCTCTTATATGTCCAGTGCTGTGCTGGAGAATCATATGCCCTGATTTTAATAAGTTTTATTACTCTAAATTACTTTCTGACTTTACTTACTTTACATACTTCAAAATAGTCCCAATTTTTAGTTCTAAAATATAGCTACCCTACCTATGAGAACTTTGCTCTGCTTAGAAACACATGAGGATCATGAACTCGTTCTTACCGCTTTGGGACTCTGTTACATAGAAGTGAAGGCTTCCTCTATGGGAACCTTAAAAATAAGCCATCTACCTCGGAATGGCTACCTCAGCATTTAGCACATTGTGTTATTAATGTTTCAGGATGAAGGGTTTCGTTCCTTAATGCTGTGTTAGGGTAATATTGTTACACTGGTTCTTTTTCTTCCTCCTGGTGGTGTTTGCCGTACTTCCCAGAGCCTCTGATAAGCTGATACGCACTGTAATTTCCTAAAAGGAAGATACAGTCACGTTGGCCAAACTTAACCACAGCGCGTTTTCCTGAGGAGTATCTCTTGAATGAAGAGAGTTCAGTGGAACATACTCCAAGATAGGACGACCTGCTTTTATCCTGGGACTAACATGCTGGCAGTTATCAGGTCTCCCTGTTTCGTTAGGTAGACACTAGCATTTCCCACCAGTGTGGCTTCGTGCTGGTCAAGATGATTTTTACAAAGTGGGCTTCATGCTGGTCAAGATGATTTTTACAAACCTAAAGGTTCTCCTCACAAGGAAACACCGTGTGTTTGTAACTAAATGAGAGATGAGTGGTAACTAAGCCTACCGTGGTCATTATGTTGCCATACATACAGGTCCAGTGTTTATGCGGTCTACCTGAAACTTACACAGAGCTCTGTGTTCGTTTCATCTCAGTAAAACTGGAGGAAAGGTGATTTGAAAAACATTTTTGGCAGAAGCCCAAAGAATCCCTGCTAGATGCCTTAAGCATCAAAGAGAAAAACTGACACGTGGTGAGGATTATAGACGGAAGTAACTCTTCTTGGGAGGCGTTACTTCTCTCCTAGCCCATGAGGACCAATCAATAACAATGAGGACTCTTTTCGCTTACCAGGCACTGTGCTATGCACTTCACCTAAATGAACTCTATTACTTCCATAGCGTAGGTGTAGATGTTATGAGTCCCATTTTTCAATAAAGAAAAAGAGCGTTAGAGAAAGTTAAGTAACTCATTGGACGTGACCAGCAATTATCCGGAAGTTCTGGATTCAAATTGAAATCTCTGGCACTAAAACCCATGGCCTTAAACAATAAAAAGAATGAGGGGGAAACACGACTATTTATAAGTGGACGTTTGGATACCCATCTACCCTTGTAGGGCTCCAGCTGCCAGGACTTTAAGTCAGGCCAGAGCCCCCAAGGTGTGTGACCCAAAGTGACCACATTAATTTCTCATACCTTAGGACAGTGATTAGACGCTGACACTTATGGGGTGTTTCCCGGGTGCCAGGTGCTGCTATGATCTTCACAAGCATTATTTCACTTAAATTTCCAAGTCCCAAACTGTGAGGCCTATGTATAATGATCCCATTTTTACAGATGAGCATAGGTCCAGAGCATAGGTCCAGAGCATAGGTCCAATTGCTTGCCCATTGCCACACAGCTAGGAAACAGCAGACCTGGCCTTCAAACCCAGGTCTGCTCTGTGTTCAAGACACACGCTTAACCCACTTTCCTGTGCTGTTACCCCACCAGGTACTATATAAGACAAATTGAATAGTCTTGATTCAATATGTCCTTAAAAATCCAGGTGCCCTGGGTGACTCAGTCAGTTGAACGTCCAGCTCTTGATTTCAGCTCAGGTCATGATCTCATGGGTTCGTGGGACTGAGCCCTGTATCAGGCTCTCACAGCCCAGAACCTGCTTGGGATTCTGTCTCTGCCCCTGCTCATGTTCTCTCTTTCAAAATAAATAAATACACTTAAAAAAAATTCTATCATAGCTCTGAATTAAAGCTGGAAGAACACTGAAAAATTAGTCCTCTTTTCAGATATCTCTCAGCTGTGAACATTTGATTTTTTTTTTTTTTTTCCCTAGGCAGCACTTAAATCTCAGTCCTATTTAGCGGGATTCCACTTTTGGGAGAGCTTGATAGGAGCCCCCTGGCATGTTTAGGAAGCTAGAAAAGGCCCGACTTTTCCTTTCCTGCCTCCTGGCTCAACCAATGGGATGTTCCAGCTGAGAACAGTGATCTTGGAGGGAATGATGATACAAAGACACAGGAACCTTTAGGGAGCACTTACAACAGTGCCTGTGGAGCGGACTGTCCCGTGGCCGTGGCCATGAGTAATGTTCCTGTGTCATGTCTTTGGCTAGGTTTCCTGCTGACTCATGTCCATTGGTTCTTTCCTGTTTGCTGGGGCCAGTCGCCCAACTTACCCACCTATTCTGTGACCCACCAATATCCTGCCAGTGCCCTCCCTATCTGTTTAGGCAAACTGTACATGGCTCCGGATGTGTACAACCAAGAACCTGACATGTACACAATGATTCACCCATTTGGAATTATATAGTTGGAGCCGAGGATGGACTTTTGTCTTAGACTTCTACATCTGATAAAAAGGATCTTCTTTTCTGAGGTCCGAGGTGAAGGACATAGGTGTGGCTCTGTACTTGGGTAACAACCACCTTTTGTACTTTGGGGCTATGAGCAGTGGGTTCCAATTTCTCAGCCAGGCCTCCAGGGCTTTGACCAGAATGGCCCCCATGCATGGCTCTGTTTCCTACTCTCCTAGACTGGGCCTGTACTGCAGCTGACCTGGCCCTCTGGCTGATCTGTAGCCTTATTTTTCATTTTCTGACCCAAATACTCACCTGCCTCCCAGAGGTCAGCCTTTTATCTTCCTTCCTTCCTTTCTTTCTTTCTTTCTTCTTTCACACATAGCGATAAATGGAAAGCTTGGTGTTAATGCATCTTGAGTTGTCCACTTATGAGCACTTCTTCTAGCCACAGCCTTGTTCCCCACTGTCCCCAGCTCTGCTGAGGACCACAGTTTGCTCCATGGTCTGCTAACTCCAATGCCAGGCCTGCTTAAGTCCCCTCGATACGAGAAGAATCCAGTCCTTTCTTCACAGGCCACTGGGGAGCGGGGAAGGGGCCCGTGTCTCCTCCTGTTTGGCCACAACCAGTGCAGATGGTGCAGATAGAAACAGCTCCCGGCCTGTTGGGGCAATTGGAAAAGGAATTGAAATTTCTCAGAGAAAAGGTTAAAGCTCTTGGGGAATTTGATTGTCTCAGAGTCACGAGGGAAAGGAGCGCAGGGTTAGGATTTCAAAGGGTGAGGGTGGAGGGTTCTCCTGAGGTCCAGCCCTGACTGTTCCACTCTCTCAAGCATCTTCTACTGTAAGACTCTTGGGAACCTTCTTCACTTCACTGGGAACCACTGGGAAGGACCTACTCCATCCCTGTCTCCAGACAATCCCTCAGTCCCACTGGGGATCTCAGCAGGACTACCAACCTTGCTTGGACAGCTACTGTCCTACGCAGCTGATGGAGGCAGGAAGAGATGGGGGTGAAGGGTGGGGGTACAGCTCTGGTTCAGAATACCTTTCTGCTATTCCCTTCAAGGTGAGCCGCATCAGACAGCGTCACTAACTCTGGAATTTGCTAGATCAGATGCAAGAATATTCCTCAAGTAGTGCTTAATTAAGGAGAAACTTCCTTCCTTATCACGGTGCTTCCCTTTTCCCTGGAAGTCCCTAAATCCCATTATAATGGGAAAACAGGGTTTGTCCCTTTTTCATTTTGCCTATCAGAACAATGTTTTTTACCTTAAAAAACAAAAACAAAACAGAAACCAGTTTAAAAAATTGAAGTACAATTAACATTGTGCTAATACATAACTAACATAACATGACATATGTTATGTTAGTTTCAGATGTACAATATAATGATTCAATAATTCTATTCATTTCTCAGTGCCCATCAAGGTAAGTGTGTACTCTAAATCCCGTTTCTTTTTTATCCCCTCACCCACCTCCCCCTCTGGCAGCCACCAGTTTGTTATCTGTAATTAAGAGTCTGGGTTTTTGTTTGTTTCTTTTTTTTCTTTGTTCATTCGTTTTGTTTCTTTAAAAAAATTTTTTTTTTTTGGTGTTTACTTATTTTTGAGAGAGAGAGAGAGAGAGAGAGAGAGAGCGTGAACAGGGGAGGAGCAGAGAGAGAATGAGACACAGAATCTGAAGCAGGCCCCAGGCTCTGAACTATCAGCACAGAGCCCGACGCGGGGCTCGAACTCACGGACTGCGAGATCGTGACCTGAGCCGAAGTGGTACACTTAACCGACTGAGCCACCCTGGCGCCCCCATTCATTTTGTTTCTTCAATTCCACATCTGAGTGAAATCATACGGTGTTTGTCTTTCTCTGAGTGACTTATTTCACTTAGCATTATACCCTTCAGCTCCATCCATGTCGTTGCAAATGGCAAGGTTTCATTCTTTTTTATGGCCAAGTGTATTCCATTGTATACCTACACCACGTCTTTATCCATTCATCTATCGATGGACACTTGGGCTGCTTCCATAGTTTAGCTATTGTAAATAATGCTGTGAGAATCACAGGGGCACATGTATCTTTTTGAATTAGTGATTTTCTATTTGTTGGGTAAATACCCAGTAGTGGAATTACTGGATCATACGATATTTCTATTTTTAATTTTTTGAGGACCACCCATACTGTTTTCCACAGTGGCTGCCCCAGTTTGCATTCCCATCAACAGTGCACGAGGGTTCCCTTTCCCCCACATCGTCACCAACATTTATTTTTTTGTCTTTATTTTTGCTGTGCTGACAGGTGTTAAGTGATGTCTCATGGCTTCAATTTGCATTTCCCTGATGATGAGTGTTGTTGAGCGTCTTTTCATGCGTCTGTTGTCTTCTTTGGGAAGATGTTGATTCAGGTCCTCTGCCCACTTTTTAATTTGATTGCCTTTTTGGTGTTGAGTTGTGTAAGTTCTTTACATATTTTGGATACTCATCCCTTATAGGATATATCATTTGCAAGTATCTTCTCCCATTCAGTAGGCTGCCTTTTTGTTTTGTTGATGCTTTCCTTCACTGTGCAGAAGCCAATAGTCTAAGTTTGCTCTGGTTTCCCTTACCTAAGGAGACATATCTAGAAAAATGTTTCTACAGTCAATGTCAAAGAGATTATAGCCTATGTTTTCTTCTAGGAGTTTTATGTCTTCAGATCTTTGATCCATTTTAAGTTCATTTTTGTGTATGGTATAAGAAAGTGATCCAGTTTCATTCTTTTGCATGGAGCTGTCCAGTTTTCCCAACACAATTTGTTGAATAAACTGTTTTTTCTCCATTGTATATTCTTGACTCCTTTCTCATACATGAATTGACAGTATAAGCATGGGTTTATTTCTAGACTCTTTATTTTGTTCTTTTGATCTATGTGTCTATTTTCATGCCAGTACCATACTGTTTGGTTACTACAACTTTTGTAGCGTATCTTGACATTTGGGATCGTGATATCTCCAGCTTTGTCCTTTTTCAAGATTCCTTTGGCTATTTGGGGTCTTTTATGATTGCATACAAATTTTAGGATTATTTGTTCTAGTTCTGTGAAAAATTTTGTTGGTATTTTGACAGGAATTGCGTTAAATCTGTAGATTACTTTGGGTTGTATGGTCATTTTTTTTTTTTTTTTGCTTTTTACAACAGTTTATTTATTTCTTTTTTTTTTAACATATGAAATTTATTGTCAAATTGGTTTCCATACAACACCCAGTGCTCATCCCAAAAGGTGCCCTCCTCAATACCCATCACCCACCCTCCCCGGGTTGTATGGTCATTTTAACAATATTGGTTCTTCCAATCTGTGAGTGTGGAATATCTTTCTATTTAAAAAAAATTTTTTTAATGTTTATTTCTTTTTGAGAGAGAGAGAGAAAAATGAGTGGGCCAGGAGCAGAGAGAGGGTGACAGAGAATCCAAAGCAGACTCCGTGCTGTCAGTACAAAGCCCGACGTGGGGCTCAAACCCACGAACCGTGAAATCACGACCTGAGCTGAAGTCAGATATTCAACCAACTGAGCCACCCAGGTGTCCCTCTTTCCATTTATTTGTGTCATCTTCAATTTCTTTCATTAATGTTTTCTAGTTTTCAGAGTACGGGTCTTTTACTTCTTTGGTTAAGTTTATCCCTAGGTATTTTATTCTTTTTGGTGCAATTGTAAATGAGATTTTTCCCCCCTCTTTCTGCTACTTCAGTATTAGTGTATAGAAATGCAACAGATTTATATATATTAATTTTGTACCCTGTGACTTTACTGAAATCATTTGTCAGTTCTGGTAGTTTTTAGCAGACCCTTTAGGGGGTTCTATATAGAGAGATATAATTCATGTATGATACAATTCACCCACGTAAAGTATACAATTCAATGGTTTTCAGTGTGTTCACAGAGTTGTGCATCCATTACAATACATTTTAGAACATTTCATCACCTAAAAATGAGACCCCACAGCCATTAGCAGTCATTCCTTATTTCTTTCGAACCCCCTCAGCCTTAAGCAGCCCCTAATTTACTTCATATCTCTATGGATTTGCCTTTATGGGCATTTAATATGAGCGGAATCACAATACGTGGCATTTTGTGACCGACTTCGCTCGCTTAGCATAATGTTTTCAAGGTTCAGCCACGTTGTAGCCCTATGGTGGTGCCTCATTCCTTTATGACCGAATAATATTCTCTTGTGTGGCTACACCACGCTTTATTTATCCATTCATCAGCTTATGGATCTTTGAGTTGTTTCTTTTTGCCTAGTACGAATAATGCTGCCACGAGCACTCGTGTACAAATCTTGTGCACGCATGTTTTTTCAGTTTCTCTCGGGTGTATACCTCGGTGTGGAATTGCGCGCTCCTGTGATAGCTCTATGTTTAATCTTCTGAAAACCTGCCAAGATATTTTCCACAGTGGCTGCACTTTCTTGCACTCCCACCAGCAGTGTATAGGGCTTTCAACTTCTCCACATCCTTGCCAACATTTTTATTGTGTTGTGCAAAACTATCTTTTGTATTATCATAGTCATCCTGATAGGTATAAAGTGATACTTCATTGTGGTTTTGATTTTCATTTCTTTGATGGCTTAAAAGATGGTGAGTGGTTCTTCTAGTGCCTATCAGGCATTTGTGTATCTTCTTTGAGAAATGGCTATTCGGATTCTTTGCCCGTTAAAAACTTTTTTTAAAAAATTTATTTATAAGTAAGTAATCTCTACACCCAACATGGGGCTCGAACTCAGGACCCCGAGATCAAGAGTCGCATGCTTTTCCAACCGAGCCAGCCAGGCATCTTTGCCCATTTTTTAATTGGGTTGTTTGTTTTGTTGTTGTCAAGGTGTAAGAGTATTTTTATATTCTAGATACAAATCCCTTATCAGATATATGATTTGCAGATGTTTTCTTCCATTTTTGTAAGTTGTCTTTTCGCTTTTTTGATGGAATCCTTTTTTATTTTTATTTTTATTCATTTTTTATTTTTTTATTTTTTATTTTTTTTTTAATATATGAAATTTACTGTCAAATTGGTTTCCATACAACACCCAGTGCTCATCCCAAAAGGTGCCCTCCTCAATACCCATCACCCACCCTCCCCTTCCTCCCACCCCCCATCAACCCTCAGTTTGTTCTCAGTTTTTAAGAGTCTCTTATGCTTTGGTTCTCTCCCACTCTAACCTTTTTTTTTTTTTTTCCTTCCCCTCCTCCATGGGTTTCTGTTAAGTTTCTCAGGATCCACATAAGAGTGAAAACATACGGTATCTGTCTTTCTCTGTATGGCTTATTTCACTTAGCATCACACTCTCCAGTTCCATCCACGTTGCTACAAAGGGCCATATTTCGTTCTTTCTCATTGCCATGTAGTACTCTATTGTGTATATAAACCACAATTTCTTTATCCATTCATCAGTTGATGGACATTTAGGCTCTTTCCATAATTTGGCTATTGTTGAGAGTGCTGCTATAAACATTGGGGTACAAGTGCCCCTATGCATCAGTACTCCTGTATCCCTTGGGTAAATTCCTAGCAGTGCTATTGCTGGGTCATAGGGTAGGTCTATTTTTAATTTTCTGAGGAACCTCCACACTGCTTTCCAGAGCGGCTGCACCAATTTGCATTCCCACCAACAGTGCAAGAGAGTTCCCGTTTCTCCACATCCTCTCCAGCATCTATAGTCTCCTGATTTGTTCATTTTGGCCACTCTGACTGGCGTGAGGTGATATCTGAGTGTGGTTTTGATTTGTATTTCCCTGATGAGGAGCGACGTTGAGCATCTTTTCATGTGCCTGTTGGCCATCCGGATGTCTTCTTTAGAGAAGTGTCTATTCATGTTTCCTGCCCATTTCTTCACTGGGTTATTTGTTTTTCGGGTGTGGAGTTTGGTGAGCTCTTTACAGATTTTGGATACTAGCCCTTTGTCCGATATGTCATTTGCAAATATCTTTTCCCATTCCGTTGGTTGCCTTTTAGTTTTGTTGGTTGTTTCCTTTGCTGTGCAGAAGCTTTTTATCTTCATAAGGTCCCAGTAATTCATTTTTGCTTTTAATTCCCTTGCCTTTGGGGATGTGTTGAGTAAGAGATTGCTACGGCTGAGGTCAGAGAGGTCTTTTCCTGCTTTCTCCGCTAGGGTTTTGATGGTTTCCTGTCTCACATTCAGGTCCTTTATCCATTTTGAGTTTATTTTTGTGAATGGTGTGAGAAAGTGGTCTAGTTTCATTCTTCTGCATGTTGCTGTTCAGTTCTCCCAGCACCATTTGTTAAAGAGACTGTCTTTTTTCCATTGGATGTTCTTTCCTGCTTTGTCAAAGATGAGTTGGCCATACGTTTGTGGGTCTAGTTCTGGGGTTTCTATTCTATTCCATTGGTCTATGTGTCTGTTTTTGTGCCAGATGGAATCCTTTTTTAAAGATTGTATTTATTTAAAAATCTTTTTTAAAGTTTTAAAAAATTTATTTATTCTTGAGAGACAGAGCAAGTGAGAGTGGGGGAGGGGTAGAGAGAGAGGGAGAGAGAGAGAATCCCAAACAGGTTCCGCACCGTTAGTGTGGAGCCCCACGTGGTCCTTGAACTCACAAACTGGGAGATCATGACCTGAGCTGAAATCAAGAGTTGGGCACGTAACCAACTGAGCCACCCAGGTGCCCCAGGAAACTCAACTTGAGAACCAGAATTTTAGAAAGATTGATAAAACAAGATGCTGGGAAATAAAAAAACAAGTCCAATCACAATGAATTTGATAAAAATATTACTGTAAGGGGCACCTAGGTGGCTCAGTTGTTTAAGCATCCGACTTCGGCCTAGGTCATGATCTCGCTGTTCCCTAGTTTGAGCCCCACATCAGGGTCTGTGCTGACTCTTGGAGCCTGGAGGCTGTTTCAGATTCTGTGTCTCCCTCTCTGTCTTTCTGCCCCTCTCCCACTCATGCTCTGTCTCTGTCTCTGTCTCTCTTTCAAAAATAAATAAACATTTAAAAATTACTATAAAATATTAATATTCTACATTTTATGATTTATTAAATCCATTGGTAATATTGCTAGCATTAGACATTTTAGCAAGAACAAAAAGTAATATATTTTAAATAAAATTAGGAATGGCTTGGAATGTGCCTAGAATGTTTTTTTATTTTTTTTAATGTTTATTTACTATTGAGAGACAGACAGACACAGAGCATGAGCAGGGGAAGGGCCGAGAAATGGAGAGACACAGAATCTGAAGCAGGCTCCAGGCTCTGAGCTGTCAGCACAGAGCCCAACGTGGGGCTCGAACTCACAAACCACGAGATCACGACCTGAGCCGAAGTTGGACGCCTAACCGACTGAGCCACCCAGGTGCCCCTGTGCCTCAAATTTTTAAGTAAATAAATAAATCTGTACTGGGTATGGGTGCTTCAAACTTTTTACTGAATGTTCTTCCAAAAAGGTTTGGGTACCACTGGTCTAAACTATTACATTATAATGAAAAATTACGTTGTGAATTGCCGATAAGGAGCTATCGTATAGAGCATTTCTCAAACTCGTCTGGCCGTGAAATGTTTGGAGACATGAGTGTTCCAAAGAATCTTTGGACAATGCTGGATGATGGTTGAGAGAGGGTGGACCCAGAGGCAGAGTTGAATTTGACCACCAGCCTCATCATGTACTAGCTAGATGACCTGAACATATTACTAAATCTTTTTGAGCCTCTGTTTCCTTACCTGTAATATGGGGCTATAATATCCACCTCATCTGTTTGAATGCACTTTAAAAATGATATTGAATATACGTGCATAGCATACTGCCTGACATTTGTGAGTATTTTTTGAAAAGAAGCTTTTCGTATTCTGTCACCTGTGATAGACTTAGTTTTAGCTTTCGTAACTACACTTCTTCAGCGCAAGGGTTGGATCTTCTTTTTTTTTTAATTTTTTTTTAATGTTTTTTAATTTATTTTTGAGACAGAGAGAGACAGAGCATGAATGGGGGAGGGTCAGAACGAGAGGGAGACACAGAATCGGAAGCAGGCTCCAGGCTCTGAGCTGTCAGCCCAGAGCCCGACGCGGGGCTCGAACTCACGGACCGCGAGATCATGACCTGAGCCGAAGTCGGACGCTTAACCAACTGAGCCACCCAGGCGCCCCCGCAAGGGTTGGATCTTCTATTACAAGCCCTGTGTAACACTTAGCTGCAAGAGACATTCATGAATGAATGAAGAAAGAAATAACAGAAGCAGAATTCTCTGAATCTCAAGTCTGGTGGATAACGTGTATCACTGAAGACAGAGGGGAAAACATTTCCTCCTCAGCTGCTTATAACTCACCTTTTAATGACTAAAAGAACGAGTCCTCATTCTCGGTGTTTGTTACCAAGGCCGTTGATAACAATTAGCCAGTAATTAATTGTTTCCAGCTGCTTTCCTTTGATTAATCATGCAAACAAATTTATTACAGTTCCCCTGTGGCGTGGTATGGCTAGGAGCTAGAAACTTAGCACACCTGAGATGAAGACAAGATGCCCATGAGTGCTTTTTCAAAAAAAAAATTTTTTTAAGTGTATCGATTTATTTTAGTAATCTCTATACCCAACATGGGACTCGAACTTGTGACCCCAAGATCAAGAGTTGTATGCTCTTCCAACTGAGCCAGCCAGGTACTCCGTTGTGAATGCTTTTTTTTTTTTAAATTTTTTAAAAATGTTTATTTATTTTTGAGAGCGAGAAAGACAGAGCATGAGTGGGGGAGGGTCAGAGAGAGAAGGAGACACAGAATCCGAAGCAGGCTCCCGGCTCCCAGCTGTCAGCACAGAGCCTGACACAGGGCTCAAACTCACAAACCATGAGATCATGGCCGGAGTTGAAATCAGGCGCTTAACTGACTGAGCCACCTAGGTGCCCCCAATCATGAATGCTTTAAAGGTCAGGGGTGTGAGGTGAGGCCAAGGCAAGGTCAGCCATGAGATGATACAGTAGGCTTCCTCCACCCTCATTTTATTCAGGTATAATTGACAAATCTATAACATATTTTAAATGTACAACGTGTGGGGCGCCTGGGTGGCTCAGTTGGTTAAGCGTCCGACTTCGGCTCAGGTCACGATCTCGCGGTCCGTGAGTTCGAGCCCCACGTCGGGCTCTGGGCTGATGGCTCAGAGCCTGGAGCCTGCTTCCGATTCTGTGTCTCCCTCTCTCTCTGCCCCTCCCCCGTTCATGCTCTGTCTCTCTCTGTCCCAAAAATAAAATAAAACGTTAAAAAAAATTAAAAAAAAAATAAATGTACAACGTGTGATGATTATATATATATGTGTGTATATATATAGTGAAATGATTACTACAATCAGGTTGATTGACACATCTATCACCTCACAGTTATTTATTTTTTTTCTTTTCTGGTGAGAATGCTTAAGATCTACTCTTTTGGCAAATGTCAAGTATATAATACAAGATTATTAAGTAGGGGCACCACACTGTACATTAGAGCCCCAGAACGGATTCATCCTAAAACAGAGTTTATACCCTTTGACCGACATCTCTCCACATTCCCCATTCCTCAGCCCTGGCAACCACCATCTATCCATTCTCTGTTCCTATGAGTTCAAATTGTTTTTATTTTTATTATTTACTTCACGTATAAGTGATACCATGGAGTATTTTTTTCTGTCTGGCTCAAAGTGGGCTGAGACAAAAAAAAGACAGTACTTTTTCTGTCTGGCTCAAAGTGGGCTGAGACAAATTATTTCAGGCCCAGATAAAAAGAGTGAAGACAGGGGCACCCGGATGGCTCAGTTGGTTAAGCGTCCCATTCTTGATTTCCAATCAGGTCATGATCTCATGGTTCATGAGATTGAGCCCCCTATTAGGCTCTGAGCTGACAGCATGGAGCCTGCTTGGGATTCTCTCTCTGTCTCTCTCTCTGCCTCTCCCCAGCTCCCATGCATATACACTCTCTCAAAATAAATAAATAAACTTACAAAAAAAAAAAAAAAAAGAAGCAAATGACAAAAGCTTCAAGAATGCCAGCTGAGTAACCCCCCACCCCCCTTAAATCAGGAAAACAAGAGGTTTTTTTTGAAACTCCATCCAGTATTTCCGCCTATATCTCATTGGCAGAATTGGGTCAACTGGCCATCTTCAGTAGAAAGAGTCTGGGAAGGTAAAGATTTTTGTTTATTTTTAAGTGGTCACATTGTTCCCTTAGAACAAAATTGGGGGAGAAAGGAAAGAATGATGGCAATCTGTGCTGTATCTCTCTCCACCAAAGTGCTTCTCGAATTTTCTCTAATACGTGCAAACTCCCCTCTCTTTCCATTGCTGTTCTTTTTTTTTTCTTTCAGGAGTCAGACTGAATCCTTTCTTTCTTTTTTTTTTTTATGCTTATTTATGTATTTTAAGAGACAGCGAAGGCCAGTGGGGGAGAGACACAGAGACAGAGAGAGACAGAGAATCCCAAGCAGGCTCCATGCTCAGCTCTGAGCCCGACTTGAGGCTTGATCTCATAACCATGAGATCATGACCTGAGCTGAAATCAAGAATCCAATGCTCTACTGACTGAGCCACCCAGGTGCCCCAGACTGAATCTTTTCTATTCCATCTTTTTGGCTCTTCCTCTCCCCACCTGGGAAATACCTACTGGATGCCAGGAGCCTATCCAAGCCCCTTGTAAGTATTATTTTGTTTAACTCTCGGGACAGCCCACGAAGCAGGTACTTCTATTATTGTCCCACTTAATAGAGATGGATAATGAAGCTTACAGTGGGGAATTAACTTGCCAAGGTCACTAGCTAGGAAGGGGTGGAGCTGTCATTTGAACCCAGATGTCCTAGGTGGAAACTGACTCTGAGCTGGAAAGTTGTGCCCAAGTTCATTGGGAAGCGCTTTCAAGGATTAACACCTGGGCAGGGAGCAAGAACTCAGGCTCGGCCAGAAGGAAAAGTCAAACTAAGACATTGTTGCAGCAAAAGACTTGAGTCAATCCCACGAGGACCTTTGGAGCTGAGAAGGCCCTTCAGAGTAATCCCATCTTGAGGCATAAAGGCCAGGTCTTTAGACCCCTGCAGAAGGGGGCATCCACTAGGACTGGAAGTGGGCTCTCTTGGGGAACAGGTGTGGCCTTAGGTGAGGTGGTTCTCTCCAAACTGATGGCAGTTTCTGCAGAGGGTCTCAGACAGCCGTCAGCTATTAACGCGCCCAGCAGCAGGGGTGAGGGTGGGATATGAGAGCTCGAGGCCTGAAGAGGACACCATGGTATCCACTGGTGTCCACTTGGACTGTTCAGATCCACAATAGTGGGGAAAGTTCTTACAAGATTCCGGTTGTCTCTTTCCCTGAGGAAATGCACACGATTAAGGTTAGTAGAATGAATTATAGCCCTCAATTGATCATCTCCCTTCTCTATGCTTTCTCGATTCCCCTCACCCTAAGCTGGCATTTCTGCTACTCTCAATGGCTTTTGTGGTAGGGTGACCCAAACCCACACATCCCTGAGAGGGCCTGACCCCCTCATCACCATGCCCTTTTCAGATGTGGCTGCTGCACTTATCTATTTATTTATGTATTGTTTATTTATTGGGGGGGGCAGAGAGAGAGAGAGAGAGAGAGAGAGAGAGAGAGAGAATCCCAAGCAGGTTCCAAGGTCAGTGTGGAGCCCAACCCGGTGCTCGATCTCATGACCTCGAGATCACAACCTGAGCTGATACCAAGAGCTGGACGCAAACCCTGCATCTGGCTGTGTGCTGACAGCACAGAGCCTGCTTGGGATTCTCTCTCTCCCTAGCTCCTTCTTCCCCTCCCCCCACTTGCTTTCTCTCTGTCTCAAAAATAAATAAATAAACATTTAAAAAAATTCAATAATAAAAAAAAAAGAATTAGGCACTCAACTAACTGAGCCACCCAGGTGCCACTTGTCCATTTACTATCCTACTTGCACAAGGGAGAACCAAGAGATGCCCCTATGGATCCCCAAATATATTCTTCTCTGCTACCCATTATGTAATAGTTCTACCTGTTCCTGACGATCAGGGTCAATTATCCCTCATGAGATGATGACCCCCTTTCCTTGCCTGCTAGCGTCTTAGTATGAGCAACCCAAAGTGACTGGGAGGTGGCCATAGCTTCAAGTGTAGTGGGACGATTGCGGTGTTCCTGGTGGAAGTGTTCCTCCTTTGGGAACGAGGACTTCTAGACCTGCAGAGCCCAGAATTGTGGGGATGGGAAACACAAAATTCCCCTAGGGGGTCACTGGGGATATTGTCGACCGGGGCCACTCCTTCCATCTCTCAGCTCCCAGATCCATGAATTCTACCTGTTGGGGACACCGTGCCCCATATTCGTCATTGACTAGGGTGTGTTTTTTGTCCTGAAGGATGTTGGTCCATCCTCTCTAAGCTGGGCCTCAGTTGTGCCTTAAATGGCTATTATATCATCCCATTGGGCGAGCAGTTTCTGGCTAGCACGGTATGTTATAGGACCAATAGATTTCACGGTCATGTACCCACAGCATACCTCTTTCACTTTAAGGAGGTTTATTGGTCCAATGCTATGTTATATAGCATCTTGTGTCAGTGGATCAAACCCTCTGTAGGCCCTTAGCCAATGGTGCTGGTTAAAACAAAATTCTGTGAGCAGAAAATGCAAACCCATACCCAGAATGTTTCTATTCCAGTCTGGATGAATTACTGTTCCTCTGAGGCGAGAAGATGTCATTTTTGCCATCAACAGGCTGGTTGGTGTCCTGAGGGATGGTGCCATATTAAGGATTTAGTTTTGGTCTCTGTTGCTGGTAGGTTGGGCACTTGGTGGCACCAGTGACTAGACAGGCCTTAGTAAGTAGGGGCCCATGATGTTGGGCTCATGCATAGTCTCTACCCTTGCCATGGGGCCCCTCTGGACATGCATTCTTGTCTCTGCATTCTCCTAGGGGATACAAATTTTGAAAAATTTAGAATCTTGCTAGATCACAGGGAGGCAGGGGGTGGGGTGAAGATTCAGAAGCTTCCACTTGGCCTTCTCCACTATGACAGCTCTTACCCCATAGGCCAAGGAACAAATGTGAGGCTTCTGCCAACCACCGAGTGTGGCTTTTCTAATTATATATTCAGGGAGGACCAGAGGACTCATTTGTCTATATTCTTGCTGGGAACACAGTCTTCTTCAGTCATCAGGTTCTGGGTCTGAAAACTGGCGAGCGACTGTGGCTTTTTATTGGGGCAGGTTCCCTCAGCCACCTCGTCATCCGTCCTTGGGTTTTTAAAAGGTGTACGCATTGAACCTTGAGGGATGCCTAGGCTGGTTTCCTCTTGGTACATGGTGTTCTGTTAACTACCTCCGTAGCTCTCTGTGGGTCATGTCCCCTAGGCTGCCCCTCTAATTGTGCCACTCAACGATGCCGCTTAATCTTGCTTCTGTTGGTTAAGCGTGCCGCCTGGTCTCTATTTCTTCGAGATCCCATCAAGCCTACTGCTATCAGGGAGCCTAGCTCTGTGACAATATGGTCTGCCATTAGCCCTGGTCTTGAGGAGACCTACAAACCCAGAGTGTGCAGGGTGATGTGGGGTTTGAAGGTTCTTAAGTGCATCAACCCACATGCCTCAAAGTGTCAGGATCCCACTTCTTTCTAACCGTGCTACTGACCTTGACCTAGAAGACTTTCCAGGGCTGAGAATTCAACCTGTTTGGAGTTCTACTATTCTTTTTTTTTTTTTTAAGTTTATTTATTTTGAGAGAGAGACAGAGAGAGTGAGCAGGGGAGGGGCAGAGAGGGAGAGAGAGAATCCCAAGCAGGCTCTGCACTGTCAGCGTGAAGTCCCACGCGAGGCTTGAACTCACAAACTGTGAGATCATGACCTGAGCTGAAATCAAGAGTTGGACATTTAGCCGACTGAGCCCCCCCGGGCACCCCAGAGTTCTACCGTTCTTAGACTTAAATTGTGGGCCTGATCTTCAACATTTTCTGCACCCCCAACCCCCACTCCTCATTTATGTGTTGCTAAGGAGGCACTCTAGCCTTAGCCTTTAATTGGGGATTAACCACTCGCAACTTTTCATTGTCTTACTCCAACAATAGTTGTTCAATCTTACTGTTCTTAAATTTCTATTTTCCCCATATTAAAAAAAAAAAAGTGCCTGATAGATTACATCTACCCGTGCGTTCTTGCACTGGTATTATATCCCATCCATCCTATCCTATCCCATCCCATCCCCACTGCTGGCAGTTTTAACAGTTGCAGAGCTACGGCATGCCAGGGCCTATCAAGGCCTTCACCTGGGGCCTTGCTGCCAGCTGGCCAGTGGATGAT
Organism: Panthera onca; assembly: GCF_046562875.1. NCBI lineage: Eukaryota > Metazoa > Chordata > Mammalia > Carnivora > Felidae > Panthera > Panthera onca. Next base: position 36,340,685 of record NC_138352.1, read on the forward strand.
TCAGCTCCCCTGGCTCAGACCACACTCATGGGACTAATTGGTTTAGTTTGGATCCTCTGGAAAACCAACTCAGAAATGGAGATTTGCAAGCGGGAAATTTATTGGGTAATACACTTGGGATCAACATTGCAAAGAACTAAAAGAGTAGGACTGAGCAGAAAGAGAATTTGAACTAAAGGCAGTCGCAAGCAAAGGCCTCACCTGACCCCCTGGGAGCTGATCACTTATGAGGGCTCTTGAGTGCTTCGGGGTGGTCCCACCCCAAGGCCTGTATCTTCCAGCCACTTGTGCAGTTTCTCCTGGAGCTGGTGTGACCAGAGTGAGGTAGCTCTCTTGCTAAGGGCAATTTCTGGAAAGGGATTCAGTTGAGAGCTGGCCACTAATGCTCCCTGCAGCTGGGGAAATTGGTGGCTCAGCTGTGAGGTGCCCGGCACTCCTTGGGATCCTAGAACAGGGGTGGGGGGAGGAGTGTGTGGAGGGGTGGGAGATGGGTAGAATGTAGGGAATGCTCCTGGAACGAGACCCCCGAAGACAAAATTGGCAGAGACTGCCGTGTGACCAAAACAGAGAGAACAACCGAGAGTGCTGGATTTATTTTATTTGGATTAATTTTATTATTTTTTATTTGAGTATAGTTGACAAGAGTGATGCATTTAAACCTATACCAAGTGCTAGTAGTCCTCTCGAACACTCTTGTGTTGGACCATGCAGAACTGGGATGTTAGGGCACGGTCTAATTCGCTTCTACTCTGAAGCCATATCCTTCCTAGCTCAGAGCTAGTCAAGCTGGTGCTCAAAATTCAGACAGCAGATGTAGTTTGTTTGGCTGCACAAGGTTTTAAAAAACGTGAAAAGGCTGCCACTATGTAAAAATTGGAAGAGTGTATATGTAAACTCAGATTTCCAGCTTCTATTGATTAAGGGGAAGATCGAGCAACACTGGGTCAGTATTCTTGCATGGCGGCAGTAATTGAGTGAGAGCTGCCCCTTTAACTGGGGGGGGGGATGTGCCCCTTAGTTCACCACAGTATGTATGCGTTACCTGTTTTGGCATTTTTGTGTAGAATCCCTGCTGTGGTATGCACTACCTGACATGGTGCATGGTCTATACAATAGGTGTTTGGGCGCTTAATATTGATTCAGCAGAATGGAATGAATTTAATTGGAGACGAAGTCGGAGTGAAGCCTAGTGTTAACACTCCAAGTGTTATGAGAAGCTTGGCAGTCAGTGGGGGCAACAGGACAGGAAGTGCAGATTAGGATGAATTAGTGAATTAATGCTGGCTGGAGCCTGAGAAAAGCAAGAGCAGAGGGCCAAGGACTGAAGTTTGAGTGTTCTTTGCCTAGAGTTAGGGAGGAATGGGGAATCTGGGGAAGCAGAGGAAAGAGAAGCACAAAGGGACCTCAGGAATGGAATGCTCCTGGAGCCAAGGGAGCCGAGGGTTTAGACATTTGCATCCAGGCTAGGGAAGGTGAAGGGAATAGGCAAAGAGCCATGGCAACAAGAAAGTAATTGGGAACTTTCAGAGGAAGCATGAGAAAAGGAGAGGAAGATTGCAGGTCTGGAAGTTTAGCAGTGAAGTACAGGCATTGGGATACTCTCTGGAGGTACGAATGAGAGCTTTTGGGGGGGTTTTAGCTGGGAAGGGCACAGATGGACATTCATTTAACATCCTTTTCTTTAACATTGTCACCATCATTTCTGACATCATCTAAAAGACATTAGTTGGTATTCATATGGCATCCTTAGAGAATGGACAACAGAGCCACCTAGACCCTTTCCTCTCATTCTAGTGGAATGAAGTATTAATTTAATATGTATTTTAGACAATCACCAGCCAGCAAAGGTTGGAAACTTCTCTCATGGATATCTCTGTGCATGGGATACTGGCTTAGAGAATTTTTTTTTTTTTTTGTAGTAAATGTAAAATACTAGTTTTGCTCTGCCTTATCACCTGATTAGTTATCATATCATGCGGCCTAAGTGGCTGATTAGTGTGTGCTCAGAATGTGGAAACTCATTTTAAGATTATCCTAAGTAAAGTGTATTGAGGAAGATAATCTCAAAAATAGCTCATTCCAAAATTCATGTCCGATATAGGTAGATCATTGTTTTGGATGTAATCCTCTCCCTGGAAAACCAATTTCACACGAAATCATTTTAACTGTGGTATTAAGGGTATAGGGAACCCCATTGTTTCTGGAGAGCCACAGTCTGTCTCTACTGTCTTTGGAGTCAAACCACCTGGGTTTGCATGCTGACTCTGCCACCTACCAACTCTGAGACTTCAGGCAAATCTGTTAGATGAGGGTAATGAAAGGTTCATTGAAGGATTTAAATGAGATGATGAATGTTGAATCAACGTATGGAAGCCCTTAGAGGATTTTTGAGGATGGTGCAACTTGAATCTATTATCAACCGTGCAAAAGTTTTATTAACTTGGGTGCCTATCTGTTCAGCAGAGGAAGTCCGGACTGCATTCCGGAGTCTGAGCACTTTGACCGCCATCGCGTCTAGGAACTGGGATTTAACACAGACAGTTTAAAAAAAAAAAAAAAAAAAAAAAAAAATTGTATCTGTCTTGGCCTTATTTCCCCCCTTTCTCAGCAGTTTATACTAGCTAGCTACGAAGGACCTGGAAACCGGAGATTGTGTACTTTATTTTTTTATGAGAGCTTAAGGCAGAGAGGGACCCTCGCACAGCCCCCCAGGTCAGCCGCAGAGATCTGCGCCCTGGAAGAAACGCTAGCTCCGCGGCCCCCTAACTTCCAACCCGGGGAGCAATCCAAACCCTGGGGCCGGCGGGGGAGGGGGAGCCTCTTGTGGCGGCGGGGATGCGAGCGGATGCTCCCGGGTCGGCACGGACCGTCGCCGGCCGAACCCAGAGCCAGAGTCTAGGTGAGCCCGGCGGCGAAGAGGGACGCGCGCCTCCGGGCCCGGAGGAGTTAGGTGACGTCACCTCCAGGAGGACTCGCTTTTTCATTAATGAAACCGGCCGGCACGGGCGCATGCGCGGCAGGCCGCCTTCCCTCTCGCTTCCCCCTCCCCTTTCCCAGCCGCGCTCTCAATCTCAAGCTCGCTCGCTCTCCCTCTCCCCGGGCCGTGGAAAGGATCCCACTTCCGGTGGGGTGTCATGGCGGCGTCTCGGACTGTGATGGCTGAGGGGAGACGGCGCTAGTGGGGAGAGCGACCAAGAGGCCCCCTCCCCTCCCCGGGTCCCCCTCCCCCGCCCCCCTTCCCCCTGCCTCCTCGCCAACGCCCCCTTCCCCTGTCCCCCTCCCGGCTCGGCGCAGGCCCCCCATCCCCACCCCCGTGGGAACGTTCGGAGCCCGCACTCCTCGGACCCTCTCCTCGCCTCTGCCTTCACCTCGGCCCCCGCTCCCCGCCCTCTTCCCGGCCCTGGGCGCCGGCCGGCCCGTCCCTCCGCCGCCCCCCGGCCGCGGGGAGGACATGGCCGCGCACAGGCCGGTGGAATGGGTCCAGGCCGTGGTCAGCCGCTTCGACGAGCAGGTAACGGGCCCTCGGCGGGCGGGAGGTGGGAGCGAAGTGGGGGTGGGGGCGGAGTGGGTGAGGGGAGGAAGGAGCAGCCGCCTCCCCCGCGGCTGCCTCGGGCTCTGGAGGAGAGGAAGGGGGGAACTAGAGGGGGTGGCCTAGGGGGGAGGTGCGGGGAAGGAGGGGACGGCTGGTGGCTCGGGCTCCCCTTCCCTCCTAAGTCGGGGGGTGGGGCCTCTTCCCTGACCACCCCTCGGACCCTCCATCCTCTTTATCCCAGCCCTTCCGCTTGCTAATGAGGATGAGTGACCTGGGGGCGCTTGCAGGGGCTCTCCATCTGGATTTAATCATTTCCCCCTCCCTTACTTTTGTTTGTTTGTTTGTTTGAACGGAGGTGGGTAACGTTTAGGGGTTTCCTCTTCCCTCAGTGGCCCTCCGAACTGGGGGTGAGTCCCTGGAGGAACCCCCAGGCCTGTCTTGTATACCCCCAATGGGAGAACGATAACATCCCGCCCCTCCCCCAGTTTCTTCAGCTTCCTCTCTTGGACGGGGAAGAGTAGAAGCAGGGAAAGCACAGGTTTTCTTACTTTCTGCTCCCTGGTCTCAGCCTGCCCTGAGAGCTCCAAGTGCACACTCAATGCACATCTTTTTGGTACCCCACTTGGGCGTCCCCCCATATCCTGATGAGACAAGAGTGGCATTTACATGTTGTAGTAGAAACCATGGTGCTCGTTCCCTTCTGCTTCTGAAATGTTTTTCCCTTTTTTTTTTTCTTCCTTGAGAATTGCAGTTTCACCCTTTATTTTGCCAGCGGTCTGAGAATGTGAATAGGGATTTCTTGAGTGAGAATCTTGGGGAGTAAGGGGAGCAGGGTGCCAGGAAAAGTGGGAAACTGCGTCTGAGCCCCTGACCACGGAGAGCAGGGACAGCTGGGATGTGGTCCTGGAGCCGATAATTCTGCTGGTGTTGTGTTGTCGTTTTTAACTCTCACCTCTTGGTTCACAAGAGAACTTTCATTGAGAATCTTTGGGGTGGAAAAATAAAAGTTTCATAGCTTGGGGAGGTGCCTTTTTATTCCTTGAGCTTCAAACGCTGGGTCCTGAGGCTGATCAGAATGAATGCACACGGAGCCTTTTGTCAGTGGGAATTAGTTTAACTTTGTGTTGCTGTGGTTAGCTGGGGGTAGTTTAAAGGGATGCTTTTTTTGCAGCTGCAGTTCTACCCGGGGCTTCCTGTGATGAGGGACATGTTAAGGTTGAATCCATCTATTTTGTTGACTGGATACAATCATAAAAGTGGTTATGGGAGCTGAATGGAGGGGCAGGGGAGGGCTCCACTTTTACTGGATCCACAAAGGTTTCCTTACAGGACTCCCAGTGTTGCTGACCTACCCGAAAGATGTTTGGGATAGGCAGCAGGATTGAGAAGGAAGTTGAAACTACCTAGGTAGAATAGAATTACAAAGCTGTCAGGGGCTTGTAGCGTGTTGTTTCACCCATCCCTCTTCTGCTCCCAGACCAAAAAGCTTGTAAACCAACTGTACTACTGATCTATCTGAGGAAGTAAAATGTTACAGCACACACTGCATTGTGTTATTGATAGAGCATTAGATTTAAAACTTGATAGAAGAGACTTTATGTAATCTTGAAAAAGGATTTTAAAGGCACACGGAAGAACCCCAAGTCTAAACCTTGTGGACAGCATAATATGGATGCAGGAATTTTAAGTGTTCACACTACCATTGTTGTTCTCCAATTTTTTTATTAGTTTTTTTTTCCCAATTTTTAAACTTTATTTCTTCACTTCTTACCTGTTGATCTCTAGGCTTATCTGCCGCCTACAAAAAAATATATAGTTTTCTAAATTTAAAAGAATGATTTTTATTATATTCCCAGTAACACAAGTAAATATTTCCTTCTTTTTGTCTCCAGTGTTAAAAGACCTTAGGCTTTGTTGTTTGCGTTGTTATGAATATTGTGGAATCAAACTCGCCACCATCTGTTAAAAATTAAGGATGTAAGAGTTTTAAACGGAAGCATTTTTAATGTATTCCTTATGTTGTAATTAAGAGAAAGATACATAGGGCAAATTATTCCTTACATTCTTCTCTTAGGTTAAAGACCACTGACTTTGCCATACAGAAGTCTAAGGCTTTTCAATGTTTAACATAAGGTACTTACATACCTTAATTTACTATAGTAGTCATAAACGTTTAATTCAAATTAGAGATTACCTTCAGGTTGGAAAGTGAGAAAACCGAGGCACAGAGATATTAAATGACTTTCCAAGGTCACGTAGCAGACCTAATAACAAGAGCCTCAGTACGAAACGTATTGAATGCTGAACAGTCAGGGATACTTTTTCTGAAAAGTATCTCATAGGATTTGTTTTAATAACCCCTTAAGTATAGTTAAGGGAGAAGAGTTCACATTTTTATTGAGGGGAGAAAAAGCCCCACGTGTAGGGAGAGGTATTTGTATAATTAGTTTCAGCTATTTCTAAAAGTTTTAAATTTTGGGTATATTGTCTGTACTTTGTTTCAGCGGGGCCAGAGGGATACAGGCTGCTTTTTATTACAGCTAAGACATGTGTATGTTGAGCCCGAGAGCGTATGCAAGTCTAAAGGTAGCAACTCTGTTTATGACTGAATTGATGGTTTGGTTGGACTTCTAATATTTGTGGTGATGTAAGCAGAAATGCATTACTAGCCACTGCCGATAACGTTTTGTACTCTGATGGGTATTGCTTGGCAACTTGATGCGGTAGACCCAGTTAAGAGAAGTGGCAGTGTTCCATCCTGACATTTTGAGCTTAAGCCCTTATTTCCAAGTGGGTAAAATGAAATTGCTGTAACCTGCTAGTATTGCACCTAAACCTAGTATTTATGGCCTAAGTTGAATGATTCTTACCAATTTTAAAAGTAATTATGTCCTTGGTTAGGGAAATGGCAGTTGCAAAGGTGGATGGCCAGAAAGCGGAGTGAATGTATCAGTTATTTATTTATTTTTGTAAAGAATGATGAGTTAAAAAAAAAATTAATGTTTGTTTATTTGCTGAGAGAGTGGGAGACAGAGCGTGACTGGGGGAGGGAGAGAGAGAGAGGGAGACACAGAACCCAAAGCAGGCTCCAGGCTCTGAACTGTCGGCACAGAGCCCGACATGGGGCTCAAACTCACATTGTGAGATCATGACCTGAGCTGAGGTCGGACACTTAACTGACTGAGCCACCCAGGCGCCCCTGAGGTTTCTTTTTAAATGTTTATTCATTTTGAGAGAGACAGAGCGCATGCGCACGGCACGCACGCCCTTGCAAACACAAGGAGGTGGGGGAGAGGGAGGGAGAATCCCAAGTAGGCTCCACGCTGTCAGTGTGGAGCCAGACTAGGGCTCTGTCTCACAAACCTTGAGATCATGACCTGAGCTGAAATTAAAAGCCCTACGCTTAACTGACTGAGCCATCCAGGCACAGCTGAATGAATGTTATCAGTTACATCTTCTGCTTTTCCTTAACCTGCCTTTATGGTGCTGAATAGTACGTTTCTAAATTGATACTGGTATATTTTAGGTGTGTAGCTCTAAATTGTGGCTTATTAGGTTACTATTAATGAATTAGAGAAAACTTTGTCACATGCCCCACCTAGCTCTGTGTGCCCCCCTGGTTCTGTAGGACTTTGTTTCTGAAGCGGCACAGAAGAAAACTGTGCTTATTTGAATTTTTTTTTTTAACAAATTGAAAAAAAGGTATCCCCAAATGATTTGTTGTAAATATGTTCATTTAAGCACTCATGTATTCCATATCTGGTCAAGTAAAAAGAGTATATACCCCCTCACCCCCCATATTTAAGAACATATTAGAGAATAAACTGATTTTTGATTTGAAACAATGGCATATCAGTTACTGTAAATTGGATGCTAATTGGAATGTGCTTTGAATATGTCGTGTGAAACTCACGCAATATAAAATGATTGACAAATGTCTTTGAAGTTATACACCACATGTTAATTGGCTAAGTAGATTTGTAAAACTTTGAAGCTGTTTTGGATTAAAAAAAAATCTCGTAGCTTTGTTTCTTAAAGCCTGGTCTGCCATTTTTATAAGGCCTTAAAGGTAGTTGAAAGTGAGTACTCTTTTGGTGAGGGGTATTTTGTGGTGAGGAAAAAATGCTTATTCTTTATTCTGGAATTCCTATTTAAAAAAATTTCTTCCAACTGATCCTTAATTAGTTCTCTATGCTCCGTCACTCCCCTTACCTTATTTAGCATCCGATTTAATTTTTGTGTGAGTGCCTTCCTTGTCACCTTCAAACTTACTAAGATTTCTTTTCTCAAGCATTTACTTGGTCCTGTAGCTTTCTCTCAGTGGATCAATTTTTTTTCTTCTTTTTGTTGCCAGATACCTACTGCCTCTACTGTTTATCCACTCATTTCCTTTAGAGCTGAAAACTAGCTTCTGCCTCTGCTTTCCTTCTGGATTGCTGCTTTCTTGAAAATGATTCCTTCTGGCAAAACATAGTGGTTTTTGCTCAATGGTAGTGCTACTGTGGTGTTCTATTACCCCTGGAAACCAGTCTACTGGAATTCATAAGACACAGTACTGTCTTGTATGTCTGTATGTTTGCAGATCCTTATATACTGATGTGCTCATCAATCCTTGAACAGATTTGCTTTCCCTGTCAAACTATGCTGCCTGTCACTGAACTGGGATTCCTAAATGGGGGTCTCAGTTTTGTTCTGCTATTTACTTTCTCTGTCCTTATGCTAGCCATTAGATGTCTGTGGATCCTAGATTCTCCTCATCTGTCAGAAAAGAATCAACTAGAGAATCTCTAAGGTTCTCTATCTAGTTTAGATATTAGATGATTTTAATATTTTAACGGCATTTCCCTGTTGCCTTCACAGTCCATTGGGAGCTGACTCCACTTGATTTACCCAACTATTTCTCATTATGCCTCAGCATGCACCTGTGTCCCAGACAGGTTGGCTCAGTCTCTTCTGTATATATCATGCTTATTCCTGTCTCTCAGCCTTTGTTGATGCCAGCCCCTGCCTGCATGCTTTCATTCCTCCTTTGTGCTTTTAAAATTCCTGTCCGTCCCTCCCTGTGCAACTCAAGCTTCATTTTTCCCATTAAGTTTTTTTTTTGGATGAAACTCACTGCAGTCTCACTTCTTGGTGTACTTGTCACCTGGGGTTTCTCCCCTCAGGAGGGTTGGTTGAACACAGCTTAGTATTTGCTCTTCTCTTTTTGTCAAATAGAGTGTAAACTTTCCAAAAAGCAAGACGCCTCAGTCAGCATCCTCATATAGTCACCCCAGTGCCCAGCATGATTGTGAGCATATAGCACATCATTGGTGGAATGTTTTTTTTTTTTTAATTTTTTTTTTTTTAACGTTTATTTATTTTTGAGACAGAGAGAGACAGAGCATGAACGGGGGAGGGTCAGAGAGAGGGAGACACAGAATCCGAAACAGGCTCCAGGCTCTGAGCTGTCAGCACACAGCCCGACGCGGGGCTCGAACTCACGGACCGCGAGATCATGACCTGAGCCGAAGTCGGCCGCCCAACCGACTGAGCCACCCAGGCGCCCCGGTGGAATGTTTTTTTAATATGATTCCTGGTTGAAAGGTAGACTGGTTAAAAGTAGTGATGACTTTGGCTTTGTTTTAAATGTAAATAATCAAATTTATAATGTAGTGTTTATAAATAGCCTAGGTCTTATAAGTTAAATGATATTTTACCTATGAATAGGTTTTTTTGTTTTTTTTTTTGAAGAGAGCTTTAAGGAGGAACTTACACATATTTATATTTCCTCCCAGAGAGAGAACATGCTTTTTGAATCAAATTGCTTTAGATTTGATTAACTACCTTTGTGATCTTGGATTTGTCACTTTTAGTGGTAAGTCAGAAGGAAACTTTTTTGCAGTAGTCTGATAGGAAAATGATTGCAACGAACTTTGAAAAATCTAGAAGTAATTCCATGTAGGATTTACACATGTTCTTTACAGCCTGTTGACTAATGTGTTTTCACTAAATAAGGGAGATTGATTGGTCTCTGGATATTCCCCCAAAATGTACCTTGGCTGGTACATATACCTTACTTTAGCATTCATTAACAAATAGTTACGGTACTGAGAGCAGCTTTACGTATCACGGATCTCTGTAATTGATCTGTTTTCTTGCTTTATCATCTAATTTATAGCAAGTGTATTATATGGCTCCTCAAGTTTAGCATGTTTAATATAAAAGTGTTACAAGGTGTTGTGTGAATTGGGCCAGCAATATTGTTTCATTTGATCTTAAAATATTCCTACACTTTATTTTATTTGACATTTTGAACAGTAGGAAATTAGGTTCTTAAATCTGCCTCTTCTTCTTTTATTTCATTATTATTATTTTTTCATGTGTTTAGCATGGAGACTTTTGTCCTTGAAGGAAAGGTTAGTGATATATTACAATACTGTAGTGCTTTATTTTTAAATCTTTTTTCTTTGGATTGCTTGGGCTGCTATGGGGCGTTTTTGTTTTCATCTTCAAATTTGGTGTTTTGGGGTTCTATATAGACTCTTTATTGTTTCATTTTAACAACATGCTTTTAAGGGTGAGCAGTGTATTAATTAAGAACATGTGTTTTGCAGATGTGTTCCTTCAGCCTCAGTCTGTTCTTCATTGGGAGTTATGTGTGTGTATAAGACAAGGGACAGGAGGTATAAGAAGGCTCGTTTTTAAAAAAAGGGAATTTAAGGAGGAGAATATTCCGTAGAAGAAGTAGGAGAGGTTTGTGGTCAGCTTAAACTGTTAAAAGGCTTAGAATCAATACTGAAGTAGAATATGGGCATCTTAAGGTCTTTCTCTGCAGAGGATTGATTTGTATTTATAAAAGCATTGGCTTATTTGTAGGACATCTTTTAGAATACCCCATTTTCTTGTGGGTGGAGAGGGAAAGATGAGACAAAGTTTGTTTTGACCTTGAAGAATAGAAAAGTTAAGGTGTTTTACTTTGTAGTGACTGTGAATTTAAGATTTCAGCAATCAGTAAAATTCTGTATCATACTGTGTGCCAGGGCCTTCAGTAAACCGAGCACTCTGAGAGGTTGTACTGAAGAAAATTTTAACATTCTAGAATATGAATAACTGGAATTGGTAGCGCCCTCATTAAAAAAAATTTTTCTTTGAGAGATAGAGCATGAATGGGGAGGGGCGGAGAGAGAGGAGAGCGGGAATCCCAAGCAGGCTCCACACTGTCAGTGCACAGCCTGATTTGGAGCTCAGTCTCATGAACCGTGAGATCACGATCTGAACGGAAATCACTTAATTGGCTGAGCCACCCAGGTGCCCTGGTAGTGTCCTTATTAAAGTCTCTCCAGGGGCCTGCAGTAGACCACCTATTTGACCACCTCAGATAGCAAATGCCAGTGATACATAGTTACATTCTTCAGTTCTCTGACAGTGGCTTTTGAACCATTGACTTTATCATCAACAAAAGAGCTTCTGTTGAGATAAGAAAGCCCCAAGCTAAAATGGAATCCCATTCTATTATAATGAAGAATCGAAATTATCCTCTAAACCTCCATATACTTTTTACTAGAAACGGCACTGATTACTTTGGAGTAGCAATAACTTGAGGTGCAAAGTTCCAGATTACATATTTTCTTTAAACCACAGATTGGCACTCTTTTGGCTTGGCTTAAGGTTGCCACTGCAGTCTGCAAGCTGTTGCCTGTTCCTCTTCATATTTTATAGCTTTGAGTTTTTTACCCTATTGAATTTCAGAGAACTTAACTTTTCCTGATGAAATCCTTTGCCCCTTCATTTCACATCCCCCAAACAGGGTGATGTATCTAGTGCAAGAGGCATGGAGTTAATTGAGTAAATAGCAAGAGTTTTAGACTTGACTTTAAAAGGTTTTTACCTAACTTACTTATTTTGAGAGAGAATGAGAGAGAGAGTGCACACGCTTTATTTTTTTAAGTTTACTTATTTTGAGAGTGAGAGAGTGCAAGTGCATGCTCGCAGGGAGGGGGAGGGGCCGAGAGGAGAGACAGAATCCCAAGCAGGCTCTGCACCATCAGCACGGAGCCTGATGTGGGGCTCTAACAAACCATGAGATGGTGACCTGAGCAGAGATCAAGAGTCAGATCTGCGCCACCTCGGCGCCCCCTAACTTATGTTTTTAAGAGAGTGTGAAAATGGGAGGCGGGTGGGGCAGAGGAAGAGGGAGAGAGGGAACTTAAGCAGACTCTATGCCCAGCGCGGAGCCCTACGCCAGGCTTGATCTTACGACTGTGAGATCATGACCTGAGCCTAAATCAAGAGTTAGATGCTTAACCGACTGAGCCACCCAGGCGCCCCTTACCTAACTTATTTTTAATCATAGTTTTATACCCAGATAGTGACTTTGTGGGTAATTACTGCTCATAGCAATCTCAGGTGACCCTTTTCAGTTTAATTGTTGACGACTTTCCTTGGGTAGTCTCCATAGTAATTTGGGCATGAGAAAATGCACCATCTCAAATTTGTGATGGCACTGCACTGTGTAGTGAGAAAAAGAGCTTTTGAGTGTAGCTTTCAAGATAACCTTGGACAAGTCACTTAACATCTCTGAACTTCAGTTTTCTGTTTTTATCATAAAATGGGGATTATACCTTCCCTGCTCACATCATGGGCTTGTTTAGTATCTTAGATGTGAATCTTTCACATGAAAGGAAACTATAAACAGTCATAAAAATGTGTTACTGTGATTATCATCCTATGCGGTATTTTTCTATCCCTTCTTTATACTTTCTTATTATTATAGTTTCATATTATTATTACCCTGCATGAGGAAAAATAAAACTAGAGGTGCAGAGCAATTGTTCACAATCATATGACATGTAATTAATTGAATTTAAACTAGCGTGTGGGTGTTAATCCTTAGAGCAGTAACTTTTCAATAAATAGAGCTTTACAAAAAAGGTCTAAATTTTTTGAACAGATAGCACAAATATGTAAAATGAGGAATGTATTCTTCTTCCAAGTTGAGTTATTAAAGTTTACCTTTTATGTTCATATGAGAGTAAGTGGAAACCTTCTAACTCATCTGGTCATATGTTAGAAATAGATAAAAATAGACATACATTTTAAACATTATATCCCTGATTTCATTATTTATCATTCTTCTTTTCACCTTACCAGAACTTCTTTGGCTGTTAGGAGAAGTTGTAACATTGTTCCCCTTTTATTTAGTTTTATAGCATTGCATTATACTCACTGAAGATTTTTAGATGAGGAGAGATGAATTCTGAAGGTGAGAGAATAGAATTTGCTAGAATACCAACAGGAATGTACAGATTATGTATTTACTTCATTTTTTTTTTTTTTATCTTACCATTTGTCCACTTTTGTAAAGTTGGTTTTCAAACTCGAAGAACATTGCATTTAGGATTTGATTAAATTTGAGGCAACTCTAAACTTCAGTAGTGTTTGAGTGCTTTATTCTATTGGATTCCTGGGTATTTCTGTCTTTCTTTCTTTCTTTCTTTCTTTCTTTCTTTCTTTCTTTCTTTCTTTCTTTCTGTTATATGTACTTTTTCAGCAACACCCTCCCCCCCCCCCCCCCCCCCCCACCACCATTTTGTTTTTTGGAATATCTCTTCAACCTCTGTCAGCTCAGGGCTGGGAAAGTGTTTTGCTTTTATACTCCAGGCAGGTCTTCCTTTTGGGTAATGGACTGAAAGGTGGGGTGGGGGGGGAGCATTTGTGTTTCCTGTTATGTTTGTTCTTGGCCTCTGATAACTGAAGTTGCAAGTAGAGAATGGAAGAGGTAGTAGGTTTTGTTTTGGTCAAATGTTGGCAACAAAGATCAGTGAAGACCTGTGCTTTGGTTTCTACCCTGCCTCAACTGCCTTTGTGATATGTAAATCTAAATTCCAAGTTGTTTCATTATCTGTAAAACAGGAGAAATAGGATATGACACTCTAAAACTTTTATAATTCTTAAAATGGATTGATTTTTGTTTCTTTTTTTTTCTTTAGAGCCAGCCCTCTAAAAAAAATAATTCTAGTCACTAACAGATTAGTCACAGATCCTTAGTTAGAAGGAATCTGAGATTATTATTATTAATATTATTATTATTTTTTAATTTTATTTTTTCAAATTTATATCCAAATTAGTATACAGTGCAGCAATGATTTCAGGAGTAGATTCCTTAGTGCCCCTTACCCATTTAGCCCATCTCCCCTCCCACACCCCGTCCAGTAACTCTCTGTTTCTTCTCCATATTTATGAGTCTCTTTTGTTTTGTCCCGCTCCCTGTTTTTATATTATTTTTGTTTCCCTTCCCTTATGTTCATATGTTTTGTCTCTTAAAGTCCTCATATGAATGAAGTCATATGATTTTTGTCTTTCTCTGACTAATTTCACTTAGCATGATACCCTCCAGTTCCATCCACGTAGTTGCAAATGGCAAGATTTCATTCTTTTTGATTGCTGAGTAATATTCCATTGTGTATATATATATATATATATATATATATATATATATATATATATATACCACGTCTTTTTCCATTCACCATTGATGGACATTTGGGCTCTTTCCATACTTTGGCTATTGTCGATAGTGCTGCTATAAACATGGGGGTGCATGTATCCCTTCAAAACAGCACACCTGTGTCCCATGGATAAATGCCTAGTAGTGCAATTGCTGGCTGGTAGGGTAGTTCTATTTTTAGTTTTTTGAGGAACCTCCATACTGTTTTCCAGAGTGGTTGCACCGGCTTGTATTCCCAAGGAATCTGAGATTATTTAAATCCACTTCTGCAATAGCCTTGGCAGATGATTGTCCAACCTCTATTTGGATATTTATTAAAAAAAAATACAGTAGTAATTCGTGTTCGTTGTAGAAATGCAGCAAATCACAAAAGAATGAATAAAAGTCTAAAATGCCACACTTCAGAAAGAACCACAGTTAAAATTTTGGTACATAATTAAAAAAAATTTTTTTTGGTACATAATTGAGTCTGCCGATTCTGAAATCAGAATGCTTGGGTTTGAATTCTTGGGCTCTGCTTTGCTACTGCTTCCTAGCTCTTGGCCAAGTTACTTCTTCAAGCTTCAGTTTCTTCACTTGTAACAAAAAGTCAATGAAAATACCTAATCCACAGAAGGTGGTTGTGAGGTTTAAATTAGGAAATAATGTGTCAAGCATGTGGCAGTTTCTTGCACTTGGAAGGAACTCAGTAAATGTTTGCTACTGTTACTATTGTTAGGTTGTTTGAATTGAATGAGATACATTGTTTTATAATCTCTTTTAACATACTGGCATAATGTGAACATTTGCCCATTTGATTGCATTTTCTTTTATGTTTGTAAAAATTAAGGTATTCTCGGGGCATCTGGGTGGCTCAGTCAGTTGGGTGTCCGACTTCGCTCAGGTCATGATCTTGCAGTTTGGGGGTTCGAGCCCTGCATCGGGCTCTGTGCTGACAGCTCAGAGCCTGGCGCCTGCTTCCAATTCTGTGTCTCCCTCTCTTTGCCCCTTCCCCTCCTGTGCTCACACTCTCTGTCTCTCTCTCTCTCAAAAAAAATAAAAAAATTAAGGTACTGTATGTAATTTTACTTTTTTCTTAATATTTAAAGAAATTTGAGTTTTCTACATTGAACATGTTTATAATCAATAACAAAGTGAGTACATATGTTATAAAATATAGGACTTCCAATTAAATGTGAATTTCAAATAAACATGAGTAATTCTTTTTAGTATAAGTATATTCCATTAACATTTGGGAAAGACTTATACTAAATGTTTATCCATTATTTATGTGAAATTCACATTTTTAAATGTTTATTTTTGAGAGAGGGAGAGAGAGACAGGGTGTGAGCAAGAGAGGGGCGCGCGCGCGCGCACACACACACACACACACACACACACACACACACACAGAATCTGAATTAGGCTCCAGGCTCTGAGTTGTTCTACAGGGCTCGAACTCAAAAACGGTGAGATCATGACCTGAGCCGAAGTTGGATGCTTAACTGACTGAGCCACCCAGGCGCTCCTGAAACTCACATTCAGCTGCACATCTTATTTGCTAAACCTGGCAACTCTAATCTAAGTGACTTTAATATCAAGGTGGATCACCTATCCAACATCTTAATCTCCAACCCTCCTTGATCTTAATTCTAGTGACGGTGACCACAACAGAGATAGGGTCTCCAAATTCAGCTGAGTCCTTAATACTGTCCTGTATTGCTAAGTATCCTTAAACTGCACCCATTCTCATTTACTCCCACAGTAATTCTTATCTTCTGTATAATCTCAATCTCTGATTCTGCTACCTGAATTTAAGGTCTCTATTTTCTTCTATCTCCTATGGTACCTCATTCCATTATTTCCCTTTATTATATTCTTCAACTTCTCTCATTAAAGAACAAGCATTAGATGAAATATTGGCTCAGAGCCTTGAAAAGAGAGTTTAAACATTTTAGTATGTGTGGCATACAAGACCCTACAAGATTCACAATCCACTTCAGGCTTCACTTTCTCTGACAGGCTTCCCCGGACTGCCCAGTCTGAATTAAGAGCTCTGCTTACATGCTCCCACTGTACTCTATGCATCTACCATAATATTTGCCATAATTTTCTTACTGTCCTTCTCCCATATCAGACTTTAGACACCTTGAGACCACGAGTTATGTCTTGTCTTTATTACCTCAGCGTTTACCACAATGTGCACGCAAGTGGAGGAGGGGGCAGAGAGAGAGACAGAATCCCAAGCAGGCCCCAAGCTGTCAGTGCAGAGCTGGACGTGGGGCTCGATGACTGAGCCGAAATCCAGAGCCGGATGCTCAACTGACTGAGCCACCCAGGCACCCCTTGACTGACTGACTGACTGACTGACTGATCTATTTGTTTATTTATTTATTTAAACATTTTTTAATGTTTATTTTTGAGAGAGAGAGAGAGAGACAGACAGACAGGCAGGGCGTGAGCGGGAAGGGACAGAGAGAGAGGGAGACACAGAATCCAAAGCAGGCTCCGGGCACCGAGCCATCAGCACAGAATCCGACGCAGGGCTTGAACCCACGAACTGTGAGATCATGACCTGAGTGAAAGTCAGATACTTAACCAACTGAGCCACCCAGGTGCCCCTTGATTTATTTATTTTGTAACTGGAAGTATGTCAATCCCCTTTACCTACTTTGCTCATCCCCCCACCCCTCTCCTCTCTGGCAATTACCAGTTTGTTCTTGGTTTCTGTTTTGTTCGTTTGTTTGTTTGTTTTTAGATTCTACATACAAGTGAAATCATCTGGTATTTGTCTTTCTCAGTCTGACTTATTTTACTTAGCGTAATACCCTTTAGGTCCATCCATGTTGCATAAATGGTTCAGTGGTGGTCAGTACTCAGGCATGCCATTTTTCATCCCTTTTCTCAGTATTTTTGTATATGAGAGTGTTACGTGAGATTTTTAAAAAAGTAAATGGCTTAAGAAAGGCTGAGCATCACGTACACTATGTTTTTGCTACTCATCTGATTACCAGCGTAGTAAGCCTATTAAAGAATATTCATTGGCATAACCTCTAATATTTGGAAGGGAGTGTGGACTGTGACGGGGACACATGGCTGCTTCCCCTATTCCACAGGGCTCTGTGTGAATCAGAAATGTGAGATGAGATAATATATGTCAAGGTACTTTGTAAACTCACTTTATACAGGTAAAATTTCACTGTTATAAATGATCCATCCTTCTGTAAGAGCTTAAAAGTCATCTGCATAATAATCAGTCTTAGAATCACCTGGTTGTTGATATTAGATTCAGTCCATAGGCCTGAAATCACATTTTCACCTTTACCCACCCCTGTGTTTTGACAATTGAGGCAACATTTTCTCATTCCCAGTCTGGCACCTTTCTATTTTTCATGAGTTCTCAAAGTTCACTGACAGTGTTTCCCTTTGCGCGTTTCTAAATTTTCTTGTGTGCTCTTGGATTCGGTCATGTAGACTTGAATTCAGATAAAACAGGTGGGTGGGGTCTTCATGCTTTAAGAGTTCTGATGGCTCTCAACAATGCTCTTTTTCAAATGTGAAAATCATTTCAAATCATTTTGTTTTCTGGTAGAACAATTAGAAGTAAAATGGAATGGCTGTGCTTTTTCTCCTTTTGGTATTACACTGTGTACTCTAACTAGTGGTTCTTCATCTTAATATATATTTAAAAAATTTTTTTTAAACATTTATTTATTTATTTATTTATTTTTATTTTTTTTTCAACGTTTTTTATTTATTTTTGGGACAGAGAGAGACAGAGCATGAACGGGGGAGGGGCAGAGAGAGAGGGAGACACAGAATCGGAAACAGGCTCCAGGCTCCGAGCCATCAGCCCAGAGCCTGACACGGGGCTCGAACTCACGGACCGCGAGATCGTGACCTGGCTGAAGTCGGACGCTTAACCGACTGCGCCACCCAGGTGCCCCAAACATTTATTTATTTTTGAGACAGAGAGAGACAGAGCATGAACGGGGGAAGGTCAGAGAGAGGGAGACACAGAATCCGAAACAGGCTCCAGGCTCTGAGCTGTCAGCACAGAGCCCGACGCGGGGCTCGAACTCACGGACCGTGAGATCATGACCTGAGCCGAAGTCGGACGCTTAACCGACTGAGCCACCCAGGCGCCCCTCTTAATATATTTTTAAAAGCCGTCAAATGTTTTAACGTTTTTCTCTTTAAAATATTTAGTGACTGAACTTGTAACTTTTTATACTCTTCTCTCAATTTGTCTATCAGATGTAGCGTGTGTTCTTTCTTAAATGTCCTCTTGACATTGAACTCTGGGAGGGGGAGAGGAGAGACAACTGGTACAGACACATTAGTTTATGTGGAAATGCCGGCATTATCAGATCACTTAAGACTCATGTTAAAAGTGTAGATTTCCTGGCCCCACTGAACATCTGAGTTCTAGAGGTATGGACAATGGGTTGCAGTTAAAAAGATCTCCATTTTGATGTCAAAGCTGGGTTTATGAATCCCTGCTGTATGATATGTGGGGAGACTTCCACGCATGGGTGGTGTTTAGTAGGTCATAGGATAGTCCTCGATGGCACCACAAGTAGGAAAAAACTGGATGAACTTTGAAGACCATATTATAAAAAATATTGGAGGGGTGCAGAAAAAATGAAGCAGGTGAACTAAAATTCCAGAAGTGGAAGAATCCTGTGTAGGTGAGGAGAGAATTGATGACGTTTACATTTGCTGATTCTGGACACAGACCGGAGAAGAAGGATGAGCCAGAGGTGAACTGAGTCTTACTAAAGCTGCAACATAGCACTGATGGTCCACTTGCTGAATAGATTAAAATGATCAGCCTCTCTCATCCGTTTTGTCTAGTAGAGTAAATGACAGACTCTCACCGGGAAGGTATGTTGTAGAGTTTCTGAGGTTCTTTCATTTAAAATATCCAGCATACACTGAACAATTTCTAAAAAATTGAAAAGGTAGAAAACTGTGATTTATAATCAAGAAGAAAAATAAACTATAGTTGTAGATCCACTGGTAGTTCAAGTTAGCAGGCAAGGACTTTGAAATAACTGTAATATGCTAAAAAAGTAGGCAAAATTGACAAATGGGTGAAAAGTTGAAGAATTTCTACAAAGAATTGGAATCCATAGAAAAGAATTAAATGGATATTCTAGAAGTCAAAAACCTAACACTGGTTGCTAAAGGTCTTTCATTTACATGCTCATTGGAAAGTCTTGGTGTACAGGACTCTAGGACCTTGCCTTACCCTTTGCCTGATTCTTCATTTTTCTAAACAAAACACACACACACACACAAAACAAAACAAAAAACCCAAACAAAAAAAGGGAAAACAGGTCATTTGAATATACACAATTTAAGTATGTTAGTAGACTATGTCTGTCTTGTTCACTGCTGTATTCCTAGGGCTTAGTTCAGTGCCTGACACTTTAAAAACAGAACAAAAATGACAAAAACAAAAAGTTCATGGTATCTAAACTTAGTTATTTATTGGATGGATTTAATAGACAATATATAACCAAAGACAAGATTAAAGACCTTTTAGACAAGTCAATAGAAAATATCCAGTTTGAAGCACAGAAAGGAAAAAAATTGGAAAAAGTGGAACAGAACCTAAGACATGGGTGGAACAGTAGTAAAAGGCTGAATAATGTATAACTGGAGACCCAGACTAGAGAAGAAAGATTAGCGTGGGAGCAGATATCTGCAGAAATAATGGTAAGACATTTTCCAAAACTGATGAAAGACATCAACCCAGAGATTCAAGTAGTTTAACAAACCCCAAGCAGGGTAAATACAAAGAAAAAGTACCCTTAAGCCTATCTTAATGGAACTATTGAAAAGTAGAGACAAAGAGGAATTCTTAAAATCTATGAGAAAGGACCAAAAGACACACTCCTTTCAAAGGAACAGTAATATAACTGATAGCTAACTTTGAATACAACTGTGGAAACTGGGAAATAATGAAAAGACGTTTTTAGTGTCAAAAGGAAATACCATCTCATGAAAATTCTGTTTGTAGCAGAAATACCCTTCAGAAATGAAGGTGAAGTAAAGATGTTTTTAGACAAACAGCTGAGAGAATTAATCACCAGCAAACCTGCTCTGTGACAATTACTAAAGGAAGTTCTTTAGGCAGAAGAGAAATGGCTCAAGTGGAAGGGTTAACACTGTCGGAAATAATAAGGAGCACCCAAATGGGTGTTAATAGGAGTTAGGTATACACCCAATATGAATAAATACCAAACATACTGGCCCCCCGTTTCCCTTAGAAACTTCATTGGAACTTTTTGGGGATTTTATTTTTCATTCTAGAATGATAGAATTTCTATAAGCTTTATTAAGGTACATTTGCTACACAATAAATTAACTGCACATATTTAAAACGTACAATTTGATGAACATTGATATATGTACACGTTTGTAATAACATCACTGTGGTCAAGTTAACAAACGTTTACATCACCCACGAAGTTTTCCCCAACCCCTGTAGTCCATTCCTACGTCCCATCCCGAGACAACCACTAGTTGTTGTGCCCAGTGGATGTGTCGCAGATCGTTTATTCATTCACGTGTTGATGGATATTTGGGCTGCTCCAGTTTTAGCTATTACAAGTAAAGCTGTCTCGAAGGCTAATGTATGCAGCCTTGTGTGGACACACTAGTATTTTCACGTCTCTTGAGTAGATGTGAAGGAGTAGAATGGTGGGGTCGTATGGTGGGTGGGGGTGCTTACCTTTTTCAGAAGCTGCCAATCTTTTTCTTCCCCAGAGCGGTCGTACCATTTACAGCAGTATAGGAGAGTTCTGGTTGCTCCCTATCCTGGCCAAGACTTACTTTCCTTAAAACAATTTTTTAATTACAGCCATCCTAGTAGGTGTGAAGTGGTGTATCATGGTTTTGATTTGCATTTCGCTAATGACTGGTGATGCTGAGCATCTTTCCCTGTGCTTATTTACCATCTGAATATTTTCTTTGATGAAGTGTATATTCAAATCTTTTGCCCGTTGAAAAAAAAATTTTATTGGGTTTTGAGAGTTTGTAATATATGCTGAATACAAGTTCTTTATGAGGTATGTGATTTACAAATATTTTCTCCTTGTTTCTGGCTTGTTTTCTTCTGAAAGCATCTTTTGAGAGCATATGTTCTTTGCTGAAGTCCAATTTATCAATTTTTTTCTATACAAAAAAAAGATCATGTTATTGATGATATATCTAAGAAACTTTTGTCTAACTCAAGGTCACAAAGATTTTTCTCCTATGGTTCCTTCTGGAATTTTATTGTTTTAGGTTTTACACTTAGGTCTATGACTCATTTTTAATTTTTGTACTTGGTGTGATTTCATATGCCTATTGTTTTGTCAGTCCACATAGTGTTCGTTAATGAATCCTTATAGTAAAATTTGAAATCAGGTATGTAAATCCTTCAACTTTTTCTTTCTCAGGAATGTTTTAGCTAGATCCTTTGCATATCCGTGCACAGTTTAGGATTAGTTTGTCAATTTCTATTAAAAAGCCTATTTTGATACAGATTGTGGTGAATCTATATATCAGTTTTGAGAGGATTTCATTTTAACAGTTTTAATTCAGTTTCTGATTATTGCTAATATATAGAAATACACTGATTTTTTGTTTGTTGATCTTTGTTTTTAGTGAGACCGTAGTGTTTAGTGTTTTGTTTTGTTTTTTTAATTAAAAAATTTTTTTAATTTATTTTCGAGAGACAGGGTGAGACAGCGCGAGACAGCGCATGAGTGGAGGAGGGGCAGAGAGAAGAGACACAGAGTCCGAAGCAGGCTCCAGTTTCCCAGCAAGCATTCAGCACAGAGCCTGATGCGGGGCTCGAACCCACAAACCCTGAGATCATGACCTGAGCCGAAGTCGGACACTCAACCGACTGAGCCACCCAGGCACCCCAGTGTTTTGTTTTTTTAAGGACAATTTTAATTGTATCTCACAAAAGTCAACATATTTGATAGTCTAGTTCTCTGCTTGACCTGTAGAAACTGTAATAAATGTAAGGGTTCTTTCTGGTGTTAGATTGTAAAGGAAGAATGCACCTGGGCAGTGTTGACAGGAGCAAGATGTAAACAGGAAGAATAAAGTCTCTTGTCCATCCTCCAGTCTTACACTCTCTCTTTAGTGGCCCCTTGCAAGTGCAGAGCCTTAGCAAGGAGCCAGCTGGCAAAGGAGAAATGGAGTTAGCGTAGTAACCCCACCATCAGAAAACATAGTACAGAAGGGTAGATGTGAAGATGAGAGATCGCGCTTAGCAATGCGCACGGTCCACCCCTTTGGCTACTCAGTAGCTATACCTCCTTTTATCAGATATTTGATCTTGTGTACAGAAAACACCCTGTGCTTTTGACAAAGAAGGTAGAAGTCTTCTTTGTACAAATGAATGCATCCTTACCTTTCCCAAAATAAGGAACAAAGTCCCAGTATTTAGTGTATCCATTTCTGGGTGATATCCACACTATCCATTTTGAGGCTGTTTTTAATTATTTCTCAAATTCATAGTGCCATCTGAATATCCTGCTATGTACAGGCTAAATTGTAAAGTTAACCATTGCTGATGAAATTTGTGTAACATTGAGAAGAGGGAAGAAACTCATTTACACACTCATGCAAAATCCTTTATAGTAAGCAAAGAAGAACATACGTACAAATGTTGGAGACCTTGCTTGTGTTAACTAGTTGAGAGATTGTTGTTCATTTTTATAACTACTTTACTCTGCCTATTTGTTTCATGTTTCTTTTGCCCTTATTCAGGACCTTAGCAGGTGGATAACTCACACCTTCTTTAGGGAAGAATATAAGCCCTCAGAGGTCCTGCTTCATGTGTATTTCCATTAACTTTTACTATTGTACGTGTATAAGATATATTTCAGAGAATCCTCGGGGTTCCAGAGTTTTCCCTGTCCCCCTTGTGTAGCGGTAGTCCAGGATCTCTTAAGTAATCCAGATGAATTATACCAGCCAGTAGAATGACTACTTTGCCTGTTGATTTAATGCTGTGGTTCTCAACTGAGGGTAGTTTTGCCTCCCAGGGAACATATGGGAATGTCTGGAGATACTTTTAATTCACATGACTTTGGAGGGTGATATACTGGTGGGTAGAGGTCAGGGTGCTGCCAAGCTTCCTATAATGCACAGGACAGCTGCCAACAGCAAAGAATTATGCAGTCTAAAACGTCAGGAGTGCTGAGATTGAGAAATCTTGATTTAATGGCACAGAGCCCGTGTGATCATGAAGCAGTTTCAAGTTCCAATTTAGTTGGAACCTAGTGGTGTCACTCCTTCCTTGGGAACCCAGGCCTTGAAACCGGCAGATCTCAAAGTTGTGGGCACTGGAAGCAAGAATTCTGCTAATGGGGTTTTTAGGGAAAATAGTGAGAGAAACCACTTCTACTTATACCTCTTGACCATCAGGCACATGTGTGACGACTATGGGAAAGCAACATTGTATATTAGTTATTGCTTCAAAGCGTATAGTTGAGGATTTTGTCTTAAACCAGCGCTGTAACTGAGTCTTCAGCAGGCCATTCTATTAGTCTGTTAGACCAGCTACATCCAACTGATAGGGTATGTGTTAAGACCAGTGAATTAATTCCAAGGTCCACAAGTCCATCCCTGTACTATTTTTGCCGTGAAATGAGTCCCATGTTTCATTTTGCTTGAAGGGAACTCTTGGCTAAAATGCCTAATTTCAGTTGCCTTGTGCTCCTTAAATTGTTGTCTGCTACTGGACCAAAGGACCATTTCCTCTATAATTTCATTTGCATATTAGTTTTCAGATAAATGGAAGATTAGTGTATTATGTATTTATTTATTTTATTTTTAAAATTTACATCCAATTAGCATATAGTGCAACAATGATTTCAGGAGTACATTCCTTAATGCCCCTTATCCATTTAGCCCATCCCCCCTCCCACACCCCTTCCAGTAACCCTGTTTGTTCTCCATATTTATGAGTCTCTTATGCTTTGTCCCCCTCCCTGTTTTTATATTATTTTTGTTTCCCTTCCCTTAGGTTCATCTGTTTTGTCTCTTAAAGTCCTCATATGAGTGAAGTCATAGGATTTTTGTCTTTCTCTGACTAATTTCACTTAGCATAATACCCTCCAGTTCCATCCACATAGTTGCAAATGGCAAGATTTCATTCTTTTTGATTGCCGAGTAATAACTCCATTGTATATATACACCACCTCTTCTTTATCCATTCATCCATCGATGGACATTTGGGCTCTTTCCATACTTTGGCTATTGTTGATGGTGCTGCTATAAACATGGGGGTGCCTGTGTCCCTTCAAAACAGCACACCTGTATCCCTTGGATAAATGCCTAGTAGTGCAATTGCTGGGTCGTAGGGTAGTTCTATTTTTAGTTTTTTGAGGAACCTCCATACTATTTTCCAGAATGGCTGCACCAGCTTGCATTCCCATAAAGCGTACATTTTGTAGTATCAGCAGATTTCCTCCCCTCTGGCTATAACAAAATCATTTTGGCATGGGAAGGAAATGGTTAAAAGTAGACTAGTGGGTCATCTCCATATGAAGTTAATAGGACTTAAGCCTGGAAGCTGATTTTCTGTTGGCTTTTTCCTCTTCATGATAATTCCAAGTTTCTTTTGACCTGTATCTTTCTTTTTTTATGAATGAAGTTCTCTTTCATTCAGCCTGATAGTAAATGGCCATTGGTAGGTACATGACTAAATAGCTTAGGCTTCTGTCTTGAACTAAGTTGTAAACTAAGTACAGTGGCAGGTGCTTGAACTCTGTTGTTTGAAAAGCCTCTTCCTTCCCTGGGATGAGTTTAGGATTGTTTTAAATGTCATGTTACAACCAGCATGTAGAATCTTTGCCATTCAGAAATTGTTTTCTCAGCTTCAGGAAGGAGGTGAAGCCTGGATTGGAATTTTCATTGCTGACTTTTCTTCTGCAACTTTTAGTTATTAAAACTTACAATTTAGATTATTTTGTCAATATGTTTTTAAAAAGTTGAATTCCAGAGGTAAACATTATAAACATTTGGCTGTGCCCCTTTGGATTCTACTATTTAGGTGTCCATGTTAATTTTCAATATCAACTGCATTGTTTCTTCACATAATTGTAAAAAGGCAGATTCAGAAAGTTGGTTGATGACTTTTTAAAGCATTGTATTAGAAAATGTTTATAATTGAATATTATTTAAATATTAGCTAAAATGATGCCCTGGAGGCAGACTAGTTTGGTAGGTAAAAACCAAAACCTGTTTTATTATTCCTTTTCTCTTTGTGTCTGTGTGCACACATGTGTGTGTAAGAAGCATTTGACAATAAGTTGTAGGCATCATGGTCCTATACTCTTAAATACTTCAGACTCAAGAGTAAAGAAGGACCTCTCTTAACTATAATTCTAGAAGTCAGGAAATGTAACATTAATAACAATACTGTTCTCTTTAATACATGGTCCATATTCAAAGTTTGTCAGTAGCAGTTTCCCAAATAATTTACATACTTTGAAAATCTATTTTTCTATTTTGTTTTATCAATTTCCTGTGTTTTGTTTTATTTTTCTAATGTTTATTTTTTAGAGAGAGAGCATGTGTGTGAGCTGGGGAGGGGCAAAGAGAGAGGGGACAGAGGATCTGAAGGGCTCTGAGCTGACAGCAGCGAGCCTGATGTGGATGTGGGGCTTGAACTCAGGAACTATGGGATCATGACCTGTGCTGAAGTCAGATGCCCAACTGACTGAGCCACTCAGGTGCTCCCCTCTGTTTTGTTTAATAGTGATTTTTGAAGGGATTCCTTTTTTTTCTCCTTTTTCCTTTGGGTTTCAGATGTGGGAATTAATATTCAATACTGTAAACTCTACATAAATTGCATACCATGTTTCTCATGCTTAGGCATGTGTAACCTGAGTCTGAGTTTGTGCACTAGGCTCCAGCACTTAAGCATACTTTGGGCAGTCTTTTTGAAACAGGATTTTGCTTAAATTGCTTTTGGAAAAGGATTTTAAAATTTAAACAAATGTGGCTATATTATGGAATAGAACACAAAATTTTGCATTTCTTTTTAAGATAGAGCATGAGACTTCAAAGGAGTCATTTACCCCCAATAGTTGGGGGTCAGAATCAGGCCAAATTTGCTTAATTTAGGGAAAGTGTCCCTCTTTAAAGATTAGGTTGATGAAGCCTAGGCACTTGGCTAGTTTAAAAATATTTAATGTTTGAAGTTCTTGCATCAGTAGTTTTAGTGGAAGTCATCACAATTTTGAAATAAAAATGAAACAGTAATTATGCTCATGTTAGTGAGAGGAATGATACTATATGAGGTATTTCATCAAAGTGTCTCTGTCCGGCTCAATAATGGATGCCTTGAGTTTAGTGTAGATCACCCACTGTAGCTAGTTTTCTTTTTTTTTCCCTATTAAATTGGAAAATTATAACTTGTGATTATTGCTTGTCAGAAATAGCAGCAAGTGTTTGAATCTGTTTAATAGCTTTAGATATTTGTATTGAATGTGAACTGAAAAATTATGAAGAGATTTTTCACCAACAGATGCTTTTAATGCTTTGTCAGATGCTAAATTGATGTACATTATTAAGCAAGAGCTGGGAGATTGAATGTACCATCCTAGGAGACAGGGACAAGTGGCTTCCTATTTTACTGTTGGATTGTGCTTGTTCCAGAAAGTTGGTTTGTTTTTGTTTTTGTTTTTTGTTTTTTTAACTTCTGTGGTGTGTGTGTGTGTGTGTATGTTAGAGGAGGAATACTGTTTCTATATTTTTCTTTTGGGGAGATACATATTTCTTTAATTACAAATCTTTCTGATTTGCAAAAGATAACAGATACATTTGAAGCTCTCGGCACTCCTCCCTGATCCACTTCTCCCCTCTCCAGTGTTTACTACTGTTCTGGAGTTGATTTGTACTCTTTCTGTATATGTATGTTTATTCTTTTTTTTTTTTTTTTTAATGTTTATTTTTGAGAGAGACAGAGACAGAATGTGTGTAGGTTAGGGGCAGAGAGAGGGAGACACAGAATCTGAAGCAGGGTCCAGGCTCTGAGCTGTCAGCACAGAGCCTGATGCGGGGCTCGAGCTCATGAGTTGTGAGATCATGACCTGAGCTGAAGTCGGACGCTCAACCGACTGAGCCACCCAGGCGCCCCTGTATGTGTATTCTTTCTCTTGTGTATGTATGTGTCTATAAAACTAATTACAGTTTAACATTTTTACATAAAAAGTATACTGTAAATATACTCCACACTTGCTGCTTGAACCTACATTTTTAGAGTTGGTTCTGGTTTATGCATGTGCATTTAGTGGATTCAGTGTAACCGCATGTATATTTCATTGTATGAAGGTCAATTTATCTGTTTCTGATACAGAACAACACTTAGTTGGTTTCTAGGGTTTTTTTTGTTTTTTGTTTTTTTTTTTTAACTGTTACAGTGCTTCAAGGAGCAGGAATTTGTATGTATTCTCTGGTTTTTATCTCTGACATAAAATGTATTGTGAAACATATATACAAGAATATGTGAAACGTGTTTGTATAGTTCATAGTTTAAAAAGTAATACTATGACCATTTGTCAATCTAAATTCAGATTAAGAAGTACAGCTTTACCAGTACCTTACAAACCCTTGAATGGCCCCAATCACATTCCTTTTCTTACCATTCCTTTACCACTATCCTGAATTATATTAAAAATTTTCCCTTGCTTTTCTTTATAGTATGTCTCCCTACAATGTCATTTTGTTTGCCTGTTTTTGATTTTTATTATTATATAGTGGAATAATACTGTAAGTATTTTTCTGATTTCTTTTGTAAGCATATTTTTTCCATTGTTATCCATGGCATTGTATATAGTTCAATTTTACTGCTATACAGTATTTTTTTATTTCAATATTTAGTTATCCATGGTATCAGTGATGACATTCGCATTGTTTCTATTTTTTTTTTTTTTTTTTTGCTATTATTAACAATGCTGCTTGTGACCATTCTTATACATGCCTCTTGTACATGTGCAGGAATGTAGAGAATATATTTGAGAGAAGAATGAGGATATGGGAGCTTCTTTAGTTTTACTAGATAATGCCAAATTGTTTTTTAAAGTGATCCAGAGGCACCTGGGTGGCTTAGTCAGTTAAGCGTCTGATGTCACCTCAGGTCATGATCTCCCAGTTCATGGGTTCGAGCCCCGCATTGGGCTCTGTGCTGACTCTTGGAGCCTGGAGCCTGCTTTGGATTCTCTCTCTCTCTGTCTCTCTCTCTCTGTCTCTCTCTCTCTCTCTCTCTGTCTCTCTGTCTCTCTCTCTGTCTCTCTCTCCTTCTCTCTCTCTCTCTCCTTCTCTCTCTCTCTCTCCTTCTCTCTCTCTCTCTCCTTCTCTCTCTCTGCCCCTTCCCTGCTCATGCTCTGTCTCTTTCTCTCTCTCTCAAAAATAAACAAAACGTTAAAAACAACAACAACAACAAATAAAGTGACCCAACCAGTTGACACTCCCACCAGCACTGTGTAAGTTTTCCTGTTGCTCTGTATCCTTGCCAATGCTTGGTATTGTCTGTCTTTTTAATTTTTATCTATCTGGTGGGTAAGAAATGGTATAGTATTGTAATTTGAATCTGTATTTCCTTGACTAGTGAGGTTCAGCTTTCTTTCCCTTTCCTTCCTTCCTTCCTTCCTTCCTTCCTTCCTTCCTTCCTTCAGTTTATTTATCCACTTTGAGAAAGAGAGAGAGATCACGAGAACCAGTGGGGGAGGGGCAGAGAGAGAGGGTGACAGAGGATCCAAAGCAGACTCCCTGCTGACAGCAGAGAGCTGGATGTGGGGCTCAAACTTCTGAACCATTTGATCATGACCTGAGCCGAAATCAAGAGTCAGACACTCAGCTGACTGAGCCACCTAGGCACCCCTCAGCTTTTTTTCATGTATCCGTGAAATATCTATCTATATTTTTGCTCTTTTTCTACTTGGGTTGACTTTTCCTGATTGATTTGCAGTAATTTTTATATGGTTTATATGTAATTCTTGATATTTACATGTTGTAAATATCTTTTCCAATTTATGATTGGATTTTTTTATCCTTTTCATGTATCTTTTGATTGAGTTCTTAGTTTTAATATTTGCTGAATTTTTCAGTCTTCTATGATTTGTGATTTTCATTTAAAAATTTTTTGGTGTGTATCATTCCTTGCCTTTCCTGATTTCATTAAGATATTCTCCTGTATTGGGGTGCCTGGTTGGCTCAGTTGGTTAAATGTCTGACTCTTGATTTTTGCTCAGGTTGTGATCTCATAGTTCATGGGATCGAGCTCTGTGTCAGGCTCTGTGCTGTCCGTGCAGAGTCTGCTTGGGATTCTCTTTCTCCCTCTCTCTTTGTCCTTCCATTGCTTGTGCACTCTCTCAAAAAAAAAAAAAAAAAAACTTAAAAAAAAAAGATACTCTCCTATATTATTTTCTAAAAGTTGTTGTTTGTCACTGGTATGGTTTTTGTTTTGGTTTGGTTTAGTTTTCACTTTCACACTCAAGTGTGAATAATTCACATGGATTTATTTTTGTGTAAGAATCCACTTTAATTTTTTCCCGTATGATAACAAATAACTGATTGTTCCATCTTATTTATTGAATAGTTCATTCTTTCCTTTGTGATCTACAGTACTTGCTCAGTTGAAAAATAAGTTTCCTTATATGCCTGGGCTTAGTTTCTTTCTTCTGCTATCTGTCCTGGTCTCAGTAACTCACATGATTATTTATCCCAGTTACTATAGCTTTCAGTAAGTCTTGAATAATTAGCATGGCAAATCCCCCCCAGTTTTTTCTTTAAGAAAAGTCATGGTAGTGCTTTTCCTATTGGTTTTAGAATCAACTTATTGATTTTCATGAAAAATGGTGATGGGGTTTTGAATGGTATTGCATTGAGTCTTTCAATCAAGTTGGGGAGGATTGACTGACATCATGATAGTGAGGATTCCTTTTAAAGAATGTATCTCTGGGGGTGCCTGGGCCCAGTCAGTTGAACATCTGACTCTTGATTTTGGCTTGGGTCATAATCCCAGGGTCATGGCATTGAGCCCCGTGTAAGGCTTTGTGCTGAGTGTGGAGCCTGCTCAAGATTCTCTCTCTCTCCCTCTCTCCCGCATGCACACGGTCTCTTCTCCCTCTCTAAAAAAAAAAAAAAAAAAAAAAAAAAAAAAATATATATATATATATATATATATATATATGTATGTATGTGTATCTATCTATATAGGTACAGATATATCTATTTTATCTTTTAAAAATTCATTTCAATTACATTTTATAGTTTTTTCATTGTATAAAGAACCTGCACATCAAATGTCACAATTTTTCCTAGAATTGTTTTGATGCTCTTTGTATATGGTATTTTTTAAAAATAGCATTTCCTGGTTGTGCATAGAAATATAACTAACTTTTGTATTTTGTTTTTATTTCCAGTAACTTCATTTTTATTGATTTATCTCTAGATTTTTAAAAAAGTTTTCTGTAAGACTGTCAATCATCTGTGAATAGTTGCAGTTTTGTTCATTTTCAGTCTTTGTAACTTGTTTTCTTTTTTTCTGTGAACCCACTGAAGTTTTCCAGTGTTGAATAGAAGTGGTGGTAGTGGGCATCTGTGTCTTGGTTTTGATCTTAAAAAGAGAACTTTTATTATTTCACTGTTAAATATAATGTTTGCAAGATGAAAAACAATAAATGCTCTTACTAAATTAAGGAAGTTCTGGATCGCTAAGTTAAAAAAATTCTTGGTTGGGGTGCACCTGGGTGGCTCAGTCTGTTGAGCATCCAACTCTTGACTTTGGCTCTGGTCATGATCTCGCAGTTTGTGGAATCGAGCCCCACTTCGGGCTCCACGCTGGCAGCACGGAACCTGCTTGGGACTGACTCTCTCTCTCTCCTTCTCTCTCTCTCCTTCTCTCTCTCTCCTTCTCTCTCTCTCCTTCTCTCTCTCTCCTTCTCTCTCTCTCCTTCTCTCTCTCTCTCTCCTTCTCTCTCTCTCTCTCTCCTTCTCTCTCTCTCTCTCCTTCTCTCTCTCTCTCTCCTTCTCTCTCTCTCTCTCTCTCTCCTTCTCTCTCTCTCTCTCCTTCTCTCTCTCTCTCTCCTTCTCTCTCTCTCTCTCCTTCTCTCTCTCTCTCTCCTTCTCTCTCTCCTTCTCTCTCTCCTTCTCTCTCTCTCCTTCTCTCTCTGCCCCTCCCCTGCTCATGCTCTCTCTCTTTCAATATAAATAAATAAACTTAAAAAAAATTCTTGAATGGATGTTGAGTATTATCAGATGCTTATTTAATCTTCATTGAGGTAATTGTGTAATTTTTCTTTCTTTAGTCTGTTTATACTGTTTGTCATTATTTTCTCATTTTCTAATTTCTAATAATCACGTTAACCTTGTTAACCTTGTTCCTGGGGCAGTTCTTGGTTGAAATGTATAATTTTTTAAAGAATTACTGAATTCATTCTGATATGTTGTTTAGGATGTTTGCATCTATGTTTATGAATATGATTTGTATTTTTCCATTCTTATATAATCCGTGTCTGGTTTCCATATCAGGGTTATTCTAGCTGTATAAAATTAATTGGGGAACTTCCTTTTTGTGTTCTTTGTATGTTTACGTAGTATTGGAATTCTGTGTTGGTTCACAATTTGACAGAATCCCCTAATAAAACCATCTGGACTTAGTACTTTCTTTGAGGGAAAATTGTAAACCAGTGATTTCAGTTCTTGAATTGTTGTCAGACTATTCTGATTCTCTTTTCTTAAATTAATCTTGATAAATTGTATTTTTCTAAGAATGTACATTTCAATTCAAAAGTTGTTTATGATATCTTTTTAGGATCTGTTTAATCTGCGGGAACTGAAATTATATTCTGTGGTTTTCTCCTAATGTTTATTTGTTCCTTTGCTTTTTTCTTGATTATTTTTTTTGTGTGTGTATTTCATTTGTATTTCAAAGACACGGTTCTTAGCTTTGTTAATTTTCTTGCCTGTTTTCTGTTAATTTTGCTCTTATCATAAGTTTTCTTCCTTGGGTTTGTTATGCTGTACTTTTTTCCTTTTAAATTTTAATTGTGGTTAATTTTTTTAAAAGTTTATTTATTTTGAGGGAGGGAGGGAGAGAGGGAGAGAATGAACGAACGAGTGGGGAAGGGGCAGAGAGAAAGGGGAAGAGAATCCCAAGCAAGCTCCATGCCATCAGTGCAGAGTCCGATGTGGGGCTCGAACCGATGAATGAACCATGAGATTGTGACCTGAGCTGAGATCAAGAGTTGGATGCTCAACCAACTGAGCCACCCAGATGCCTCATCCATCTCAACCATTTTTAAGTGTATAGTTGAGTTGTGTTAAGTACATTCCCATTGTGCATCCAATCTCCGGAACACTTTCATCTTGCATAACTGAAACTCTATACCCATTAAATGACTTTTCCTTATTTCTTCCTCCCTTAGTCCTTGTCAACCAACATTTTACTTTCTGTGTCTCTGAATTTGATTATTCTAGGTACCTCATATAAGTGGACTCATACAGTATTTTTCTTTGTCTTTTTTTAAAGTTTGTTTGAGAGAGAGTAAGAATGAGCAGAGGAGGGACAGAGAGAGAGGGAGAGAAAGAATCCCACGGAGGCTCTGCGTTGTCAGCGCGGAGCCCGATGTGGGGCTCCGAACTGTGAGATCATGACCTGAGCCGAAACCAAGTCAGGTGCTTAACCGACGGAGCCCCCCAGGTGCCCCCCAGTATTTGTTTTTTTATGACTTCTTATTTCGCTTAGCATAATGTCTTCAAGGTTCATCCATGTTGTAACGTGTGAGAATTTCCTTCCTTTTTAGGGCTGAGTAATATTCCATTGTATGTATATACCACATTTTGCATATCTGTTCATCTGTTGGACATTTGGGTTGCTTTCACCTTTTGGCTATTGTGAATAATGTTACTATGAACATGGGTGTGCAGTGATATTTTTGATATCTTGCTTTCAGTTCTTTTGGGTACATATCCAGAGGTGGAATTGCTGGATCCTATCGTAATTCTGTTTTGTTGTTGTTGTTGATCACCTTTGTCAATTTTATTTTTAAGGTGAGATTTTAAAGAGAATAACACTCCATTGTCCTCTGGTCACAGTAATTCTATTTTTAATTTTTTGAGGAAACGCCATACTGTTTTCCATGGCAGTTGCACCATTTTACATTCCTGTGAATAGTGGTCAAGAGTCTAAATTTCTCCACATCCTCACCAACATGTTATTTTCTGTTACTATTATTTTCTTTGATAGTTGCTATCCTAATGGTTGTGAGGTAGTTTTCTGACTTAAAAAAAAAAAATTGTTTATTTTGAGAAAGAGAAAGGGAATGCACGTGTGTGAGTGGGGGAGGGTCAGAGAGAGAGGTAGAGAGACTCCCACGCGGGCTCCGTGCTGGATCTCAAGAACTGTGAGATTGTGACCTGAGCTGAAATCAAGAGTCTGATGCTTAGCTGACTGAGCCACCCAGGCATCTGTGTTTTCTGACTTTCTAAGTTGGATATGAGCTCATTAATTTTGAATATTTCTTTATGAATTGAAGTTTACAAAGTTATAAATTTATTAAATGCTGCTTTAGTTGTATCTCACAAGTTTTCATAGTTAGCTTTTCAGTTATAGATATTTCCTGTTTTCCATTATGATTTCTCCTTTCAGCCAGAGTTTCTTGATTTTCAGAAGTTTTCCAATTTTTCTCTTGGTTATTTCTATTGTAATTGTATTGTGACCAGTGTATGGATTCTATGATGCTAGTACTTTCAGATTTAAAATTATCTTCATGTGCTTGAGCGTTGTATTACTGCTATTGTATTTATTGCTTTGTAGCAAATTCCCCCAAATGTAGCAGTTTGGGACAACAAACATCATCTCAAGATTTCTGAGGGTCAGAAATCCAGTAGCAGCCTAGTTAGGGGTTTCTGGCTCAGAGTCTTTTGTGAGGTTCCAGGCAAACTTCTTGACTGGGGCTGTAGCAATCTGAAAGCTTGACTGAGGGTGGAAGGTTGCTTCCAAGCTAGTCGTTTACACAGCTATTGGCAGGAGGCCTCAGTTCTTTGCTAGCTGTTAGCGAAAGGTCTCAGTTCCTTTCTGCGTGGGCCTCTCCACAGGGCTGCTTGTGACATAAGCACCTGGCATCCCCCAGAGTTAGTGATCGGAGGAGAGCAGAAGCCAGTCTTTTATGACCTTTCGAAGTGACATACCTTCATTTTTGCCATATTATATTCGTCATGTAGAATCACCCTGATACACAGGGTGGGGGAGGATTACACAGGGCATGGACAGCAGAATTCAGGGATCATTAGGGACCAGTTTGGAATCCTACTACTCAAATATGTAGCCCTATTTTTATTAAGATTCCGTGTGTTTTTGAACATAGTGTGTAGTCACTAGTTCTTGGGTATGATTTTTACATGTTATTTGATCAATTAAGCAGTTCAACTCTTCTGAATTCTGACTGGTTTTTCTTTTGTCTGCTAGATCTTATTACTGAGAGATCTATATTAAAAAAATCCTTCACTGTATTGGTAGATTTATAACTTTTTCTTACAGATGTGTCAGTTTTGGGGTGTGTGTGTTATTAGGTACATAGAGTTTTAAAATGATACCTTCCAGGTGATTTGGGTTTTATATCCTTACGTAGCGACTTATTTCCAGTGGGTTTTCCTAATGTTGCTTCATTATCTTTTGTTTTATATCTGCTTGGTAGATCATTTTTCTATTCTTTGATCATTAGTCTTTCTGTGTTCTTATGTTAGTCTGTTATAAACAGCACATATGTAACCACAGTTTTTTTTCCTCCTAAGCGAAGAGTTAAGCCCATTTATTTTCATTGTTATTGCTCATATATTTGGATTCATTTCTGCCATGTTTCAATGTGCCTTTTATTTGTCCAACTTTTTTAGTGTTTTTCCCTTGAATCTCAAATTTTCTGGGTTCATTTTTCTCCTGGCTTGAAGCACATTTTTTAGAATTTCCTTTGAGGAAGGTCTGTTGTGATAATTGCTCTAATCCTCCTTTCTTCAAAAATGTATTTCCCCTTTATTCCTGAATGGCAGTTTTGCTAGATATATAGAATTCTGGGCATTGTTTTTCTTTCAATATCTTAACTATCTTTTTGAGCTCTACCATTGTTGACATTTAGATCCAGTATGTTATCACCTTAAAGGTGAGATTTCTTTTTTATTATTTAAATTTAATTTTTTTTTAATTTACCTCCAAATTATTTAGCATATAGTGCAACAATGATTTCAGGAGTAGATTCCTTAGTGCCCCTTACCCATTTAGCCCATCCCCTGTCCCACAACCTCTCCCGTAACCCTCAGTTTGTTCTCCATATTTATGAGTCTCTTCTGTTTTGTCTCCCTCCCAGTTTTTATATTGTTTTTGTTTCCCTTCCCTCATGTTCATCTGTTTTGTCTCTTAAAGTCCTCATATGAGTGAAGTCATGATTTTTGTCTTTCTCTGACTGATTTCACTTAGCATAATGCCCTCCAGTTCCATCCACGTAGTTGCAAATGACAAAATTTCATTCTTTTTGATTGCCGAGTAATATTCCATTGTGTGTGTATATATTTATACCACATCTTCTTTTTTTTTTTTTTCCCCTTGGGTGGCATCTTGGCTTTATTATTATTTTTTCAATATATGAAACTTATTGTCAAATTGGTTTCCATACAACACCCAGTGCTCATCCCAAAAGGTGCCCTCCTCAATACCCATCACCCACCCTCCCCTCCCTCCCACTCCCCATCCACCCTCAGTTTGTTCTCAGTTTAAGAGTCTCTTATGCTTTGGCTCTCTCCCACTCTAACCTCTTTTTTTTTTTTCTTCCCCTCCCCCATGGGTTTCTGTTAAGTTTCTCAGGATCCACATAAGAGTGAAAACATACGGTATCTGTCTTTCTCTGTATGGCTTATTTCACTTAGCATCGCACTCTCCAGTTCCATCCACGTTGCTACAAAGGGCCATATTTCATTCTTTCTCATTGCCACATAGTACTCCTTGTGTATATAAACCACAATTTCTTTATCCATTCATCAGTTGATGGACATTTAGGCTCTTTCCATAATTTGGCTATTGTTGAGAGTGCTGCTATAAACATGGGGGTGCCTGTGTCCCTTCGAAACAGCACACCTGTATCTGTTGGATAAATGCCTAGTAGTGCAATTGCTGGCTGGTAGGGTAGTTCTATTTTTAGTTTTTTGAGGAACCTCCATACTGTTTTCCAGAGTGGCTGCACCAGGTTGCATTCCCAAAAGGTGAGCTTTCTTATATTTCTTTGGTAATTTCTTCCTGCCATGTTCATTTCTTTATTCCTTCCTCTTTTTTTCACATGTTGGAATTGATTGATCATGTAATTTTTAAAGCCTTTTCCTTCTCATAGTGTTTTCTTTTGTTCTTTTTCCTGGAGAGGGTCTGAACGTTCCCTAAGGGTTCCAACTCTTTAGTGTTTTATTTTATCTATCTGTGCAGGGTTAATGCAGCAGGCCTGAGAATGTTATCCTTAAAAAGGTCTCTTCGCAAGGATGACTTTTGTCTGGTATCTAGGAACTTGGAGTTTGGAATGGTTTCCACCATTCGTCAACTAGAATGACTCCTTGTGCCATTCTGTGTGCCCAAACTGTGCAAACATGATTTCTGCTGAATACCTGCTTTCCATCTGGGTGTCTGGAACAAAGGTATGTTTTAGGCAGAGGGTGCCCCCAGTATAAATGCTGATCACTATCACTGTGTTTCTAATGAATTACGTGGTAGACAATACTTCATAGGTGCTGTCACAACTTGTTGCTGGAGGAATTTGGGATGTTCTGTCTGACTCCACTGGAAGAAGACTGTTAGAAGCTTGTGTATAGTTTCCTCTGACTTTGCACCTTTTCCTTTCGCTGATTTTGCTTTTTATCCTTTTGCTCTAATAAATCATAGCTGTGAATGTGACTATATGTTGAGTCCCATGAGTCTTTCTAGCAAACCACTGAACCTGGGGGTGGTGTTGGGGACTTGTGATACAGTCATATCTAACTTTCTAAACGTTCTTTATTCTCATTTGCTCTCTCTTCCTTTCTAAAATAGCATCCTCTAAAATCGTTCCTACTGTCTTTTAGGATGTTAATAATGAACTTTTTTTGTGTGTATGGGAAGTTTCTTCTTATTTCCTGCATTGTCTTTTTTCTCAAAATTAATTTGTGTATGTTTACTTGGTTTCCTTTCTTTCATGTTAACAGGCCTTATGTGGTAAATCTAGGTTGTCTCTTCTCACTTTAAATATTTACTCTTAAATGTGAGAGAATTGGAGACTCAAGAGCATGGGCTTTACTGTAGATTGAGTTGGTGGTGAGTAGCTTTATTTTTGGAAGCCCTCCAAATACAGGTCTTTTCTTGGGGCATTCAGTTTCTCCAGGAAAATACTGCCCAGTTGCTTACCTGCTTACCATATATGTCTGGTTCCAGGTTTCTGAGAGCTAGAGGGAGGGAAGAGATTGGTGGTTTATGGTGTGGGGATTTTCACTCAATTGGGAAGTAATAGGATTATTATGGAAATACTATTTTATGGTTCAAGTTTGTAAAATATAGATAAAGGAAATGGTTGGGTTTTTTTCCTCTGAAATCACTAAACTCTAGGGAGGGGCACCCTCCCTATAGTTCTTGGGCCATAGTTTGAGGCACACTGCATTAAGTAATAAAGAGGTGGTTGTTGGGGGACCTGGGTGGCTCAGTCGGTTAAGCCTCCGACTTCGGCTCGGGTAGGAGCCGAACTCAACGGCTCGTGGGTTCAAGCCCCCACATCAGGCTCTGTGCTGACATCTTGGAGCCTGGAGCCTGCTTTGGATTCTCTCTCTCTCTCTCTCTCTCTCTCTCTCTCTCTCTCTCTCTCTCTCTCTCTCTCTCTCTTTCTCTCTCTCTCTCTCTCTCTCTCTCTCTCTCTTTCTCTCTCTCTCTCTCTCTCTCTTTCTCTCTCTCTTTCTCTCTCTCTCTTTCTCTCTCTCTTTCTCTCTCTCTCTTTCTCTCTCTCTCTCTCTCTCTTTCTCTCTCTCTCTCTCTCTCTTTCTCTCTCTCTCTTTCTCTCTCTCTCTCTCTCTCTTTCTCTCTCTCTCTCTCTCTCTTTCTCTCTCTCTCTCTCTCTCTCTCTCTCTCTCTCTCTCTCTCTCTCTCTCTGCCTCTGCCTCTGCCTCTGCCTCTGCCTCTGCCTCTGCCTCTCCCCTGCTCATGCTCTCTTTCTCTCTCTCAAAAATAAACATTAATAAAAAAATTAAAAAAGAGGTGGTTGTTAAAGGAGATAGGAAAAGTCAGTGTAACATACTAGTTCATTCTTTTATTTAGCAAGCATTTATTAATTGCCTTTTAAAACTTCTAACCCTGAGGGATAAAACAGGTTACAAGAAAGTTTCCTTCTCTACTCCCATGGAACTTACCTTTTTGCATGAGGATGTATATTAAGGTCATCTGGTTATTTAATTACAGTTGTTTTCAGAACCGAGTAGGAGCGGTCAAGGAGGTTCACAGAGCGTATGTGAGAGCGTATGCTTTATCATTATTTGTTTTGATGCTCAAATTGTTCCATATTTGGCCAGTGAGAATTCCTTCAGTCTGGCCTCTCTGTCCTTTTGACATATCTTCATCATTCTTTGAGCATTTCCTTTCTTTCTGGCATAACAGAATGTTCCAGGCTTCTTAGAACCTTCCTTGTGTTTCAGGGCTGGAATCAGCCATTTCTCTGAGGAGCTGTGGTTCTTTTTAAAGGAGATGGTGTTTAGAAACCAAGATCTGAGGGCTAGGTGCACACATTATTATTGAGTTGTCGTTTCTAAGTTTTCTCAATGGAGTAAACTGGGAAAGGGAATAAATGTGTTCTTGTCCATCTCTCCGTATGTGTATATACTTCTATCAATAATTATTTCTGTTTGTGTCTATATTGAAAACTGTTCACACACCACTAATTTAGTTTAACACCAGAGGGTCCTTTAAACTTTTTTCCTTTTTTTTCTTTGTAAACTTTTTGACAGTAGGAAACCTGGCTCTCATTGTTCTTTTTTTTTTTTTTTTTTTAATTTTTTTAACGTTTTTATTTATTTTTGAGACAGAGAAAGACACAGCATGAACAGGGGAGGGGCAGAGAGAGAGGGAGACACAGAATCTGAAACAGGCTCCAGGCTCTGAGTGGTCAGCACAGAGCCCGACGCGGGGCTCGAACCCACGGACCGTGAGATCATGACCTGAGCCGAAGTCGGACGCTTAACCGACCGAGCCACCCAGGCGCCCCACTCTCATTGTTCTTAATATGTTTACTATTTGATCAGTCCCCTTTTATGTAACTGATATCCCATCACTGTCATTCACCACTACCACTTGCTCTCGAGCACAGTAGACGCTCTCCTCATTCTGCTTGAGCTGCAACACCCCTTGTTATCCTGAAATACCACCCCTACCCTGTGTGGATGCTCTTCCTACCTTGCACAGGCTCATATTTCCTGCCCTGTGCTGCTTCCCAGTGTGGATATCCTCCTCGCTCTGCTCAGACCCTGTGATAGAATATCCCCCTTCCCATCATGAAGAAGCCCAGTACAGCCCAACACCCACTGCCGGGCCCCACTCTCTCGTCTCTTTGTCTCACTCAGGCTTTGACACCCAATTCTGGGCTATCCTCATTATGGGCACCCTCCGTATCCCATTTTGACTCTGACACCCTATATGGCCTGCTCTCCTGCATACATATCCTTCTCACTTTGCTTGTATTCTAGTATCCTGTGCCTGGCTGCCCTGTGTATGGGAGTCTTTGTTTACCTGAGGCATGCCCTGGCACCCTTTACTGGGCTGCCTTCCCCATCTGTACAGCCTCTTCACTCTGCTCATGCTACATTTCCTCCACACGAGCGCCTTACTCCGCCTACTCTGATTCCTGCATCCCCTCCCGCCCCAACACACGTAGGTGCTTACTTTGCTCTGCCCCTCCTCATGGCTTTTGCACTGAATTAGTGTACTGAAGGGAAGAGAGAGGAGGGGAAAATGAAGAGCCAGCATTTTTTTTTGGAACAATGTGATCCAAGTTTATGTTTGACAGAAATAAATCTTGCCCTGCTGTGGTAGTAGATATCTGGAGAATCTGGAAAGGGCCTTTGGGAATCTGCTTTTGGAGCTTCATTAGTTGTTGGAGCTACTGGTATAAATAGGTTCTTTATTTGTGAATCAGGGACTTCTGTGTATGGAAAAACTTGGGTAATCGGTAAGTTCAGAATAGTAGGAAGGAAAGAAACTAAAAGCAAGAAGTGTTTGGGGGAGGATGATGTTAGACTTCACCTTTTGGGAAAACTGGTTTGGCTCCATGCTTATCTCCTTGCCCCTGAATGTCTTTATAGCATCCATATTAAAAACAACAATAGTTGACTATTTAGTCATCTGTTTTATGAGCTTGGTTTTGCATTTCAAAATGTTACCACAGTGTTTCCCTAACTTCTGTCCTTCATGTACTGTCATTTTAGCCATAAACTATGTCATTTACCTTGCTTCACGACTTTAAGTTGGCTTCCCTTTATCACTTAGTCTTGTCAAAGGTATGATATCTTTGTAATCGTGGGTTTGATATAATAATAATTTTAAGTCACGTGTTAAGATGAATGTGAAACTTAACATTTTTAAAGTTAATTAGGTGCCATATAAACTCATATTACATACCACTGGTGTTGTGTCTACTTTGGGAAATATGTCAGTATAACCAGAATAAATATTTATACATTTTCCTGATTGATGTTAGTTGGTATCCAGAGCTTTTCGGTCTTTTTTTCCTAATATATTTTTTTCTGGTTGCTTCTTTGCCCAGTGTGATATATTTTTCTTTGCTTTTTCTCTCATTTAATTGATGAAAATTTATATTAAGTGAATTTTAATGTCACCCCAATTCCATCATGGTCTGAGAGGCCTTTTAGAAACTGGTTTAAATGTACACAGAGGCAAAAATTTTAGCCTGTGACCTTTTGAAGAATTTTCTGAGTGTAGCTAGAAACAGATTATCCATTGTTCACAGTGCTTTGCTTCATGTTTTGCCTTCTCTTGCTAAATCCTCTTATTTGTTGAAATCTTGTATCTTAAGTTGCTTACAGTTTGTTAATACAGATCATTATTAAAAGATGATTAGTTTTCTTCATGGAGTTTAGACCCTTTCCATTTCTGCCCTAATATCCAAAGGTTTATTTAAGGTAGCATGAAATGTTGAAAAAAATAGTTTAACTTCCTTTTTTCCCAATTGGGAAAGTAATACATGCCAATTGAAAATAAGAGAAACTAATAAAAGTGAAAGAAAAGGAAAAAAATCATCTCATTTTTACCTCTAAATATAATTACCTTATCTTTTTTTTTATTATGGTGTTCAAATTTTTGTTGGTTTTTGTTTAACCCACCCACCCCAGGAATAGTCATTTTCTTCATATGTGTTCTAATGGTACTTAGCTTTATTTTGGAAAAATGTAGAGAGCACTCCCACTCCCCAAATGGTCTAATTTTATTTCAGACTTTAAAAATTATTAGTGAAATGAATGTATTTTCATATATTTATTGACCACTCATCTTCTGTAGATGACTTCATATTTCAACAGTTTCTCCATTGAATAGTCTTATTAACATAGAATATAATCTTATATATTAGTTATGTAAACCTTTTGGCCTTTAGTTGTTGTACATTCTTTTACTTCCTGTTGGTTATTTGCATTTTTCTTTGTCATTAGTGTCTTTTTTTTTTTTTTAATGCAAAATGTAAGCATTTTTATGTAGGCAAATGTATCAGTATTTTTTTTTATGGCTTCTGGTTTTTGTCTTGTTTAGAAAAATATACTCTACACCAGTATTATGCAATTATTCTTCAGTATTTTTCCTAATAGTTTTAATGTTTTATGACTTTGTTTTCTTTACCATAGGTTCTTCATCATACGTTTACACACACGCAAGCACACACATACTTTGAAATTTGGTATGAGTTATTTTTTGCAGATGTATAGCTCCTTGATCTGGTAATGGTTTATTGATGAATCCATTCTTTCACCACTGATTTGAAATATTATCTCTAAAAAAATTTTTTTTTTTAACATTTATTTTTGAGAGACAGAGAGAGGCAGAGCATGAGCGGGGGAGGGAGAGAGAGAGACACACACACAGAATCTGAAGCAGGCTGCAGGCTCCGAGCTGTTTGTTAGCACAGAGCCCGATGCGGGGCTCGAACCCAAGAACTGTTTGACCATGATCCGAGCTGAAGTCAGATGTTCAACCGACTGAGCCACCCAGGCGCCCCTGAAATATTATCTTTATCAAGTGAAATTTCTGTGTACATACTAGTGGCTGTTCTATGGCTGTGATTAGTTATGTTTCTGGGTTTTTTTTTTGCCTTTTTTTCAGTATAGTGAGTTTGCTCTTTCTTTTTAATCTTATATTTTTAATGTTTATTTTAGAGCATGAGAGAGCCTTTGCATGCGTACGCACATGCAAGGAAAGGAGGGGCAGAGAGGGAGGGAGACAGAGGATCCGAAGCAGGCTTTGCACTGACGGCAGAGAGCCAGATGTGGGGCTCGAACTCACAAACTGTGGATCATGACCTAATCATGATCTGAGCCGAGGTCAGATGCTTAATCGACTGAACCACCCAGGTGCCCCTCGTGAGTTTATTTTCATAATGTACTGGTTTTATTATTACTATCATTCCTCCCCCTGAGACAGTGCATTTGAGCTTGGGAGGGGAAGAGAGAGGCTGGCCGGGAGAGAATCTTAGGCAGGCTCCACGCCCAGCACGAGCCCAACCTGGGGCTTGATTTCACATCTGTGAGATCATGAGCTGAGCTGAGGTCAAGATGCTTACTGACTGAGCTACCCAGGTGCCCCTGGTT
Organism: Panthera onca; assembly: GCF_046562875.1. Lineage (NCBI taxonomy): Eukaryota > Metazoa > Chordata > Mammalia > Carnivora > Felidae > Panthera > Panthera onca. Next base: position 36,383,560 of record NC_138352.1, read on the forward strand.
TTATTATTACAAGAGCTTAATAGAATGTTTAAGTGACCTGGCAATGTGGGTCTTCTCTTGTTCTTGTTTTTCAAAACTTTCTGTGGTATTCTCACAAATGTATTACTTCAAATGAACTTCAGAATCAGCTTACCCCAATTCCAAATCTATTATAACACCTTTTCTTCAAAAAACACAAATCAGATCGCGTTACTCCCTTGTTTACATCCCTTCAGTATCTTCTTCCCCCTCTTTTTGTCATCTATTGCTGCGTAACAAGCTGCTCCAAAGCTTTGTAGCTTAAAACAGTCTGTTTATTGTGCTCACAGTTTTGCTAGTCAGGAACTCATGACTGGTTCAGCTCTGTTCCACGTGGCGTTTGTTGTCTGGGGTGGCCAGTGCTGGAGCATCCCTTCCTGTATGACCTCTTCAGTCACATGTGTGGCACCCCAGTACCTGGCTTCTATCTCCATGCGGCATTTCATTCGTCAGAATTTCTCCGTGTGGCCTGGGCTTCTCCCAGCATGGTGGTCTCAGAGTAAGTACTTTTTACATGGCAGCTGCTTTCCAGGAGGCGGGAAAGAAAAACTGTCAGGCCAGTTAAGGGCTGTGCCTGGAACTGGCACAGTGTCCTTTCTGCCATATTTTATTGGTCAGAACAGTTATGAGACCTGCCTAGATGCAAGGAAATGGAAAAATAGACTCCACTTTTTGATGTGGGAGTGGCAAGATCCTACTGCATGTGGGGTGAGAGATATTGTGACCATATTTGGAAAATATAATATGCCACATTATCAAACTAAAATTCAAAGCTCTTAAAATGGCCCATCAGGCTTTTCATCATCCGAATCATCCCTGCTTCTCTCTCTGACCTCATCCCCTACGTTTTCATCTTTTATTCCCTTTGGTTGAGCCACAATGGGCTCTTTGCTAGGCTTTGAATGTGTCATGCTTATACCAACATCAGATCCATTTTACCTGCCACTGCTGCTTTGAATGTTCTTCTTCAGAGCTTTGCTGGGTCTTCCCATTCTTACATCAGCCACATCTCTGCTCAAAGTCACATCTCCAGAGAGCTTTGCCTGACCACTTTATCTGCTAACATCTTGGTCCCTTACTACCCCCTAGTCTGACTTTTTCCTCTACACAGATTTTAGTGCTGTTTTGGGGAGCTTGGGGGCCTGAATATACTTTTTAGCTCCCTGCCTTGCTTCTGAACAAGTTGAGAAATAAGAGAGTAAAGATGGAGGCCAAAATATATGTGAAATATATAAATATTAAAAGTAAATTTATCATCCAGAAGTATATATTGGTGAAAAGAATACATAAACATATTATAAATATATTTATATATTTGTGTCTATGCACATGTATATATGTGTGTGTGTATATATACATACATATATATACATATACATGCATATACGTGTGTGTGTGTGTGTGTATTCCGCCCCCCCCCCCCCCCCGCCCCCCTATCATTATGAAGTTGGAGACCTAAGTGGGCCTAGTAACTAAATCTTAGAATTGGGCTGACTTACAACACCCAGTCCAAGGCAGGGTTGGTCACTCCCCTGTGCAGGGCTAGGTTCCTGATCAACTCCATGTTGACTGACATAGAAGAAAATACTTACAGTTGTAGCAAGCCTGCTCCCATGTAAAGAAGGGTAGAACTGAGTTGTGCATGCCCAGGTATTTTCATTTTTACCAGTCTGACTAAAGGGGGGATGGAAGGAAGAGAATAAAAGGAGTGTCCAAGATGAATGTCAGATCTCAGATAGGAGAAACTGGGTGTATTGTGGTGCTATTCCTAAGATAGAAGACATGATAGGAAGATGATAAATTTTAGAAACACTGAGTTTGAAGTGCCTACAAGATACCCGTGTGGAGTTTCCAAATAGGCATTTGGATAACACATTTGAAGATGCAGATTTGGTATTAATTTTCTTTTTTTTTAACGTTTTTTTTTTTTTTTTTTTTATTTTTTTGGGACAGAGAGAGACAGAGCATGAACGGGGGAGGGGCAGAGAGAGAGAGGGAGACACAGAATCGGAAACAGGCTCCAGGCTCCGAGCCATCAGCCCAGAGCCTGACGCGGGGCTCGAACTCACGGACCGCGAGATCGTGACCTGGCTGAAGTCGGACGCTTAACCGACTACGCCACCCAGGCGCCCCCGGTATTAATTTTCTATCTTCTGTAAGAAGACTATTACAAGCATAGTGGCTTAAAACAACGCAAAATTATTATGTCACGGTTTCTGTGGGTCAGGAATCTGGGCAGTGGTTAACTGAGTTCTCTGCTCGGGTTCTCACCAAGCTGAAATCGGGGTGTCGTCTGTCAGCGCTGCCATCTCATCTGAGGCATGAGGTCCTCTTCCAGGCTCACTGGTTGTTGGTAGAATTTAGGTCCTTACAGTTGTAGGACTGAGGCTCTCAGCCCCTAGAGGCTGCTTGTTACTCCTTGCCGTGTGACCGTTCCCCACAGTGTGGTAGTTCGCTTCTTCAAGGACAACAGAAAGCATTTTTGCTGCTTCAGATCTCTTTCATGGCTTGCCCGGTTAGGACAGGCTCAGCTGAGATAATTTCCCTTTTGATTACCTCAAAGTCAACTGATGAGGGATCGTAATTGCATCTGCAAAGTCCCTTTTGCCACAAAATGTAATAATCATGTAAGGGATATCATGTTGTATTTGAAAGTGCTTCCCTCTGTCAAGGGAGAGGATTGTACAGGGTGTGTACAGTCTGGGGCTGTTTTAGTCATCAGCAGTCATTGTGGTAGTCATCGGCAGGATAGCCCGTGAATACAGAGATTGCCCAAGGATGACTAACTTTGTTCAGAGAGAAGAGAAGAGCGATTAGAGGAGATTTTCGGAATTATTGGTACCTGAAGGATACATTTATTCATCTTCGTGTTTACAGCGCTACATTGCTACCTGGCACATAGTACATGTTCAATAAGTATTTTGTTAGAATTCTTTGATCTCAGATTTTAAGAAGTTAATGTATAATTTACATATGGTAACATTCACCCTTTTCAGAATGCAGTCTGAGTTTTTTTGTTGTGGTAAAATACACATAAAGTTGACCATCTTAACCATTTTTAAGTATACAGTTCAGTGGTATTAAGTACATTCACATTGCTGCGCAACCATTACTCCATCCATCCCCACAACTCTTTTCATCTTGTACAACTGAAACTCTATACCTGTTAAATGATTACCCATTCTCCCCTTTCTCCATCTTCCGGCAATCACCATTGTGCTTTCTTTTGCTTTTGAGTACACTAAGTAATTCATATGAGTGGCATCAGACAGTATCTTGTCTTTTTGTGATTGGCTTATTTATATATTTATATAATGTCCTCAAGGTGTATCCATGTTGTGGCATATTGCAGAATACCCTCTCCCTTTTTTAAAAAGGCTGAATAATGTTCCATTGTATGTACATACCAAATTTTCTTATCCCTTTATCCATCGATGGACACTTGGTTGCTTCTGTGTTTTAGTTACTCTGAATAATGCTGCTGTGAACATGAGTGTGCAAATATCCCTTTGAACCCTGCTTTCGGGTTTCTTTTTGGATATATGCCCAGAAGTGGAATTGCTGGATCATGTGGTAATTATATTTTAAATGTTTTAAAGGTATTTTCATAGCATTGGCTGTCCCATTTTATGTGCTTAACCAACAGCACACAAGGGTTCCGTTTCTCCACATCCTCACCAACACTTCTTGGTTTTCTGGTTTTTTTGGTAATAGCCATACAAATGGATGTGACTTGGTATCTTATTGTAGTTTTCCATTTGCATTTTCCTAATGTTTAGTGATATTGAACATCTTTTCATGTGCTTATTGGACATTAATGTATCTTTGAGAAATGTCTATTCAAGTCCTGTGCCAATGTTTAAATTTTTGTTGTTGTTGTTTAGTTTTAGGAGTTCTCTCTATATTCTGGATATTAATCTCCTCATATATATGATTTGCAAATACTGTCTCCCATTCTGTGGCTTGCCTTTTTACTCTGTGGATATATCTGTATCTGTATCTATATCTATCTATATCTATATCTATATATACAGATATAGATAGATATATTTTAATTTTTTTATTTTATTAAAAAAAATTTTTTTTTTGAGCGTTTATTTATTTTTGAGACAGAGACAAAGCATGAACGGGGGAGGGTCAGAGAGAGGGAGACACAGAATCTGAAACAGGCTCCAGGCTCTGAGCTGTCAGCACAGAGCCCGACGCGGGGCTCGAACTCACAGACCGCGAGATCATGACCTGGGCTGAAGTTGGCCGCCTAACCGACTGAGCCACCCAGGCGCCCCTTAATTTTTTTACTTTAGAGAGAGCAAGAGCATGTGCGAGTTAGGGAGGGGCAGAGGGAGAGAGAGAGAATCCCAAGCAAGCTCCCAAGCCCTATGATCATGACCTGAGCCGAAACCCAGAGTTTTATGGTCGATGACTGAGCCACCCAGGCAGGCACCCCTTGAGTTAGTTTTTGTATATGGTGTTAGGTAGGGGTCCAACTTCATTCCACTGCATGTGGATACCCAGTTTTCTCAGTGCCATTTGTTGAAAAGACTGTCCTTTCTACATTGAATGGTCTTGACACCTTTGCTAAAAATTTGTTGACCATGTATGTGAGGGAATTAAGACAGACGTACAGACCAGTGGAACAGAATAGACCAGTTCCATTGGTCTGTATGTGTGTCTTTTTTTTTTTAAGTTTATTTATTTATTTTGAGAGAGAGAGAGTGGGGGAAGGGCAGGGAGAGAGAGAGGGGGAGAGAGAGAGAATTCCAAGCAGGCTCCGCACTCCCCTAGGCGGGGCTCAAACTCACCAACTGTGAGATCATGACTTGAGCAGAAATTAAGAGTTACCTTTTTCAAGATTCTTTCAGCTATTCATAGTCCTTTGAAATTCCATATGAATTTTAGGATGGGTTCTTTTATTTCTCCAAATATGGCATTGGGTTTTGATAGGGACTCATTGAATCCGTAGATCACTTTGGGGTAGTATTGACATTTTAAGAATATTAAGTCTTTGAATCCATGAACATAGGATGTATTTCTATTTATACCGTTTTTAATTTCTTTCAGCAGTGTTTTGTAGTTTTCAGTATACAAGTTTCACTGCCTTGGTTAGATTAATTCCCAAGTGTTTTATTCTTTCTGATTCTGTCATAAGTGGAATTGTTTGCTGCTTTCCTTTTTAGATTGTTCATTGCTGCTGTCTAAAATGCAACTGATTTTTGTGTGTTAACTTTTTACCCTGCTACTTTGATGAATTCCTTTATCCATTCTCACAGATTTTTGTAGTGGAATCTTTAGAGGTTTTAACATATAGGATCATGTCATCTGAGAACAGCTGACTTTCCAATTTGAATGCCTTTTATTTCTTTTTCTTGCCTAACTGCTCTGGCTAGAACTTCAGTACTAAGTTGAATACAAGTGGTGAGAATGGGCACCTGCCTTGTTCCTGTTTTTAGGAAAAAAAGCTTTCAGTCCCCATTGAGTACTATGTTTCCTCTGAGTTTTTCATATATGGATTTTATTATGCTGAGGTAGTTTCCTTCTATTCCTTCTCTTTGTTGACTGTTTTTATCATGAGAGGGTGTTGAATTTTATCACATGCTTTTTCTGCAATTGAGATGAACATGTGGTCTTTTCCCTTCCTTTTATTGATGTAGATATTACATAGACTTTCATATGTTGAACCATTCTCACATTCCAGTAATAAATCCCATTTAGTCTTGTGTATAATTCTTTTAATATGCTGCAGAATTTTTTAATAATTGTTGTGGATTTTTGCATCAGTATTTATGAGGGATATCAGTCTGTGATATTCTTGTGTCTTTGGCTTTGGTGTCAGGGTTATGCTGGCCTCATAGAATAAGTTAGGAAGTATTCTCTTCAATTTTTTGGAAAAGTTTAAGATGGATTAGTATTAGTTCCTGATTAAATATTTGGTAGAATTTACTAGTAAAATGATCAGGTCCAGAGCTCTGTTGAAAGAATTTTGATTGCTGATTTAATCTTCTCACTAGTTATAGGTCTATTCAGATTTTCTATTTCTTTGTGATTTAGCCCTGGTAGGTTTTGTGTTTCTAAGGATTTATTCATTTCATTTAGGTTTATTCAAAAATTTTTTGGCATACAGTTCATCGCACTCTTTAACATCTTTTTTTAGGTCTGTAGTACTAGTAATAATGTACCCACTTTTATTTCTGATTTTAATAATTTGAGTCTTTTTCCTTTTTTCGTAGGCCATTTAGCCAAAAGTTTGTCAATTTTGTTGATACTTTCAAAGGACCAACTTTTGGTTTCATTTATTTTCCCTGCTTTTGTTATTCTTACTTCGTTTATCTCTGCTCTCATATTTATTATTACCTTTTTTCTTCCAGATTTGTATTTCATTTGTTCTTCTTTTTCGACTTCCTTAGGTTAAGTTAGGCTTTCAATTTGGAATATTCTTGTTTTTTAATGTAAATGTTTATAGCTATAAATTCCCCCATTGGCACTACTGTCACTGCATCCTGCAAGTTTTGGCATGTTGTATTTACACTTTCATATGTCAGTATTTTCTAATTTGTCTTGTGATTTCTTGAAACGTTGGTTGCTTAAAAGTGTATTGTTTAAAATAATCCAATTAAAAATGGAGAGAAGACATGAACGGACACTTCTGCAAAGAAGACATACAGATGGCCAACAGACACATGAAGGGGTGCTCAACATTACTCACCATTAGGGAGATGCAAATTAAAGCCACAATGAGATATCACCTCACACCTGTCAGAATGGCTAAAATCAGCAACACAAGAAACAAGTGTTCGTGTGGATGAGAGAAAGGAACCCTCGTGCACTGTTGGTGGAAATGCAAACTGGCACAGCCACTGTGGAAAACAGTGTGGAGGTTCCTCAAAAAGTTAAAAATAGAGTTACCATGTGATCCAGTAATTCCACTCCTGGGTATTTACCCAAAGAAAACAAAAACACTAATTCAGAAAGAAAACACTAATTCAAAAAACATGCATCGTATGTTTTTTTCAGCATTATTTATAAAAGCCAAGATATGGAAGCAACCCAAGTGTCCATTGATAGCCGAATGGATAAAGAAATGGCATACACACACAAATACACAGTGGAATATACTGAGCCTTAGAAATGAATGAAATCAGGGCACCTGGGGCAGCTCGATTTGTTAAGTGTCCAACTCTTGGTCTTGGCTCAAGTCATGATCTCACTGTTTGTGGGATCAAGCCCTGTGTTGGGCTTTGTGCTGACAGCGCAGGGCCTGCTTGGGATTCTCTCTCTGCTTCTCTCCCATGTACTCTCTCTCAAAAAAATAAAAGTAAAAAAAAATTAAAAAAAATTCTTTCAAAAAAGAATGAATGAAATCTTGCCATTTGCAATAACATGGATGGATCTGGAGGGTATATAATGCTGAGGGAAATGAGTCAGTCAGAGAAAGACAAATACCATCTGATTTCACTCATACATGGAATTTAAGAAACAAAACACATGAAGAAAGAAAAAGAGACAAACCAAAGAACAGACTCTTAAATACAGAGAACAAACTAATGGTTACCAGAGGGAAGGTGTGTGGGGGGAATGGGTGAAATAGGTGAAGAGGATTAAGAGTACACTTATTATGATGAGCACGGAATAATGTATACAACTGTTGAATCACTATATGGTACACCTGAAACTAAAATAATACTGTATGTTAGTTAATTATACTGAAACTTTTTAAAAAAGTATTTAATTTTCACAATTTTGTGAAATTTTGTGAATTTTCCAGTTGTTGATTTCCAACTGCATTCCACTGTGGTCGGAGAAGATATGTTGTATGATATCTATCCTCTAAAAATCTATGGAGATGTCGAGTTGCTTGGGTGACTCAATCAGTCAGGCATCCGACTCCAGCTCAGGTTATGATCTCATGGTTTGTGGGTTCGAGCCCCGAGTCTGTGCTGACAGCTCAGAGCCTGGACCCTGCTTTGGATTCTGTGTCTCCCTCTGTCTCTGCCCCTCCCCTGCTTGTGCTCTTTTTCTCTCTCAAAAATAAACATTAAAAAAAGTTTTGTTTTAAATAAAAAATAAAATCTATTGAGATGTAATTTTTTGGTCTACACGTGGTCATCCTGGAAAATGTCCCATATGTACTTGAGAAGAATGCATATTCCATTGTTTGGTAGAATGTTGTGTGTATGTATGTTGGGTCTAGTTGGCTTATTGTGTTGTTTAAGTCGTCTGTTTTCTTCTGTCTGGTTGGTTTCTCCATTATTTTGAGTGGTGTATCGAAGTCTCCAACTATTAGTGTAGAACTAATTTTCTCTTTAATTCTGTCATTTTTTGCTTCTTATATTCTGATGGTCTGTCATTAGGTGGGTAAATGTTTATAATTATTATATCTCCTTGCTGTACTGAACCTTTTGTTAATATACAGTGTCCTTCTTTGTCTCATAATTTTTTTTATAGTTTTATGATTTTGTTAACACAAATACTACATGCACATAAGCTGTCTATTCATTTTCTTTGCTATCCAGCCTGGCATTGGGATTGGTGACTCTGATGGCCAGCTGGGCTGCTCTTTTGGCCTTGCAGTTCTTGGAGGAGACACTGAGCAATCTGTGTACAGTAAGATCTGTTGCACATCAGCAGCACTTCAATGAGCTCCTTGATGTGAACTAGGAACTTCTGGAAGCCACTGGGCAGCATGTACTTTGTTTTCTTTTTGCTCCTATAACCAAAGTTGGGCATCAAGATCTGGCTCTTGAATCTTCTGTACACCCTATTGTCAATGCCTGGTTTCCACCAGTTATGGTTAATTTTGACATATTGGTCTGCCTGGTGTCAGATGAAGTTCTTGGTCCTCTTTTTAATGATCTTGGACTTGACTAGAGGTTTGAGGGTGAACATGATGCCATATGGGAGATGGCTGCCACCTTCACAGGCAGTGCTGAAGAAGAGAGGGGAAGGTCCTCCATAACTTGTTTTGATTGAAAATCTGTTTGATAATTTGTATAAAGATTTATACGATCCGAAGAGAAACCAGAGTATTCTCTTTGGTTACCATTTGCATGGGATATCTTTTTCCATCCTTTCACTTTCAACGTGTTTGTGTCCTTAGCTCTCAAGTGAGTCTCCCATAGGCAGCATGTAGTTGGGTCATGTGCTTTTATTTTTTTTAATTTTTTAAATTATTTTTTATTTTATTTTTTCTGACAATCTCTGTCTTCTGATTGGAGAGTTTAATCCATTTACACTTAAAATAATTACTGATAAGAAGGGATTTACTGCTATCATTGTGCTATTGGTTTCCTTATGCCCTATGGCTTTTTTCGTCTCTCATTTTCTGCATTACTGTTTTCATTTGTGTTTATTTTTTTGTAGTGAAATGTTTAAATTCCTCTCTCATTTCCTTTTTGTGTATTCTACAGCTATTTTCTTTGTGGTTACCATGGGGATTACATTTAACATCCTAATGTTACAACACTCTCATTTGAATTTATACCAGCTTTATTCTGTGTTTTGACATTTAAATGGCACGTATTCATGTAACCATCACCATGGTCAAGATATAAGAAGTTTCATCACTCAGAAAATTCCCTCATACCCCCTTTGGCCAGCAGAGTAGATGGTGGCAAATCCTGAGGGGAACATCTGTTGTCTTATAGGGAAGAAGCCTTTGAATTGTCTTCAAACGAGTTTGTGGAGTGCCTCCACTTAGTAAGCAGTGATGGGCTACTATTGTGGACTGGGGGGTTCAGGGGAACCTGGAAATACGAGATTTTTGGGGAGCATAGCCCACTTGTTTGCATTCATTTGTCAGAGTCTTATTCTTAACCCTCAGGACTCTGGTCTCGGCATAGCAGACGTGCCTTATAGGGCATTTAACCTTCTTTGAAGCCCAGCAACTCTGATAATTAAGTGTTGGTTCTGGTCCTTAGGTTTCTCTGTCCTCCTGCTGTAAGAAAGGAGACCATCTTTATATGCTTCTGGAGAGACCTTTTGGCTTACATGCCTAGCTTCTAATTGGCAGTTAATCAGCTTTTTGTTATCTTTTTTATTTTTTCTTCCAGTGAGCGAAGGGTTTAGTAATACTCTTTCAGTTTCATTGCTTTTGTAGTTATGATTTTTCCTTCACTGCCAGCTTTAAAATCCCATCTGAGCACCTGCAGCCAGCTGCCCTGGAAGCCTAGTGTAGGATGTTCATTAAGATCTTCCTTTGGGATCAACACCTGGGAGGAGGGAGGATTGGGCAGATGCAGAATTCATGGTGCAGTGTAGGTCTGGTGGTAGCTTTGTTCATCTCCTTTCAGGAGCTCTGATGCTAGAATTGGTTCTTCTGAGTTGCCCAGAATTGGGCTGAGGTGCTTAGGCCTTTATATTGCCCTATCAGTTGGTCGTTGGATGTGGGCTGCCCAGGAAGGATTTCCCTTAGGTAGGATCATTCTTTGCGGCTGAGGCAGTCCCTGAAGGACTGACTGAGCACTGCTAGCAGTTAAGGCAACAAGTCCTTCCCCGAAGGGGAGCTGGGCAGCACGTCAGCGTCTGCTACAATTCCTCTGTCTTCACTAAGAATGATTATATCATTACCTTGCTTCTCCTAGATTTGGGTTTCATTTGTTCCAGAATTTGTTTTAGTTTTTTTAGTATCATTTTGAACTCATGGATATAAATAACATATACTTAACAGACTTTATGTTGACTTACACATATAGAAGGATGTACAAATGTATGTAAATATACAGCTTAATAAATGTTGACAGTGTGAACACATCAGTGGAACTTGTATAGTGCTGGCAATCAGTAGGTCCTTCTTTCCTCTTGCATTTCCTTCTAGTCATTACCTGTTCTTTCCAAGGGTCTCTACTATCCTGACTTGAATTTAACATGTCGTTGAAATTTGTGTAACAGAGTCACACAGTAAGTGATGTTTTGTTCTGGCTTCTTTTCATTCGTATATTTGTGAGACTAAGCTTACGGTTGTAAATCATTTATTTTTATTGCTATACAGTTTTTCTTTGAATAGACTGCTTTTGAAAAAACCATTTCTGCTATTGATAGACACTTGGAGTGTTCTCAGTTTATGAAAGGGCTGTTTTAAACATTTGTACATATCTTTTGGTGAACATATATACGAATACATCTAAGGTATAGGTATATACCTAGTGAAATTGCTAAATGTGTATATGTTCTGTTTCAGTAGATAATGCCAGACATTTTTCAAAACAATTATTGATTTACACTCCTACTAGTAATGTATAAGAATTCCAGTTGCTGGGATTCCAACTGGCTGGCTCAGTTGGTAGAGAATGCTACTTTTGATCTCAAGGTTGTGGGTTCAAGCCCCATGTTGGGTGTAGAGATTACTTAAATAAATAAACTTAAAAAAAAAAAGAGTTCCAGTTGCTGCAGTTTGCCTGTTTATGTAGGATGTAACCCTCCAAAGCTTATGGTTGAAAGCTGGGTATATTTACTGGGTCCCCTCCACTAGCAGGTTCTGAAGTCTAATTTTTTGTCTTCCTGAGGCTGAGACTTTAAAATTCTGCTTTGCTTTTCAGAAGTTTTTGGCTTACCTTTTAACCCTTTTCCACCACTTATGCATTTGAGGCCCCCTCATGTCTTCGGTTTTGTCACTTCAGACCTCATTGTCAACCCAAATCTCTGATGGCTCCTATTTGCCTCAACAGAGGTACCTTAGAACGTGACTTTCTGGCACGCTTTCATTCTCTATTGCAACGTTATTCTGTCTCTTATTTTTTCTCATAGTGACTTCACATGTGATTTGACCACATTCTTTCTATGTGAACTTACTTTTCCTGAATTGGTGAGAGGGAGCTGTGAGCCAGGAGAGCTTTTTATCTTCGTGGCTCTAGAGCTCTTCTGTTACTTTCATGAAATGAAATACATCATCTCATCCTTTTTGAGCTCCTTAGCTGTCTTCCTTTTTACCACCTTTATGTAAAGGCCCTTTTTCCTTTACCCCCGTTGTCCCTATTGGAGTGAATCTCAGCAATTTCTTCTCAGTGTGGGCTTCACCCTAAAAGGGGGTGCTTCTTCAGCTGGTTAGTTTAGAAGTGTGCTGCCCAGTGGTGTCCAGTGGCTAATTAAAGTTAAATTTAAGTAAATAGAAGTAAACATTTGATTCCTCATGTGCATTAGCCATGTAACATGTGCTCAGTAGTCACACGTGGCTATAGCTACTATATTGAGCATTGTTGATATAGTATAATCTCACCACAGAAAGTTCTGTTAGATAGTGGTGGCTTAAAGTGTGCTCTGTTCTCTTCAGGCGTTAGTGTAGACCTTTCGCACTCATGTGCAAATTGCAATATGCAGAAAGCCCCGTGTGTTTCAGCTAATGTTCTTTTTTTTTTTTTTTTTTTCTTTTGTCAGTTAATGTTCTTAAGTTGGCCTGTTGTACTTTTCATTGAGGATGGAATAGAATTCTGGTATTTTCCTCTTGTTGGACCCATTATACACTCAGCTTTCTTTTGCAGAGATACTAATACCACACCAGTTTTGTAGCTCTAAGTGGTTTGTTGCTATTTGCTTGTTTTTTGGGGTTTGTGGGTACCTTGTCCCCTGCTTTATGGAGTTCACCTATTCAAATGCTAATTTCATCTGGAAGCACCCTCAGAAACACACCCAGAAATGACGTTTAGCCAGATATCTGTACATCCTATGAGCCAGTCAAGTTAAGGTATAAAATTAACCATTACAGAGGGAGTTGGGGAGATTTACAAGTTACATTGCAGCCACTGCCTTCTTCTAAAAGCCCCCTTTCAGATTCAGCACGCTGCCCCCCACCAACCTTTAAAATTAACATTATGTAATTCTGTAGCTCCTGTTCTGCCCCTTCTAACCCTAAAAAGGCTTTTCCTCTCTTTTATTTAGTGTTTATTATCAAGTCAGTCACTTGTTACTGACTAGGCAGACTTACGCATGTCGCTGGGTCTCTTTCCACCTTTAGTTGCACCATTTTAAAAATGAGAATGCTGGACGCAGGTTTGTTTTCTCACAGAGGAACCTCACCGGTGTTCTCTTAGCGTTTGCAGGATCTAGTATTTAAACAGTAAATATATTCATGATACTTTCAATGGAAAATGCTACTTTTGTTTGATACTTTTTTTTTTTTTTTTTGATGTGTATTTTTGAGAGGGCTTGAGTGGGGCGGGGGAGGGGCAGAGAGAGAGGGAGACATAGAATCGGAGGCAGGCTCCAGGCTCTGAGCTGTCAGCACAGAGCCTGACATGAAGGTTGAACTCACGAACTGCCAGATCATGACCCGAGCTGAAGTTGAGTGCTTAACCGACTGAGCCACCCAGGTGCCCAGAAAATGCTACTTTTGAACGGAGTAGAGATGAACTTCTTGGCAATGTGACTTAACTCATTCTCAGATAAATGTAAATGTGGCGACCTTAAGAGATATTTTTTCCATGAGACTTAACTGTTTGTTTTTCTGTTACTCCCTCAACTGTGTACTTGAGGGTGATCATCTTACCTGACTTTGTCTTACTGTGTTTATTCCTGGTTATACAGTTCTCATTTCTGAACAATCTGCACTTATTTCCCATTAATTGATTAGAGGTCTGGGGCATGGATTTTCTTGGTCTGTTGTTTTAAGAGTTCAGTGTTTAAGGGAAAGGATTGTATGCCTTCTCTGAAATAATTTTTAGCTACAAGGAAATAGCTCTATTTCTGTGAGTCATCTCTCTTATGTAATGCTGGGTAAAGTTTTAATTTTGTAGGTAGAGATTTACAATTTCCAGACGGAAAGCTACAAAAATTGAAATTTCAAGAGAGTTGTAGATTTGCTACAAATGCTAATCTGTATTGAAAATTGGAGTTTGAGATACAAATGTAGGTAACCGTGACTGATAAGAATTTTCCTCAAACCTCTTGATTTTCAGTGAGAAATAGTTCTTTTTAGTCCTTTTCATGTGTAAGCTAACATTTTCTTTTTCCCTTAGCTTCCAATAAAAACAGGACAGCAGAACACGCATACCAAAGTCAGTACTGAACACAACAAGGAATGTCTTATTAATATTTCCAAATACAAGTTTTCTTTGGTTATCAGCGGCCTCACCACTATCTTAAAGAATGTTAACAATATGGTGAGTATTTGGGCTATTGTTTTGTGGGGGAATTTGTTTTGGTTTGTTTTTGATTTAAAGATTTGGAGCAGCATATTTTGAAGTATGGAAAGTCCTTTTCTGTGGACTCCAGATATAAACATTCACCATTGTATTTTGTGGGTGAGCATAGGTAACCTTTTAACTTTCATTTTAGTTTTTGATTCTTTCTCTTAGATCCTTCTCTTATTTGTGACCCTATCTTCTTTTTTTTTTTTTTTTTTTTTTTTTTTTTGGTGGGGGGGAATTAAGATTTCATATAGACTGTAGGTTGTATATGAATTGATCATGGAGTAATCTTTTAAAATATTTTTTTTAGTTTCTTCTTTGAATATTTACTTCTCAGGTTGCCCTAGTCCTAAGTAGATGATAAATATGACCTTGTAGTGATAAAATGTGAGATTGCTCTTATGAAGATATTGTTTTATTTCCTTCCTCCTGTAACCTGTGACAAATTCTATAGTAGTTCAAGATCCCATTGTTGAAATGATTTTCCTCAAATAGTCATTTCATCAAGTAATTCCACTGTCACAAGCTCCCAGTTGCCTTTTTTCCTGTTTTATAAAATCGATTTACATTCCCTAGGCTACAAGTTATTCCAGTATATATTTCTCCTATATCTCGCAGGTGATCCGTCTTCTCTGTCAATTCCTGTCTAAAACCTCCTTCATACTCAGTGCAAAACAACCGATCTGGGTGTTTCTTGATTAATTCTAAACTGCTTTTCCTGTCTTTAGCACTTATAAACCACAATTTATATTGTTTGTATTGAGCATTGAGACTGACTTCTGGTTGTAGATTGTGAGACTCAGTCCCATTTTTATAGTCACATCATCTTTGGTTTGTTTTCTTTTTAAAAACTTGGTTAGACAATGCCCTAAACTTAGAAAACTGATAAACTGGAGGTGTGAGCAGTCATTTGCCATACAAAGAAATTTTTTCCTTATAGAGAAAATTAAGATTTTCTGAAGAAAGCAGAACCTCTTAGGAACACGTAAAGTGAATTACAGAAATACATTTAAGATTTTGTGGATCTCTTCTGTTGCAGTGTGTGGGGCATGGTGATAGGATGTTCCTTATATAAATATGTGGCTGTGTTCCCAGTTAGATGAAAATATTTGAATATTTGGAACCTTCTTTTCAAAAACAAAAACAAAAGCAGTATTGTGATATTGGCATTCATTTAGTGCTTACTGAATAAACTGACTTTTGGAAACCATAGTTTCTTGTTGGTAAATAGCATAGTATTAAATTTAAGGATAGTGAATGCCTAAAATTCACTGTAATTGGTATTATAGTATTTTGTGCCTGTAAGAATTTAGACTTTGATTATCTTGTGGCATTGAAGTTAAATGTTCAATTCAAGATTCTGGCTCAGATCTATATGTATTTCTAAATCCTTTGTATTTTTAAAGTATAAGCAAAAGTTATTTTCTTTTACTGTTACAACACTGATGACAGACTGTAATAAATGCCAGCATTTTCATTTGCCTGGGAATATACTTTGAGCATTAAGATAAAATAGAAATAATAGATTTAAATACAGTCTAATCTGGGAGGTAAAATGGAAAACATGATTTCTTTTTTTCTTAATCCTTTGTCCCTTTTCAGATATGTGCTGATTTGTAGTAGGGAACAATAGCCAACTTTTAGTGTTGTGAATATCTTTTCTTTTAGAGAATATTTGGAGAAGCTGCTGAAAAAAATTTATATCTCTCTCAGTTGATTATATTGGATACACTGGAAAAATGTCTTGCTGGGGTAAGTAAATCTAAAATAGGCAGATTTTGTGAATTCAGTTTTGAGAATGATCTGATGTACCACAATGTATACGGACAAGAAAAGTCCTATGGATTTTTTTTGCCTAAGACATATGAATACGAATTTTGTTAACAGAGTTAACAGAGTGCAGACAAGTTTTCAAGAGAAACTTATTTTCTTATCTTTTGTAAATAGATACTAAGTTTATTTGTAAAGTGTTAAGCTTGAGCCACATATCTGTTTCAGGTTTTTTAGAGGAGGTTATGAAAAAAGCCACCATTTGACTCACTTAATTTCTCCAGATATTGTTAGGCCTGCAGCATTGGTTAGCTGTGAAAAAATGTGACAGGAAGACCAGGAGGAAACTTGTCTCTTTCCCCGTTTTAGTATTTTATCTGATTTTAGGGCTTTACTTTTCAAATCTATATAAAAGGAGACTTTAAAAAATTATAACTATTGCTGATAGATCCTACCTGAAGAAGACTTGTTATATGTACATATGAACATACAAACTAGATATGGGGAGGAGTCGTTGAGTACAAAACAGTTCTTTCTTCGGTTTTTTCTGAATAGTTACCTCATTATGTTTCAACCATGACTTAATTAGAATTTGTCAAGAATATTTTCGTTGTATAAAGCAAGGTGTTTCTGTACTTCAGCAGCCTTAATTCTTACCGGAACATGGTAGGAGCTACCTTCATTTTAAATGTCTGTTCACTAAATATTAGAGTTTAAATTTTTATATTCTCTCTTCTTTGGCACATCTTTTGCCTTTATTCAGAATTGCTTCTGTATTCTACATGCTACAGTTTTCTGTGGTAAACCTTGTTGGGAGGGACTTGGAGATGAGGACTGATTGTGTGGTTGAGAAGAGAGGGAATGGTCAGCAGTGTTGGAGGAAGGGGTAGAGTATGGAGTTGGAAAAATAATTACATTCATTCCACTGTACATCCTGAGAAAAGAGACATGTTTAACACTATAGGCCACCAGACCTCAGCATAATGTTTTAAACTTTTGTTGACCCTTGACCGTATTCCAAAATTGTCAGACAGTGTTAATAAGTTTTCTACTTACATTGAGGGTACGCTAGTTCTGTTTTTAGCTTGGTGCTTTCTATTAATTTGTGATGTGCTGTGGTTCATTTGTAAAATGGAGTGAAAGAGCAGAAGCACTG
Source organism: Panthera onca (assembly GCF_046562875.1). Classification (NCBI taxonomy): domain Eukaryota; kingdom Metazoa; phylum Chordata; class Mammalia; order Carnivora; family Felidae; genus Panthera; species Panthera onca. The sequence continues at coordinate 36,400,618 of NC_138352.1, forward strand.
TTAAATAGGATGATGTAATTGTGAAGATGGACAGTTTAAACTTACCCTGAATCAGTTCTCTGTATTTGTCTTGTTGCTTTTTGATTGTAAATACCAGTATATGAGCCATATCCGTGTTTGAATGGAGGTCCCATAGCTCTTCTCTGTTAACCTTTATAACTGAGAGGTAATGGTCAATGTATTTTGGAGAATGATTACTGCTGTTATTGGCTCTTGTTTAATTGATACTCTTTGGAGATCGCCTAACTGAAACTCTAATAAATGGGCATGGTATAACTTATATAATACATAAAATATATGTTACTTTGTTCTATTGAAAATGTATAAATTTTTTTCATTGAATTTACAATTAAAAAACAATGCTATTCATATCATTGAACAGTTGCGTTTTTCGGAATTGCCTTCAATAATTTTATAGTTGTCTGTTGATTTTCATTTTTAGATTGAAGTAAGTTGAGGTAGTTTAAGAACAGCCTACAAGTGCATGTTTATCATATAAGTAGTTGAAATAACTGAATGAAAATGATCAAATATTTATGAAAATCATATGAGTAAAATTTTGTAGAATTTGAGGAATCTTTGTTCCTACACGTATGACCATTATTCAAAAGATTGCATACTTCTGTAATTATTACTTGTTTATTAATTGGAGTTTCAACATTTCTCTTGTTTGATTGGCCTATAAGATATAGGCGTCGCCACTTGAATTTTGCAGGGTTTTATGATGTCTCTTTATTTGCTGTCCATATTTTTCAGTGTGTTTACATCTGAAAACACTTGGATTACAATTACAGAATCAAGCATAGCACACAGTTGTCCAAAATTTTGCTCTTGGTCATCATGCTTGGTGTATCAAAATTGTCATTCTTACATGAATATTAGCTGTTAGGCGATACGGAACAGTATATCTGCAGGATAGCTTCTCTATTGGTTATTTTGCTAATTATAGACATTTCCTTTATAAAGTAGAGATCTTGGTGTTAACACCAAAATTATCAAGCTTGGTGTGTCATTAATATTGGGACCACCTGGCATTATGTGCCCCTGATTTGATACAATATGTACTTTACTGAATTACCTGACTGTTTAATCTGAATCTAATCAGACTATTAGATTTAGGTCCCAGCTACAGAAAATACAGTAACTAGAAAGACAAGGCACACTACTAAGAAATAATCGAATCAACAATATGGAACATTTTCTAAGGCCCATTTTCTTAAATCAATGTTATGGAAAGTAAAAATGAAGTATAAGGAATGTGTGGTGGGGAGAGATTGTTTTAGAATAAAGAGAGTAAAGGAATCATGCTGCAATCATCTGAACCTTTTTTGGGTCCTGACTAAATTAAAAAGAAGCTATGAAAGACATTTTGGGGGCAGTTGGGGAAATTTGAATATAGATTGGGTATTAGCTGATACAAGGGGAATTGTTTTTTATTTTTGTTTTTGTATTTTTGTTCTTTGATGTGATTGTATTGAAGTTATATTGGAGAATGTCCTTATTTTTGAGAGATGCTAAGGTACCTATGGACGAAGTGTTAAAATGTTTGTAACTTACTTTGAAATGGCTCAACCAAAATAAAATTATTTGTAATAAGTACATATCTATGTGTTTTAGGCAGTCCTCTAAAAGGCAGGTGTGATTGCCCATCCAGGAATGTATTTGGATTTGAGACAGATGACACAATGCACTCAAAAATGAATATGAATAAAGTTTTTTTAGAACTCAAAATAAACTTGGGATTCCCAGGAGTGGGAAGGCTTATTATGTAGGGAATTGGTGAACAGGGAACAAACAGGACTAGTGGTGGTGGTGGTGTGGGGGATGATGCTGGGGAGGATGGATGGGAGCCTTTATTGTGACTCAGAGGTCAAAGATGGAACCATTCTCTTTATTAGACTAACTATAGGTGGATACAGCAAACACGATGAAATATTAACAATTGTTGAATCTAGGTGATGAATGTTATTATTGTATTGAACCACGGTATGAATATATCATTGTCCACTATTGTATTTCAAGTCTAATGTATGCTTGAAAATTTTCATAGCAGAGAATCTTTACATGTAAATTTAAGAAAGTTATAGAATTATGTGATTATTTCTATTTTAGCAACCAAAGGACACAATGCGATTAGATGAAACGATGCTGGTCAAACAGTTGCTGCCAGAAATCTGCCATTTTCTTCACACCTGTCGTGAAGGAAACCAGCATGCAGCTGAACTTCGGAATTCTGCATCTGGGGTTTTATTTTCTCTCAGCTGCAACAACTTCAACGCAGTGTTTAGTCGCATCTCTACCAGGTTAGTGTGTAAATCTACATAGGACTGTTGCAAGTAATAAACTTTTAGAAGTTTTCTTTTGTCTGCGTAAAAACAAAAAGTTGACAGAAATGAATTTGACTTGGGCTTTTGTATAAATTTTATGCATTGATTTCTTTGAAAGTTTTATTGTGCAACATTGTGATATTGATGTGTACAATTGTGAGTACTGTTAGGGGGTTGAAAGTCCAAATTTTAGGATGATACATCACCCATAATTAGGTTTTTGTTTTTAACACTAGGTATGAGGTTTTGGTTGGCCTTTCTAACATTTTGTTCCTTTAAATGGAATTAGCTAATCAGATAGAATAACTGATAAGAGTAGTCAGAATTCCAGTGACCTCCCAGCTCTGTTCTTTATCACAAGATTCTAAGTTACCAAATGAAAACAAAACCTAGCAATATGGAAGCACAAGGAAGTAAGTAATTTGCAAAGTAGACTTCTCCAGAAAGTGGACTGTGTTCTAAGTGTATGAATTGTAAAAGCTCCTTTTTTTTTTTTTTTTTTTTTTTTTTTTTTTTTTTAGTATTTACAGCAAATGTGCTGTTTTATTCTCATAGTATCTGTGAAATGTAGGTGATACTTCCCCCAGTTTACAGATAAGCAACTAATACCCAAAAAATTTATCAAGGCGGTATGTCAAACCATGGAGGACCCAAAATTTTTAAGTCAGACTGGTCAGAGTCTATTAGGTTCGTTATATTAGACTGCTACTCTAAACTTCCATTTTAACCATATTTTTACTGTTGTGCTTCAAGTTTATATGATAAATATTATTTAAGCTTTTACTGATAAAAATCACTATGTGATATGCTATAGATGGGAAGAAATTGGTGTATAGATGGTGCTCTATGGACTAGAATTATAACTGATGGTAGCAGGTAATTCTGGAACTTGCTTTCTTACCAATGATTTGCCTGTCGTATACAAGTACAGTCAAATGGGTCCTTAATTATGTTTGTTTATTCTTTGTTTACTGGTACATCTTTTATCTTTTGACTTGTCTGTGTTGTGTGAACAGCAGGCTTCCATTAGTCAGCTTTGGTCATTGTTCCGTTGTTTTCCAACAGGTGTGAATGAGAACATACATCATAATTAGAAAATTTGTGCTGTAGTGTTTTGAGGACTTGGCTAACTTCAAAATCTTGCCATCTTTTTAAGAAATACAACATTTTTATAGTCATGATGCTAGGCCATAATATTCTTCAGTCCCTCTTCAGAACTGGTGCAAAGAAAATTAAAATTTTGTTCAATGGTGTGGTGTAATAAGATTGATAATATTAGGTAATGTTTATTCAATAGAAAATTGTCTTCATGAAATTTTTTGAGTGGTAACATTTTATATTCTGAGTAATATTAAACTAGATGAAGTAGCAAGGTAACTGACGCCTAGGGGATAGGTGGTGTGAAATTGTAAAAGACAAAAAACAAAACCCCTTCTTTGTTTAAATGATGACTGTACCAGCTTATTATTTGAAATAATCTTACATTGAAGGTAGAAAATTATCAAAAGAATAAAATGTTTTTAGCATATCCAAGTATGAGTTGCTTTATAAAGCACAGCAAATATGCCACCTTTTAAAAAGTTGAGAAATTTTCTAGTCACCCAAAGGTTTCATTTTATAGGATTTTGCAGCATTAGCACATGTAAATATGTAACACATGTAAATATGCTTTTGTGTATTTTCCAAACCTAGTTCACAGTTTCCAGAAGAGAAGTTAAATGTCTCCAAAATAAGCCAGTTTCTTTAGCTTTCAGGGGGCAGACTGCTCAGAAATGGGATCTGTGAAATACATGTTTCAGACGACTGCGTTTGCTGTTTAATTTAGCTTGTGCCAGACATAGGAGATGATCTTGTTAGAAGACCACTCACCTAAAAGACCATTCTGATGGTTTAATTTAGATACAGATATCTTATGACATTGCTGTCATAGCATTAGGTGGCTTAAAATACGCAAGTGACTAGAATGGCAGTTTCTTTCTGAAGATTGAGTTTATATGTCATATAAATTAAATGGACCAATATCATGAACATTTGTTTGACTATTCTGCCTGTCCACAGATGTTTCTCTTTTAGGCTTAACATTAGCTTTTGATATTTCTTTTTTCTTTTTTTTAATGTTTGTTTATTTGTTTTGAGAGAGTGTGAAAGAGTGGAGGAGAGGAGAGGCAGAGAGAGAAGGAGAGAGAGAATCCCCAGCAGGCTCCTCACTGTCAGTGCAGAGCGTGATGCAGGGCTTTAGATCATGACCTGAGCTGAAATTGAGTCTGGACCCTTAACCAACTGAGCTACCCAGGTGCCCCTAGCTTTTGATATTTCTGTCCTTTGATTTTTTTTAGGGGAATATGGACTACAGATCTTAAGTTTATTAGTCTGCTGAAGTATATACATGTTCTGTGGCTCATAATACTCTTTGATGTAGAAGATCAGCTGCTTTCTCCACAGAATTGTTGCACACTCGTAATAGATCTAATTGTTTTGTAGTGGGAGGGTCCTGTGGAATATCTGATTTGACAAACCACCAGAAGCAGAAGACTCAGTGATTTTTTTTAAAGTTTATTTATTTAGAGAGAGAGAGAATGAGTGGGGAAGGAGTGGGTGGGGGGTGGGGACAGAGGATACAAAGCGGGCACTGTGCTCATAGCAGAGAGTCTGATGTGGGGCTCAAACTCACGAACTGTGAGATCATGACCTGAGCTGCAGTCAGATGCTTAACTGACTGAACCACCTAGGCACCTCAAGACTCAGTGATTTTAAAAGTTCTATTTGGGGCGCCTGGGTGGCTCAGTCGGTTGGGCGTCCGACTTCGGCTCAGGTCATGATCTCACGGTCCGTGAGTTTGAGCCCCGCGTCGGGCTCTGTTCTGACGGCTCAGAGCCTGGAGCCTGTTTCAGATTCTGTGTCTCCCTCTCTCTCTGACCCTCCCCCGTTCATGCTCTGTCTCTCTCTGTCTCAAAAATAAACATTAAAAAATAAATAAATAAATAAATAAATAAATAAATAAATAAAGTTCTATTTGATTCTTTTACAAATCTTTTTTTTTTTTATGGTTTCTTATTCTTCTTAATAATTTTAAATTTCTTATATGACTATAATAACTTAAAACATACTTATTTTATATTCTCTTAAGATTGATCTCATAATGCTTGTATGTGCCGACTCTCATTCACAGTGAATTGTTTCCTCTCTCTTTTGTGAACTTGGATTGCAAAGTCATCTTTAGTGCACATCTCTATTTTCTTTGGGGATCTCTTGCAGCCTGGAGCTGTGGGAGTGTCCTAGTGATGGTTTTTGCATTTACATTTGTTTTTGCCAAGTACCCAGCTCTGGACTTATTTTTTTGGTTAATTTCTCATCCCTGGATTGTATTGATAGTATAAATGTGGACCTCAAACCCTTATCAGGTAACAGCCCTGGGTGACTTTTTCCCCTACCCAAAACTTAGCCAGAGCAGATAGACATCTTGTGCTGGTAGATTTTTTTTTTTTTTTTTCCCCTTCCACCCTTCCTTCATTCTTTGACTCTCTCTGTGCAACCTTCTTTTAAGGAAGTGCATAGTTCTTGCTAGTCTTTTGTTTTTTCCAGGACCCCAGTTCTACTCCCTGCACTATTAAGGTATAAGATTTTGTATTCAGTCCCATGTAGATGTTAGACCAAAACCCCTAGGGTAAGGAGAGGAAAAAGCCTACCCACCTTTGTGCTTCCTTTGTTGCAAGATAAGACCATGTCTTCAAAATCATCTCTGGTTTTCATTTTCCTCTTCATTTCTGGACCTGGGTGGATGGGTGGTGGTTGGGGCGGGGGGGGGGGGGGGGTTGTTTTCATTAATTTCTATATATTTAATTTATATATATTTTTTAATTTTTATGTTTATTTTTGAGAGAGAGAGAGAGAGAGAGAGAGACAGCATGAGTGGGAGAAGGGCAGAGAGAGGGAGACAGAATCTGAAGCAGGCTCCAGGCTCTGAGTTGTCAACATAGAGCTCGATACGAGGCTGGAACCCATGAACCCTGGGTTAATGACCTGAGCCGAAATTGGACGCTTAACTAACTGAGCCACCAGGGGCCCCTATTTTAAATTTTTAAAATTTACTTGCTTTTGAGAGAGAGAGAAAGAGAGAGAGAGAGAGAGAACGAGAACATGAGTGGGGGAGGGGCAAAGAGCAAGGGAGACACCGAATCTGAAGCAGGCTCCAGACTCCAAGCTGTCAGCTTGAACTCCAGAACTGTGAGGTCATGACCTGAGCCAAAGTTGGATGCTTATCTGACTGAGATACCCAGGTGTCCCTCTTTTATTTCTATATACTTTAAATATCTTTTTGTTGTTATTCAGTTTATCTGGTCTTTCTGGATGCTTTAATGGTAAGTTTTCCATTTCGCTTCTTTTGCTCAAACTACCCTTTGATTTCTGTGTTTCAGAAATGACAATTAAGCTTCAGAAAACACCCCTTTCCTATGGAAATACTGGGCTGTATAAAGAATTAAACTTTTCTTCCATTTTTCACAAATAACCACAAGAGTCAGCTTTTCAAAAGTTGGTGTTGCTGATTTATTAATTTGTGTTTCCTAAGGAATCCTATTCCATATTTCCTAGACTCTTTGCAGCAGCCATGGAATTTTTAGCATGTAAATCAGTATTGAGGACCCTCTTATTCCCAGTGTGAACTGCTAAGCTTTTCTCACCCTGATGATATGAAGAGCGTTAGTGTAAGTGCTTGGAATAGTTTTAATGTTAGCTATACATCCGCAGACTAAAGTGAGTGGAAGAGGAATTTGCGAAGGAAGGAATCGATTGATTTTATATTTAGCAACTGAAGGTTTAGTATGGTGAGTAATGCCAGTTTAAGATTGCATTAAAATGGTTACAATCCCAGTTAATACTATAAATAAGATTTTGTAGTATTTGTGCTTTTTCACCATCTCCCTGCAGTTACAAACATTAGTAATTCCATTTATCTGCTTACATTTTGATATCTATTAATTGAAATAATGAATATGCCTCATTAGGGAGCACAATTCAATAGATTGACAATGTCAGCTTTTGAAAAGCTGACTTCTATGGTTGTTAGTGAAAAATGGAGGAGAAATTTTTATTAAGACTTATGTGAATTTTTTTATCAGTTTAAAAATATCTATATTTGTTGAGTGTTAAATTTTTCTACATTTGTGATAACTTCATATTTAAGGGAAATTTTGGGGGTTTAGAAAGATTCTTGCCTTTATAGGAATAAGTTCGTGAAGGAAGGACATTAATCAAATAATCACATAAATACACACACAGATTGTGAAAATTGCAAGGACTAAAGGCTTACTCATTTTTTCAATACAAAGTAAATGTATCTTATAAATGTAGATAAAATATCATTCATGTTTCTTTTTTAAAATTTTAATTTATTTTTTTAAAATTTATATCCAAGGTAGTTAGCATATAGTGCAACAATGATTTCAGGAGTAGATTCCTTAATGCCCCTTCCCCATTTAGCCCATCCCCCCTCCCACACCCCCCTCCAGTAACCCTCTATATGTTCTCCGTATTTATGAGTCTCTTCTGTTTTTTCCCCCTCCCAGTTTTTATGTTATTTTTGTTTCCCTTCTCTTATGTTCATCTGTTCTGTCTCTTAAAGTCCTCATATGAGTGAAGTCATATGATATTTGTCTTTCTCTGACAAATTTCACTTAGCGTAATACCCTCTAGTTCCATCCACGTAGTTGTGAATGGCAAGATTTCATTATGATTGCTGAGTAATACTCTGTTGTATGTATGTATGTGTATATATATATATGTGTGTGTGTGTATACATATATATATATACACATATATATACACACACACACACACACATATATATATATATGTATATGTATATACACACACACACCACATCTTCTTTATCCGTTCATCCATCGATGGACATTTGGGCTCTACATATTTCGCTATTGTTGATAGTGCCCATGTTTCTGAAGTTTAGCTGATGTGATCAGAAGTTAATAAAATTTATTTTATAATTTAAAATTTGAATTAAAAAATTTTTGTTAAAGAAAAATTTCAAAAATACACCTAACACAGAGAATAGTATTTCAAATACCTAGGCATCTTTGCTTCACCAGTTATCCACATGCTATGATTTTTTTAAAAATAAAAATTATATGTATTTAAGGTATACAATGTGGTGATTTGGTTTGGTATATACACAGTGAAGCCTATGGTTTCTTTCATCATATCCCTTGAATTAATTATGTACCTTTAAATTTTATAAGAAATATTTAATGTTGGGGTGCCTGGGTGGCTCAGTTGGTTGATGTCTGACTTCAGCTCAGGTCATGATCTCATAGGTTGTGGGTTTGAACCCCGCATCGGGTTCTGTGCTGACAGCTTAGAGCCTCGCCTGCTTCCAGTTCTGTCTCCCTCTCTCTCTGCCCTGTCCCTGCTCATGCTCTGTCTCTCTCTCTCTCTCAAAAATAACTAAACATTTAAAAAAAATAATAACTATTTGTTGTCTTATTTTTGTATGTATATTTTCTCTTACAAATTTATCATTGGGGTGAGAAGAATCTGTTCAGTTCAGAATTTTAGACTTTCCTTAAGATAAATTATTTTTGGTTTTTACTTTTCAGGTTACAGGAATTGACTGTTTGTTCAGAAGACAATGTTGATGTTCATGATATAGAATTGTTACAGTATATCAATGTGGATTGTGCAAAATTAAAACGACTCCTAAAGGGTAAGTGTAGATGTATATCTGAAACTAAACACTGTCGGTGAAAAGCCAGTGTTTTGAATGTACAGGTTTTTTGTACTAACTGTGTTGAACTGGAACATCAAAGTGGATTTGATACTGCACATATCCTTGTGAAATGGACAATAATGCTTAATGGTTCAAAAATTTTTGAGCCTTTGAAAACAAAAAAAAATGCGTATCTTAATTCTTGGCAATGGAAAGTTTTGTTCAATCATAATTTTTGCTTTAACAAAGAGAGCATAAAGGTGCTGTTACTTAATTTTTCTAGAATTTCATTACTTAAGGATAGCCATAGGTTATCGAAATTACCTGTTTAGCTGTTATAGTGCTAAAAGCAGGTAGTTTAGCAGGATATCAAAGTGTCATTACAGAATGGAACCAGAAGATTGTGATCTTATGACAAGAGGAAGAATTGCGTCAGGAATCTCATTTCTGACATTTGTGTTTTCAGATCTTTTAATGACTTTCTGACTTTATAGCACTATCAAGTCTCTTATCTTTCCAGTGCCTTTTGCTTCCTTGTGCATTTCAGTTATAGTCCCTGAGGATTACATCTGAAGTTATATCCATGGGGATATCACAATACTTAATATGTGATTTTGAAGCTTTGGGCAATGCTTTGTGTGATTATGTTGATGAAAATAAACAGTCACAAGGAATTGAGAGAATTTTTGTGGGAAACCTGAAAGTTAATATAAATCAAATATCAATGAGCATTATTAATAAACTGAGTATAAATACCTAAATTCATTTCACACAAATTGTTTTTAGTTTTCTGTGATATTGAATCCTGTCTAATTTAAATGCAAAACTTTATAGTATATGATTCAACTTTTTAATTTTACTTTGTGTATTAAGGAATTATGAAAAATGTTTCTAGTGTCTGACATAAAAGAAGATTTAGTTATATTAACTTTGAAAACCTCAGCAGTTCTGCAGTGTCATTATCAAAACACTTTGCTTATAATTTTTTCTTTCTTTCTTTTTTTTTTTTTTTCTGAGAGACAGAGAGCACAAGTTGGGGAGGGGCAGAGAGAGAGGGAGACACAGAATCTGAAGCAGGGTCCAGGCTCTGAGCCATCAGCACAGAGCCTGATGTGGGACTCCAACCCATGAACTGAGATCAAGACCTGAGCCAAAGTCGGGTGCTCAAACCACTGAGCCACCTAGGCGCCCCAGTGATAGTTTTCTTAACATTTGTTTTAAACTCAATAACTGGTTCACCAGAGATTTAAAAAGGCTATATCTATATAGATCAATACTGTAAGGCTCTGTTCTATCTCTATTACCAATTTTAGGTCATTACTATTATAAAACCAAGCAACAATTAAATCACTTTCAGTAACTTTAATAAAGAAAGAAAAATGGATCATTTTAGCTTTTATGTTAAGTGTGTAGCAGTTGTTTTAGACTATAATAAACCACAAATCAATTCACAGTTGAAATTTTAAGATCTTAGTATCTATCAGTAAGCATTAAGAAGTTAAGGATGATAAAATTTAGAGATTTTCTTTCCATATAAAATTTCAGAAGTATATGTGGTTTTGTGGTTTTTTATAACTGTTTAGGGACATTTCAGAAATAATCTAGGGGACAACTGGGTGGCTCAGTCGGTTAAGTATCCAACTTCGGCACAGGTCATGATCTCGTGGTTTGTGAGTTCAAGCCCCAAGTGGGGCTCTGTGCTGATAGCATGGAGCCTGCTTGGAGTTCGTTCTCTCTCCCTCTCCCTTCTCCCTTCTCCCTTCTCCCTTCTCCCTTCTCCCTTCTCCCTTCTCCCTTCTCCCTTCTCCCTTCTCCCTTCTCCCTTCTCCCTTCTCCCTTCTCCCTTCTCCCTTCTCCCTTCTCCCTTCTCCCTTCTCCCTTCTCCCTTCTCCCTTCTCCCTCCCTCTCCTCCCTCTCCTCCCTCTCCTTCCTTCCTCTCCCTCCTCCCTCCCTCTCTCCTTTCTCCCTCTTAGTCTCTCTGCCCTTCCCCCACTTGTGTGTGTGCACGTGCATTCTTTCTCTCAAAAGAAATGAATAAACTTTATGAAAAAATTTTTTTAAAAAAAGATATCTAGATCTGGTTGTCCAGGAGTAGGTATTTGTTTAAAACCTCAGGTTTCATAGAGATGTTTAATCTGTAATAATTAATTTAAATGGTTCTCCATATTCAAATAAGAGAAACTAATTGTGTGAATAAATGACTCTTTTTATTGTGGTAAGTCATCCCCATTGGAATACAGCCCCCTCGTGAACATAAATTTAGGGTTTAACTGATAAATGTGTAAACTATAAAAAAAACAACAACCAATGTTAAATAGGCAGCAAAAGATGGCTCTAGGTGACAATGGTGAAAGGACTGGAAACTTCCTGTAATATGAATAGTAAAATTAGTAATGTGGTTTTTTTTTTGTTCAGTTTTTTTAGTGTTTATTTTTGAGAGAGAGAGAGAGAGTGCGAGCAGGGGAGGGGCAGAGAGAGATGGAGACACAGAATCCAAAACAGGCTACAGGCTACAGGCTCTGAGCTGTCAGCGCAGAGCCTGACATGGGGCTCGAACCCATGAACCTTGAGATCATGACCAGAACCTAAGTCAGACATTACGTAACTGACTGGGCCACCCAGGCGCCTCAGTAATGTGTTTTAAATTCACTCCAACAGCATTTGTTGAGAAATTGTGTGCAAGAAACCATGCTAAGTGCTAGGTTTACAAAGATTAATAAAACATCTGTCTATATGGAGTTCATGACCTGGTTTATGAGGGAAATACATTATCAAAGTATTTGCAAAGTAAGGTGCCAAACACAAATAGGTGAGCATAACATGAGGGAAGAGGTATGTGTTTGGGGGTGGGAGCTGTTAAGAGGAAAAGCGCAAGATAGGGAGGTGTAAGAGTAGGCCAGATCGTATTAATAAAGGCATGGTGATGTTTATTCCATGTTCAGCATGGGCCACATATCATCCTATGCAGTTTAATGCCTTTTGTCATCAATGCTTACGGTGACCCTATGAAGCAAATAGTATTATCATTCCCTATGTAGATAAGGAAATTGAGGCTTAAGTAACATTTCCAAGGTCAGACAGCTAGTGAGTGGCAGGGTTAGATTCATTTCACATCTGCTCATTTCTAGAACCAAGTGTTACACCATTGTGCTTATGGATTATGTGACTTTATTTTAATGGCCATGGGAAATGATGGAAAAAAAGGTTTAAGGTGGGATCAAGCTTTTATTTTAGATATACCACTTTGCTTGAAATTTGCAGGATGCCTTGGTAGAAGGTTGTATGAGCTTTTGGGACTTGGTCGTATGAGTGAGGAAGAAATGTGAGTGAGAAATGAAGGTAATGCAGGTCTGGATGGAATGGGATAGGGTGGGCATCAATTTGATAATGGTATTTGGGAAGTAGAGTACACAAAATACATAAAATACATCACCTGGCATTTGGTGATTAATTTAGATACATGGGGTTAAAGAGAAGTATCACCAAGTATTACAGAATAAGCTGATTAAAGCAAGAAAGGAGAGGAGAGGTTGATGACAGCATGGAAGGTAGCCAGGAAAATGACAAATTTAGATTGACATTTATTGACTTTGAGGTGTGGGTAGGCTGTCCAGTCAGAAACTTGTAGAACTAGAGTAATAAGACATATACAGAGGCACCTGGGTGGCTCACTCGGTTAAGCGGCCAACTTCGGCTCAAGTCATGATCTCACAGTTCGTGAGTTTGAGCCCCACGTCGGGTTCTTTGCTGACTGTTCGTAGCCTGGAGCCTGCTTCAGATTCTGTGTCGCCTTCTCTCTCTGCCCCTCCCCCATTTGTACTTTGACTCTCTCTCTCTCTCTCTCTCTCTCTCTCTCTCTCTCTCTCAAAATAAGTAAACATAAAAAATTAAAAAAAATATACATTGGAATTGAGAATAGACTACTGTGTACAACACATTCAAGCTGTCGTAAAGGTAAGGTTAACGAACTTGGAAGGCACAAAGGCTCAAGAGTACTGTGAAGTCTACTGCCATCATCTGGAAATCAGAGGAGAGCAAGAGCAAAGAAAGTTGGAGGGATGCATTTTAAAACTGACTTAGAGAGTAAGTCACTCACTCGCAAGTCCAGAAAAATACGACATTTAAATTATATACACAGTTTTATTACTTGAAGACTCATCTCTATCTTAGAAATAAACTTATGTAAATATGGTAAGTACCTGTGTCCCTTCATTAAAAGTCCATAAGGGGCAACAAAAACAAAAATAAACAAGAGAGACTACACCAGATTAAAAGCTTCTGTACAGCAAAGGAAACAGCAACAAAATGAAAAGGCAACCGACTGAATGGGAGAAAAATATTTGCAAATTGCATACTGGGAAAAGTTAATATACAAAATATGTAAAGAACTCATTCAACTCAATAACAAAAAAAAATGTAATTAAAAAGTGGGCCAAGGACCTGAATAGATGTTTTTGTAAAGAAGACGTATAGGTGGCTAACAGGTACATGAAAGGATGTTCAGCATCACTAATATCAAGAAAATGCAAATCAAAACCACGCTGAGATATCTCCTCACATCTCTTAGAATGGCTTTTATCAGAACAACAAGAAATAGTAAGTGTTGGTGAGGATGTGAAGAGGAAATCCTTGTACACTGTGGGTGGGAAGGGAAGTCAGTGCAGCTGCCATGCAAAACAGTATGGAGGTGCCTCAGAAAGTTCAAGGTAGAACTACAATATGATCCAGCAATTCTGCTTCTGGTTATTTATCCAAAGAAAATTAAAACATTGACTTGAGGACATATATGCACCCCATGTTCATTGCACTATTATCTTATACTAGGGAAGATAGATACAGAAACAACTTAAGTATCCATTGACTGATGAATTGATGAAGAAGATATATATATATATATATATATATATATATATATATATATATATTTAAAATGTACATATGTTTATATATTTATATAAAATATAGTATATATAAATATGTAAAATATAAAATATGCTTTTATATTTATATATAAAATATTAAAATGTTTACATATGTTACACATATAATATATAAGGTGGAATATATATATTATATATATTGAAATTGAATGTTATTCAGCCATAAAAAAGAAGGAAATCTTACCATTTGTGACAACACGAATGGACCCTAAGGGAATTATGCTAAGAGAAAGACAAATACCATACAGTCTCATTATATGTGGAATCTTTAAAAACAAAACAAAACCAAAAACAACCAAATTCATAGATACAGAGAACAGATTAAGATTGGTGGCTGCCAGAAGTGGGGGAAAGGGTCGGGGTGACGGGCAAATGATTTAAGGTGGTTAAAAAGTACAAACTTCCAGTTATAAAATAAAAAGCCATGGGGATGTAATGTACAGCACGGTGACTGTAGTTAATTGCGTATTTGAAGGTTGCTAAGAGAGTAGACCTTAAAAGTTCTCATCACAAGAAAAAAATTGTATAACTATGTATGGTGAGGGATGTTAACTAGACTTGTTGTGACCATTTTACAGTATCTACAAATACTGATCATTATGTTGTATACCTAAAACTAGTATAATGTTGTTTGTCAATTATACCTCAATTAAAACAAAGTCCATAGGTGGAGTTCTCTGCCAAGGGACTGTTACCAGTAAAATAGTTTATAGAAGGCTCATCTTTTCCCTGTATAAATCTTTTTGTAGATGTGGACAACATTTTGATGGAAGAGAAAGTATCTAAGATATTCATATGGAGAAATGTTTAGTCTTATTTTAAAAATGCAGTCTACTATTTTGAACAATCACTTGAGCAAAATAAAAACAAATATGTTAAATGATGAAAAGGATGTGCAGGTGACAGGTTGGCAGTATTTATCAAGAGTCTTAAAAAATATTCATCTCCTCAACCAGGCAGTTCTACTTCTAGATCTTATCCTAAAAAAAAAAAAAAAAAAAAAATTAATATGGAAAAGATTTGGACATAAAGTGTTTATTGGGGTGCCTGGGTGGCTCAGTCGGTTCGGTGCCTGACTTGGTTTCAGCTCAGGTCCATCCTGGGGTCGTGGACTTGGACCCCTGTGACGGGCTCCTTGCTGGGTGTGGAGCCTGCTTAGGATTCTGTTTCTCCCTCTGCCCCTCTACCCCGCTCGTGCTCTCTCTCTCTCTCTCTCAAATTAAAAAAAAAAAAGTGTTATTAGTGAGATATTGGAAATATCTTTTTTTTATTTTTAATTTTTTTCTTTTTTGAAAGAGAGCGTGTGTGCAAGTGGGGAAGGAGCAGAGGGGGAGAGAGAAAAATCCCAAGTAGTCTCCAAGCTCAGCATGAGGCCTAACGCGGGCTCAATCCCATGATCCTGGGGTCATGACCAAGCCTCGAGTCAGACACTTAACCGACTGAGCTACCCAGGTGCCCCAGTATTGGAAATACCTTAAACATATAATTGGAAAACGTTTAAATAACTTTACCCATCGACTTAAATATCCTGAAAGACAGACTATGGCTTTGAAACCCAATTCAATAATTTATTAGATCTGTAACCTCAGAAACACAATTTGCTCATCTGTAATATCTGAAAATGTTAAGATTTTGGAAGAATTAAGTGTATTAGATTGAAAATATCTGACACGTTGTAACTGTTAAGTAATAGTTACTATCATACTTAGATCGTCAAATATATGTATGAGGAATTATTAACGATATGGGAAAAATTTGGGATACTATGTGAAATGAAGAAAACAGGTTTGATTTAGCTTTTAGTGTTACATATGCACTCAAAAATGGATGGAAGAAAGTTTACCAGACTGTTAACTGTGATTCTGAACGGTAGAAGCATGGATGATATTTTAAATTCCCCTTAGATTGTTGTGTAGTTTTTGAATTTTCTACAATGACACGTGTTTTATACTTAATCAGTTATTAAAAACAAAAGAAAAAAGCAATCTTTGAAATTCAGGGCATATTTGCTTTTCATTGAATTTTGTCTTCAGTGGACATAGCCAGTGATGTTTTTGGTTTATATTAATTGTCTTTATCTTCACATTGCTTACAAATAATACTGGAACATGGGGCACCTGGGTGTCTCAGTTGGTTAAGCGCCTGACTTGAGCTCAGGTCATGATCTCACAGTTTGTGGGCTTGAGCCCCACATCAGGCTCACTGCTGTCAGCACAGAGCTGGTTTCTGATCCTCTGTCCTCCCTCACCTCCCTCCATACCTCCCCCTCATGTGCATGTGCTTGCTCTCTCTCTCAGAAATAAATGAATACTAAAAACAAATAGTACTGGGACAAAAGTTTGTATGTAAAAGGAGTGTTGGGTGTTTTTGTTTTTGTTTTTCTTTACTAGTAGCTCTGAATTGTATTTGTGTTAACTAATTAATTTTAAGTTAATTAAAAAAAAATTTTTTTTTTCCAGAAACAGCATTTAAATTTAAAGCCCTAAAGAAGGTTGCACAGTTAGCAGTTATAAATAGCCTGGAAAAAGTAAGTTATGACCTCCTTGACATTAAAGTTTTGTTAAATTTTGGTTGTAAATGTTGCTGTCTTTACTATTTTGAGTCAAAAGTCATGACTTCAGTGGTAGTTTCACGTTAATATTTAGGAGGAATGCTTTGCAGTATTCTTATGAAGGAAATAAGAGTTTGTAATATAATTGAGGTTGTAGGACATTTTATTTACTGTACCATGAAAATATCCCTGTTTTCATATAAAAACATATGTTTTGTTATTTGTAGGCATTTTGGAACTGGGTAGAAAATTATCCAGATGAATTTACAAAGCTGTACCAGATTCCACAGACTGATATGGCTGGTAAGGATAAGAGTGACTTATGTTTTAAACTCTTACTTATGAGGTAAAAACCTACCACTTTCAAGGTCATTTTTGTTAAGGTGCTTTTATATCTTGTCCCCTGATATCAAATAGGAAATAGTATTTTTCTCTTACATTTCAAAATGACCTTCAATCCTTTTCCTTTCCTTTGAGCAAATACTAAAAAAGGTTTGGAATGAAGCCCTAATCTCTAATTAGAGTTGTGGATAGAATATTTGATGGCTCTTCTTTATAGAGAAAGCCCTTTTTTTGTGCGCTGAAGCTTTATTTTGTATTTAGGGAGATGTGTATAAAGTGGTAACATCCTTCCCTAGAATTCTTGAGACACAGCTGTGAGGCAGAGAATACAGACTCCCGGAGAGCTTTGATGATTCCTTTTGGGAAGCCATCCAGTCTTTGTTTCTTGCGTACATCGCACTTTGCGTAAGGCCCTGCGCATTGAGACTAAACACAAGTTTGGCCATTTGACCTTTTCTAGGGTGGATCAAGATAGCTCTTTTAATACAGACAATGTAATATTTCTTGTCTGCTTCCCTGAATGAATTTAATTGTTTATGTGAACTTCCAAGTTTATCTTTTAAAAATGTGGCATTTGGGTTTTTGGTTAGTGCTGGCTTTTAATTTAATGCCAGAGATTTTCTTCTCATCTAGTAATATCATTGAATTGTATTTCCCCATAGAGTGTGCAGAAAAACTGTTTGACTTGGTGGATGGTTTTGCCGAAAGCACCAAGCGTAAAGCAGCGGTTTGGCCACTGCAAATCATTCTCCTTATCTTGTGTCCAGAAATCATTCAGGATATCTCCAAGGATGTGGTTGATGAAAACAACATGAATAAGGTGAGCAGGGCAAAATCATTTCTATTATGTCCAGATGTCAACTAGCTTATTTTAACTAAGGTGTATGTATCGCTTTGGGCTTAGCATTCTGTAAGCACTGCATTTCAGGGGACCGTTTCTAATTATGATCATTTTAGGTCTCTTTGTTCACTGGCCTTGACAGAGACATACTCATACCTAAATTTATTTGGAGGGAAGATAAATGATACCACTCAATTAAAAAGTTAAGACAGTTCTTTAGTGGGGTGCCTTGGTGGCTAAGTTGGTTAAACTTCTGACTGTGGCTCAGGTCATGATCTCACAGTCTGTGAGTTTGAGCCTAGCATCAGGCTCTGTGCTGACAGCTCCCTGTCTCTCTGCCTCTCACCCGCTCCCTTTCTCTCTCTCTCTCTCTCTCTCTCTCTCTCTCTGACCCTTACCCGCTCACACTTTGTCTCTCTCTCTCTCTCTTTCTCAAAAGTAAATAAACATGAAAAAAATAAAAAAATAAAATACAACAGTTCTTTAGTTCCATTTTTTTATCAGAGAAGACTGATACTTCTGTCAGTGTTAAACATAGTTTTTCTAATAATCATTGCACGGGTTGCCCTGTTAGAGTTCATCGGTTTTGTGTTGTGTTATTTGCATGTGCTTAGGTGTGTACCTACTTGGTGCTAATGAAATTGTCTAATAATTCATTTTAGATATTTTCAAACAGTTTTCATAGCATTTTACGAGGAAGGTAGGATGCCACATATGCCATCTGTAATGAAATTGGTACTATAAGAACTGCTAATTTTAAGGGGCTCTTGTAATTTTTAAAAATAGAGCAGGGGGTTAATCGTATTTTATTAGTTTTGGCAATACATTTTTTGTTTTTTGCCACTTTGGGAGAAATACTCTTAGCTGAATAAACATAAAATGGGCTCCCACATGACTTGCCTGTGGATGTAGATGTTCAGAATCAGCTGAATGATTCAATACTTTGTAGAAATACCAGGTAGGGAACTTATGCATTAGGTGGCTAAATAAGCGAACTTCGGTAATCCTTTAGTCTTTGATGCTATGGTACTCCACTTAGGTCTGTGTCCTCAGTTTTCCATTGGGAGGACACCATTTTTCATGCTAGGTTGTTGTGGAGCATGTCCGAAGAGTAGTTTTGGGGGATTTCTGTTTATTGGGAAAATAGAGGTAAAAAGCTACTATAAATTCAGTACTCCTTTTAAGCGAATTTATATTTGAATAATCACAGCTACATCTTTGCAGATGTTTGCTTTATTTGTGTATCTTACATGACTTTCTCATTTTCCATTGAATTGTTTGTTCTTTATTGATCTGTAAGGTGTTTTTTTTATTTTGAGAGAGAGAGAGAGAGAGGGCTCAAATGAGCGAGGGTCAGTGAGAGAGAGAGAGAGAGAGAGAGAGAGAGAGAGAAAGCAGGGCTCATCAGAAAGCAGGGCTTGTGTTCACCTGAAGCAGGGCTCGATCTCACCTGATGTGGGACTCGAACTCACAAACCATGATATCATGACCTGAGCCACTGAGGCACCTGAGATACTTAATGACTGAGCCACCCAGGCACCCTGTAAGTTGTGTGTTGTCTGTACACTTTTACTTAATTTCTCTTTTTAAACTTCGTTTATGGTTTTTTGTTTGTTTCATTTGGTTTTTGCTGTTTAGGTATTTAAAATTTGTCTGTAGTCATCTCTGTCTTTTTGTCTCTTAGCTTTTTTGGTCAGACTGCTCCTACCCAAGATTTTACTTATTCATTTTATTGAGATAAAATTCACATACCATAAATATACTCTTTTAAAGCCTACAATTCAGTAGTTTTTAGCATATACAAAAAGTTGTGCAACCATCACCACTAATACCAGAACATTTCTATCATCCCAGAAAGAAGCCTTATACCTGTTAGCAATCACTTCTTATTCCTCTCTCACCCTAGCTTCTGGCGACCACAAGTCTGCTGTCACTATGGGATTTGCCTATTCTGGACATTTCATACAAATGGAATCATGTAATATGTGGCTTTTGTATCTGGAACATCTGAGATTTTTGAAATTGGCTTTTATATATTTCTTAGTACGTTTCTAGGTTAAAAAGTTTAGATTTTTAAAATCTTTCTGGATTAAAAAAATGTATTATTTATTTATTTTTTTAATGTATTCTCTTTCCTGGGCATATTAGTTATGAGCTAACCAGTGTTAATGGTTGGTTGATACGTATCCTTCCATTCATATCTACTTGCTCGTAAAAACATTCCAATGAAAATACACGTACATGCATAGACTGGTGATTATATTTTAAAATGAAATCACACACACACACACACACACACACATATATATATATATATATATATATTTTTTTTTTTTTTCCCCTTTAAGTACTCTCTACAGCCAGTGTGGGGCTTGAACTCATGACCCTGAGACCAAGAGTCACATGCTCCACTGCCTGAGCCAGTCAGGAGCCCCAAAATGAAATCATTTTATACACATTCTGCAGCTTGCTTTATTTACCTTAGAGTGTATCTTGGCTCTTCCTCAAAATAGTTGTTAGAGATCTAACACATTCCTTTAAGTGTTGGATAATATTCTGTTACACTGATGAGCCTCATTTACTCAACCATTTGACGGTGAATGGATGGATTCTTAGATTTTTTTCAGGTTTTTGACTTTACATTTAATCCTTAAGTAAATATCTTTGTTCATATATTTTTGTTAACTGATGCTTTTAGTTCTGTAGACTAGAATTCCAAAACTGGGATTTTGTGTGAAGGACATTTGAATTTAAAATTTTTAATAGATATTTTTAGATTTACATTTCCCAATATTTATACCATGTCACATTTTCACCAATATGAATTAGAATGCCTGTTTTTCTGCATCCTCACCTGGACTACTTGTTTTTCAGTCTTTAAGGAGGTAAAAAAGAGCATCTCATTTTATTCATTGCATTAGTGAGGTTCAGGATCATTTCTGTTTCTAGGTCATTTGCATGTTTTCTTTTGCATGTCTGTTGATTCCCCCTCCCCCCCCCTTTTTTTTTTACTAGTCTCTTATTAATTTATGAGACTGTCTATTAGTCTCTTACTGAATGATACCACATTTGATTTAGAAGAATGTTTTATTGTTCTAAATTGTTAGTTTTTTTGGAGATTTAAAAAAATTTAATTGTGGTTAGAAAATGGTGGTACGTATTTGCTTTAAAAGTGTCCTGTGGTCATCAGAGTAGAATGTATATCATTTTTTAGGGTACAGAATTTAATGTAAATGTTTAAAACTGCACTTAACAACTGATCTGTAGTTCTCGAGAACTGCTGTAGGGGCTTGAAAGTCCCCTGTGAATATGCTGGGGGAAATGCTTAGTTTAGCTGTCTGAGCTCCCCTAGCCCTCAAGTAGCAGTATGCTCTGTTAGCGTGGCAGAACTCCTCCTAATCATTGGTAATCACGCCTAGGTCTTTATTATAAAGCAAGCAAAGAATAAACAACAAATAGAACCCTTAGCAGACTGGATTGGGCTTTTATTTACACATTGTTGATTGCAAACTATATGCAAAGTGGTTCTGTTTTTCAGTTTATAATTTTTGTTATTACTATTTTATTGTTTTTTTTACTGTATTAGGGAAGGTAGTATAATGGCTCCCCACAATAGAACTTTATTATACTTATGAAGCGCTAATGAGCTGCTGATCTGAATAGCTCTGTGGGACGGCCCTCCTTTTTGTGGTTTCTTAGGACCTTGCACAGCAAAGACTGCCATCTTTAAAACATAGCTTCTATGGAAGTTGCTTCTGTTCTGCTAGCCAGAAGGGAAAACATGGGAAATCATCCTGAGGATTTTGATGGGCCAGGCCTGGAAACATCACACTTTCATTCACATTCCATTGGGTAGAACTCAGTCACATGGCCATATTTAACTGCAAGAGAGCCTGAGAAATACATTTATATCCCCAGGAACCAAGGAATGAAGGAATTAGGGAAGACAGAGGGAGTCAAGGATGGCTTAGACTGCTGTCTCCCTAGAATTCCCAGTTATTTCTTTATGGGTGAAGAGCTGCATTTAAAGAGTACCTGTCCACTAGGAGAATAATGTGGCTATATGTGCTGCGAGAAGGAGTGTGGAACCTTAGTTGAGCTTGAAATAAGAATAGAACTTAGAAAAGAGAAAGAGATACAGAGTTGTTCAGGCCAGGGTGATCAAGAAAATGGATTGTGTACAAATGTTAAAGGTATGTTCAGAAAAGTTGCTTAGCCTTGAAGATGGAAAATTCATGCAGGCAGTGATAAGAAATGAGGATGAAAGGCAGATGTGAATAATCTGGAAGATACTGTGAGCCAGTTTGGGTTTAAACTTTATTCTTTAGGCAATGAGGAAAAGTCCAAAGTTTAGGGCTAAAGGTGAGATATGCAAAGTAGTGTTTTTGGTTGATAAAAGGAAAGTCTAAAGTGGGAGCTAGGTCAAAATAAATAGGAGTTTAGCTTTTAAAAATTTTATTTATATTCTGGTAAAATAACCCAAAATTTATCCTTTTAACTGTCTTTAAGTGTGCAATTAAATGGCATCAAGTACACTCACAGTGTTTTGCAACCATCACCATTATCTATTCGTGAACTTTTTTATGGTCCTCTTAGATTCTGTATGTTAAACAATAACTCCTCATCCCCTCCTCCTCATTAGTCCCTGGTAACCTCTATTCTACTTTTGGTCTCTTGGAATTGCCTATTTTAGGTACCTCATATAAGTGGAATCATACAATATTTGTCCTTTTACGTCTGACCTATGTCATTTAACATAATGTTTTGTAGCATTATCCGAATTTCATTAGTTATTATGGCTGAGTAAATATTCGTGTGTGTGTGTGTGTGTGTGTGTGTGTGTGTGCGCGCGTGTGTGCGTGTGTATGTATACCACATTTTGCTTATATCCTAGAAATTTCTTGTGTGCAGTGGTATTTCATTGTGATTTTGATTTGCATTTTCTTAAGTTTTTAAAAAAAGTTTATGTAAGTAATCTCTACACTCAATGTGGGGCTTGAACTCCTGACCCCAAGATTAATAGTTGGATGCTCTTCTGACTGAAGCAGCCAGGCCCCCTGATTTTCATCTTTCTAATGGACTAACCATGTTGAGCATCTTTTCATAAGCTTATTGGCCATTTGTATTTCTTTGGAGAAGGTGTCTATTAAAGTTCTTTGCCCATTTTTAAATTGAACTGTTTATTTTTTGTTGTTGAGCTGTTGGAGTTGTTTACATGTTGTAATCCCATATCAGATGTATGATTTGCACATGTTTTCTCCCATTCAGGTCATGATCTATGGTTTATGAGTTTGAGCCCTGCATCGGGCTCTGCACTGACAGCACAGAGCCTATTTGGGATTCGGTCTTTCCCTCTCTCTGGCCCTTCCCTGCTTGCACTCTCTCTCTCTCTTTCTCAAAATAAATAAATAAAAGCAAACAAACAGTAGCGTTCTCACTTTTAATTCTGGGTTTTGGTAATTTAGGTCTTCAGTCTTTTTTCTTAATCAGTCTAGATAAAGGTCTCTCAAATTTCTTAAACCATTCAAAGAACCAACATTAAAAAAAAAAAAGATTATTTCTTTAGAGAGGGGGAGAGAGAGAGAGTGAGCAGGGGAGGGGCAGAGAGAGAGAGGAGAGAGAGAATTCCATGCGGGGCTTGAACTCACAAACCATGAGATCATGACCTGAGCTGAAATCAGGAGTCTGATGTTTAACTGAGCCACCCAGATGCCCTGAGAGCTTTCTTCTTTTTAATGTGAGCATTTCCAACTATAAATTTTCCTCTTAGCGCTGCTTCCACTGCATCCCATTTTTGGTGTGTTGTGTTTTCACTTTGATCTGTTTCAAGATGTTTTCTAATCTGTGTTTTTTTTCCTTGACCATTGGTGTTTAATTTTCATATATCTGTGAACTTTCCAGTTTTCTTTCTGCTGTTGATTTCTAGTTTCATTGTGATCAGAAAAAAATATTTCATATGATTTCAATCTCTTTAAATTTGTTAAAACCTTTCTTGTAGCCTAACATATGGTCTATCGAGGATATTGTTCATGTGAACTGGAGAAGAATATATATTCTGCTGTTTGATCAGTTTAGCTTTTGACATGTTATATTTGAGAATTCATGTAAGTGGAGATGTGAGGTTTTCATTTAGGAGAAGAGCAGAGGGAGAAATGTGTTGATGAGCTGCAAAGAGGGCTTGAGATCACAAGAATGGACAACTTTTTGTGAGGAACAGAATGTAGAGCAATATTGGTATATCCTTAGAAGGTTGAAGGTTGAATATTGTCTGGAGTTTCAGAAAAGGATCGACAGTTTGGCATGGACCATGACTAAGGTAGTATAATATTTAGAAATATTTTGAAAGAGAATATGATCAGCTGAATTCAGGGTTGAGAAGTCAACTACCATGTTTGGGAAGGACTGTTTCTTAAGTCCTTTAATAATTCAACCAGGAGGGGCACCTGAGTGGCTCAGTCGCTTGAGCGTCCGACTTCGGCTCAGGTCATGATCTCACGGTTCGTGGGTTCGAGCCCCACGTCAGGCTCTGTGCTGACCGCTTGCTCAGAGCCTGGAGCCTGCTTCAGAGTCTGTCTCCTTCTCTCTCTCCCCCTCCCCTGCTCACGCTTTGTCTCACTGTTTCTCAAAAATAAATAAATGTAAAAGAAAAATTTTTTTTAAATAATACAACCAAGAAAGTGAAGAACAGATTCTGATTCTGGGGATTTGAGAAACATGTCAGTGATGACAACTACCTAAATTTTGAAATAAAAAATTGGAAATATCAAGTATGTGGTTTTAGAATATGATTTTTAGAGGCTGATCATTGGCTATATTATGAGACAAATCTGAAATGTTAGAAACTTGGCATATTGTCTCGTTTCTGTATTTGAATTCTGTAGAAGTTGTTTCTGGACAGCCTACGGAAAGCACTTGCCGGCCATGGAGGAAGCAGGCAGCTGACGGAGAGTGCTGCAATAGCCTGTGTCAAACTGTGCAAAGCAAGTACTTATATCAACTGGGAAGACAACTCTGTCATTTTCCTCCTAGTCCAGTCCATGGTGGTTGATCTTAAGGTAATTTGCTTTTTACTTCTCTACTACAAACTTTAAGAATACCTAAGGAAAAATAAACTTCCAATATTAGTATTATTATGCTAGATAGTTGTCAGAGATCATCGCTAACACCGAAGTTCTGAATCTTCTTTGATGATACCTTCGGAGGACCTGCTTTTGTTGTTTTTGGGTTACTCAGACTAAATAAAGTGGCTTAGAATTTGACGAAAACACAGAATTAGCCAGTTTTCTTAAGTTATCATAAACATTCAGACTTGGTTTTACAATAACGTAGAAATGAGGGCCTGAAAGGAACCAAACATGGTACAGCAAGCATTTTATCACCAATGAACCACAACGTTAGTGTTTTCTACTTCTTCTGGCAACTGAATGTTATTGCCCTCTGCGTGGATGCTGTGTTGATACTATTAAATACTAGTAAAAAAAAAAAAAAAAATACTGCATGACTGTTTAAAGGCTTTTGTTTTCTCTCGGGATTTTTATAGAACCTGCTTTTTAATCCAAGTAAGCCATTCTCAAGAGGCAGTCAGCCCGCAGATGTGGATCTGATGATTGACTGCCTTGTCTCTTGCTTTCGTATAAGCCCTCACAACAACCAACACTTTAAGGTGAGAACATTGGTTTTTATCCAGTTATGCTTACTGATGCTGTTGATCCTTTCTTTATAAATATGAAAAGACTATGAAGATGAATTGGTATTTCTCAATATTATACATTAATATTAATTTTAAGACCTTAAGAATGTATTCTGCTTTTTAAAAACTTTTTTTCTGTTTCTTTTATTCTCATTTGTGCTACAGGATATTTTTCTCTTAGAAATAATATATGATTTTTTTTCTTTTCCCCTGTAGATCTGCCTGGCTCAGAATTCCCCTTCTACATTTCACTATGTGCTGGTAAATTCACTCCATCGAATCATCACCAATGTAAGTCCAAAAGGTATTGCTAAATTACTTAAAATTTTTTTCTTCCTTTATTTCTTTACAAGAAAGACATTCTTGGTTTACAAAAGGTTTTGAACTTAGATATATGGTATAGGAAGATTTCTCACAGGTGATTATATCTAGTAATTGATATACAGTTGTATTTTTCATATTTAGTTTCATATTCAATTTGGCCTTCCTTTATTGAGGAAGGTGGAGTTAATAGGATCCTTTGGAAAGATTAAACCTGAAATATTTTATTTGCATCAAAAGCCCTTGAGAACAGTGCCACTGAGAATATAATTGAACATTTTCATCCCCAAACTGTTTTTTTTTTTTAGTTTATTTATTTCCTTAGATATGTTGGGGGGTGGGGCAGAGAGAGAGCTGGGAGAGAATCCCAAGCAGGCTCCGCCCTGCCAGCGCAGAACCCAATGCTGGGCCCCAACCCACGAACCATGAGATCATGACCTGAGCCGAAACCAAGAGCTTGACGCTCAACCGACTGAGCCCCCCAGGTGCCCCACATCCCCAAACTCTTTACATATTATTTTAATATTTCTAGCCTTTCCTCAGCATTTGATATGTTCTGACTTGTCACCTTACCATTTAAGTTAAAAGCAGTAACTAACAATATGTTGTAGGCCAGTATGGTACATTTAGAATGGTGAGATAATATTTGATTGTACTTTTTAGTCTTCCTTAAACACGTGAAATATTAACACACTTAAATAGAGGTATTGACATGATACAAAAGCATATCAGACAAAATAAGCAAGTTCATTAAGAGATACTTGTGAAACTTTGGACTCTGATGTGGGTACATTAAGTAGAAGGATGATGAAACCTTATCAGATTTGGACCATGAAGTTAAAAAATGCTGTTTTTCTGATTATGAAAATAATATTTTGAAGGTTCTCAAGTGTTATTTACCATAGCTCTACTTTTATCCATTTATGGATAGTCATAGTTATGTGTAAATTGGCCACATTTTTTCTCCCTCAAAAAGAACGTTAATCACTGATAACTTAGGTATATTTGTCCTCTTTGTAGGCAAATTCCACTTTAAGAGTGTATCGCTGATGAATTAAGAGTACCTCCCCACATTTATTTGCCTTGGATGCGTTGAGCTAAATGAAATTCTGCCCACTTTCTTTGCTTTTATCCATCCCTGCAGGGCAAGAATAACTGTCAATAGAGCTGACTAGTGACACGTTTCATTTTCTCCATGGGCGCTAGCATTCTGGGCAGGGCAATTCCTTGCTGTGCAGGACTATCTTGTGCATGGCCAGACACCTAGTATCCCTCATCCTCATTTCATTAAATACCATTGGGCCTCTTCCCTCCTCCCACCCCCAGACATTGTGGGCAACTGAAACGCCTTGAGGGAATGATATGTTCCTCACTTGAGTATCATTGGATTAAATGATAGGCGTAAATAACGTGAAATGCTATTTATCCCCGAAGGGAAACTTTAATGAATCTGATTGCAGATAAGGTATGTTTGTATTAAAAACTTACAAAATTTTTACTTTACTTTTGCCAGGGTAATGAGCAAGACATTGTATCCTTAATGTTTACTTTCAGGGTCGTTTAAGAAAAAAAGAGATGACTTCCCCCCCCCCCCAGGTTTATGTGTAATTCAGAATTAAAATATTATTATTTTTCTCCTTTGACTTATAATACTAAACACACTCCATTTATTAGAGTGGATGGTTTTACATAAATGCTTACAACTTGATTTAATAAACCCAAGTGTATACTTTTTTGATTCTTTGTGGCTAGTTACTTTAATTGTGAAATATTTTTGTCTACAATCGAATACATAGAGCACTTTCAAGCATGGACTTGGCACTGCTGTAAGTGGCTGGGCTGCTCCTTTGTGGGTTTAAAGCATGCCTGGAGTGGTACTTCGTGCATGCCTCCATGTACACGGTGAAGTGGTCGTGCGTCCTTCTGTGCTCCGCTGGGTACTGCATGTGTGAGGGCGCGGTGTGTCTGTATCGGAGGTCACGTCTGTACGAAATGAAAAACCTGTATCGACTAACTCGACCTTTAACGAGTAACCTGCCAAAAGCGTAAATTTGAGTCTATAAAGTATCTTCTAAAGGTATACTGTAGACAATGGGTACTTTATCTTATTATAGGATGTTTGATAAATTGTTTCTTGTTAGGGTTGGTGTTTTTGTTTTTGTTTTTTCTCCTTCCTGTGGTTTGAGGCTAATAGATACTGAATCTGAAGTACTTTCTGACTGAAAAGGACTATTTGTAAAGTAAATATGCAAATTTATGGAATTGACTATTACAGAGTCTCACTGAAGACAGTTATGGAAATAACTTTGTCTTGAAATCACATGAAGTTTTTCTGAGATATTTGGACTCCTAATCTTAAATTTATTCATAGTATAAAATTTCCTTTTCAATGATTCTTGGTTCAATACACCTCATAAGTTCCTGCCTTCCATGGTTCTTTAGCCAAATTCACAGATTTTGTTTCTTATTATCACATTCTCGAGTAAGATAAAAGTTTTACTGATACGTTTTTGAGGGTTATGTAGAAGTGGTAATGGTTTGTAGTTGGTTTTTTTTTTTTTTCCCTTCTGTGAAACATACTCATACTCCGTTCACAAGTACAGTGTTTAGGTCTAAGATCTTCTACTGTTTCTTCTTAAGAAATCTGCAAGCCTGTTCACTATTTGAATTTTATCATACTGTAAACATTTGTCAGCTTCAAATATGGTACTTCTAGTACGGTCACTTTTTTATTATGGCATGCTGTAAGAGATGAATTACAGTTATAAGATCTGTGTTACGTACTGAATCCTTACTGGCTTCCTTTGGGTTAAGTTAGGTATGTTGTTATAATTGGGAAACTAAAGAAATAGTAATACACATATCTGACCCAGGTATATTAGCCATCAGCGGAACATGCTGTGGCTAGTATGGTACTTAGTATTCACTCTGTTTTGTCCCTTATGGCAGTTTGTTGTAGTTTCCTTATGGGTAGCTCCCATACTGAGAATGACAGGACCTCTTCCTACCAAGAGGCTGGATAAGTTGTTCTCTCCAACACATTTGAAAATTTATTTAAGCAATCTCTTGAAGAATTGTCATAGTTTGCTCATACTATGTACTTGTAAAAGTATTGCCATTCGTTTGGCAATAAACGTAGTGTTTTTGAGGAAAAAAAAAAAGAATGTCTATTTTCGTCGACTAGTTTCAGAACGGACACATTTAGTACCTGTGTAAAACACTATAATTTTTACCAACCACATGATGTCTAGTTTTTAGTGCGTATTTAATTTGAAAGTGTATCTTCAACTTTTATATTAAAATGAATACATTTTTATATTATGAAAGTCACTAAATCATGAGTTAAAATCACATTATTTTATAAGATGCACCTGGTACCATGGTACAATTTCAACAGCTATTAAAGTAATGTAGTAGTTTGGATCAGGTGTTATATGGGATGCATTTCTCTTTCGTTAGTTTCTGACAGGATATTATGGGGTCAGGAGAGTTAGTAGGACCTTTATCTCATTGCATTTTGTGATTATTCAGCCTTTGTCTCTTTAAGCCGATTAATACAAGCTGTGTAAATTAGTAAATAAATGGAGATCAAGCTGTATTGATTGCTTGGGCAAGTCAAATGACTGAATTGACCAGAGTTTAAAGAATCCATTATATAACCAGACTAAAATTTGATCATTTGTTAGGTAGGAATGAGCTTATGTAGAGTGAGGGTTGAGGGAATAGCAGTATCAACCGTACTTTCCAAAGAGAGTAGTATTTCTTCCCTCACAGCTTTGGGGTCCCTTCCTAAATAGAGTTCAGTATTCAAGTTGTGTGTCGTAAGTTGATTGTATAATTTACTACCCAGTAAATAGAGTTTCGTAACCCATAGTTGTAGGTTAAAGTGATATAACTTGATGCTGCTGCCTAAAATACTCTGACGATTATGGGTGAAGAAATTAAAAGTTGAGAATTTAACGAGCTTAGTTTTGAGTGAGAAGGAACCTGAGATTAGGATATGAAGCTCTTAAATCCTCCGCCTGTGTTAATTCAGTCATTCTCTCACGTGTCTCCTCTGCAGTGGGAGTGTCATAAACTGGATGCCTGTGTAATAACCTATGTGTTAAGTGGTCCCGTATGGCTTGCGTAATCTCCATACATAGTGAACATTCATTTTTGTCCTGACCAATAGACTTTATAGTTTTATTCATTTTAGTAATACAGTAATTTTTTTTTTTTTTAAGTTTGTTTATTTGAGAGAGAGGGCATGCACAGGAGGGGCAGAGAGGGCGGGGGAGGAGAGAGAATCCCAAGCAGGCTTCACGCTGTCAGTACAAGGAGCTGGATGTGGGGCTCAAACTCACGAACCTGTGAGATCATGACCTGAGCTGCAATCAAGAGTCGGATGCTTAACTGACTGAGCCACCCAGGCATCCCCATAATATAGTAATTAATTTTAAAGTTACATTAGACACTATTCAAATAAAATAGTCACTAGAAACTAGAATCAGAGCTAAATGGGCGAAACTGACAGAGATATTTACATAAAATAATTACATCTAAACAATATTTAGCTATGAGCAGTTTGTCCTTGTGGTAATCATTAGTCTTTTCATGTATTATACCATCATTGCATATCAATTTAAGGTTATAGGTTTACTAATAGCTTTATCTCATTTACTAATTTTATGTTGTACCAATCACTGTTGTTTGTAGGCATATAAGTGATGGTTTGCCGCATAGTCCTTCAACATTGTGTTGAACCACTAATCTTTCTTAAAACTTTGATAATAGCATTCTTATGTGGGAGAATATATACTATAAATGCATATGTTTCTGAAATGTGTAAAAGTTAAACTTAAAAAAAAAAAAAGAAAAAGATTGGCTACAGAATTAGCTTTCTAAAGACTCTTTGTTTTTCAGATTCATTGGCTTATCAGTGAGAAAAGATAGTCTCATATGCCCATGCACATGAAGTGGCAGTTTGTCTCATGTTCATTATTATATTTTAAAATACATGTATGGTTCAGTGTTTGAATTAAAGATCTTATTTGAAGACTTTGGAAATCATGGTGTGTGTTTGCATGGTCCTAGAAAATTTTTCACGGAAGGCTAAAACCTAAGACTACAGTGTTAACCAGAGCATGTAACTCATGCATATTTATACTTTTCTTCTCTTATGGTCTCTGTTTTTCTCTAGTCTGCGTTGGATTGGTGGCCTAAGATCGATGCTGTATATTGTCACTCAGTCGAGCTTCGAAACATGTTTGGTGAAACGCTTCATAAAGCAGTGCAGGGTTGTGGAGCACACCCAGCAATACGAATGGCACCGGTAAGAGGAATCGTGAATTTTGAATTCCCCCTTCTTCCTATTGCGTTTTCAGTGTCTCTATCCTATTCCTGTTTTTTTGATTATTTTAGAAAATCAAATGAGTCCTTCCTTTTCTATAAGTATAGTGATATGTTGCATCCTGCAGTATTGTTGCAATGCTAGCTAATGGTGTTTGTTTTTCACGATTTCAGTGAGTCGAACTTGTTTTTCTTAGAGAAATTTTCCCACAAAATGCTGTTAAAAATCTTAATTTCTTTTTCTTTCGTTCTCCTTTTTTTTTTTCCCTTACTTTCTTTTTGCTGTAACTTTTCCTTACGAATCAAAATATTTTGGTTTGCTCTTCATCTTTGGGGATGAGTAGGGAAGCTGACTCCTGGGTTAGAGTGAATGTTTCTACACCGTTTTTGCCCACTGGATGCTGGACACTGCACATAGGAAATTAGAAATAAAATGAAACATTTTTATCTAAAATAAAATATTTCATATTTCAGCAAATGTGCTATCATTCAGCAAATGATAGGCACTTTGATATTGAAGTTCATGTTTAAACTTAGTAAAAAGAGTCTTTTCAAATGAGGTATTCTAACAGATTAGTATTCTTAAATGGAATTTTAAAACTCATATGGAACCAATTGAAACAGACAGTTACAGGATCATAGAAGTCATTTCTTGGTATTTATGTATAGCAAGAGTATTCTACATGGCAACTCTTGACATTGATTGGTGGTGCTTTGTCTTCTGCTTCTTATTTTCTATTCTTATTGGCTGTTGTCGCTCACATGATCAGATGCCAACCAGTCACTGTTTTGCATGGCAGTGGGCTTCTGTGGCTGTAAGTATGATCCACTGTAACTACCTCAGAAGAGTCCTTGGTTTCTTTGACTTTTCTGTGTATAGTTACTGTTATAGTCACATCATGTCATTTCAAATGAAAACGTAGCATGTTTTTACCTATTGGAAAAACATTTTTTGGTAAAAATTGGTAAAAAATTTTTTCTGGTAAGTTAGCCATTTCACACTTATAATTTAAATAGCTTTCTCCTCTTTTCCCAAGTTTCCTTAGTCAATAAAATATTTTGGTTCAATACAATTGTAGTTCACTCTTATCCAGTTGTCAGTAGTTGTTTCTGAGGATTATTTATCTCAGATGTTCAAATAGAGAAGTTTGCTATACTGAATACTTTAGGATTATTTAGTCTAAGAAATTATAGCCAAAGAACATGGAAATTATGTTTTATTCAATAAAATAAATAAAACACAAACTATTTTTAGTTGACTTTTTGTGATGCCAAGTACTTAATTTTTTAAAAAATTGAAAATTTCAATCTAAGTTAATTGGAGGTAAACATAAATAATAGCTACTTAAATGTTAAATAACTAGACATCGTTTTACAAGTTGTCTTGGAAAATGACTTAAAATAATTGTTTAACCATTCATTCTAGATATCCTATAGTAAATAGAACTTTGACTTTTTAAAATTTCTAATTCTTCGGGCAGAAAGTTAATGGCCTTCAATAGTAGAAACTGGTAGAAAGTTAATAGTCACTTCCACTTTAACTTCAGTATCCACTTTACCAGCCATCTGCAATTTCACTTCCTGTGCATGAGGACTGAAAGAAAGTGAAACGAAATTAGTCCTTTGAACAAAGACAAAATTTGACTGGTAGTCTGAAAATGTTCCCTACATTTAGAAGTTATTTTACATCTTAGCCTTACTTATTAACTGATTCCAGGAGCAACATACTGTAGTACTGAAAGTTCATAAAAACCACAGCTAGACTTCTTTTGGTCCAAGGACACCTATGATAAGAATTGAGTTTTTATTTCCTATTATTCTCTGAAAGTGTCAGTATACATTTGATTTGTGAAATCATTCTTAAGCTGTTTACTTTCATATCATTATATATGAAATTTTGTGTGTATGTATGTGTATGAATATGTACTATATGTGTATATGAAGTTATACATAGTGGCTGAAGGAGGGTTTTCTGCCTGATATTCTTACCGGGAAAATTAATTAACAAATTTAATCTGAAATAATTTTTTAGAATAATAAAATTTTACTATTGAGATGATCTTTAAGGTGAATCTTTTCCCTTTTAAACCTGGTGCCGTGAACAGTCAGACAGTAAATGTGGAAATTCTGAGCTCTCCGACAAGCTGCCGGGCATAGTGTTAACACCAGGGAAGCGTGATGAGCTAAAAAGACAAGGCACTTACCCTCACAGAGATGCCAGTCTTGTAGCTCTTGCTTGAGCACTTCTTCTTCTTTTTTTTTTTTTTTTTTTTTAACGTTTATTTATTTTTGAGACAGAGAGAGACAGAGCATGAACAGGGGAGGAGCAGAGAGAGAGGGAGACACAGAATCTGAAACGGGCTCCAGGCTCTGAGCTGTCAGCACAGAGCCTGACGCGGGGCTCGAACTCACAGACCGTGAGATCATGACCTGAGCCGAAGTCGGACGCTTAACCGACCAAGCCACCCAGGCGCCCCGCTTGAGCACTTCTAGTAAAGAGCTCACCACAGGTGGCCCTCAAGACTGAAACATAGGAAATTTGTAATAAGTGGTTTAAATGTGTGACATCAGGGTTTCTCAACCTTGGCACTGTTGGCATTTTTAAATGTTGTAGGAGACAGTTGTAAGGGACTATCCTGTGTTCTGTAGAATGTTCAGCAGCATTTCTAGCCTCTACCACTACATGCCAGTAACACCACCCCGCTGGCTGCTGGTCTTGAAAAGCAAAAACGTCTCCAGACGTTTCCAGTTATCCCTCGGGAGACAAAACTGCCCCCAGTTGAAAACCGCTGTGTTAACATGATATGTTCAGTGCGTTGTCCTCATTTGCATTGCCCCAGATGTTGTGTCTGCTTCTTCCATAGGACAGCACTGCAGATATTTCAGTAAAGTTATCTTGAACTCCTGAGGTTTCTTTTTTTAAATATGATTTTAGAATTGGGAGGGGTTTAATTATTTCAGCTTTCTTTAAAAGCTTGTGGGCGTGTGTGTGTGTGTGTTTGTGTGTGCACGTGCGCACGCGTGCTGTTTGATCTGTTTTTACCGCTGAGGAAACTGAGGCACATAAAATGTTTAGTGAATGACAGTCATGATTAGTGAATAATTGCCATTCTTTCCAGTGCCTGTCCAGTTCTTTAGCTGTCTTACCTCATTAGTGCATTAGTTTGATCAAAGCAGGAGCTCCGTCTGGCTTGTCCAGCACTGGGTTCCTGGCCCCCCAGAACGCTATCTGGCACGTAGTAGGCATTTAGTGCATATGTGTTGAATGAGTGAAGTAATTTCTTTCCTGATTTGCTTTTAAACCTCTCCTCTTCTGCTTCTCTTCTGGAAAGGACTCAAGCTAACATTTTTTTTTTTTTCCAATTAAAATGACATATGAAGATCTGCTTTTAGTGTTGCAGATGTGGTATAATTGAAGAATACCATTAACCTGCTGTGTCTGCATATCGTGTTTCTACTAATAATATAGTCTAAGATTACATTGTTTTCTTAGATTGAGCTCTTCATCACTTAAACTCTTTAGCCTTAACATACACACAATGGGCCATAGTTTCTCCATTTTATACTTTGGTAATATTTTTAAAAGTTTGAAATATTTTTCTTAGCACTAATCGTTTACTGTTTTAAAACTTGGGTAGCCTATTAATGATAGCTGTATGAGTTTTCACAAATATGTGTGATTACTGCACATTTTGCTTCTAAAGGAGATATGCTCTTACATGCCTGTAATTTAGTCATAGTCTTAAATAAGGTGACAAATGGTTTGGGCCCTTAATAGACAGCTGCATACTCTGATTAATGAATTTATTCCTGGGCGCGACTGCTTCTCTTCTTTGGCCAAAGTGCATGTACTATGTTGGATTCTTACTAATATCTGCAGGATGGAAGGTCAATAAATTAATGGATGGATAATTTTTTTTTTGTTTACATTTCTGGTTGAAAATGTATTTCTTCTTTAGCATGCTGTTCCTCCTTTTATAGAACCCCCTAATGTCCATTAATTAAAAGGTATTTGAATTGAAAACTTTATTTAACCTTTTCAAGTCAGTGCTGGAACAGAATTTATATGCTGATTCCTGAGATGAAGAAATGACACAATTAAACTATTATTTACTGTTAGAAAAATGATTACCGAGTAAAAGATAATTATTAAATCTGTTAATTGTTCTCTGATCTGTGTTCCTGTGCACTTGGTTGTGTCAGGGAAGAACAGTTGCACTTAGTTACATCTTAGTAAATATTTGTTCCATGAGAGTTGATCACCTTGATCTAAGGTGTTAGCATGACTTAGAATGAAAGAATAAAGTTTAATGGGAGCAAACGGTAAAAACAGAATTGATTAAATGCATTTGGTAAGATATTTGCTGTGGGAATATAAATATGCAAGCAAACAGTATTTGAGTTTTGCTATTTCCTTTCTATATTGATATTCTTGAGCATTGATGTGGATGTTAGGTAGTAGTTCTTCCCCTTTGAGGACCAGAACCCTTCAGTGTCCTCAGGCATACTAACAAAGGCGTCTTACACTTAGACGTGGAGAATTGTGGCTGTGTGTTACAGATGTGCATCTCTGCTTTTTACCTTTGAAGGACAGCCTATTTACTTGGACATTTTTATTATGTGTTCATAGCTGCTGAATATCCTGTTATCTGTATATTTGCGATTTTTCCTAAGAAGCCATACAGGTACCCAACAGGCATATGAAAACATGCTCAACGTCACTAAACATCAAGGAAGTGCAAATCAGAACCACAATGACATATCACCTCACACTAGTCAGACTGATTAGAAAAAAGACAAGAAATGACAGGTGTTGGCAAGGATGTGGAGAAAAGGGAACCCTTGTTCATTGTTGGTCACGATGTAAATTGGTTCAGCCTATGGAAAATGGTATGGAGGTTTTTCAGAAAATTAAAAATAGAGATATTATACAGTCCAGTATCTCCACTCCTAGGTATTTATTTGAAGAAAGCAAAACACTGATTTGAAAAGACATGCACTGCTATGTTTGTAGTAACATTGTTTGCCATAGCAAGATATGGAAGCAACCTAAGTGTCCATTGATAGATGAGTGGGTAAGAAGATGTAGTTGTGTGTATACACACACACACACACACACACACACACACACACACACACTCTGGAATATTATTCAGCCATAAAAAAAGAATGAAATGTTGCCATTTGCAACAACATGGATGGACCTAGGGGGTATTATGCTAAGTGAAATAAGTCAGAGAAAGACAAATATCATATGATTTTAGTTGTATGTGGAATCTAAAAAACAAAACAGACTGATAGGTACAGAGAACAAACTGATGGTTGGCAGATGGGATGGCAGTGGAGTGATCAACGAAACAAGTGAAGGGGATTAAGAGATACTTTCAGTTATAAAATAAGTAATACTTGCTGGAATACACAGCATAAGGAATATAATCAATAATATTGTAACCACTTTCTATGGTGGCAGATGGTAACTAGACTTACTGTGGTGACCATTTTGTAATGTATATAAATATTAAATCACTATGTTATACACCTAAAACTAGACATATTTTTAAAGTAAAAGTATTAATAAATAAAGGCATATGTGTCAAAACTAGATATTTTATGTCCTTTTAAAGAAAAGGGGGAAATGATTTATAACAATAGAAAGAGGTGGTTTTGTATCCAGAATATAATTGTTGAATTTTTCATTGAGTAACATGCATAATTATGGTATCAGCACAGCATCTACCGCAGTATCTCTGTAATTGAAGCACATTTTTCATGATTTATCTTTGTCAAAGGCTTCTTTCTTTGTTTTATCAATGTTCTTCAGGCAAAATACATGCATTCTGTAACTCAAGAGAGATGGGATGCCATTGAAGGAAAAAGCAGAACTTACCATTGAACTATTAAGTACAGAGACCGACCATATAGCATATTTCATCAATTCTAAGAAACACTTTAGTTTTTAACATTTCTGAAATTGGGAACACATCTTATTTGGTGTCTTAGAGTTGACAGTGGTTTTTCATTTCTTGTGGTACATTAATGATGCATCTTAGTTAAATTAATGTCATAGATTCTCTGAAATATTTGTGTGTATTTGTGTGGGATAAATGTTAAATGAATTGCTCAAAGGATGTATTTGTGAGAGCTATAGACTAAATATTTTATCCCTAATGTGTCTACAGTTTGGAAAATTGTTCTACATAGGAGTCAACTTGATATTACAGTGTTTAGTATTTTAAGGAATTTTCATTTAAACTTTATTAAATACATTATATAAGAATAATATGAATGTTACAAAAATAGTTTCCATTTGTTTTTTATTTAAATTGAATTTTTTTATTTTTATTTTTAAAATATAATTTATTGACAAATTGGTTTCCATACAACACCCAATGCTCATCCCAAGTGCCTTCCTCAATGCCCATCACCCACTTTCCCCTCTCTCTTACCCCCCCATAAACCCTCAGTTTGTTCTCAGAAATTTTATTTTATTTTAGAGAGAGTGAGAGAGCACGGGGGAGAGGGACAGAGGGCGAGAGAGCAAGAGAGAATCCTTCCAGAGGGCGAGAGAGGAAAAGAGAGAGAATCCTTAGCAGGCTTCTTGCTCAGCGCAGAACCCAATGTGGGGCTCGATCCTACAACCCTGGCTGGGATCATGACCTGAGCTGAAATCAAGAGTTGGTCACTTAACCAACTGAGCCACCCAGGCACTGTCCCAATTTTCATTTGTTTTTTAAGCTTAATAATATTAACCTTATACTTACTCAGATGTTTCTACTCTTACCACACATACATCTGTGGTATAAAATGTCTGCTTTTTCAAAGCTTTTTAATAATAGATTTATTTTTAAAAAGTTAGATAGCTATTTTCGTTAACCTGATATCTGATTCTTACAAGGTGATGACATGTTTTTGTTTTTATTTGTAGAGTCTTACATTTAAAGAAAAAGTAACAAGCCTTAAATTTAAAGAAAAACCTACAGACCTGGAGACAAGAAGCTATAAGTATCTTCTCCTGTCCATGGTGAAACTCATTCATGCGGATCCAAAGCTCTTGCTTTGTGTAAGTATTTTATACGAGAGGTCTTGAAATTACTACAATAACTTAATTTGGTTTAAGTGAAATGCCAAGACCTTGGAGATCATTATTAGCTAAATAACACTCACTGACCCTTTCTGCTCATGCTTGAAACCTAAGACACCTGTAAGAAAACTAACTTAGAAGTTACATTTCTCTGATACCAATATAATTAGATCAGATTTCTTACCCTTTTCCTCAGTTTTCCTTGTCATTAAACTAGCATGTTTTTGTGAGATCTTCTTTCTTTACTCTGTTACTAGGTTTGTGTTATTTAGACATTATGCTGGGGTGGTGGTGGAGGTAATGAAGCAACCATAAATCCGAGTGCTTTCTCGTGGTCGTAGTTGGTTTTTAAGTATCCAGTTGCTATTGCCAAACCCTTTATTTTTTTTTTTATTTCCCTTTCTTCCTGTCATCAACTTATTATCCCTGGCTTTGCCTGGAAATACTGTATTGGAAGGAGAAGGAGATGGGAATGGGTATGGTTAGCACTTAATTTTTATCCTAACTGCTTTTGCAGCCTCAGATGGCATTCCTGAGGGCAATACTGTGGCACACAGTAGTTGGGAACTAACAGGTAAATGAGTGATAGTTACGTGAAGTGGTTAAAAGCATGGGCTCTAGAGACAGACTACTTATGTGATTTGGGTGACTTAACCTCTCTTAGTTTTCTCATAATGATAATAATAGTACCTATCTCAGATTGTTAAGCTTGAGATAGTACACTCATGCTTTTAGGAATAACGTTTAATAAATGCATAATAAGCACTAAATAAATGTTAACTATTATTATTATTATTAATAATAAAATGCAGTTGACATCAATATTAATGTTATTAATGCCCCAAGTATGACAGTTATGTATTGTCAAGGTCATAGGATAACATGTTTAAGCTTTGTTGAAGTTTCTCCAGTCTCTGGAGAGCAGCATCCAGAAAAATTTCTTGCTGTTTTGTTTAGCAGTAGGTTTTATAAGTGCTAAGGTGCTTTCAAATTACTACATATAGGAGTTCATAATTTGATGTCCGTATTTTCAAGAGTTCTGTGAACCCCTTCAATGAAAAAAAAGTGTAATGAGTGTTTTTTTCTGCAGAGAAATAAGAGGGGAGAGACACACACACAGAATTTCTAAAGGGATTAATAATGCCAAAGGAAGGCCTGTGATATTTTGAACTCTTTGAGAAGCCCATCCAAATTTGAGAGTCTAGTAGAATAAATTGTTAGAATTAGGCATGGAAAATTTCACAAAATCTTACCAGGGAGACAGTAAAAGTAATCAAATCCCCTTTCTCCTCATGTCTTTGTGTGTAGCACAAGTTATTTGTGGTAATATTTCATCATACATTTAATAGAGGACCAGCTCTCTGCATGGCTATAATTCAGGGTAAAGAATGCACCAAAGTCACGAGTGCCGTCAGTGTTAAGTATTCCATTATTCAAAGAACAAGAACTTGGTCTTTTCCAAGATTGGAATTTAGTAAGCAGAGTCCATTTAAAATTGAAATTATTCTCTTTGCTGCCATCTAGTGGTTAGGCAACTTTTCTCAGCGTAACCAAAGGTAAGTTAAAGTAGATTCACTGTATACTTAATTATTTTCTATTTAAATCTTAGTAAATAGGAGAAATGTAGGAGTAACTTAAGTGATGTCAGTCATGGTATTTTTAAAGTAACACAATTTAATATCTTTCATCTCTACCTTAATCCATATTACTCTCATGTTGTCTAGCCTCCTCTAATTGTCCAGCTAACATCCTCTCCTACCTCCCTCTAAACATTTCTTTGCACCAAAGGTCTGGTGATCTCTTTAAAAAGCAAATCTTATCATGCCTTTTGTCCAGCTTAAAATGTGTTAGTTGAAATTGCTCTTGGAATAAAGACCTTTTGGTCTCCAAAGAGACCTACAGGGGCATGCAGAGTCTGACTCCTACCTGCCCCTTCTGCCACATCTAGCATTATATTTTTCTTTCTTTTTTCTGTAGTCATGATGGTCTGTTCATTCCATCTTAACACATTCCTTCATACCTGCCCCTGCTGTTTCTTCTGCTTATGGTACACTTCTCTTTCCTCTTTACAATAGTAATTCCTGCTAATTTTGAGCTGTGATCACTGCCCTAAGGAAGCCTCCATGAAATTGTGCCACATTTCTCTATCACGGTGCTCATAGCAGCTTGTAGCTTCCTAGTTCTTATCTCATTTGCAGTTTTACAGTTGTTGGCCTGGTTATTTTATTGATGTTTGTTTTTCCCACCAGATTACATGTTCCAAGAGGGTAGGAAACACTTTTTAAAAAATATTTATTTATTTATTTTGAGAGAGAGAGTGTGCATGCATGCACAGGGGAGGGGGGAGAGAGAGAGAGAGACAGAGAGAGAGAGACAGAGAGAGAGACAGATTGACAGACACCCAAGCAGGCTCCATACTCAGTGCAGAGCCCAATGTGGGGCTCAGTCTCACAAACCATGAGATCATGACCTGAGCTGAAATCAAGAGTTGGATGCTCAACTGACTGAGCCACCCAGGTGCCCCAGAAACACATCTTTTCAACTTGTTGTGTCTTTGGTATTCAATAAATGTTACTGAGTTATTTGTGAACGAATATAAATTTTATAAAGTAGGCTAACAGTTGTGAATTATACTCCGGGATGAGGGCTTACCTTAGTCATTATGGCGGGAAAGAATCTAGTTAGCAAAATAAAATAGGGACACAGGTTGTATTGGTCTCACTTAAATGAGCCATATGTTCGTGAAGTGTAAATAGATGCATCCAAGCTACAGGAAGCATTTTAGTCTCTTAAGGTAGACATGTGCATTTATGTACCCCGTGGATGTGCTTTGCTTCGTACCCGACGTTTTTCCACAATGAAGCAGACTGCAGTGTGGGTATCTGGAGGTGTGGATTCCAGCCTTGGACGGCCTAGGGCGGTCCTTTCTACTAGACCGGGCCTGTTCTTTGCCCTTGAGTGCAGTCATTTGTAAGATTAAAACCAGTAAGCTCCAAACCAGAGGTGTAGTATTTAGCCAGTGTAGTGTTGGTGAAAAAAATTACCTGCTCCTTATATATAAGGTATAATTTCTTAATTAAAAAGCTAATACTTAGTTTTTGTTTTCTTTTAATCAGAATTTTCTCTGGACATTATTCACGTGAAGGAACAGTATAGATGTAGATTAAGCGACTCCTTAACAAAAGCAGTTCTGACTTTTAAAAAATTCCCCAATTATTTTATCGAGATATACACACACCATTAAATTCACTATTTTAAAGTGTACAATTTACTGGTTTTACTACTTTTACAAGATTCTGCAGCATTACCACTATCTAATTCTAGAACATTTCTAGAACATTGTCATAACCCTAAAAAGAAGCTTAGTGTACCCATCAGCATTCACTCTCCATTCCCTTTTCTCTCTGGCCCCTGTTAGGTGATAGATACATTTTTTTAAAATTGAAGCTTGCTTTTTTTTCCTTGCAGAATCCAAGGAAACAGGGGCCTGAAACCCAAGGCAGTACAGCGGAATTAATTACAGGGCTCGTCCAGCTGGTCCCTCAGTCACACATGCCAGAGATCGCACAGGAGGCAATGGAGGTAAGGGGAAATGAATTCTGGGCTCTTGAAGGAAAGCTTGTAAATGTATATGTTCTTCATGTTTCTTTGGTGTGTGGTGTCTACGATAGATGTCATTTCTGGACATCTGTCAGAGAGAGAGATGGCATTTCTAGAAGTGTGTTTGTGTCTGTGTGCTGTTTTATGAACTCTGGAGAAGGAAGAGGTTTAATTGCTGTATATCTCATGTAGCAACAATGTTGTGCAAATTATGATGCTTAATTTAAACCCTCAAATTTTTCTAATTGCAGCTGGCCTTTTGGAATTTTTTAAAAATATGTATTGAATTTTAAATTTGCATCTAATTCACATACCATAAAGTTTACTATTTTAAAGTGTGCAATTCAGTGTTTTTCAGTATATTCACAAGGTTGTGCAGCCATCACCACTAATCCTGAAACATTTTCGTTACTCCAAAATAAACCCTGCCACTCTGCATTCTCCTGTTACCCCAGTCACTGGCAACCACTAATCCCTTTCCTGTCTTCATAGATTTGCTTATTCTAGCCATTTCATATAAATAGACTCATGAAATATGCGGCTTTTTGAGTCTGGCTTCTTTCATTTAACATGTTTTCGAGGTTCCTCCATGGTATAGCCTGTGTCAATACTTCATTCTTTTTTATTGCCAAATAATATTCCAGTGTGTACACATAGGGCCTTCTGTTTATTCATTAGCTGATCACATTTGGTATTGTTTGTGCTTTTTGGCTATTATGAATAATGCTGCTATGAACATTTGTGTAAAAGTTTTTTTGTGGATATATTGCCAGTGGAATTGGTGGGTCATATGGTAACTGTGTAACTTTCTGAGTGACCAAACTGTTTCCCAAAGCGACTGTATCCTTTTATATTCCCATTAGCAGTGTATGTGGGTCTTATTTCTACATCCTTGCCAATACTTGTTATTGTCTGTGTTTTGGATTATAGCCATCCTAGTGGGTGTGAACAGAGTTGACTTAAAAAAAATTGTTTTTATGTTGATTGCTAAATATGGTTTTAATTTAAATCAATTTTATTGAGGTGTAATTTACATGTAATAAAATCATACAAGATTTAGAATATTTCTAGTTACCCTGGAAAGTTCTCATGTGTC
Organism: Panthera onca; assembly: GCF_046562875.1. NCBI lineage: Eukaryota > Metazoa > Chordata > Mammalia > Carnivora > Felidae > Panthera > Panthera onca. The sequence goes on from NC_138352.1 coordinate 36,443,459, forward strand.
TTATGATCCCTGTGCCAAAGACTACTGGTCTGATTTCTGTCATAGATCAGTTTTGCCAGTTGTGGAAGTTCATCTCAGTGAAATCTTAGACTATATATTCCTTTTTGTCTGGCCTCTTTGACTCCCAAGTGTTTGAGATTTGTTCATGATATTACATGTGTTAGTTACTTCTTTTTTTTTTTTAATTTAAAAAAATTTTTTGTATTGTTGGTAGGTATTCCGTTTGAGATGAAAGCAGTTTATTCACTTGTTAATGGCCAGTTAGGCGAACATATCCATCATTGAGAGTTATCTTGTGCGTCTCAGTATTTCCTTCCTTCCTTCCTCCTCTTTTGTCCCTGTCTGCTCCCCTGCTTCCCTTGCAACCATTGATCTGCTTTCTGTTATAGGTTAATATGCATTTTATATACATGGAGTTATAAACTGTATACTCTTTTTGTCTATCTTCTTTAACTCTGCATAGTCATCATAAATTCATCTGGGTTGCTGCATGTATCAATAGTCCCTTTAAAAAAAAAACACATTCCTTTTTATCACTATATAGTATTCCATTGTGTAGCCGTAGCATAATTTATTTATCCATTTACTTGTTGATATTTGTGTTGTTTCTAGTTTTGGGCTATTACAAATAAAACTTCTAGGAACATGTGTGTACAAATTTATGTGTAGGCATATGCTTTTATTTCTCTCTGGTGAATACCAAAGAGTGCAAAAATCTTACTCTGTGGTCTTTATGAGAGACACAGGTTAAGTATAAAGACACCAGAAGTTCGATAGTCCAAGGGTAGGAAAATATGCTACACAAACAGAACTCAAGAAAGCTGGAGTAACATACAGAGTTTAAAGCAAGAAGCATTACTGGAGATAACATGGGACATCTCTGATTACAAAGGTGTCCAATCTATCCAGAATGTAAAACTACATGAATCTAAAAACAAAGCTTAAAAATATATAAAAATATATGGAGTAAAAGTAGAGATAGACAAATCTAGTTTTAGTCGGATGCTTGAGCACACTTTTCTCAATCTGATAGAATAAACAAGTCAAAAAGATAGTAAGGACGGAAGACTTGAACAACATAATTATCAGATACAAACTGTGTGACATACATTGAATGTGACACTCAGTAAATGCACTTTCTTTTCAAGTATGCATGGAACATTCAATGTATCCTGAGCATAAAGTGTAAGTCTCAACAAATTCTAAACAATTGAAATCATTCAGAGTTTTTTTGTGACTACAGTATAATTAACTTAGAAATCAATAATAAAAAGTTTTATGAAATATCAAATGACTATGTTTTCATTCATACTCTGCCAGCAGGAATGTAAATTAGTACAACTACCATTAAAAATTGTTTTGCAGTATCTACAAAGTGAACATGTGATCTAGCAATCCTATATGCTTGCCAAAAGACACATACAAAAATATTAATGGCAGTATAATTTGTAACAGCCACCCCCCCAAAAAAAACCTAGAAATACCTCAAATATATCTCTATAGAACAGATAATTTTGGTTATATTCATTCCATTGATTACAACAATGAAAAGAGAATGGGCTACTATTGCTAAATGCAGAGCATGGATGAATCAGTATCACAAACATAATGTTCAGTGAGAACAGCCAAACACAAAAGGGAACATACTGTGTGATTCCCTTTATATAAATGACAAGCAGGCAAAGGTAATCTGTGGCAGAAGTCAGAACGGTGACTCCCTTTGTTAAGGAGTAATGACTGAAGGGAACATGCAAAGGGCTTCTAGGCACTGACAGTGTTGGTCTAGGTAATGGTTACATGGAGTATATACATTTGTAAAACTTCTTTGAGCATATATACACTTTAAGATTTCCTACTTTACCGTTTGTATTGTATGTTTTATGTTACCAAATATATTTTAGCATTCGTCGTTTCACTCATTGCTTGTATTTGTGTACGTTGCTGTTGGACCTACAAATAGGTACACGCTTGCATACTCCTTGGAAGGCTGTTTGACAGTATTTTGGCAGAAGGTGTGCAGATACTTAATTTTTGTCCAAATAATTCCATTCCTGTAATGTTTTTGTTTCATCCTCTGAATACAAGAGGAAGAAGCTACACATATGTGTATGCTTATTGCTGTAGCTTATAATAGGGCGCTAGGAGAACTCAAACTATGCGCTAGGGAGAGAGCAGGTCAGTCCTCAATGACACAATGGTAAATGGCTAAATATCCATTGAAACATGCCAATCACATGGCAACATGGAAAGATATTTATGAAATGTCAGACTAGTACACTATGTTTACAGCTTTGTTAGAATACATGTAGGGAATAAAATGGAAGGGAACACGATAGGGAAGCAATCATATTAAGGCAGGGAAAAGGCTAACCCATTGTCTTTCATTACTTTAAAAAGTATTTCTTCAAACAAAAATATAGAGAATTGGCTACTTAAAGTGTCAGCAAACTATATTGTTTTTACACAGTAGTAACAATTGGATGTTAATTTGTGTGGTTTTTTCTTGATATGAGAGGTATAAACTATATAACTTTTGAAGATTCTCACAATGAATTGAAGTTTTCATTATGTATCTAAAAGTAATTAAAATAAAACAGGATAATATAGGTCTGGTCCTGGTATAATTTATGTTTTGGAGTTGCAAAGTCATCGAAGGTTAGACATTTATGTATCCTTTCCTAATGTAAGGCAGGTTTTCGAAGCAGATACCAGCGGTTTACACATTTGATTTGCTATTTTGAGAGAAGAAATCAGTTTTCATAATTTGTTCTGAACAGCATCTTATTGGAGTTTCAATAAAAGGCTTTAAAGGGGCTAAAGAATTACCAAATACACTGACCAAGGACTGAGAAGAATACACATAGTTCAATGGGGTGCCTCTGGGGGATGCCATGTAGAATTGGAGTTGGGGCTGGTTCCAAGGAAGAGTCTAGGGTACACTTTGTACTATGATGGTTTTCATTACTTCATAATGGTGTTTTTGTATATTAGCTGTATATTTTACGTGACTTCTTTAATTCTTGTTAATGTTCTGTAAGCCAAATTCCAACTTCAATTCTGTGGTCTATAGGAGTATGTAAGAATGAATAATCTGCTCTGAAATGTGAAGTCTGTTTTGCTTCCCCTGCCCTTGTTCTTTGGAAAATAATTGATCTTTTCTGTTCCAAAAGAATTTGCGGTGAGCAGAATAACTTCTACTTTACCTTTCACCCTGGAAGTAAAATATTGTTGTGTGTATTAATTTTGGTGAGCTCTCCTTACTTGGAGATTAACTTTTTGTTGTTCCACTGAGTTCTTTAACACTTATTGAAATGACTTAGTTTGTGTCTTAAAACAATTTTTATATGTGTATATTGCTCCTCTGAATTCGTCAGTCATTTAACTGGGTCTCTATATGCCATTTAAAGTAAGAATGATAGAATAAAATGATTTTATTCTACATATATTATTCCCTAGAGATTTGGGTTCTTTAGTCTTTTTCTTTTGCCTTTTACTGTGTGTTGAGGCTGCAATTAAATAGCTCGATTTATTAGGATTTGTAAAATAAATATTCCAGTGTTACATTTACCAAAAAACTTTTGAGTAATTCTCTCTCTTTTTTAAAATTCAGGCTCTGCTGGTTCTTCATCAGTTAGATAGCATTGATTTGTGGAATCCTGATGCTCCTGTGGAAACATTTTGGGAAATTAGGTATATGTACTTTAACTTTTTAATTCAAGTTAAAGTTTTATTTTGCATTTATTTTTTGTCTTTCGATATTAACTCTGTAGTACTTGGTCAGTTGTGAAACTTTATAGAGGTTTTATGATCTTATATTTTATTTGTCTTGAATTTTTAATTAGATTCTTGTTTTAACTGTAAGAATTGTTGTCACAGCGATTTAGAAAGTAAATTTTTTATATATTTTTTTATTTTTTAACGTTTATTTATTATTGAGGGACAGAGAGACACAGAGCATGAGCAGGGGAGGGGTAGAGAGAGGGGGAGACACAAAATCTGAAGCAGGCTCCAGGCTCTGAGCTGTCAGCACAGAGCCCTTTGTGGGGCTCGAACTCACAAACTGCGAGATCACGACCTGAGCCAAAGTCAGTCACCTAACCAACTGAGCCACCCAGGTGCTCCAAGAAAGTAAAATTTAAAACATTGTGCTAAATATTATTACCCAACCATAAGTACTGTTACTTAGTGTTTTCTCTTATGTTCCAGATTTCCATGTAGTTACAACTGTGCATTAAATTGTTAGAAATATGAGCTTAGAGTGTTAAAATTATATGATGTTAATCATTTATTTCTCTTTTTAAAACTATGATCTTTCATAAATTTTCCATAATACCAATGATTTTGATAAGTGAATTAATAATGAACATCTGTTTAGGGGCACCTGGGTGGCTCAGTCAGTTCACCATCTGACTTCAGCTCAGGTCCTGATGTCACTGCTAGTGAGTTCGAGCCCCGTGTTTTGGGCTCGGTGCTGACAGCTCAGATTCTGTGTCTCCCTCTCTGCCCCTCCCCTGCCCACGTTCTGTCTCTGTCTCTCAGTCTCTCTCTTAGTCTCTCTCTCTCTCTCAAAAATATTTTTAAAAAATAAGGAACATCTGTTTAGAAGGTAAAAATATATACAGAATTTTATAATTTATTTCCTAGGTTGTATAAATTATTATCTTTTAAAGAGCACAAAGACAACACATTGAGAAAAATGGAAATGTGTAATCCTCAGGTGTATTTTGTCATTATCTCATCATAGAAGTGGGTGCACTGTCTTCCCTGGCAGCTGAGTTAAATCCTAGACACAGAGCAGTGATCTTGAATAGTAATGTAATGTGAACTACATACCTAATTTAAAATTTTCTGGGTTGCCGCATTACAGAGTGTAAAGGAAAGGTATTACTAATTTTAATAATATTTTTAAACCCAGCTTCTATTTCTAGAATATTATTCCAATATATAATCAATATAAAAATTATTGAGATGTCTTGCATTATTTTTTTCCGTCAAGTCTTCAAAATTTGGTTGTGTTTCACACTTACAGCACATCTCAGTTTGGGCAGGCCACATTTCAAGTGCCCATTAGTCACATGTGGCTGGCTAGTGGCTACAGTGTTGGACAATATGATGACTCTGGAGTGGGGATCAGCAAATTTTTTGTCTAAAAAGTCAGGTAGTAAATATCATAGGTTGGTGGACCAGATAGTCTCTGTCAGAACTATTCAGTTTCACTGTCGGAGCACGAAAGCGAAAGCCATAGACAGTATGTAAATGAATGGGTGTGGCCACGTTCCACTGAGACTTTATTTATGGAAAGCAAATAATGGACCGGATTTGGTCTACAGGCAGTTGTTTGCAGATCCCTGCTCTAGAGCACTGGGTTTACATACAGCCTATGCTGTGCACGTAGGCTGTCATTTCTTCTGAGTCTTCTGCAAAGATGAAATGCGTAGATGAAACACTTGGGAGTTTGGGGATTGGAGGATTTAGAGTTGCTTGCTTTTTTTTTTTTTAACATAATTTGTAGACCTCTTCCCTTTGATTATCGTGCTATTAACATTTTGAGAATCAATTTCTTTAAAACAAAATCCTAGCTTCTGTATATTTATATCTATTATGAGAGAATGTCATTCTTATGTACTGATTATACCTCTGTTAGGTTATTTATCGATGATACTGATAACCACAAACTTTATGCTATTGCAGCTCTCAAATGCTTTTTTACATCTGCAAGAAATTAACTAGCCATCAAATGCTTAGTAGCACAGAAATTCTCAAATGGTTGCGGGAAATTTTGATCTGCAGGAATAAATTTCTTCTTAAAAATAAGGTAAGCAAAGTGACATCTTTAAAATGGAAGCCTATTTTGGGGTAAATGGGAAGAGATTAAGAAAATGTATATTAGCCAAATTAAGTCCTACTTTAGCTTTTTCTGCCTACGGTGTCTTCAAAGGGAAATATGTGTGCAGAGGATAATGGCTGAGAAGTTAACATTTTAAAATTTGTTGAGTCTCTGTCCTTGAAGTTGCAATCTTGATAAATTCCAGTTGAGTTCAACAGGACTCTATGGGGCAGGCCTAGGAGGAGTGGGGGCTGCTATAACCAAATTAGATTGAGAAACATATTCTATCTTGTCTCAAGTTTGTGCATAAGACTTGAATCTTATGGTTTAGGCTAGTCCAGTTATCTGTCAAGAAACTTAAGGAAAGAGGTTAAGGGTCTTTAAGTTTATTTACATTTCTGCCGTGACAATTTCACCTCTTCAAATATCTGAGTCCTCTCCCTTACGGTTGAGTGAAAAGTCTTGATTCTGAACTGTTAAAGTATGGGGACAAGATTTTAGGGAGTTAGAGAAGAGCTTTAAATTTCTTTTATCATAAAGTTTCTGTAGTCAGTTAAATTTTTTTTCCTATTATGGTGTAATTTTTGGAGTTCTTGATTCGATGAATTTTTATCTTTTTCTAGAATAATAACTCCAAGATATCTTAAACATATTATACTCATGTTTTTCAGTGTACCATGCAGCTTGTTAAATTTCTTTGTTTAGAAATGGGCTAATGGTGATTTAGGTTTTATACATGAGGGTTATCTTAGTGTGTTAATATAGTGGGATTTGGCATTATCCCAAAGATAAGGAACAAGATTAGACTTCAGGGTTTCATACCTTTGCCTATGGTATAATTCTCCAGAGTATAAGCATTAGTAATCCAGTAATAATCTGCAGTACTCTGGTCAGTAAAGTTGCAACAGGCTTGGCATATTTACCAGTGTTAATTACTGGTCCAAAGGAACTTAGTGTCAAAAGAGTCAACTTCCAATTATCCTGATATGGCACAGGGTAAAATCTTATGGGGAGAAAATTGTTGTCATTTGTAATTGACTGAGAAGTACCTTGTATTTTTCATATGGTAGATTTATGTTGTTGATGTTTAACTGTGCTCATGTTAGATCTAGAAATGTTAATTTGCATTTCTAGAACCTGTTGTTTCTGGTGATTTGAAGGGTGGAAGGCTGAGGAGCTTCAAAGACACTGAGCAAACATTATTCGTACTATTGGGTCTCTAGTGAATATTCTTCAAGGATTAGGAGTTGGGATGAGAAGTTTTCCAGGATAGTTGCAAACAGAAAGACAGCTCATATTATGTATTTAGTTTTCTTGATTATCAGTGCTTCAGAAAGGCTTACTTATTTCTTCTTTTTAGCAGGCAGATAGAAGTTCCTGTCACTTTCTCTTCCTTTACGGGGTAGGATGTGATGTTCCTTCGAGTGGAGCTACCAGTCAGATGTCCATGGATCATGAAGAATTAATACGTACTTGTACGCCTGGAGCCTCTCTTCGGAAGGGAAAAGGAAACTCATCCATGGTAAGCAGCTTCTTTTGTAGTTTTCCTGTATTATTATCATCTGTGCTGTATGTTTTTTCCTGAATGAACTTTGGTAAATTTCAACTAGATGATACAGTGTAGTAAAGAACTGCTTAGATTCTAGTTCGATCACTGATCTTTGTGGAACCTCAGGCAAGTTCCTAACAACCCTGTGACCCAGTTCATCAGCTTTAAAATGGGGATAACAACAATTTATGTCCCAGAAGTGTTGGAAGGATTAAATGAGATTGTGTGTAAACAGCACTTGATTGATTGACACTTATTGATAAGCTATAACTGAGAGCTACAATTATCATAAACCTCTACTGTACAAAGGACCATTCATATCCATTCATATCGCAGAAGTTTAAAAGTTGTACCACCTAACAAAAATACAAATTTACTGGAGATAAAGCATTGTGCTTGAAATAGATAAGTGTCTGTGTTTTTTGTGTTTGTGTGCATAATTCTTTTTAAAAATAAATCACAGTACAAGTGAAAATAGCAAATCATGACAAAAGAATGTCTCTTCCAGACCAAACCTGTTTTGTTTTGTTTTGTTTTTTACTCTTAAAAACCTAAAAACACTATTTGTGGCATTTAGGATGCAGCTACGAATCTAGAGAGTACATTTCTTTAATCCTTATCAGTGGAGATGAGTGTCTGCTTTTTTCATGGGAAGGTCAGCAGCGTGTATTCACAGCCTTGTTGTAGGATTAGGTTAACTTCCCTAATCTTTGCCATATATAGCCTGCAGGAATCTTGATTATACTGATATTCCACAGAAGATCTTGCTGGTCCACTTGACCATTGGCATTTTACTGTTAGACTTGAAAATCTAGAAGTACAGACCAAAGCTCTTTTATCCCTAATTTTCAGTATAACCTTCTGTTGAGGAAAAACAACAAGTAAGCAGTATAGTGTTTACTGCAGTCTATGTTGACTGCAGAATTTACATTCATTTTGTAAATGAGGATTCCTTTTGGGACTCTGTAACCCAGAATCAAGTATATCTTCTACAGCAACATTCGGTTCTTGTCCGTGCCCTTATTTTAGTCCTTGTTGCAGCGGACTTACTTTATTTCTTACTACTGGTGGGTAGATAGAATTTCTTACTACTTCCTTTGTCATTTATAATTGAGTTGGAAGTGCATTGCATTTTTCATTCAGTAGATTTATGCCATGGGTACTTTACTTGTGTTTGCGTTAGACTTCATCTATATTTCTAGGATCTAAAGTAAGGATAATACCTATTCGATTTGAAATTGGACAAATGGTAGCATTATGTTGGTCCAAATCATCTCATTTCTCATTCAGACAAGATGTTTAGGGGTTTGAAAATTCCTGTCATGGTTGCAGGGGAAAGCTTTTGCGTGTTCTTGAATGCACACATACACGGTACACAGTGTGTTGCATTGTTGGATTTGATAAATAAAATCACCTAACCTAAGTTGCAAACATAATGCCTCTCATCCCTGACTCCCAGGATAGTGCAGCAGGGTGCAGCGGCACACCGCCGATATGCCGACAGGCTCAGACCAAACTCGAAGTGGCCCTGTACATGTTTCTGTGGAGCCCTGACACTGAAGCTGTTCTGGTTGCCATGTCCTGCTTCCGCCACCTCTGTGAGGAGGCAGATATCCGGTGTGGGGTGGATGAAGTGTCGGTGCACAACTTCTTGCCCAACTATAACACATTCATGGAATTTGCCTCTGTCAGCAATATGATGTCAACAGGTAAGTGTGGATAATGTCCCCCCACCCCGCCACTCATTTTGCCTCGAGTCACACGACATCTGATTGTGCCAGGAATGTAGGAACTACTTGGTAAGCTTAGAGAGTTAATTCAAGAAGCTCACCTGAAATCCTTTTCCACATAAGATAGGGTGAAACTAAATAGCATTTGAAACAAATTGTTAACTTCTCACTGAGCTTTTCATACGCAGTACAATTGTTTAAAAACTGGCAGTATAAATTACTGTCAGTTTCAGATTGTGTAATTTACTGTGGCTGAACTGTATATGGTGAAGTTTTAAACACACTGGCCTATGTTTTGAGTAAATATAGGTGGGAATAGCTTATTTTATGCTGTGGATATTGTAGAGTCCAAGTTAAGTACCTTTCCTGTGAGGCTAGCAAAAGGAAGCATTCACCTTTATCATAGGAAGCATTCCTTCCACTCCTCCTACTCTGCCTTGGGGGTTTGGCCGGCCAGGCTCTCCCATGGCATTCAGCGCTCTAAGTGCAACGAGTTGATGTGCTGTTGTCTTTGCTTAGGAAGAGCAGCACTTCAGAAAAGAGTGATGGCACTACTCAGGCGCATCGAGCACCCCACTGCAGGAAACACGGAGGTATGCTCTTTGCAACAGAAACAGCTCCCCAGGCCCCACATGTTGTGTGTGTGTGTGTGTGTGTGTGTGTGTGTGTGTGTGTGTGGGAGACAAGGAATGGCTTTTGAAGCAGATCTAATTTATATGTGCATATTACATGTGGGATATTATACCTCTAGTATGCACCAAGTTTGAGACCTATCGCTGATTGATTTTTAGTCCTAAGTTTAAAATTGCTTTCAAGTGGTAATTGCTTTCATTTTAGGCTTGGGAAGATACACATGCAAAGTGGGAACAAGCCACAAAACTAATCCTCAACTATCCAAAAGCTAAAATGGAAGATGGCCAGGTGAGTTTGTGAAGTTGGTTTTTGTCTTTTAATTGATCTGCTAAACGTGTGTACTTCACTTCAGTAATCTTTGGAGTCACTCTTCGTATAACATATATATAGTTGTTGTAAGACTTATTTAGTGTTGGTTCATCTAAAACTGCACTATTATGGGGGTGCGTGGTGGCTCAGTTAAGTGTCTGACCTCGGCTCAGGTCACGACGTCATGGCTTATGAGTTCAGCCCCACGTCGGGCTCTGTGTGCTGACGGCTCAGAGCCTGGAGCCTGCTTCGGATTCTGTGTCTCCCTCTCTCTCTCTCTCTGTCGCTCCCCCACTTGCTCTCTCTCTCTCTCTCTCTCTCCCCCCAAAATAAATAAACATTAAAACTGCACTATTATGGTAGCCACTAGCCACATGTGGCTACTTACGTTTAAATGAAAATTTAAAGTAATTTAAATACAGTTAAAATTCAGTTTCTCGGTCTCACAGTAGCCACATTTCAAGGATTCATTAGCCAGATGTAGCAATTTGCTACTGTGTTGAACAGCACAGGTATAAAGTGTTTCCATCATTGCAGAAATATGGGGGAGCAGGAGCTAGAGATGATCTGTGGTAGAGACCCTTCCTTTACCCTCTTTCCTTCTCTTTTTCCATCAGAGTATTTCACAGAATTTTTAGGAAAGGGATGACAAAGTTAGATAAAATAAATTAAAATTGAAGCAATACATTTTACTATTTTGTTAGGTATTCTTTTTTTTCTTTAAGTTTATTTATTTTTGAGAGAGACAGAGACAGCATGAGTGGGGGAGGGGCAAAGAGAGAGGAAGAGAGAGGATCCCAAACAGGCTCCGCACTGTCAGCACACAGCCCACACTTGGCACACACTTGGCATAATGTTTGTAAGGTTTGGACTCATGGGAGTCCAAAGCTTTGTAAAAGAAGTTTCATATTCTGGGTTGGTTCTATCAGTCTATGACAAAAATATATTAGTGGCTCTTAAAAAATGTATATGGTAATCTAAGTTTGGACTTCTTTTTTTTCCCCTTTTCACATCCTTTTTTTAATTGGAATATAACATACATAAAAAACATGTATAAATCAAAGCAACAGTTCAGAATATTAGGAGATGAACATGCCTGTGGAACCAGCACCCACAACAAGAAAAAAAAATCCTTACTAGCACATGGGAAGCCTTTGTTGTGCCCCACTTCCAATCACTAAACAACCCAAGAGTAACCATTATCCTGACTACTAAATACAATAGCTTTCCTGTTTTAAGCTTTCTGTAAATGGAGTGCTGGAGATGTAGTCTTTTATATCTGGCTTCTGTCACTCAACAGTGTGAGAGTGACCTACACTGCTCTGGGCCATTGTCATTCGTTCACTGTTATTGCTGTATGTTATTTCGTTCAGCAGACAGTTCACAATTTAATTTTGCTTTCTATTCTCTTTGGACACTGGATAGCTATACAAAGACTATTGAGTTATTTTGACCCGTGCTGCTTTGAACATTCTTGAATGTGTCTTTTGGTAACTGTCTAGGTATATTTCTGTAAAGTACATACTTAACAGTGGAACTGCTGGGTAATAGGGTATGCAGATACACATATGGAGAATATAAATTGATACAACAAGTACTTAAAAAACACTTGTGGTTTCACAAGGGCTTTTAAAAGACAACATTTAAAATTTTTTTTTAATGTTTACTTATTTTTGAGAGACAGAGATACAGAGCATGAGTGGGGAAGGGGCAGAGAGAGAGGGAGATACAGAATCCGAAGCAGGCTCCGGGCTCCGAGCTGTCAGCACAGAGCCCGACATGGGGCTTGAACCACAAACTGCCAGATCATGACCTGAGCCGAAGTCAGATGCTTAACTGACTGAGCCACCCAGGCTCCCCATACAATTAACATTTTTTAAAATAATGTTTGTTTATTTTTGAGACACAGTGTGTGTGCGCAGGGGAGGGGCAGAAAGAGAGGAAGACAGAATCCCAAGCTATTGCCACACTGTCAGCACAGAGCCCGATGCAAGGCTCAAACCCACAAGGTCAGATCATGACCTGAGCTGAAATCAAGAGTCAGACTCTTAACCAACTGAGGCACCCAGTCGCCCCAAGCAATTAACATTTTTAAAAAAACTGCTATAGGGGCGCCTTGGTGGCTCAATCGGTTGAGGTTCAACTTCAGCTCAGGTCATGATCTCGCGGTCTGTGAGTTCGAGACCCGCGTCGGGCTCTGGGCTGACAGCTCAGAGCCTGGAGCCTGCTTCATATTCTGGGTCTCCCTCTCTCTCTCTCTCTCTGCCCTCTCCCTCTCATGCTGTCTCTCCTGTCTCTCAAAAATAAATAAACACTAAAAAAAAAAAAAAAAAAAAAAATTAAAAAAAAAAAGATAAAAAAAACTGCTATAGCACCTCTGTAAATGATGAAACATTCAGCCATTAAAAGCATTCCTCTTACTGGAATTATTACTACATCGTATGTTAAATAACTGGAATTTAAATAAAAACTTGAAACAAAAATTAAAAAAAAATAAAAGCATTCCTTTTAAAGAGTATATGCATGGGGCATGTGGGTGGTTAAGTTGGTTAAGTGTCTGGCTCTTGATTTCAGCTCAGGTCATGCACGGTTCTTGGTATCGAGCCTTATGTGGGACTCTGCACTGACAGCTTGGAACCTACTTGGGATTCTCTCTTCTCACTCTCTCTCTGCCCCTCCCCTGCTCACACTCTCTTTCTCACAAAAAAACATAAAAAAAAAAAAAGAGTATATGCCAGACCGATTCACTAACTGATTCGTGATTGTCAAGTTAGAGCTCTTTAAAGACCAAAAGCAGAAAATAAAACATTGTATATACTTTTTTCTAATTCAGTGAGGTAAAAAAAATATCTTGAAGTACTTAAATATTCAATGAAATTAGTTATATCAGGCCTTGGCAGAGGTAAGTTGAAAACGTTATACATGTATATATAATACATAATATATTAATATAAATATATATAAATATGTATATAACATATAATTATACATATATGTATAATATATATAAATTACATGTATATATACATATATGTATATATATAAATTTGTTTATTCATTTTGAGAGAGAGAGTGAGCTCAGGTGCATTCATGAGAGTGGGGTAGGGACAGAGAGAGAGAGAGAGAGAGAGAGAGAGAGAGAAGAGAAGAGAGAATCCCAAGCAGGCTCCGTGCTGTCAGTGCAGAGCCTGACACGGGGCTCAATCTCATGAACTGTGAGATCATGGCCTGAGCCGAAATCAAGAGTTGGACGCTTGACCGAGGAGCTACCCAGAGGCCCCTGCTGCAAACATTATATTAACATTACATATTCAATTAATAACTGAATTTACTATGCCAGAGAATGGAACGTTATCAAGGGAAACCTGAAATGTACTAGTGGAACAGAACTGAAATGTAAGAAACTTGTGGTAATCATTTGGACCCTATTAAATAAACAGTAGAATTCAAACTAGGAAAAAACACTTAACCTAATTCTTAATGTGCTGCAGAAGTCAAGACACAAAAGATCCGCCCAGAGAGAACAATGCCACTATCAAAATTTTTATATTTCAGCTTAACTTTAACTTGACTTATTTAGCTTTTTTTTATATGTAATATGATGTAGTTCAAGAACATTTAACTGTAACTTGAAAACAGAATACTCACTACGATGTTCCCAGAGGCAAGAAGGGAATAAGCATTATTGTTTCTGTTGGAGGGAATCTAACCAAGACTGCCAAAAAGTGCGGTGAAAAGCAAGGCTGAGAGAGAAAATATGAACCCTGTGAGAGAAAAGTCTTTAAACCTATTATGAAAACTTCAGTTACTAAAACACAGGTTGATGATAGTACATTACATTCACCATACCTAGTCGATAAGAATATACAGAATGAGCTTTGACTGCCGTGTAAAAAATTCCTCTTTACCTGTTCTTGCCTAAATTTTCAAGGCAGCCTTCAATGAATCTCATTCAAATCTGTCTATAAGCCAACATACCAAGGAACAGAGAAGTTTCTCTGTTTCATTTCTTAATTCTTCAGAAAGATTAATTGAATCATATCGTGAACTGTATGCCACAATAAAGTGTTTCCAAGCAAACATTACCCAAACTAATGCCCGTTAGAGCATTATGTTGAATTGATGTTTTTGAACTAACTGCAGGTCCTTGGGTCCTTGACTAAGATGTTAATGGTAAATAGATGCTAAATTGGGAAGGTGATGTTGGAGATAAGATGTTCTACATGTGAATTAATCTGAACTAACTGCTCTTCACACCCAGATGCTTCATCACAATCAGCCATATTCTGATTTTGCGCTGATCTGGATGCTACTGCATCTGACGTCAGCCGCACTTAGCATATCATCAGCAATATGCCCATCATGGTGGTAATAATGGTAGGGTGGTGGTGCTGTGGACCAATAAATTGCAGGCCATTAAAGGATCCATTCCCATTCCCTCCCCCCCCACCCGAAAGTCCCCAGTGTGTGCAATACAAGATTCTTGAGATGCTTGTGCTATACGAATGGTGTTTATTTCCCCTGAAATACCATGCTCTGGATCTTGAGAGTGTGAACAGGCCTCTAGCATTTGTATTTGATTATCTACTGATGGCATTACTTAGTGTTAAAAACCAGGTCCTTTCCTGTTCCATTGCTTGTCCCACTTCTTTCTGATGGGCCTTGGGAGTCCCCTAAGCAAATGCCTGCTTGACTTTCTAACTTTCTGTTCTGAAGATCTGTACCACAACTGCTTTTAGGAGGATTGTGACCACGATCGTCATCTTCATCATCTTCTTTAAAGGGTTTCATATGTGCAGTGTCTTCTGGCTGTACCTCCCTGCTAGGGCTCCCAGCTGACTGGCTTGCATGGCTAGAATTCATCTCATTGCTAGATCCATCACTATGCCCACTACTGTTACCAGGACCAGTGCTTTCACCTTCACCGTTGTTGGCAGTTTCGTCAGAACTTCCCTGCACAGATTCCTCCGTGTCTGAAAGTCGCTGCTGCACATGTTTGGATCTACTAATAAGTTGTTCATCCATTTCAATGTCACTGCCTCCACTTTGATGGGTATCACTGTTATCAGTACTTTAAGGGCTGGCTGCAGGTGACCAAGGTGATAGAGCTGCTCTTCTGAGCTCTTCTTCCTCTTTCTTATTTAATTTAGTATTTAATAACGATGCAGAAGAACTCTATTTAGATACCTGAGCCTAGTACTTTATTTAATAATGTTTTAAAAGAAAAAAAGGTTTCATTAACGTTGATGCCAAGTACAATGTTTGTTCACCGCGAACACTTGGCTCAAGGGTTGAGACTGGATAAAAGAGATGCCTAAGTGGCAGTGGATCCACATTCTTGACAAATAAAGGAAATAAGTCACGTAGGTACTGATCACCGTGTTCAGCACTGCGGCAGCCCACATGCGATCAATACGCTGAGGACTCAGTCGCTCTTCTGCTAAAAACTTCAAACTCTCTTGGCACTGTTTGATAATCTCAGTATGTAAATTTGGTCCAAATCTATGTTCTACCACATTGTTGCTTATAAGCCAGTTTGTAAGTTCTTTTGCAATGGTCATTTCTGTGTCTGATACCAATGATTCTTTATTGTCAAGTCACCGAAGGTGTGAAGTTGATTCATTATCTGACATAGTCCAGCCAACCTCACAAAGTAGGTGACAGAAAATACCGAAGTAAGATCTAGGCTTTCTCTGTCAAAACATGCTGTCAAAGCAGAGATTTGTAGGCAATGACCCTGTCACCGTGCTACATGTTAAGTCACCATGTTGCAAGCTGTACTCTGTCTCTACTCTTGTTCGGAGAATTTGCATAAATACCTATAACGTAGGTCCTAAAAGGGATAATGTGCTGCACGACTGCAGGGATAGTAGTCATACTCTACTGTTAGCTCCAGCTGTAATAAATGCATGTGTCATAAGAAATGGTAGTTTCAGGAGTTCCTTATTCAAAGCGATCCATCATGGGAGAAAGGCCATTTTTCCCACAAAACAAACATACATAATGAAGCAATTGCAATGGTACTTCTACACCCTTTTATCATAGAATGCCCCTAATGTGTTGCTTTCTTGGGTTGATATGTTCTCTGTAATAGGATGAGTATTAGCTTATAAGCAGTATATAAAGAGAATTGAATTTGAAAAACCTTTGCCACACATAGTAAGAGTTTTTCTTTCTCATCTGTACTCCATAAACTAACAGGATCAGAACTCTCTAAAGATGACTCCTCAGTCAGATTCTTGTAGGATTTGATTATTTTCTGTTGTTTCTTGTTTTTCTGCACTCCTTTCCTTACAGTCCCTTCCTTCCTGTTTAGCGGTTCTTTTGCTTGATTACTCTCATCTTGCCATGCAGAATCTGTTAATAGTAGCATAATGCGGGTGCCTGGGTGGCTCAGCTGGTTAAGCGTTTCAATCTTGGTTTTGGCTCAGGTCATGATCTCACAGTTCGTGGGTTCAAGTCCCATGTCCAGCTCTGCGCTGATGGTATGGAGCCTGATTGGGATTCAGTCTCTTCCTCTCTCTCTGTCCCTCCCGTTTGCACTCTCTCTCTCTCCACAAAAATAAATAAACACTAAAAAAAAAAAAAATAGTAGTACAATGTTTGCAAAGCTGGTCCCAGAGTACTTGAACTTGGGCCATCACTAATAAGTGCACATACTACTTGGTTGAAAATTTCCAAATGCTTATATTCCTTGAAGCAGCATAGACATTGCCTCTAGGTCCAGGGATTGATAGAAGCAAATAATTTGATTGCATGTTCCTTTCTGAGCTGCAGTCCACAACCACCTTCTGGGTCTGATATTGCATATGTGTTTATCGCTACCTTAGTTCTGTACCTCAGTTCATTTGCCCTTGAGCAGTAAGATACCTTGATGTCATTAGAGATGGTTGGAGTGAAGACTTGCATTTTTTAAATGTAAAAAATGTTCTTTTGTCATGGAAGAAATGTTGGATAAAAAGTAATTTGTCAAGTCTCTCAACCCATTGAGGTTGGATTCATGCTTTCCGTAAAACTTTTGTGTTTAGGCTGCTGAAAGCCTTCACAAGACCATTGTTAAGAGGCGAATGTCTCATGTGAGTGGAGGAGGATCCATAGATTTGTCTGACACGGACTCCCTACAGGAATGGATCAACATGACTGGCTTCCTTTGCGCCCTTGGGGGAGTGTGCCTGCAGCAAAGAAGCAACTCTGGCTTGGCAACCTATAGCCCCCCTATGGGCCCAGTCAGTGAACGCAAGGGTTCCATGATTTCGGTGATGTCCTCGGAGGGAAATGCAGATACACCTGTCAGCAAATTTATGGATCGGCTGTTATCCTTAATGGTGTGTAACCATGAGAAAGTGGGACTTCAAATACGGACCAACGTTAAGGATCTGGTGGGTCTAGAATTGAGTCCTGCTCTTTATCCAATGCTATTTAACAAATTGAAGAATACCATCAGCAAGTTTTTTGACTCGCAAGGACAGGTAAAGTGTTCTGTGCTTTATTTTTCACCCTTTTCTTTGAATCGATTTGTTTGATAATGAAGCCTTTTTCTTTTTGATTATTTAATTCAATACTGGCATGAGCGTCCACTCACAATTTTTAAAAA
This sequence comes from Panthera onca, assembly GCF_046562875.1. Taxonomy (NCBI): domain Eukaryota; kingdom Metazoa; phylum Chordata; class Mammalia; order Carnivora; family Felidae; genus Panthera; species Panthera onca. The sequence continues at coordinate 36,461,101 of NC_138352.1, forward strand.
ATGGGCAGAAAATTGCAGAAAGAAGAATCATCCAATATAGGGAGCAGTTTGGTTTTTAGGAACTCTAGTTGTGGGTGTGCCAGGGGTTAGAAATGTCTTGGGTAGGGGTATGGGTGCCTATGTGTGTGTGTGTGTGTGTGTGCCTATTTGGGTATATGCCCCCGGGTGCTTTCTGGCATGTGTACGACAGGTCACGCAGTTTCATCTGTGATGTGTCTGCTCTGCGCTGATGCCAAAATGTATTTGTTCTTTATGTAGGTTTTATTGACCGACACCAATACTCAGTTTGTGGAGCAAACCATAGCTATAATGAAGAACTTACTAGATAATCATACCGAAGGCAGCTCCGAACATCTGGGGCAAGCTAGCATTGAAACAATGATGTTAAATCTAGTCAGGTAAGTATTCTACTGAAATGTAGCAGAAACACATCAGCATTGCTGGTTGCTAGTGAAATAATTTGCTATTCTTTATTGCACTCAAAGTGGGGTGCAATAAGGTAAGCAGAAGTTATGCATGTGCTCCTATAAATAAAAATATTGCAGTTTTCATAGTCACATTTCATCATTTTACTTAGAGGGTAAAGCATTTAGAAAACTTTTCTTTTGTTTGTATCTGATATGTGTGTTTTTTTTTTTTTTTTTCTTTTTTCCCCCTGAATGTTTCTATGTCTAAATAGATATGTTCGAGTGCTTGGGAACATGGTCCATGCAATTCAAATAAAAACGAAGCTGTGTCAGTTAGTCGAGGTAATGATGGCAAGGAGAGATGACCTCTCATTTTGTCAAGAGATGAAATTTAGGTGAGTTCTCAAAAGAGCAAAGTAGGGTCTTGTAAATCTTATGTTAAATGAAGTACAAAAAAACCAGAAAACCAAAAAAACAAAACAAAAAAAAACCCCAGCAGCTACTTGATTTTCCTAGGAAAGGGGAGGGAGAAAATGGAAAAGCAACAATTTACCTTTTTATTTTTCTCTCCCTGTATTTTCAAATCTCCCAAAGCTCTGTGCCCATGACAGTGCTCCCTTGTCTAAAATTATACTGGAGCTAAGAATTTGATTCTGCTTTCAAACTGGTACGATAGCTAAAGGCTGATGTGGAGTGTTGATATTCACGTTGCCTGTTTGTGTGCCCTTCTGCCTGTTGAGAGTTGGAGTAGCGGTATCTCTTTAATGAAACTGCCGTGTCACCCGAGTGATTTGGCAAATATTTGCACTATAAAAAATACTTGTATGACTAAAGGTGTATGTGTGACTTAAAAAAAAAATCGTCTGTTATTTTCCTTTTCTCTGCCATTCTGTAGGAATAAAATGGTAGAATACCTGACAGACTGGGTCATGGGAACATCAAACCAAGCAGCAGATGATGATGTAAAATGTCTTACAAGGTAAAGAGAGAGAGAGAGATGGAGAGGATGGTTTTTAATTATTAGCACGTTTACTCAGGGTGTTGATACTACATCATCACTATTATCGATATATTTTATGTGTTCTTTGGATATTTTGCATTTGAATTATTTAAATGTTTACTTTCTATTTTTAACTGAATGATTTTCAGTAAAACCCAGTGTGAGAAAGTGATGTTTGGAATTTCCTATATTTGCTCAGATGGTAAATACTTATTGTCACATGTCAGAAACTAATTGAACCCTGAAGTACATAATAATCATTCACATAAATTCCTTCGGTGAGGCTTGGTTTTATGAACGTTATCATCACCTTCTCCCTAACTTAAAATGCTTTTGCATTCTGGGTGTGCATGTTAACTCAAATTATTTAGGTTGTCCTAATAAGTTTAATGAAATAGGTGGTTCCTGAATTCCTAAAGTTCCATTAGGAAGGTGTTTATTTGCGGGAAGGTCGAGTGGAAGAACCTGAAACACTCATGTGGTCCTTAAATTTTCTTTCTTCAGAGACTTGGACCAGGCGAGCATGGAAGCCGTTGTTTCACTCCTGGCTGGTCTTCCACTGCAGCCTGAGGAAGGAGATGGTGTGGAATTGATGGAAGCCAAGTCACAGTTATTTCTGAAGTAAATTTCAGTCACCAAAAACGCAAAGCAAAAAACAAAGCCCCACATACAACAAAACAAAATCTAACCAAAGTGGCAAATGATTGTATGTAGAAAGTGGACCTTATTACTTGGCTATTATGGCCATTGGCAGCTGCTTATAAAATATAACCCGTGCATGAGGCAATATTCCCTATGATAGGACTGGGTTAGGAAAGCAACTGTGTTTTGTGTTTTTAAAGAAAGTGTCTGGTCATTGAATTATTGGCAGTAAAACCCAGATCACCTCATTAAGCCATTTAAAATGGCATTGTGTAAACTATTTGGACTACTAATTTTATATGGTAAACACTAAAAGTGTTCCCTGCATCGACCAGGAAAGATTGCATCTGCTTGGTGGCTATGTTATGAACTACGTGCTGGCTTTGTCAGGATAAAATCATACTCAGCATAGCACACTTCATGATGAGCCACACTGGCTGATTATCCCAGGACTGGAGAGAAGCAGATACCCAAGACCACTCGTGTGATGCACATGTGATAATTTCAGAAAAATCAGATTAGCCTTCTGGTTGTGGCCTTCACTGTGTAAGAGTCGATCTTTTTACTTCTCAGGTATTTCACATTGTTTATGAACCTTTTGAATGACTGTAGTGAAGTTGAAGATGAAAATGCACAAACAGGTGGCAGGAAACGTGGCATGTCCCGGAGGCTGGCATCACTGAGGCACTGCACAGTCCTTGCAATGTCCAACTTACTCAATGCTAACGTGGACAGTGGCCTCATGCACTCCATAGGTGAGATAAAATGAAAGCTTCGTAGAGAAATTGACAATCTAGAGAACTGGCACGTAAGACAAGCAAAATTACAACAGTCCATGTTAGTAAATTTGCATCTATCTATCCATATCAGGTTTAGGTTATCACAAAGATCTTCAGACAAGAGCTACATTTATGGAAGTTCTGACAAAAATCCTCCAGCAAGGCACAGAATTTGACACGCTTGCAGAAACGGTGCTGGCCGACCGGTTTGAGAGGCTGGTGGAGTTGGTCACAATGATGGGAGACCAGGGAGAGCTCCCAATAGCCATGGCTTTGGCCAACGTGGTCCCGTGTTCTCAGTGGGTGAGTTCTTTGAGGAAGTGCAAAACTGGGGCCTGGCACATAGCAGGTGCTTCCAAATTTATTCTTTCTAGGAATGTTTTTTTTAATGTTTATTTTGGGAGAGAGAGAGAGAGCATGAGCAGGGGAGGGGCAGAGAGAGAGAGGGAGACAGAGAATCCCAGGCAGACTCTGCTAACAGGGCAGAGCCTGGCACGGGCCTCAGTTTCACAAACTGTGAAACCTTGACCTGAGCCGAGATCAAGAGTTGGATGCTTAACCGACTGGGCCACCCAGGTGCCCCTCATTCCAGGAATGTTTATTGCATGAATTGCTAAACCTTGAGAGCTGGAAGAAACTTCAGATATTATTCGAGTGGTTTTTCAGCTATGGGAAAGTAGTTGTGGCTTCTAGCCCTTGGGAGTGTTCTTACCTTAAGTATGAGGATCTTATTCATCATATACTTACAGTGAAAAATTCCTTCCCTGTCCCACTGAAAAATTCAGTTTAAACACTGATCGAAAGAAAATTAAAACCACTGACCTGGGGGCGCCTGGGTGGCTCAGTCGGTTAAGCGTGCGACTTCAGCTCAGGTCATGATCTCACGGTCTGTGAGTTCGAGCCCCACGTCGGGCTCTGTGCTGACAGCTCAGAGCCTGGAGCCTGTTTCAGATTCTGTGTCTCCCTCTCTCTCTGCCCCTCCCCTGTTCATGCTCTGTCTCTCTCTGTCTCAAAAATAAATAAACGTTAAAAAAAAAAAAAAAAAAACCACTGACCTGGTCTGGTGTTTTCATGTATTACATGAGATGATTAGGGTTAAATCTCCTATTTGGTTGTCACTAATGCTAGAGCTGGAATTAAAGGCTTGTGTGTCCAGTTCACAACTCTTCTATAATGCACTGTACAATTTTCTAAAAAAATGTAAGCACTATATTTGCATTAGAAATTGTTGCTTGTTTTAAACACTGGAGACATAATATGGCTATTTGGTCTCTTATTCATCTATGTATGTATGTATTTTAGAGAGAGAGCAAGCACGTGTGCGCAGACGCATGAGTGGGGCAGGGGCAGAGGGAGAGAGAGTCTTAAGCACGTGCTGTCCTCAGCATGGAGCCTGATGTGGGGCTCGATCCCACAACTCTGGGATCATGAGTGAGCTGAAATCAAGAGTCAGACACTCAGCTGACTGAGCCACCCACGCGCCCCTGGGTCTCTTTTACTAAAAAATTTTCTATACCATACTATTCTATATTCTATACCATACTATTTTTAACAATACACGCTAAAAATTTGAGAAGGGTTGTCCTTTTCCATGCTAAAAATCGATTCCATTTATAGTGTACCAAAAACGATTTCAGTTTAGTAAATTACAACAAATCAGGTAATCTGTCATTGCCTGTAGATTTTTTTCTGCTTAAAAAGTCTGTAGGATCTTGTTCCTCATGCTTCAGTAAAGTTTAAACTCCTTACTCTGGCCTACAAGGCTCGACCCAACCTGGGCTCTGCCTCACCTCTGACCTCATCTCCTGCCACGTTCCTTCTTGTTCACCAGACTTAAAGATGTTAGGCTATTTCCACCTTCGAGAGTACCCTTACTGCCACCACTGCCGCCACCATCTGGAATGCTTCTTCCCTGATCTCTTACATGGCCAACTTCTTAAAAAACCTTTTAAAGCTTAAAAAAAAAAAAAAGAAAAAAATCTCTTTTGTAGATTTCAAATTCTGTTGCTTAGTGTTTTCAGAATTTTGCAGGGAAGGGATTAGATGGAAAAAAATGAGCACAGTACTCCAAAAACAGATTTTGTGGCTGAATTGTCTCTCATAATTATACTTGACTTTAAAATGGAGGAGAGGGGTGCCTGAGTGGCTCAGTTGGTTAAGTGTCTAACTCTTGATTTTAGCTCAAGTCATGATCTTACCGTTTGTGGGATTGAGCCCCACGTCAGCACAGAACCGGCTTGGGGTTCTCTCCCTCCCCCTTTCTCTGCCCCTCCCCTGTGTGTGTGCACTTCTCTCTTTCTCTCTCAAAATAAATAAAAAAATAATAAAATGGAGGAAAGAATTTTTATATCTAGTCACATATGTGGAATGTCACCATAGGGAGTAGAACAGAATATCTGGGTCTTCTTTGGCTTCTGGATTGTGTGGTTAGGATTGTCAAATTTTTTGCTTTACTCAGATACCAGATTTGACCAGGTAAAGGCATTAGAAGAGCTATGGGCCATGATCCTGGCCTTTGCTGTCACTGCTTGAAGGATGGGGCATCATTTTATGGCTACCCTTAGTCTATGTAAATCTCCTCGCCGCACTGTGTGGTTAAACAGTGGTTTTACTATCACATCGTTTTCCTGGAGTGTACCAAAAAATACCACGGGGAATTATGAGGGTAACCATTCAGGAAGTATGTGGGAATTAGCTGTCCACCTTCGCTTTATACATAAATCTTGCTAATCTCTTTGTTCTGAATACACAGCCCACATCTTTTCCCTTACTTTCTGCAAATCCTATAATCTTTCCATTTTTGTTGTCTCTCTGCTGAGCCCATGTTCAGTGTATACTGAGTTTCCCTGATCATGTGAGCCGAGAGTGGAGCTCTTGTGGTCACCAAAGTCTCATTCCTGCTCACTGGTTTTCTACGAAAATGATTTGGGCATATCAAACTAAACTCTTTGCCATCATGTTCTATTTCTACTCTCTTTAATTTTGTCATGTGATTTGAACTGAATCTTGGCTTTTTTTCTGTCTAGGCCTGGTAAAACCTAGGCCTTTCTTAATTTTCATCAGTTAATTCGTAAAATTAACAGCCACTGGGGCACCTGGTTGGCTCAGTCGGAAGAGTGTGTGACTCTTGATCTTGGGGTTGTGAGTTTGAGCCCCACGCTGGATGTAGAGATTGCTTAAATAAGTAAATAAACAAACTGCTTTTAAAAAAAAAGAATTCACATCTGCTATAGGCATAAAGAAATAGTCATCGTAGACAAATGGACACAGATAGATCTCAGGGAGAAATTAATTAGTCACCACTTAACTGGATTTAGCAGGTGGTTGACAGTTTTGGATTTACCTTTCAGTTTCCTGCTAAAGACAAATGGGATTATTCATGCTAACTCAATTTTGTTTTGTTCTCAGGATGAACTAGCTCGAGTTCTAGTGACTCTGTTTGATTCTCGGCATTTGCTCTACCAACTGCTCTGGAACATGTTTTCTAAGGAAGTAGAATTGGCAGACTCCATGCAGACTCTTTTCCGAGGAAACAGCTTAGCCAGTAAAATAATGACCTTCTGTTTCAAGGTTTATATCCATTTATTCTTTTGTGTGTGTGCCAAGGTATGGCAAATTGATTATGTGCAGAACGTACAGAGCAGAATGTCTTTAACGCAAGATATTTGGAGAAGGCGCAATAAATTCGTACCTGTGTATTTCTTTAGGTATATGGTGCTACCTACCTACAAAAACTCCTGGATCCGTTATTACGAATCGTGATCACATCCTCTGACTGGCAACATGTTAGCTTTGAAGTGGATCCTACCAGGTTTGTCATCCTCTCATCTGCAACTTTTCTCGACTTTTTCACTGCCACCGTGTGGGACCAGACCCTCAGAGGGTTTCTCCCTCTGATTCTTAAAATGAGTCTTTAATTATAAAAGTTACACACAAATACATTTTTCTTAAAAAAAATTTACAGGTATCTTTGGCTGCCATGTATAGAGACAGAGACTGTTACTAGTTTAGTCTGTTCTTTGGTGGTTTTTTTTTTTTTTTTTTTAGTGTATTTGCATGTACATAAATCAAGTTGTAGAAACTGTGTGGCTAACAGTGAGTGCTTAATATAAATGGAAACATGTTGTACACGTGGTCTTGCAACTTAATTTTTTTAACTTGGCTCTGTCTTCAGTCTTTCTGTGTCAGTATAGAAAGATTAACCTCATTGTTTTTACCTGCCATATAATATTTGATAGATTGGCTATATCATGATTTAGCCAATACCATATCTATCCTTTTTTTCCAACCAATTAAAAAAAAAGTTATTATTGAAATAGAATTGACATACAATGTTGTATTCGTTTCAAGTATCCAGTATTTTGGTTTGACAATTCTGTGTATTACTCAGTGCTCATCATGACAAGTATAGTCACCATCTGTCACCATACAGCGTTCTTACAACATTATTGACCATATGTCCCCAATGTTGTACTTTTCATTTTCATCTCCATGACTTATTGATTTTATAACTGGAAGTTTCTGCCTTTGAATCGCCTTCACCTGTATCACCCATGTCCTCTGGCAACCACCAGTTTGTTCTGTGTACTTAAAAGTGGTTTTCTTGTTCATTTGTTTTGTTTTTTAGATTCCACATATAAGTGAAATCATACAGTATTTGCCTTTGTCTGACTTATTTCACTTAGCATAATATCCAGTTCCATTCATGTCACAAACAGCAAGAGTTTTTGTTTTGTTTTTTTTGTGTGTGTGTGCTGGAGTAATAGGTGTGTGTGTGGGGGGGGGACACATCATCTTTCTTTGTTCATCTATTGATGGACACTTGAGTTGCTTCCGTATCTTGGCTGTTGTAAATAATGCTGCAGTAAACATAGGGGTGCATGTATCTTTTCAAATTAGTGTTTTAACTTTCTTTGGGTAAATACCAAGTAGTGGAATTATTGGATCATATGGTATTTCTATTTTGAATTTTTTGAGGAACTTGCATACTGTTTTCCATCAATAGGTGCGCCTACCAACAGTGCACAAGGGTTTCCTTTTCTCCACGTCCTCATCAGTACTTGTTTTTGTTTTTGTTTTTGTTTTGATACTAGCCATTCTGACTGGTGTGAGGTGACACCACATTGTGGTTTTGATTTGCATTTAGCTGATGATTAGTGACGCTGCACGTTTTTTCATGTGTCTCTTGGCCACCTTTATGTGTTCTTCAGAAAAATGCCTATTCAGGTCCTCTGCCCATTTTTGAATCAGATTATTTGGGTTTTTTTGGGTGTTGAGTTGTGTGAGTTCCTTAAATATTTTGGATATTCACCCCTTATCAGATACATCGTTTGTGAATATCTTCTCTCATTTAGTAGGTTGCTATTTTATTGATGGTTTCCCTGCTGTGTAAAAGCTTTTTATTTTGGTGTAGTCCCAGTAGTTTATTTTTTCTTTTGTTTCCCTTGCCTGAGGAGACATATTCACAAATGTGTTGTTGTGGGTGACATCTGAGAGATTACTACCTATATTTTCTATAGGAATTTTATGATTTCAGGTCTCATATTTAGGTGTTTAATCCATTTGGAGTTTGTTTTTATGTATGCTATAAGAAAGTGGGCCAGTTTCATTCTTTTGCACATAGCTGTCCGGTTTCTGAACACCATTTATTGAAAAGACTGTCGTTTCCTCGTTTTCTATTCTTGCCTACTTTGTCATAGATTAATTGGCAATGTAGGCATGGGTTTATTTCTGGACTCTCTTTTGTGCCATTGATCTATGTGTCTGTTTTTGTGTCAGTACTATACTGATTTGATTACTATAGCTTTGTAGTATATGTTGACATCTGGGATTGTGATACCTCTAGCTTTTTCTTCGTTCTCGAGATTGCTTTGTCCCTGAAGTCTTCTGTGGTTCCATACAGATTTTTAGGATTATTTGTGCCAGTTCAGTGAAAAACTATTGGTATTTTGATGGAGATTGCACTGAATCTGTAGATTGTTCTGGGTAGTATACACATTTTAATGATGTTAATTCTTCCAATCCAGGAGCATGGTATATCTTTCCTTTAGTTTGTGTTGTCTTCAGTTTCTTTCATCAGTGTCTTATGATTTTCAGAGTATAGGTCTTTCATCTCTCTGGTTAACTATTCTCCTAGGTATTTTATTCTTTTTGGTAGAGTTGTAGATGGTGATCCTATTGACTTTTGCTGTAATTTCTCAACGTTGTCTTTTTCCTTTTTCAGGTTATTTGCTGTAGGAATTTTATGAAACCTAAATCTTTTTGTTACTTTCTTTCTTAGAACATTAACTGTTCCCTATTGACTACAAGATAAAGTACAGAGTTTTCTAACTACAGCTCATTATCACCTGTCATTCTTTCATGTGTTTTCTGTACATTAGCTCCAATATGCACATGTTGTATATTTTTTAAAGTGGCTTGACACATGGTTTGTTGGGGTTGGAGATGCCTGATAAATGATATCCCTCTACCCAGCCCAAATTTTTAATTTTTTTAAGGTTTCTTTATTTTTGCGAGAGACAGAGAGAGACAGAGACAGAGTGTGAGTGGGGAAAGGGCAGAGAGAGAGAGGAGACACAGAATTGGAAGCAGTCTCCAGGCTCTGACCTGTCAGCACAAAACCCAACACGGGGCTTGAACTCAACAAACTACGAAATCATGATCTGAGCTGAAGTTGGACGCTTAACTGACTGAGCCACCCAGACGTCCCTTCCCTGCCCAACTTTTAAAACCAAAAGAATGGAAGGAGGAGGGCTGCGAAGGAAGCACTCAGGAATCAGTCATCACCTTTATTTTTGATAAAAATGTTTAGAGTGTGTGGCTTTTGATCCTGTGGGTGAATAGGCTTGCTGATATTTCGCCTTGAATTAGACTCATCTACCTCATCCCTTGCATAGCTGGATAACTACAGACATGTCTCACAGGGAAGCTTTTTACCACAGAAGTGGAGAGCAAACCAGAATATATCTTGTCTGCAGGCAGACATATCCAGAACGGAGAGGATGGCACTGAGCAGAGTATATATTAAATCTGTGAGAATATAAGGGGATAAGAATTCTTATACACAGTTGTCAAAATTATCTTTTTATAGTTTTTTTATTCAAATCAAGATCCCAGCAAAGTTCAAACAATGCATTTGGCTGAAAGTCTCTTTTAAAGGGCAGTTTCGTTTGTTTATTTTAAATGGATTTTAACCCCCCCCCCCCCCCCTTATAGGTTAGAACAATCAGAGAGCCTTGAGGAAAACCAACGGAACCTTCTGCAGATGACTGAAAAGTTCTTCCATGCCATCATCAGTTCCTCCTCAGAATTCCCCCCTCAGCTTCGAAGTGTGTGCCACTGTTTATACCAGGTATGCTTAAGGTTAGAGAGTACCATTATTAAGCCAAAGCTGAAGTGAAAAGAATGCTTTACTAAAGAGGAATTTAGCTGCTGATAGTGGGTGGTTGAAAATACTGAGTCAGTTTGGATGAGTAATACACTAAGCCTTGTCGGAATTGGCTTTTAAAAAAACTTAAATATTGCTTAGGAGACAGTTTGAAGTATTTTAAGGGGGTACTAAAAATAAGTTTCCTCACATTGGGAGCAAGTTTAAAATGCACAGAATCTCTTGGATATAACAGATATGGTTGAAATGAGATATATTATGGAATTTTCTTGGTTATCTTTTGCCTGAATTACTCATAAGGCCTTTTGAATGTGAGGCACGTCTGCTCCTTGCTTTTTGTACTGTTGAAATGCTTGATCCATAATTTTGATTTCTTAAAATATGTTTGTGTCAGTTTTTCCTAGAACCAATTAATCTGATTATTTTACATAGAACACTACTTCTAAAATAGATTGCACCAACATTCAGATCAAATTATTAGACTTTCTAGCACTAGCACTGCAAGTGATGCTTCTGAGTTCAGATGTCTGCAGTCATTCCCTACTTGTTGAGGATATTAGGTCTGTGTTCTTTTTATGGCTTTCACTGTGCTTTTGAATTGCATATGCAGGTTCAGGGATGATATAATAATTCCAGGGGAAATTAGTGCAAATCTGTGTTAGTCTGTTCAAACTATGATTCTGGAAGAAAAATCAGTGGGTCTGGAGTTTGGGACAGGGGTGGGTATAGGGGAAAGAATTTACACATTTACCAAAACCCATGTCTTTATGTCTTTTTCTTTGCAGAGTCATCCCCAGCCATTTGTTTTTTAGCACAGGGCTTCAGTTGCTTAGAGACATTAGCAAGATCAGTGAAATCACCATTTTAAAAAGCTGTTTCAGGCTGCTCTGTGTGAATTATTCCCCCATTGCTATTTATAAAGATGTTTTTGCTGTATCACTAAAAGAAAACTTATAACAGTTAACAAAATGGCAGTAGTCCTTTCCTATCAATAATTACTTTAAATATAAGTGGATTAAGTTTTCCCAATTGAAAGGCATAGAGTGGCTAAATGGATTAAAAAAAACAAGATCCTACAATATGTTGCCTACAAGAGGCTCGTGTTAGCCTTAAAGACACACGTAGACGGAGAGTGAAGGGATGGAAAAAGTCATTTCAAACAAATGGTAACCAGAAAAAAAAAAACAAAAAAAAAACAGGAGTAGCTATACTTATTTCGGACCAAATAGACTTTAAACTAAAAATGGCAAAAAGAAACAAAAGTCAATATATAATGATAAAAAGGGGTCTATACATTAAGAAGATACAATAGTTATAAATACTTATGTGCCCAGCATTGGAGCACCTAAATGTATAAAGCAAAAGCTAACAGACCTAAAAGGAGAAATAAATAGTAATAAAGTAATTGTTGGGGACTTTAATACCCTACTCTCAACAATGGATAGGTCATCCAGACAGACAATAAGGAAACAGCAGATTCGAACAACACTTAAATCCCAAATGCACCTAACAGACATATATGGAACATGCTATCCAACAACAGCAGAATATACATTCTTCCAAAACACACATGGAACATTTTCTAGGATAGACCATATGTTAGGTCACACAACAAGTCTTAGCAGATTCAAGAAGATTAAAATCATACCAAGTATCTTCTCTGACCACAATGGCATGAAGTTAGAAATCAATTACATGAGGAAAGCTGGAAAATGAGTGAACCCATGGAAATTAAACACTACCCTGAACAATTAATGGTTAAAAAAAAAGAAATTAAAGGAGAAATAAAAAAGTTTCTTGAGATAAATGAAAATGGAAACACAACATACCAGAACATGTGCGATGTAGCAAAAGCAGTTCTAAGAGGGAAGTTCATAACAGTAAACACCTATGTTAAGAAGCAGGAAAGATCCCAAATAAGCAACCTAACTCTTTCTCTTAAGGAATTAGAAAAAGAATAAACTGAGCTCCAAGTTAGCAGAAGAAAGGAAATAAAGATTGTAGCAGAAATAAGTGAAGTAGAAATAAATATAGAAAAACCTCAGAAAAGAAGAGCCAGACTAAGAGTTGGTTCTTTGAAAAGATAAACAAAATTGACAAACCTTTAGCTAGACTAAGCAAGGAGAAGAGAGGAAGGACCAAATCAAGAAATTATAAATGAAAAAGGAGACCTCACAACCGATACCACAGAAATTCAAAGGGTCATAAGAGACTACTGTGAACAAACTAGACAACAAGCTGGACAACCTAGAAGAAATGGAAAGAGTCTTAGAAACATACAACTTATCAAGACTAAATTAGGAAGAAATAGAAACTCTGAATAGAATTCCCAAATTCTCCCAACAAAGAAAAGCCCAGGACCAGTTGGCTTCCCTGGTGAATTTTACTAGACGTTTACAGAAGAATTAACAACCAGTCCTTCTCAAACTCTTAGCAAAAATTGAAAAGAGAGCACTCCAGACTCATTTTGTGAGGCATTACCCTGGTACCAAAACCAGAAAACGACACTGCTAGAAAAGAAAACTATAGGTAAATATCATTGATGAGTATAGATACAGAAATTCTCAGTAAATTACTAGCAAACAATTCAGCATATTAAAATGTTCGCACCATGATGATGTGGGATTTATCCTTCGGTGCAAGGATGGTTCAGCATCTGCAAATCAATCAGTGTGATGCATTACGTTAATTCAGTGGAAGAAAAGAATCATATGATCATCTCAATAAATGCAGAAAAAGGATTTGACAAAATTCCACATCCATTCATGATAAAAACTCTTAATAAGTTAGGCATAGAAGGAATGTATATCAACATAATAAAGGCCATAAGTGACAACCACACAGCTAACATATTCAGTGGTGAAGGGTTGAAAGCATTTCTTCTAAGATGAGGAACAAGACAGGGGTATCCACTCTTACCACTCCTATTCAACATAGTACTAGAAGTGCTAGCTAGAGCAATCAGGCAAGAAAAATTAAAAGCCTCAGAATTGGAAAGGAAGAAGTAAAATCGTTTCTACTTGCAGATGATATTTTATATATAGGAAGTCCCAAATACAACCAAAAAACAGAGCTAATCAGTGAACTAAGTAAAGTTGCAGTACACATAATTAACATACAAAAATCAGTAGCATTTCTATACACTAACAAATTTATGGGAAAAAATAGATCCTATTTACGATGGCATCAAAACAATAAAATACTTAGGAATAAATTTAAGAATGTGAAAGATCTCTATTCTGGAAACTATAAGCCATTGATGAAAACAGATTGAAGATACAGATAAATGGGAAGGTATCTTGTGTTCATGGATTGGAAGAATTAATAGTTTAGATATGAATAGTACCAAAAGCCATCTGTAGATTCAGTGCAATCTCTATCAAGTTTTCAGTGACATTTTTATAGAAATAGAAAAAAAAGCTCTTATGGAAACACAAAACACCCTACCTCCCCCCCCCAAAAAAGAACAAAGGAAGCATCACATTTTCTAATTTAAAGCTATAATCATCAAAATAGTAGGTACTGCATAAAAACAGATGGACTGACCAGTGGAACAGAATCAAGAGCCCAGAAATAAACCCAAGCATATAGAGTCAACTAATTATGACAGGGGAGCTAAGAATATTCAGTGGAGAAAAGACAGTCTTTTCAATAAATGGTGCTGGGATAACCAAATATTCACATGTAAAAGAATGAAATTGGAACCATATCTTAAGTCCCTGACAAATTAACTTGAAATGGATTAAAGATTTAAATGTAAGACTTAAAACCATGAAACTGCTAGAAGAAAACATAGGAATAAAGGTTCTTGGCATGGGTCTTGGTAATATTTTTTGGATATGACACCTAAAGCACAGCAAACTCAAAAATAAACAAGCGGGACTACATCACACTAGAAAGTTTCTGCACAGCAAAATAAACCGTCCATAAAATGAAAAGACAACTATGGAGTGGAGAAAAAAATATTTGCAAACCGTGTATATAATGAGTTAATATTAAAATATATAAAGAACTTACACAGTTTTCAATAGCAAAAAAAAAAAAGCAAATTTAAAAATGATTAGTAGATAACTTGGAATAGACATATAGATATTTCTCTAAAGAAGTTACATGAAAGGCCAAAAAGTATATGGAAAGATGTTCAGTATCACTAGTCATTAGGGAAATGCCTGTTAAAAAAACCACAATGAGGTATCAACCCATGCCTGTTAGAGTGGCCATCATCAAAAAGACTAGAGATAACAAATGCTGGCATGGATGGAGAAAAAAGGGAACCCTGTGCACTGTTGGTGCATTTGTAAATTGTATAGCTACTGTGGAAAACAGTATGGAAAATCCTCAAAAAATTAAACATAGAACTGCCACATCATCTAGCAATTCCACTTCTGGGACTATATCCAAAGGAAACAAAACACTAACTTGAAAAGGTATCTGCACCCCCATGTTCATAGCATTATTTATAGTAGCCAAGGCATGGAAACAAAGATCCATCAACAGATGAATGGTTTAAAAGAATTGTGGGTATGTACAAAATGGAATATTATTGAGCCATACAAAATGAGGAAATCTTGGCATTCGTGACCATATACACGGCCCTTGAAGGCATTATGCTAAGTGAAATAAGTGAGAGACAAATATACTGTATGATCTCACCTATATGTGGAACCATGAAAAAAAAAACAACACAGCTAAACTCATGGAAAAAGAGATCAGACTTGTGGTGGAGGTTGGAGGCAGAGGAAATTGGAGGAAAGTAGTCGAAAGGTACAAATTTCCAGTACTAAGGAAGTACTAGGGACATAACGTACAACTTGATGACTATAGCTAACCCTGCTCTATGACACATAGGAAAGTTGTTAAGAGAGTAAATCCTGTGAGTTCTCATCACACTTTTTGTCTTTCTTTTTTTATTGTATCTGTATGAAAAGATGGATGCTATCTGAACCTATTGTGGTAATTATTTTTACAATATATGCAAATTATGCTGTAAGCCTTGAACTTCTTATACAGTGACATATGCCAGTAATTTCTCAACAAAGGTGGAAAAAAGCCAAAAAAAATCTTGTCATCATATACATAGATGATAAAGTATACCTCGCATTAAACTTTCTTAATTTATCATTACTCTTACTGCCTTTTTAAAATAGCTCAAGGAGGCTTAGGAGAACCCCACGTAATTTTTTCAGCTACTTAAATCTGAGACTAGAGGGTAGTTTAGTTGTAATTTGAAACCCTATACAGTGAACAATATCTTGAGTTGGGGCACTATTCAGGTTTTTCTTCAAATCTGATTCATTTTTTCTTGTTTATAAAACTAGGCAGACAAGAAATGGTGAGCATATATTTAAAATAGTATGTGTCAACTTCTTGGTCGGCCTTAGTAGTTTTCAGAGAACATTTCGTTTTCTGAAGTGTCAGTGGCTTTGACTTGAGTTAAAAGTGAATGGTTACCGACTACCTGATTACATGATTTTACTAGATTTTAGTAAAATTCTTCATGTGGTTGGCATCCTAAAGGAAAAAAAAAAATTTGTGTCATCAGCAAACTTGGGAGTCCAATCTGAGGCCATGATTCTGATAAGGTAAAAGGAACAGGGCTTGGCACTTTGTAACTACTTGGAAATATGTAATGAAGGAATAAATTCTCCTATCCATTCCACCCAAGTAGACAAGATTCTTGCCAGCTTTCATAGGAAGAGAGGAGGTAGTGAACATAAATCAGAAATAAGAGCAAAGTAATCATTTCTGGCTTATTAAAATACTATGTGTTGTACTTTTTAAAGCATGCCATAATTAAATATCCTGCATTATAGCAGAGCTGAACTCTCGTATTAAAATTTCACATAAAATTATTCTCTTTACAAATATTATTTAAATGTTGTGTCAGCGCACTGGTTGAAGTAAGTTTCAATAAGGTTGAAGCTTGTTGGAATGTAGAGTACGGTAGAGCAAAAGTGAGCTATTTTATTTATAAATAAGGTTTTGTTTTTTAATAAGTGATAACAGAATTTTAAAATTACTAATTTAAAAAAAAGCTTTGATCTCAAGTTATTCTTTCACTGAGTCTCCTACAAAATGTAGTTTTCCCTTTAGTTTGCCCTTTTATTCTTATTCATCTTTCCTCTGGCTTTTTCTTGCCCTCTTGACTTTGGCAGTGACATAATGGTACCTTTGTACTTCTGTGTTCTGCTGGGAAGGATAGTAGTCGATTGTTTCCTCTAGTAAACATGGCTCCTGCTTTGGGACTTGCTTGGAAAATTTTGAAAAGTGAGGATATTGATAGCTAATGAACTTCTCTGAGCATTACCTCTTTTTTCCTGAGTTCATATTTTTGACTGTTAAGCTTTTTTTGAATCCTGCTTTAACCAGGTTTCTTATTTTGTATGTCTCCTTAGTGAACTGGGTTCAGATTACGTAAGAATAGCCAACTGTGAACATGTGTGAGACTTATAATTAAGACATTTTTCCATGTATTTATTTCCACTTGTCCCCCTAATAGTTTTGGAATACAGGTTTTCCCCGCTATCCCAAAGTGGAGTGTTCCTGTGAAACCTTTTGTAAGCCTAGGTGACATAAAGGGAAGAAGTACTTACCATTAATTTATATGGAAATTTTCTTAGCGTTCTCAGACCCCCAAAATAGCCTACTGAATCATACCAAATAACACATAAAAGCTAAAATAACATTAACATGTAGTAAAAACAAGAATAATATGATAAATACACAGCCTGTATAAAGTACAAATAATGTATGTACAGTGTAGTTTGGCTTCCCAAAATTGGGAAGACGGCACACCAGAGGGCTGACAGGTGGTGATAGTGGTGTGTTAGGCTGGGGTGCTGGAGGTTGGGGTCGTGGGAGGTACAGGAGTATGGAGTATAGGAGAGAGAGGAAGAGGGTCACCTGTTAACATCTCATCATTGTCTAAATCCATCAGTGCGAGCAGGTCACTAACGTCTACGCCTTCTTCTATGTCTGCCTGCCTCGATGTCAAATGTCGAGGTTCATCGTCTGCCGTGGCTAATGTGGCTGGTGTGGAAGGCTTGAAATACGACAGTATGCTCAACTGCTCAGCCTCTTGCATTTTTCTATACTACAGTTATTTGTAGGCACTCAAAACGTTATGCAAACCTGCCCTAAACCTACGTGCCCTTTGAAAATTAAAGCCATACTTTTCTGCAATCACTGCAGCACTGTCCGTTGTAGCAAAAATCTCACTCAAGTGCTTCCCGTTCAGTTCCTGGATAACTGCACTGTCCGGCCGTTCACTGATGCGTTCGTTGTCGATCGGTGTTCTCTCCTCTTGGAGTTGTATCACCTCTTCATCTGTCACTTCTTGGTCATGGAATGCCGAAACCTTCAACAACATATTCAGTTTCCACAAACTGATCCTCCTTAGCCAAAGTCAGTTGGTTTGGCCGTATTTATTGTTGGTTTGAAGCCTTTAAAATTGTTCACTGCTTCAGGAGACCATCCACTAAGCACCATTTCTCACCCAGACTGTTAGCTTATCAAGAGGATCTCCAAGGTTGGCGAATGCCAGTTTTAAATGGTAGTCTTTCCAGATCCTTTGTAAAAATCCTTTCGAGTTGGCTTCTCTGTTGGTTCTTGCATATAGGAAGCTTTAATCGTGCCCGTTAGGCCTAGGACACATGGTTGTACCAACAACGTCACATTCAACAGGAAGAACACAACCGCAGTGTTACTGTCATACTCAGTAATGCTGGGTGGCTGAGCAGCACAGTTTTCAACCATCAGAAGACACCTGTTATCACGATTGTTTTCTCTACAGTATTTTCAACAAAAGGACTAATGTATCCACTCATGCACTCAGAAAAAAACCACTTGGATATTCCAACCACTTGGACGTGATTTAAACACGAGAAGCATATCCTTATCAGTGCCTTTAAGTGTCCTTGGATTTTCTGAATGGCATACTAGTAGAGGACTAAGGACAGCATCACCAGTGGTGTTAATAGTAGGCATTAAGGTAAACCTGTCCTTTGATGCCTTGCGTCCTTTAGCCTGCTTTTCTTCTATTGAAATACATGTTTTTTGTGGCAACTTTTTCCACTAATAAATTGCAGTTAAACACTTGTTTACGTGAATAACCACCTGCTATAATTATTTTCTTCAGTTCTTCTGGGGACTTTTCGGCAGCTTTAGTATCAGCCAAAACACTCTCTCCAGTAACCTTTAAGCTATGAAGCTGCTCTTGCCTCAAAACCGATCAAACCACCCATGACTACCTTTCAATTCTGCTTTTGCAACACTTTGATCCTCATTGTCCAGTACTTTCTGTTTCCGCTTACTAAAAAAATGGATGTCTCCTGAAGTGTTAGATAACTTAATGGAACCCTTTGCTTTGTTTACCCATCAATCCACCCAAGCAGTAGACTTCCCATCGCATCCAGTACTGGATGCTGACTAAAAGAGACCACTTTGCTACTGGAAGAACCAATAGTAACTTCAGCAACTTTCAGAATTCTTTCTCTCCGTCAGTAAATAATATGAATGGTGGATACAGGCAAGTTGAGTGCACACTCAGTATCTTTTTCATTCACCACAATGGAAATGCTTAATCCCACCCAGTGTTATGGTAAGCATAACACCCTTATGAACTCTTAGGCTTTTCTGATACCTTAGGACACATCCCGCTAATGGATGCACAAAATGAGTTGAGATAAAGCACAGATGCTCCTAGACAAGTTCAAAGCTGTGGCGACTTGATACTGAGAGTAGCGCCTGGGGAAGGAGCTTGGCGGTGGTCAACTCGCTGCTTGGGGAGTGAGCTTCCTCTGTAATGGCTCACTGAAAAACAGATGCTGGTCGTAATACTCATTTTTTGCTTTTTTCCTCATAAAGGCAAAAATTCTCTTTGGATTCCTTTTAGTTAGCAAAAATAGGTACTAATGTAAGTCTTTTGTGAAAGCAAACTTTCAAAAAGCAGGGGATACCTATAATGAGAAAATAATTCCCAGAATGGATGTTCTCTTAAGTTATAGTGAGAGAATTCTGAGAAAGCCAAATATTATGATTCTAAGTAAATGTCATCTTTTCCCAGTAAATCTGCTTCTCTGAACAGAAGTAGTTTACAACAATTTTTTAACTTATTTTTGAGAGAGAGCAAGAGTGTGAGTGGGGAGGGGGCAGAGAGAGAGAGTGGGACACAGGATCCAAAGCGGGCTCTGTGCTGACAGCAGAGAGCCCAATGCAGGGTTCGAACCCATGAACCCCAAGATCATGACCTGAACCAAAGTCGGACGCTCAACCAACCGAGCCACCCAGGCACCCCATGCCAGTTTTTTAAAGGCTGTAAATGATAATTATACATCATAATTGAAAAAAAGTTACATAAAACTGTGTTTTGGTGATCTATTTGGTTACTAGTACTTTTGTATATAGTCTAAAGTTTGAACCAGAGCTCCGTGAGAGAAGGACTGTGTCTTTTTGTTCTACTGCTGTTTCCTGATGCCTAGAATGGTATCTGGCATGTTAGACGCACAGTAACTACTTGGATGGATGGATGGACGGATGGGTGAACAAATGTCAAATTAACTTTAAGGTTATGGTGTTGAATGCACTGAATTCCTAGAATAAAATGCCATGTATGGTGGATCTAATTTGGTTTTAAAGATATTTTAAAAAATTGTTGTGCCTCGTCTGATCTAACCAGGAGTCTTAATTTAAAAAGAACTCTTTGGCTTAGAAGGAACTCTGAGAGGTGAAGCCAGTATGTCTGTGGGTTTTGTTTTTGTTTTGTTTTGTTTTTCCTTTTTGGTATTTTGTTTTTTGATACATTCTGATAGTCAAATATGTGAAAAATTTTAAGCGGCTTCTAAGTTTTATTCTATAATTTTCTCTGCAGTTTCTTCACTTTAATATTAATTAATGCTTATTTCTAGTTGAGCTGATAACATTCTTCTTCCAAACGTTGCAGAGCTTTTAACCTCCTCTGATTAGAACTTTTTCAGGAAGTAGCCTGCCAACAGAAAAATATGTGAAATTTTAAGAGCGACACATTTTTAATTGAGAATCTCTGAAGTGAATTTTCCCTTTATATATAGTCATTTAATGTTTATTTTTTAAATCATTAGGTCTAAATTAAATGCCAGCTATTGAAAAAAGAACTTTAAGTCAATTGAAGGATACACAGAGAAGTATTTATCAAGAAAAAATTATGTAGACACATGGAAGTGTTTTTAGTGTGTGATCTACTTGTAATGAACATTTTACATGAAATTTATCAAAAGCTAGGAATGAACTGAAATGTAAATATGAAATGTCCTCAAATTTACTTGGGGAGAACTTTTCCGTGATTTATAGCCAGAAATAGTAGATATGATTGTCTCAACATTTCTCGCTGTTTATTTAGTGCTTTGGCTTGAAAATGTGATAAAAATTAAAATCCAGAAATAAAATTCATCCCTCGAAATTCAGTTGATTTCTAATTTTTTGTTGATTCCATTTGTGTTACATTTGATCATGTAATTTTATGTACAAGCCAACATTGTTTTTGTTGCTGTATGTAGTTGGTGCTGTGACTTGTTTGTGCTCATCTCTGTCCTGTAGGCAACTTGCCACTCCCTACTGAATAAAGCTACAGTAAAAGAAAAAAAGGAAAACAAAAAATCAGTAAGTTTGGAGAACTTTTTATTAGCTGTTTCTTTCAAAGCAAAACAAAAATCTTTTGCTGTTTGTTAAGAACATCTTCACTTCAGCCTATTTGACCTTCACTGTAAAATCATTCTACTAATTCTGGCACAAAATAGCTTTCATTTCAATTAACCCTGGAATTAAGTTACATTGAAACATTCTCTGTGTTCCTTTGGTTTGATTTATCCCAAAGGCGTTTTGGGGGCATTTGTTGCATTGGATATCTCTGGTCTAATTTTATTATTGTTATTTTAAAAATTATAAATGAATGCAAAAGAAACTTAATTTCAAGGCCTTAGGAAATGCTGACTCTCTTCATTCTTGCTTCTTGTTGCAGGTAATGTGAATGGTTTCTTTTCCTAGAGGTGAAAGTTTCTCTTCATTGTTAGAAATACACGGAGGGAAAGTGTCACTTTCTAAATCTTACCTGAAAGTTGCAGTTTCTTTTTGTTTTCTTTTTTACTTTTTATATTTTTATCTAGAGAGTCTGAGCCAGAATTTAGATATTTGTGCTTAGATTATAAAAATCCTAATGATAAACGTTTACCTTAGAGAAAGTCACGATTAGACTATTGGGACTGAGAATATAGTACTTTTGAAATAACAGAAAACTCATTGAGTCCATTTTGTATAGAAACACCTCATTTTGCAAACATCTGCCTGTTTCTATGAACTTGTCCTAATTAAAAGGAAGAAAATTACAGTAGTCATAATTTTATTTTCTTCCCATGAGTAGAATTTGGTCCAGATTCATTCATTTTAAATTTGTCATTGTCTGTCACTATGACGTACCAGGCCGAGCATTATCTTTGTTCATATAATCCAAATGATTTTAGAGAAAGATGTTAAAAAAAAAACAAAAACAAAAACGTTTAGGAGTCATGTAGGCGGTTTACGTACGAAGGTAAAATTTAGAATATTCATTTGGTTTCATCTTTGATTCCTTGTCTAAGCTTTACAAATAATAGGCTTCTGTTTTAAATTCAGAACTAGATTAAAATTTAGACAACTATGCTTATGTACATTCACGATTTTGAGTATGTTAAGTAAGTTGGGTCAGCTGTGAGCAAGTGGATTGGATGGCTTTCTTGCTTAATAAAAACATTCCTTTCTAATGCTTCTAATTCTCAGCATATGTGAGTTTAACACGTATACACCATCACTGTTGAAATTAATTTACCGTTTCTAACACCCGTTCAGTGTTTTACTAATGGCATTGTGTAGTGTATCACATAAATTAAAATTCTGGCTTTCTGTGTTTCTCTAGAGCATGTTTTCTAGCCTTCCTAACATTGCTTTATTTATTAAGATTTTGTCTAAAATTGTTCCTTGAAATGTTATTTTCTGCTAGTGTTATTTTCAGATTTTTTTTTAAGTTTCTGGGTAACACTGAGTTTTGGAATGTATCTCTCAGCACAGGTGATATGAGGTCCTCATGGAAACAAAGGGAAACTAATTGGTAATTTGAGGTATTTTGGAACACATTCTAAAGTATGAAGACAACATAGTCATCATAAATTTAAAATGTCAGTTTATGGAGTTGCTGGCTTATGAATCTAATGATCTTTTCTTTAAAAAGCAAGCTAACTCTTTTGGGGTATATGGATAATGGATCAGAATATGTAAAATATAGAGTGAAGGTTCTGGCTTCTGGTATATTAGCTGCATAGTCATAGATATGTCCTCTTATTATGCTCAAACATATAATGTGTAATCAGATCTCCTTCTAGAAGTTAATTGTCTACCTAACTCCGGGAATTAAGCATGTTTGCGTAGTGATCCTCTTGCTGTGTAAAGTTTATGACTGCATTTATTTGTACCATGTTGTTCAGATTTCACTCGAGGGAGTAAAGAGGACATTTGACTGGTAACTGGTTTCAGAGTACAGACTAGCCCAACTTTGACCTTTTGTGCAGAATGTGTTTGGGATCTAAATTAGATTTTTGTAGCTTAAAAAATAAAACACTTGAGTATGTATATTATGAGGTAAAATTACGTTGATGTCCATTAGTGGTGAAAGAGAAAGAACTATTTTTATAAATTGTCTCATGAAACTTGTTATACAGCATTTTGATTGATATTGAGTACATTTTGTAAGGTTTTAGTTCCAAAAATATACTGATACTGTCATCATTGGGATGCATAATTATATGATACCAGAAACAATGTGTGTTTCTGAGGTGTGGGTACTTTGAGTATTGACGAGAATTAACTTTGAAGATATGGAGGATAGTGAAAATGTAGTACTTTTCAGAAGTTTGACAGTATTCTCCCTTTTCATTATATTACGAGATTAATAGTATTAAGTATAAATCAGGTATAAATGTGAGTCACACTTTAAAACTTTTTTGTTCTAGACAAAACTAGTAAGTAGCTACTTTGAAAAATATGTGTACAAGTTACTGGTTTTTGAGAGATGTTTTCACAGCAGGTTAGTATTTTATAAATTAATTGGTTCTTTGGAAACCAAATTATGGCTTTCAATTTTTAAAAACTGTTTTAGGATTTTAACGGATTAATCTGAATATATGGCTGTTCCTTTCAAACAACCTGTTTACAATTAAATATAAAGCAGTTTTTAATCCTCTTCTTGCTAACTCTTTACAAGCTTTACAATTTTGTAGATTTGTTGTTAAGTTTCTTCTGTTTTAAGATGAAAATTTGGGAGTTCTGAAAGAACCACTCGGTAGCAATGGTGGTCCCTGAACATTGTGAAATTGTATGAAGAATTTGGTCTGTGTGAATGTATATATTCATTTGTCTGTTCCTCTTCTCCGAAAGGTTAAATACTATACTGGAATAGTAAAAGCACTTGAATTTTCTTCTTAATTCTATTTCTAAAACTGTATTTCGGCTAAAAATAACTCTCAAACAGTATTTGGGTTTTAAAGCTGTTCTAGTAAGGCTGCTGTATTTAGCCGTCTACAGCAGCTTCCTTTGAGTGAAGTACAGCAAGGTTGTCCTTCACGCGGTAGCACCCAGAGCGCTGTAACACAAGAAAGCTTCCTGAGCTACGTAGTGTAAATGAAGGTGAGAATATGTTAGTTACAACTCCTGCGTGTTAGCGCCGCTTGAGAGGGTGTTCTTGGGCTTGAAAACCTGAATCGTCTGAAATCTTATATTTACTAATTCCCTCAGATACGGCAGAACACTATTTAGAGATTTTAGGCAGCGAATAAGAAGACATTGAAAATGTATATACTACACGAAGCCCTAAAGGGAAGAGAATGAAATGAAATAATCCTTATTCTTCCCGGAGTTAATCTGGAGTCAGTGAGCTGTGCGAATTCATGACAAGGAGTATTACTTTATTAAGGCATTGGAAAGCGAACTAGAGTTACGTGGCATTCTGCACAGAAAGCCCATTTTCTCATTTTCCCTCACCGTCCTCTGAAATGTAGGTTTATCCCTGGAATCTTAGCATATCGACTGCAGTGCTGCGTGCGGCTTGGCTGTTGGGATCACCACGGCTTTATGCAGCCGTCAGCTACACTGAGCAAGCGTAATTGTGGAGATTAAAGTGTTACACAAGTGTTCTTTCAAAATAAGTGTGTGTGTGTATTATCTGTAAAACATGTACATTTTAGAGTAATATAATTTTCCTGTGTTAAAACAGTAACTAGAAAGAGATGGGCCCCGAGCCAGTTTCGTAACACTTTTCCCAATCTAATGTGCCTGTTACTTTACCTTCAAGGTAGAATGTTTTATAAAAAGAGAAAAACCCATCTTAAATATTGGGCTCACATTGTTTTTCAGTGTGAGCAACTATTTCTTGTTTCCTTCACTTTTTTTATTTGACAGAATTGCACATTGAGGTACACATAGGGGTTCTCTCTTCTGCTGGTGTGATCTGTTTAGATCCCCAAGAATTCCTTTTCCTTCATGATTTAAATAATAGGTCGTTATCTTAAAAAGCATTCTGAGGAAGAAAAGGAACTGGCAACGTTACTTGTAAGTGTTTTCTCTTGATAGGAATCTAAAAAAAACCTAACCTTTGTTTGTGTATGGCAAGCATTTTGTTCAAGACACGTGGTTGTACCAGGTATACAACAAAATGTAAGTATTTACTGTTAGATATTAGATGTTTTGGGGTATGCTGTTGAAAACTTAGCTTTGCCTTATAAGAGTTGACCGCACTCTCATGTCTGTTAATCTTGGTAAAATATGGTAATCTTTGTGTGAAAATTTGGTGTGCTTTTGTTACTTACCAAACTTGCAGTATAAACAACAATGATAAATGCAAGATCTTTTTTTAGGTCTCTCTCCATCACTCATTCATGAAGAGTTTCTTTTTCTTTCTTTCTTTCTTTTTTTTTTTTTTTTTAAAGATACCTTTGTTGTGCTTCAAAAGGGGTGGAGGGCAAGAATTGAGGATAAGCTTTATTTACTGATGTTTGGGGAGTAGGAAAAAAATAGAAATGTGTTGTTTACAAGGCTTGATCTGTTCAGAGTTTTTGTGCCAAAGTCTGACCCTCGAGCTCTTTCTTCCCATTTCCTTTTTAAATTCAAACCATATAATCAGTTCTCAACTCCTTATTTTTAGGTGGTTAGCCAGCGTTTCCCTCAGAACAGCATCGGTGCGGTGGGAAGTGCCATGTTCCTCAGATTTATCAATCCTGCCATTGTCTCACCGTATGAAGCAGGGATTTTAGATAAAAAGCCGCCACCTAGAATTGAAAGGGGCTTGAAGTTAATGTCAAAGGTGAAGACTTATTTTGCTAATCTATTTTAAATTTCTCTTCCAACTAAATTTTCAGTTTTTTGTATTTTCTGTACTCACACTTGAGTTTATTTTTGAAATAGCCTGTGGTTTTCACTTATATGCTTTTGTTTTATTTTCAGTTGTTAAATTACAAAGGAATTCATTAGACTGATATCTGATGGACATTATTATCGTGGGAAAATATCTTAACAAATGTCTCCTAAAGATAGTTTTCTATATATTCATTCTGGAAATTCTAAAGTGGAGACTGAAATGGAGACTGTATGAGTTTTTATTAAAAGAAGACATTAAAAATTTTAATATGTATTTTTATATATGTAAACATGTGTATATGTGTGTGTGTGTGTGTGTGTGTGTGTGTGTGTGTATATATATATATGTAGTAATTTGGGAAAGAATAGAAACAACACCTAATATTTATAGCATGAGGAATAATTTACTCAGCAATAGAAATTATATTGATGAGAAAATTAGTTTTTTGTAAAGAATATGCGAACATATACACTTCATGCAATGAATGATCTGATTTATAACCGTGTTTTATTATTTAGATACTTCAGAGCATTGCCAATCATGTTCTCTTCACAAAAGAAGAGCATATGCGGCCTTTTAATGATTTTGTGAAAAGCAACTTTGATGCAGCGCGGAGGTAGGAGTGCTCTATCTGATTTAAATATTGTCAGTTTCACTTAAGTCTGTGTACTTGGTCTATGTGGAGCTCCTGTGTAGGTTTTTTTCCTCTTCCCGCTCTAGGTCAAGAGCAGAGTTAATCTTATTTTCTTTTACTATAAGAGACAGTAGCGAAATAAATCCATATTCTTGATAATTTGATAGTGACTTCCATACTTGAAAACTAGCAGGGATTTTTGGCACATCTACTAAAATAAAAGATTTGAAGTTGCTATAATATGGGGGAGAGGAAAAAGGAAAAGATTCTTTCTAGTAAAAACTAAAGCCAAAATGGCACATATTATGCTTAATAGTGTATAATGACAATATTTTGATGTTAGAATATTTTTGATACTTCGTTTTGGAAGTGTACCTGAACTAAAAAGTTACTCAAAGGAATAATGATAGCTGTTGAAGTTTTATGATTTTAGAAAACTTGAGGTCTGTGAGGTGCCATAACTAACTAGTTCTTTCTCTTTATCTCTCTGAGTTGTGGGCTTATCTGTAAATAGGGGCAAAACTGTTTGTGTTCTGAGTTGATTTTAGAGAAACAAATGAGGTAGTGTATGAGAAAATGCTTTGTAAATGTAAGTTAAAGTCCAGAATTCTACTTTTCATGCAGTGTGAAACTAACTGATCTCATAGTCTAAGCTGGACTTGGGCAACTCTGCTTGCAGTTTTTCATTGTTGTTCTTACCAGTTTCTGTCTAGTTGGCATTTAAAAGGCATATTGTTGGACTGCAAAGCTCTATTGAAGAGAAAAGTGAATGTCAGCATAGGATTCATATTCCAGCAGATTGACTACCCATAGAAAGTTAAGAGAACAAAGGTTCTCATCCTGGCTCTGACCTAACCAGCTGTGTAACTTTGGGGAAGTCTTTTGTCTTGTCTTGGTCTCCATTTCTTTATCTATAAAGTACTGTACTGGCTTCGATCCAAAGTCTCATCTATCTAAATTTTGTTGTTGCCTGACTTCAGAACCTACCATGAAGCTGAAGCCGGGTATGGAAAATGGAAAACCAACTTTCTCCTTGTCTCTTCCTGTGTTTAATGACAGTCACATGTGAATAATACTTATAGTCCTCCATACTTGTAATGTCAGTTATTTTACAAAGTTACTTCAGATCAGTTTGATTCAAACATATATATGAGTGCATCTAGTTTTTAAAAATTCTAATGGCTTTGTATTTTTTAAGGTTTTTCCTTGATATAGCATCTGATTGTCCTACCAGTGATGCAGTAAATCATAGTCTCTCCTTCATCAGTGATGGCAATGTGCTTGCTTTACATCGTCTACTCTGGAACAATCAAGAGAAAATTGGCCAGTATCTTTCCAGTAACAGGTAAGATTTCGCAGTCATGCAGATTTTGAAAACTCTTAGTTTAAATTTATAAAAATTATTGTGCACGAATAATGCTTTTTTACTCTGCATCTGCTTAGAATAGGAATTAAGGTTTGGAAAGAGAAATGTAGAGCCCTAAACTCTTAAATAGGCAAGCGGTTGACTCGTATGAAATGATGAACAAGTCTACCTGGTGCTACAGACTTTTTTTTTTTTTTTTAAAGTATTAAGCTAAAAAAAATCACAAATTAGCCCTTTGGATTTTTCTGGTTTGCAAAACATCAAACGTGTGCAACAAGATATAGGGGAGTTTACATTTACTAGAAGTTCAAATGAGTATTGGTATCTGAATCTAAAGAGCAGCTAATTCTAGGGAATTTAATAATTAAAACATTGCCAGCGTTCTGATTCTATTTGTGATACTCTAAGTATTTGAAAATAAAGCTTTATGTAGAAAATACCCAATAATTGAAAAGTATTAACTTGGGTATTGGTTTATTAGCTGTTTTTAAAGCCTATTGTAGCCTGAATCACTTGCTGCCCTTTCAAGTTGTGTATGTGTATAAACAGCCCAAATTCCCACGCATTCCTCTTACAAATGTAAAATGAGTCCAGAAAAATCTTAAATGCTAATAAAAATGGTTTGCTCATTCATGGGAATGCTAGAAGACCATGAAGCTAAGGCTAACTAATAAAGAGATGGTAGTTTAAAAGAGAGAGCATTTTAATCCTTCATGAAGGGTTACTGGGTTAAAGTGACACTGGCATGACCGAAGTATGCTGGGACATAAAAGGATGAAGATGCTTTGTCTGTGTGACACGCAAATAAACTGTGAACTTTTAAATGCAAACATTCATTTCTCTTACATAATTCACATACATATTCGTGTAGCTTGATGCTACAGAGATTTTAAAAATTCGGATATTTCAAAAAAAAATTCCAAACATACAGAAGAGTATAGGCTGTAATATAACAGAGACCCACGTCTACCAACTAGCTTTAACATTAGTTTGCTTATTTTACTTCAGATCTTTATAACATTTTGTTTCTTGGGGGAAAAGCTATTACTTCTCTCTATGAAACTGACAAAATAAGGAAATTATAGGCATATATAACATAGCTTTGTGTGTTTTAAAAATTTGCAGAAATTGGGACGCCTGGGTGGCTCAGTCGGTTAAGCGTCCGACTTTGGCTCAGGTCATGATTGCACTGTTCATGGGTTCAAGCCCTGCATCGTGCTCTGTGCTTGAGAGCTCAGAGCCTGGAGCCTGCTTTGGATTCTGTGTCTCCCTCGCTCTCTGCTCCTCCCCCGCTCTCACTCTCTCATAAATAATCTTTAAAAATTTTGCATAAATTATATAGCGAATAAGTCTCTTCACACAATATCCTGTTTGAGATTTACCATTAACTTATGTTAGTATTTTATTGAATGACTATATCAAAATTTATTTTCACATTTCCTAATTGATGGATATTTAGGCCTGTTTCTTGATTTTCACTGTTCTAAATAGTAATATAATAAATATGCTTCATATTTGTCTTCTTGTGTATTACCTGAATGTGTGATTGCTGGGTTCTGGGGTACACACAGCCCTACCTTTTCTAGATACCGCTCCATTACTTTTCAAAGTGTACATGCTCATTTACACTTTGATCAGCACTGAGTGAGAGTACCTCTTTATACACATCCTCACCAAAGTTGACATTAGTAAACGTCCTAATTTTTGCCGATTTGATGTTTGTGAAATGGTATCTTGTTATTCTCGTGTAGTTTTAAATGCTTAATAGTTACTGAAAATCCGTATTTACCATGGTTAAGCAGAGATGTGATACCAAGGACAAATATGTCCAATTCATAAAGAGGAGTTTCTCAAGAAGGATTCTTTTCATCCTGTGAAAAACTAGATTACAATGTTATTTTTACTTACTGCTTGTTTAATGGTAATGGATTAAGAATACTAGAAAAAATGAATTTTTATGTAAATTTTGTAGTTTGGGGAGTGGTCATATTTCTAAGATGTCTCCGTGTATATTTACAACCTTCGAGGTCTTTTGTTGCTGTTTTTACAAATCATCGGGAACCACCAGCTGACAGTAAGAAGTAAAGCAACCAGTGATAAACTAAAGCAATGTGTACAGCTACATGTGAACCGCTGCTTTTTTCTAAGTAGTTTGCTGTTTCTAGGGATCACAAAGCTGTTGGAAGACGACCTTTTGATAAGATGGCAACACTTCTTGCGTACTTGGGTCCTCCAGAGCACAAACCTGTGGCCGATACACATTGGTCCAGCCTTAACCTTACCAGTTCAAAGTTTGAGGAATTTATGACTAGGTAAAGTACCACCGTGAAATAATAATTGCTCTCTTTTGGCTGAGATGCAAGGTTTACCAGTAGACCACTTGTTAGATATACTTGTATTTCTGATGGAAGATTATTAGGAAAGATGTGCTTGATGATCACGTTGCCATATTTTGGGATCCCACTTGTTTCTTACCTTATCTGTTGTTGACATGTGCTTTGTTTTATAGTTGATTTTTCTCTAAAAATAATATCTTTTTGAATGGTACTTTGTCTTATGGCTTTGAGGTGTTTTTGCATTTAATACCTATAAGGGAGGGTAGATAATCATATTTTAGTTAAGGGAGATTCTGCAGCTCAGTGTGAGTAACTGATTTGCCCAAGATCCCACACCTCAGTCATAGGTCCTTTGGTTTTAAGTTCTAGCTCTTTCTTTCTGCCACACTGTAGCGTTTTTCAAACCCTCCCCAGATTTGATGCTATTAACCTGTTTTAGATGGAGACTCCCAAAATTCAGTAAATTTCAGTATTGCTGTAAATTTTCTGTGGACATTTGTTTTGAATCTCATTTAGAGGGATTTAGTTTGTGAGGTAAAAGAGCCTCCTTGTTAGACATGCACTTTTATGACGTTCGAGCGAAGATGGTGAGCTGAGTCCTTTAGTCTTTAAAGTACCTTTCAGGGCGCCTGGGTGGCGCAGTCGGTTAAGCGTCCGACTTCAGCCAGGTCACGATCTCGCGGTCTGTGAGTTCGAGCCCCGTGTCAGGCTCTGGGCTGATGGCTCGGAGCCTGGAGCCTGTTTCCGATTCTGTGTCTCCCTCTCTCTCTGCCCCTCCCCCGTTCATGCTCTGTCTCTCTCTGTCCCAAAAATAAATAAAAAACGTTGAAAAAAAAAAAAAATTAAAGTACCTTTCAGAGTACTTTACACTTAGTCACTTAGTAAGTGCTTCAGTGACTGTGGGTGTTTTGTTCATAATATGTGCCAGAGACAGAAGTAAAAAAGCAGAAATTAAAATGCAGAAATTAACTCACATTAGAGATTGGCATATACTGTGCTTTGCAATGTAAGTGCTGGCTATTGATCATA
Organism: Panthera onca; assembly: GCF_046562875.1. Lineage (NCBI taxonomy): Eukaryota > Metazoa > Chordata > Mammalia > Carnivora > Felidae > Panthera > Panthera onca. Next base: position 36,492,093 of record NC_138352.1, read on the forward strand.
TCACGTACAGGCCATAGTTTTGTACACATGACTCCAGTTCTTTGATACCATGAAAAGAATGTGTGAATACAAAACAGTCTCCTTTCCAGCTTATTTTTTATCTTTAGCTCTGCTATATTCTTTTCATTGTAACAAATGTTTATTCCTGAGTGATTAAAGAAATACTTTCCACACACAGTTTTCATATTACGTAATTGAAAATTACACAGTACAAAAACATATAGCTTTTTTATTCACCACTTACTGAGAACATCCTAGCCATTTTTCCACTTTTCTGAGAAAACCTATTTATTGCTCCTTCTCTGAGACCCTAGCTTCCCTTATAAAAGACAGTCTTCCATGCTTTTGGAGACTAACCGATCTAACAGTGTCTGGTATATATAGTGTTCAATAAATGTTAAGTGTTATTTTTGTTCTCCTCTCAGCTCCCGCTGATGCTCTTTGAGACCCGTTTTATTTTTTTTGTAAAAAAAAAAAAAAAATGAAGAAAGCTTCATTTTCTCAACTATAAAAATAAAAATTGTTAAGTTATTCAAAAGTCAGAAATCTAAAGAAAGTAACAAATTCTCAGTTACTCTTCTTAGAGATATTCACCTTTTAGAGATAATTCAGTTAACATTTGGCACACAGCCTCATAATCATTTGTATATATGTGTACCTGTTGCCCTTATCAAATGATATCTAGGTTGTTTCCATTCATACTAAACAAATGCTGAGCTGGTACTGGCAACATAATGAACTGAGATGATAGAACCTCTCTCCCCCACCCCTTCTAGGACGTAAGAGATACATGACGTACAGAAGTACTAGGTCAAAGTATTTTATACTATATTACATAGTATTATACTATACTACTACACTATACTACTGTATACTATATATACTGTATACTATATATCCTATATACTACACTATACTACTGTAACACCTAGTATTATATACTTAGGTATATGCTTTTTTAATGTTTATTTTGAGAGAGAGCACCAGCCTGAGTGGGGGAGGGGCAGAGAGAGAGCAAAAGCGAGAATCCCAAGCAGGCTCCATGCTCAGCACGGAGCCCACCTGAAGGCTCAATCTCACAACCCTGAGGGGTGCTTGGGTAGCTCAGTCAAGTGTCCGACTTCGGCTCAGGTCATGATCTTGCCGTCTGTGAGTTCAAGCCCCAAGTCCGGCTCTATTGCTGACAGTTTGGAGTCTGGAGCCTGCTTCAGGTTCTGTGTCTGCCTCTCTCTGCCCCTTTCCCTCCCCGCCCCCACTCAACAAATAAACATTAAAAAAAATTTTTTTTAATCTCATGACCCTGAGATCGTGACCTGAGCTGATATCAAGAGTCAGACACTTAACCGACTGAGCCACCCAGGTACCTCCAAAGGAAATATATTTTTAAAATATTTTATTTTTAAAACACATAGCTGGAAGATAATTTCTGAGCACTTTGCCAACATATGGTCAGTACAGATTGATAAAGAAGTGGAAAATATGAAAAAAGTTAAGAGATGCAGATGACAGAAGGAGAAGGTCCAAAATGAGTAATAGATGTTTCAGAAATGGAGCTTAGAGAGAACGGAGAAGAGGTAATATTTGAAGAGACAACAGATGACAACGTCCCAGGGTTGGTGAATGACCTGAAGCTTCAAATAATTACACACTGAATGTTTAACAGAATACATAAAAATCAAATCATGCTTTTTCCGAAACATTTTAAAATACATAAGGGGATCTAACATACGACAAAAAATTCACCTAGCAATGGGCACGTGGGTCGCTTCCATATCTTGGCTATTATAAATAATGCTGCAATAAATATAGAGTACATGTATCTTTTCAGATTAATGCTTTCATATTCTTTGGGTGAATACCCAGTGGAGTTATTGGATCCTATGGTAATTCTATCTTTAATTTTTTGAGGAACTTTCACACTGTTTTCCACAGAGGCTGCGCCAACCTTCATTCCCACCAACAGTACATGAGGGTTCCTTTTTCTCCAGCATCCTCGCCAACACCTATTGTTTCCTGTGTTTTTGATTTTAGCCATAGAATGGACTTTTAATAAATGGTGTTGCTACAACTGAGTGAGTGACTGGAAAAAGGTGCTCCCATCATTCATGAGGATAAACTCCCATGAAGAAGAAAACATATGCAAAGGAAGGCCTTTTTAATCATTCAGAATTATAAACCCAAAAAGAAAAGGTTGATAAACTGAACTCTTGAAAGACAAATAAATAAAAACTCAACAGCTTCTAGAAAAAGAAAATACCATGATTCAAAACAATCCTATGGTAGGGACACCTGGGTGGCTCAGTCAGTTGGGTGTCTGACTTTGGCTCAGGTCATGATCTCAAGGCTCATGAGTTCAAGCCCCATGTCGGGCTCTGTGCTGACAGCTCAGAGCCTGGAGCCCTCTTCAGATTCTGTGTCTCCCTCTCTCTCTGCCCCTCCCCCACTTGCACACTGTCTCTCTCTGCCTCTCTCTCTCAAAAATAAATAAACTATTAAAGGATTTTTTAAATTTAAAAACAATCCTATGGTTCATATTACTGCCCAGGGTAGTGCTAAGGACGACTTGTTATGTTTCAAAGAGTAACATCTTGAAATTTTGGGTACTTGTTGTCCAGTTGCCCTTCAGGAAGTGTGTTGCTTTTAAATGTTTTGTCATTTAGTATATTTCATCACTGGTCTAATCATGGGTTTTTATAAATACTCAATGGACAATATAAAGCCTATGAGTTACCCTGTTTTTTGTTTGTTTGTTTGTTTTTCCTTTCAGGCATCAAGTACATGAAAAAGAAGAGTTCAAGGCTTTGAAAACATTAAGTATTTTCTACCAAGCTGGGACTTCCAAAGCTGGGAATCCTATATTTTATTATGTTGCACGGAGGTAAGAAATACTGTTTCAGTTTCTCTTATCAGAGTGTTTAAAATGGAGAGAGACAGCAAGTTTGATTTTTCCCATTTGACTTCACTGGAATTGAAGACAAGTTTACCTGGAAGAATATAGCAGGGTAAATAACCAGCCTGTCCCAAAATGATACGTGGTATATTAGAAATTGCTTTTCAGGAGACCTATTTCCTATTGGCTTCTCTTTCTTACATCAGTTTTTTTTTATACTTCTTACAATGGATTAATTACCAAGAATAAAAAAAAACATAGCAAAGAATCTTTTCTTTTTAGGTGTATTCTGATTAAATAATATCTACAACATGACAGAAATAAAACTTTAAGAATCTGTTTCTAAGAACTTTCAGTAATATGCTGTGTATGACAACATCAGGGTGATTTAACAAATAATTTAGAGAAGGTGTGGAAATTTCTATAAAGATGGCACAGGTGCCAGCTTGGAAAATTGATTGCATTTTTTTTTCATGCTGTCTTCAGTCCAGGCTAGTGCCTAGAAAACCTTTCTGAAAATGCTGTGAGCTCCTTCTTCACAGTAGGTATGAAGCTTTGCGTTGCTTTCCCTGCTACTGTCTTCTCTTTCTTGCCTCATTCTACCTTTTGAGAACTTACCTGTGATACAAGTTGGCGAGTTTTACTTCTTCCTGTTCGTATCATAAACTCGTGGTATTTGAACCGCAGAGACGGTGTGGTCTCGTATTTGAACCGCAGAGACGGTGTGGTCTAACAGAGAGACCATTGGTTTTGGAATTTCAAGGACTTTGTGTAATCTTAGTTTTACTATCCAGTAGCTGTAGAAATTAATCTTCCTGAGTTTCCTGAATTTAGCATACGTTGAAGAGTTCTGTCAGGAGACTGAATGGCCATGGATTGCGAGAGCTTGTCAGTGTATAGGAAATGGAGGTTGAGAAATGGCGGGAGAGGACTGAGCAAAGGGATGCAGAAGGTGGGAAACTAATTTAGTCAAATAATTCAGATAGCATTAAGACCAGGAAACCCCAAGAACTGGGTCTTATGGAATCTAGAGAGTATAGAAACTTGCATTTACCCTGTGGTCTCCTCTTGAACAACTCTGAGTAAGGTCTCTTCGTTTCCCTTGAAAGTCTTCTCTCCAACTTTTCTTTCAGTTCCTGTTTCTAAGTCACCTAAGGTAATTTTCACTTTCTTTTGCAATTGAGATGAAGCATATTTGTGTTTCAACCACAACTTTTAATGCAGTCGGTATATTTTGACCCTCCCTATTTTGCTGAAGTAATTAAAAGTGAAACACTGGTGAGAGAGGCAAACAGGTGCGTGTCCTCCTCCCCCTTTAACTTCTCGTTAGTTTACAAGTAGCAAAGATTTCTGGGAAACCTCAGTGCAGACACCCTCTGTTGGATTAAATCAGTGGGATTTCCGGGAAACCTATGTAACATGGTGATTTGAGAGTGTTAAGGATTCTCAACTTTGTTGCGTAACTAGCCACATAATCTTAGACAAGTTACTTTTTTCTGAATCTGGTTCTTCATATGTTAAAAAAAGGTGAGGGGTAGAACTTATAAAAACTGTCGACCTGTCCCATAAAATACTTTGTGACTTAAAAGTTCTGTACAGAGTATGTTTGAGGTTTTCTTTTCTTTTCTTTTTTCTTTTTGTTTTTTGATAGGACTCTTCCAGTTTCAGATTTTGGGTACTTTCAGCTTTTTATTTAGACCTCCTAGAGCTCCTCTTGGCCTTCATTTTCACCTGGTGTGAAGTCTTAGCTCAAAGACAGTTGAGCACATAGTAGCTCAGAGCAGAGAGAGGCCTGTTTCCTCCACTGTACAAGTCCAGAAGATTGTAAAGGCCTTATCTCTACATAGCCAGCTTTGTCAAAGAGCACTTGGGTTGGACTTCTCTTTTGATATTCTTGTGTTTCTGTGGCTTGGACTACAATGTATTAATTAACGTCTTTTGACCTGTGGATTCCATTCACCTTACAAATAGTCCAGGGACATTTCAGACTTGAAGTATGCCCAACTTAATTCCGTATATTCAATCCACTTTTTCACACTGTATTCTCTTTTTCAATAACATCATTCTTCGTTCCCATGCTAGAAACCCTGATCTTTTTAAATTCTTACCTCTTTCTTTTATGCTCCTCATTATCAGTCACCTAGTCTTGATTTTAACAGTGAGATCCTGACAAATCAATTAAGTTGTTTTAGTGTGACCTTTGTTATTGCAAAGAAGCCCTTCTTATTTTCTCAGGAAAAACAGGAATTGCAGCAGAGCCTGCCCAGATGTAGACAGAGCTAGGTGGCTATCCGTTCTGGAACCAGTTTACACTCTGACTCCCTCTTGGCCTCCTAATCAACTCTGCTTCATGATTTTTCTCTTTCTGTATCCCTTCAGTTTTAGCCCCAGCCACTAATTCTTTCATTACCTCAGTACTGCATGCTTCAAATTCCAAAAAGAGAATGTGGTTCAGCTGAATAGTATCTGTTTGGCAAAACCTTTCATGCTAAGTGCTTGCTCCTAGCTGCAGTCATGTGATCAAAATAACCACCTACTGCTATTTTTTTTTATCAGGGGCTGTCCTTTGGTATGTGTTCTATTTTTTTTTTTTAATTGGATCTTAATGGTTTATTTCTTTTAGGTGCCTTGAAAATGCCTTTTAGAACCATTTTTTACCCCACTGCTATTACTGACACTTGCTTATTGGCTCTTACCTGTGCTAATGCAGCATTATCCTCCAACTTCCTAATTCGTGGGGAACTTCTTCCAGGTCAGCTCCACATTGCTTCTGGAGGCAGTTGCCAGTACACATCTCATCTCGTCGTTCTCGGGGTGTTAAATAGCACCATCGATTCCTCATATAAAGGAATCCACAGGTTCTGTTGTCAGGCATGCAAGGTGCTCCATAATTATTACCTAATTGAGTTCCTAATCTTTCCCTGCCATTCCCTCCCATAGATTTATGCTCCTACCCTGTAGTAAAGTACCATAAATACAAGAACAATTGTTGCAGCCTTGTTTATAGTAGCAAAAAAAAAAAAAAAAAAAAAAGAAAGAAAGAAAGAAAAAGAAAAAAGAAAAGAAAGAAAACACAGTAACTGTGTTCCAAAGGGGAATTGTTGAATATATGGTGCTGCCTCTATATTATGGAATAATATACAATGTGTTGTTTTTTCTACTTGTTACAAGCAACGGAAATGAAATTCAAACTTGTGCAAACTAAAAAAGGTATCAATTGGCACATGCACCTGAGGAGATCAAGGGATGGCCTGGCTTCTTGCATGACCTCGTGCAGAGCTTTGAACAGGGTCATCTGGAGAACATTGTCTTCTCTCTCTCGACTCCACTTCCTTTGGGTCGATGTCATTCCCAGGAAGCTCTTCCCATGGCCAGCAATGGATTGCGTTCTCAGCTTGACAACTGAGGGAAAATGACCTATTTGCCAGTAGGTACAGCAAAGGTCCTGGTTTTACTGGCCTGGCTTGAGTCACGTGCCAGTTCTCAAGGCAATCACTGTGGCAGGGGGATGGAATATCTTGGTTGTCTGGGCCTGAATCATGTGCCCATCCCTGGAGCACAGTGGTGAAACTGTAGCCCTACTTGAATTACATGAGTTGAAAGGGAAAATTGGACTGCAGATACCAGGATGAGGAAAAATGGATTCTGATCAGGCAAGAGTAACAGAAGTGTTCCAGTGCAGCTTTAAAAAGACCCAGAAGGAGGACTGTGGCACTTGTCATACAAGGTGCCGAGTAATATGTGTGCACAAGCATATATAGCTGGAGAAATGTGTGCAAATATGCACATTAAACTATTCATGTTGCTTATGACGGGGGAGTATGACTGGAGGAGGTCGAAGACCAGTTAGAATATTTATTATGTATCTCTCTGGGTTGTTACCAGGAGCATGGGTTATTTGGGGAGAATACTTAAAAAGGTGAAACCTAAAAGTTTTACATGAATGTTAGAAATATTACACCTGGCAGTTGCTTTTTGGGTGGCACTAGTGCTAACATTTACTGAGTGCTTTCTCTGCGTCAGGCGAATTGTGCCTGTGGTAGAATTTTTCATGTAGCCCCGACACTAACCTTCTGAGGCCTTGTTAAGAGCAGTGAAGGCATGTGTATAAATAAACTTGTCAAGAGAAGGGGCAAGTCACCCCCAAACCTAGCTGTCCGAATGACCTGGAGAGTTAAAACGGGAAACATATCCCGAGACCCTGTCCTGGGCTACCAGATCAGAATCCCTTGGGGAGAGCCTAATCTATATATTCAGCAGGCACCCGGAGTGATTCATCTGTAATCCGTTTATGACTGAAGTTTGGGAATCCCACCGGGTCGTGTATTTCACTCATGGCAGCACAACTGCTAAGAATCAGCTGGTTTCAAACCTTAACAGCTACACTATTAATGACATGGTTATTATCAGTGTTAAAATTATGTACTAGGTTTTGGGGTTAAATCAACCCTTGTAGACCAGCATGAAACTTCCCAGTAGTTTTGAGATACATTTCTATAGGGAAGAGTTCTGAATTCTAGGCATCTGATTTACAAATCACCTTTTCAAATACCAGGAAAATGTTTACTCAGAGCAAGATAGTCTTGTCATTGGACCAGCTGCATTATGCATTGCAGTAGTTAGCAGAGTTGGGGCGCCTGGCTGGCTCAGTCGGGAGAGCATGCAACTCTTGATCCTCAGGGTCATGCGTTTGAGCCCTGCCTCTGGGTGTAGAGATCCTTCAAATAAATTTAAAAAAAAAAAAACAAAACATTTTTTTTTTTCAAAAAACAGAATTGGCACATTTTTTACTGTAACAACATATTACTGTTCCACATTCATGAAATAGGTGACACAGGTGTTTTGTGTAGTATCTTCTCGTAAGATTAGCACATGTCTATTTAATAAAAACTGATACAAAAATAGCACACACCACTCCTCATTCCCCATCCCCTGTCCCCTTCTCTCATACACAGAGGTGTACTTTGGTTAGACATCACCAACACAATTTCTTCTCTTACACTTTTAATGTAAAAATCTGAGTTTCAATTCAATGCTGCAGACATTTAAAAGGCAAACATGTGGCATTTTGCTTGTTTTAGCATTTTTAAGGAAGAAAACCATTATATTAAGGTAATAAACTTACACAATTAAAATCTACAACCTAATTAAGCCAGGATAATGATAACTTCCTAACAAGTAAGTTGAAATAAATTTGATTTTCCTAGTGTGCTTGTTGTAATTCGGCAGATAGTAATGAACTGAGATAGGAATGCAGAAGTTCAAGTCCACTTCAGCCTGAGTGCACACAAAACAGTGAACATATTATATAGAAAAGAAAATGAGTGCTCTCCATTGGATTCAGTTTCGTGCCACCACTTCCCATAGTCGTCGTGTTCATGGTTGTGGCTATCTTTGGGGTCACTGCTGTTTTCAGAAGTGTCTTGTCATTTGAAGTCACCTTTGTATTTGAGGTTCTTTGGAGATCTGAAGTTGTCTTGAGAGTTGAGATCGTGTTGGAATTCGAGATTGGCTTGGAATTCGAGGTTGTGTTGGAATTCGAGGTTGTCTTGGAATTCGAGGTTGTCTTGGAATTTGGGATTGTCAGAGAATTCAGACTCATCGCGGGACTCGAGACTGTCATAGACCTTGAGGTCATTAATGTTGTAGTGCTCCCCAAAGTGTTAGTGACAAACAGGAGGAACAGGCTGATGAGTGACAGCTTGAACACCATTTTCCTGTTTCCAAATAATTATAGAAATTTACTGACACTCGGAACAGAAATCTAAGAATTAGCTTTTTTAAAGAGGAACACCTGGGGGCACCCCGGTGGCTCAGTCGGTTGGGCATCCGACTTTGGCTCAGGTCACGATCTCACGATTCATGAGTCCGAGTCCTGCGTCAGGCTCTGTGCTGACAGCTTGGAGCTCAGAGCCTGGAGCCTGCTTTGGATTCTGTGACTCCCTCTCTCTCTGCCCCTCCCCCACTTGCTCTGTGTCTCTGTAGCTCAAAAAATAAATGAATGTTAAAAAAATTAAAAAAAAAAAAAAAAAAAGAGGAAAACCTGAAGGAAATCTCATTCCAGCCCTGGGGAAATGCTGATCTTGGGCTTCATAATTTCTTTCTTTCTTTTTTTTTTTTTTTGAAGTTTATTAATTTATTTTTGAGAGAGAGAGAGAGAGGGAAAGAGAGAATCTCAAGCAGGCAATACACTGTCAGTGCAGAGTCTAATGTGGGGCTCGTACCCACGAACTGTATCATGATCTGAGCTGAAGTCTGGCGCTTAACTGACTGGCACCCCAACAATTTTGTAGTTTTTAAGATAGGGAAAAAGTCAGAGTGATCAATACCAACTCCTTACAAATGGACTTACAAATGGACTCAGACAAAGGGCATAACTTGCCTGAGAATGCATATCTAAAAATGTGTAGAACTAGAACTTGAGTCTGACTCTTAGTCCAGTCTTCTACAGACATACACCAAAAGTTTAATAATAAACCATTTTTAAAATAAGGCTTATTTACTTTTATCTTACATTCAAACCTGATGGCTTGCCACATGTGAGATAATGCAACTACCCCATGTTGGTCATGGTTAAAATACTCTTTTTAACTTGAAGTGCAGACTTTAATTTTAGGAATCTAATACACCCTAAAAGTTACATTTGCCTCTAATATGTAATTCAGAAAATTTGAAGTTAATATTACCTTTTGATGTTTTTTTCTTCGAAGATTAAGAATTCAGGCTTTCTCCAGTGTCCCTTGGGGAATCTAACTAACTTCTTACCGTATGCTGGTTAAATACAATCAGTGAGGAGGTCACATGTTCTGAACTTGACCTGGGATTTGCTCTTTGGAAATGTCCTATTGAGTATTTTCCAAACAGCTAGTATAAACAGCTGGACCTTGGCAGAGATCAAGGAATTCAAATAAAGTCTTTCTAAAATTCTACTTGTTTATTTAAGGAAGCCGGTGAACATATCTTTGTTATTCCTCTTATCTGTGTGTTCATTAGTTTCTTCACTAGACTAACTAGAGGACTCTATTATTTTGCCTGCTGTGATTATCATGACTTTAAATCAAGTAAGTATATTAAGAGACAGATGTCTTAATTTTTCTTAAAACATCTTGCTTATATGTTTATAGGTTGATTCTGACCATGTTATTTTGAAGTTTTAAAAATGATTCAGGAATATAGCATTTCAGGCATTTAATAATACATAATCTATTAGAAAAGAAGTTAAACCTTATTAATATAAAACAAGCTTAGTAAGAAAAGAAAGAAAAGGATTGCATATGGAAGTGATACTGTCATACCGTGTTAACAAAGTTTTTGTTTTTGTTTTTTTTTTAATAATTTTTCTTTTTAAGTGGGCTCCATATCCAGTGGGGGGCTTCAGCTCACGACCCTGAGATCAAGAGTCACATGCTTTACTGATTGAGCCAGCTAGGCACCAACAAAGTTTTTTCTCTTTAATACATTAAACCACCCACGTTGAAGCACATTAAGTATATTCTTTAAAGGAATTTTGTCTTTTGATTATTTCTTTTCCTTGATAATTAGCATACAGGGAAGTTCAGTTGTATCGTGCTAACGTTTTCGTCACATTGGCCGGCGCTCTTTAAAATTGTGTTGACATACAAGGAAATTGCTACAAAAATGGCAGAAGTACAAGCCGGTACATGTTCCTCACATGTTTTACTTTGCTATAAAGATTTGTTTCTCCTGAATGAATAGAACCAGTGCTTGCTAAACCTTATTTATGTGGCACATGTAATAAAGAACCTCGCTAAACTGGAGATTAGTGTGATTAGACCTAAGAAGTCAACATAAAAGGCCTCTTAGCAACCAGAGTAAAAATTTATAAATCAGAGTCCTCAGATAACACAGATAACTCCTTAGTGATGCTCCAAACACTTCATCTCAACTTATTTAAAATTTAAAATTCAAAATTTTCCCTTTCCTATGTTTGAACCCAGATAGGTTCTTCTCATAGTCTGATTCTCAGTAAGTTGCATCATCACCTAGCCAAATGGCTTTCCTACCGTGGACTTTTCATGGTCCTCTTTGACTTATTAATCTTAGACTGTCTAGGCATCTTGATGAAAATTAGGCAAAATTTAAAACTCTGAACTGTCCACTCAGGTGCTCTTAATCAGAAGCCATTTGCCATTCATTATTCAGGTCTTTAAATACCTCCTGCCTCTTTTCGTTTGTTCAGTCTCCCCCCATCTGCCCAACAGACTTCTCGTTCACAGTTCTGTTCTTCCTTCTGGGTCTAACTCGGATGGCAGTGCCTTTTCTCTGAGCCTTCCCTAATTCTATACTTCAGAATCAGTCATTTTAAGACTTCATACTTTTAGAGCATGGATCAGAGTCTGCTTGTTACTATAGATGTATCCTAAATCTCTCTTCCACCATATCCTGGCGTTCTCTTGGTCAGGATTACCTCTTTTCTATATTCCCTCTGCCTGCTAGCCCAGTGAGTGCTGGGACAGAACAGGATACAATCAACACTGGAATTGATTGCAGTATCTCCTTTGTTTCTTTATGTCTGTGGGCTGATATCATTAATGATGTTTAGAATGATAGGAGCCATTTGGTCATTTGCAGTTTTCCTAAGTGTAATTTTGCCAGTCATGGGTCTGAGTTGAAGTCCCATCCCTATTTTCTTACTGCCGTTTGAGAGGTTTCTTCATTTGTATAATGATCACACTGCACGTTCATAATCCCTTAGCTGTAATTCTGAAATGCAAAATCCTCTGGAAACCTGAAGGATTTTGTCAAAAAAGATTTGGTACCAAAACTTATTTGGTGGAAACGCCTAATCTGCCTTGGCGTGAGGCTTTTCATCATTGTTATTAGTACTATCTGTATTTGTCCACCACTTAGCGTGGGTGTTAATGTTTCACTGAAGAAATCTCAGGTTGACTTGGGGTATGGTCTCAAATTCTACTGAAGTGTTATATAATACACCATAAGGCTAGCGCTTCTCACTGTGTTTCTTCTGTTCCTTCCGGACACATCACCACACTGCTCCATGAGTCTTTATAGTTAGGTGGTGCCACGTGTCTGTGTCTCAGTCAGGACAACGTAGGCTCCACTGATGTATGTCCCTTCCAGGCCTTCTCACCACTCGTCCATCTAGTGTCTTCTCTCAACACCTAGTAGCAACCAACGGTTCAGGAGGGGGTTCTACACATGGTGAACTACTGGATGACCTGATACCAGTGAGAAGTAAACTTTTGGTGTCTTAGCCAGGGTTGTGTTGGCATTGTGGCAGAAGTTAGTTCATGCTGACAAATACAGCTGGGTCCTGGGTAACTTGCCGTGGCCTCTCCAGATCCACTCCCTGTAGGCCCCTGTCGTCCCCTGAGAGGCCGAGCTGTGTGTGGAGGATAGCATTGGGCGTCTTTGCTCACCTCCTTCTCTTTGACCTGTGGGGAAGAGTGTATTCTTTCAGCTCGCTTCCTGCAAGGCCACGGTGGGCTGACTGCATCCCTCTGTGAAGATCATGGTTTTTGTCAGACGGCCCTCTCTGTGTCTGGTTTCTGGCGACTGCTCCCTGCCTGACTCCTTCAGGTCTACTGTCCGACTGTCGAACAGTTTCCCTTATCTCTCTCTTAGGAAACCCTTCCCTCTCCTCTGTACACGTTCGCTCGTATCCCAGTTTGAGTGTGCCACCTGTTTCCTGCTGGAACCTAAACTACTACAAACAGTATATGCACTGTGTTGTCTTCCTCAAAATCTGAACAACTCTAAATTCTGAACTGTATCTTGTCCCAAGGTTTCAGATGAGGGATTGTGGATCTGTGCCACATTCATAAGTTTATTGTGAATATTGTGATAGTATTTGCGTGGCATTCAGAACTGTGCCCAGCAAGTAGTAAGCATTGGGTAGATAGTAGCCAGAATTGATATAAGAATAGCAACCATGTTCTGAATTTTTATCTGGGAAATCCAGATTTCTCATATTTAGTGCTGGAGCTTTGGAACTAGCAAGGAATTATAAGAGCAGTATCTTCCTTATTATACTTATATATTACCTTGAATTGACCTTTTTTTATGTTTCTGGAACTTTCTATCTTCGCCTATTGATTCTTTCAAAACTCTTAAATGGAGAAAAGGGATCTTATTTATAAAACCATCTCAATGCTCATAAATTTTATATAGCAACTTCTGGAGAATTTCAAGTTGCAATTTTAGTATGTTAGTCTAGAAATAATTAGGTCCTGTTTTTTCTTCCGTAACTTTTCTCTTCCGTCTTTGGGTTTTTGTCTCATGAATAGGACACTTGAATGTTTTCTTGGGTGCCAGTTACACAAACACTCTGTTAGCGATGGAAGCACTCTTTGCTGTTTAGAACACCCTCTCTAAGTACTCTGCCATTGTGTTTATTACACCTGTACCTCATGTCCCTTCAACTTTTAAAGTTTGGAAAGTTGGTGCCTGGATGGCTCAGTCAGTTAAGCGTCCGACTTCGGCTCAGGTCATGATCTCACGGTTCATGGGTTCAAGCCCCGTGTTGAGCTCTGTGCTCTGTTACCTCCGAGCCTGGAGCCTGCTTCAAATTCTGCATCTCCGCCTCTCTGCCTCTCTCCCCCTCATGCTCTGTCTCTCTGTCTCAAAAATAAATAAAACATTAAAAAATAATAATAAACTTTTGAAAGTAATATGTGTTTGCTTCTGAAAGCAATTAGGGTTTTCAGGATTAACATTTTTATCATGCTACTAGTGGGCTTTTACCTGTGTTTAAAAGTAGAACATCTAGGGCGCCTGGGTGGCTCAGTCGGTTAAGCCTCCGACTGCGGCTCAGGTCACGATCTCGCTGTCCTCGAGTTCAAGCCCCGCGTCGGGCTCTGTGCTGACCACTCAGAGCCTGGAGCCTGTTTCGGATTCTGTGTCTCCCTCTCTCTCTGACCCTCCCCCATTCATGCTCTGTCTCTCTCTGTCTCAAAAATAAATAGACATTTAAAAAAAATTTTTTTTTTAAGTAGAACATCTAAAACATATCAGAAGTGTGTAGCACAAGTGGCTTTCATTGTGGACAATTACTCGTGAAGACACTATTTATAAGCTTCCTGAGAAAGTGGATATGCAAGTATGCAGAAACAGACTCTTGTTATGTTAGACTTAAATGTGATACATTTTAGAATTGTACTTCACTTTTCTACAGCAAAATACCAGCCATTTCATTTTAGAAATCTAATATAGGAAAAGTAACACTTTTCCCCTTGTTGCAAAATACATGTTCCAAGAGCAAATGACTGTTTTGGAGCAAGTTTTTTTCCTACTTTTATAATACTGTAAGTCTGTTACCTCTTTTTGGCTTGTTGTCATTTAATCTTATTTTTCGTTAATGGTGAAAACAAAGTGATTTAATTTCTGAGACAGACTATCCTCCTTTCTGTTTCCTTCTCTCTGGTAACAGTGTCTCCAGCTGCCTTGAGCTTTAAATAGAAGCCTTAGCATCAGTCTTCACTTCTACCTGTTCTTAACCACAGGCATCTGATTAGGCAGTGGGTGTTTCTGATTCTGCTTCACAAAGTGTTTTATGCTTTATCTTCACACTCCATTTACAGTTCAATCGGTTGTCAAAGCTGGGGTTAGTGAACAAACATTTGTGGTAAAGGACCAAGTAGTAGGCTTTTTAGGCCAAATAGTTTTTCGCTTGCTTGCTTGCTTTCTTTCTTTCTTTCTTTCTTTCTCTTTCTTCTTTCCTTCTTCCTTCCTTCCTCCTTTCCTTTACCTTCCCTCCCCCTCCCCCTTCCCCTCCCCTCCTCTTTCTTTCTTTCTTTCTTTCTTTCTTTCTTTCTTTCTTTCTTTCTTTCTTGTGTGGGGGGGGGATTGTTTTGTTTTAAAATGCTCTTTAAAAATGTAAGGACCATTCTTAGCTTATAGGCCACAAGTGGCATGTGGGCAGTATACTGCCGGTGGACCATTGTTTGCTGTCTAGGCTATTACAACAACTTCCTAATTGGATTCTTTGTCAGCCAGGATATTACCCCATCCCCTCCATTTTCCCCACTACTGCCAGAATGATGTCTCTAAAATACTACCATGTTACTTCCAGATAAAACCTTTTATGTGCTCCAGTTAGCCAAGTTTTCATATGTAAGACATTCATATACCACCTTTGGGATTTTTGCCATTTCTTCAAAACTTCTGTTATTTCCTCAATATTTTTATTGGCTTTTATTGGACTTTTTTTTCTTAAAGGAAAATTTATATTATGCTATAAGGAAAGTCAGTATTGATTGCTCTAACTAGAAAACCACTAAGCAAAAGATAATGGTAAAAAGAAATACAGAAGTGTTAAATGCCTATTTCATATGGCACCCCATTATATAGGTACCACGCTTCAACAAAACCACCGACTTACAAGGCAAAGCCTTTGTTCCTTAGCGTCTCATACAAATCTCTTCATGATCTTTTATGCTGCTCATATTAGTTGCAAGGTTGCTGAACTAAAGCAGAAGGTTGAAAGTCATTTTGTAAAAGGCTAGATGGTGGCCTTATTTTGGAAATCTGATGATACTGCCATCATCAATGTGGTTCCAAGTAAGCCTCTGGGATGTTCTCAGAAAAGGGTCTTCATGGTACATGGCTGAGGGTATCATCAGAGCAGTTGTCAAGAAGACTAGAGGAGCCAATGAAGACACAAAATCTGCCCAGAAAGCTCAGAATGCCAAGTGAGCATTCTATACATTACCTTTACTATAGCGATCAAAAAAGTCTTCAAGCCGTTTGTCTCAATTGGTCGTTTAAGTTTAATATTAGAGGACTAGCCATCACCATGTATGGTAACATTAGTGGAGTGTGCTCCAGACTTTATATTAGATGCCTAGCCTTGTGCTTCCACAACACTAACCATCTTACCATTGGCCTTGGATGCCCTTCCTTTAATGTAGAGCAAACTCCTACTTTTGATTCAAGGCCCATCTTGGTAACCTAACTCTTATCCCTCTAGACATTTTTTCTTTAAATAATAACAGCTTTATTGAGATGTAATTCATGTTGATCTTTTGGTTAATTGAAATGTGTTTCAGTTTGAAGAAAACAGTGTCTCTAAGTTCATACTTAATGTCCTGCAGCTTTTATTGTTTTTAACTTCGAGTCAGGGCAGAGACGTACAGCATTTCACCAGGTATGTGCTTTGTTAAAGCAAGAAAGATTTCTTGTAGTTGTTGTAGAAAAGCCGTGAGGAATGAGGAAATATCAGAACTTATCAATAGACGAAATGATTTTTAAACACTTCTTTGCTTTATTTGTCATCAGTATGAGGAAATACAGCTGAGTATCTGATGTCTAAGTCATAGAACTGGTAAATGGACGGGCTGTGTGCCAGTTACTCTTATATTACACAATGTCTTACATGCAGTAGTGGTTGCTGAGGCTTTGTTTGGCAAATGAGGGCCTTCCCAGTGGTTATTGTGGTGATGGCATCCTTGTTTTCCCTTACTGAGGTTTTATTTATTTATTTATTTTTTCTTTCTGGACCAAAAGCCGTTAAATCTTAGTTTATTTTCTGTCGAGGCAGGGATTTGACAGACATTTCAAGTCATTCAGCCTTCCAGAAGCGTTTGGTTTATTTGTTTGGATGGTGACTATGGGCAACAAAATAGCAGAGTGAAAAACTGCATTTCCTGGTATGCAGTATTTCATCAGATTTATGTGATACTTGGCACCAAGATGCCTGTATGAAGTATCCAGATATCTGATTGTTTACTGCTAAATTTTATTCCCTATGGGATAAATAACCTTGTAAACTAGTTATTTGAAGTATAACTACATACATGGGGAATTATGTATCATTATGGGTTCAGTCATTTCCATCTCTGATGTTGGTAATTACCCATGAATCTCTGAAACAAGGGACAGCAGTAATGTTTGAAATATTTATGTAGCACCTACAAAGTGCTTTAATACACATGATTTATTGTATTCCTTAAAATACATATCCCATATGGGATACATGTTCTTAACTAGATTTTTACCTGAAGGCATATTTAATCACTTGCCCAAGGTAACAACGCAGGCTGTGGGTAACAAAACCTTATCTCATGCTCTGTTAAACCACAATGTGCTTTAAATACACTTAGAACTGTTTTGATCAGAAAACAACTATATAGTTTGCTGTTTTTACTGTGTGTATGTGTGTGTGTGTGTGTGTGTGTTTAGTTTTTGTGCTTTCATCTCATCAATAACTTCCAACAGATTCGTAATATCAAGCCACAGTTTATAGAAAAGATAAATGGGTATGTTGAGCATATGGCTCAACTAGTTCCTAAACGTGTTTAATGGAGTTGGGGCTTTGAGCCAAAAATGGCATTTTTTTTAAGTTAAGCTTCTTTAAAACCTCACTTTGCACAGCACTTTTTAAAGTGTGAAGCAAGCTAATCTGCTTAATACAGTAACAATGGAAGTGGCATTTGTTTCTCTTTCTTGGACTGATTTCTCTTGAGCCATCCACTGGTACTAAGTTGTTCACAGGTCTCAGAATTAACCTTTTTTTTTTTTTTTTGGAATTATTCCGTAGGTAACTCACACTGCCTAGAGCTAATTTCTTAGAAGTAGCCACCTAACCAAATCTTCCTTCATTCTTAACTTTTCTTAGATCTCTCCTTTTTCTGGACTCTGAAGCTATTATTTTGACCTAGTGGAAGAAACGCAGACTGTAGAATAAGACTTGGAGGTCTAACTTGGTCTGTTCTAAGTAGGTCATTGTTAGCGCACCAGGTACATCTTTGATCTGTATTAATTCATTGTCTCATTTATAAATTCAGATCAAGATGGTCAAAAAACCCCACAAACTCCTAGCAGGCAGTGATCTCTACACAGAAATCGAAAGGAAGAATCCGGGTTTACTAGGGGAAGAAGAGGGAAGGTAGTGTACCAAAGAGGACACGCAGTATCTCTGAGAGCTCACGAGAGAGCACGGTGAACCAGAGGGACAGAAAGATACTTTGTTTGAACTATACAGCAACGGAGCTGGTAAATTTAAGGATGCCACTCTAAAGGCAAGGGCCTGACCATAAGTAAGCCGTAGTAAGAGTTTACATTTTATTCTGAGATACTGGAGATTTTTGAATGTTTTGGGGGTTTTGTTTGTTTAAGGAGAGAAAAGAGCCTGTCTGGTTACATTTGTTGGGGAACAATTCTGACAGCAGCTGACCATGTGGTGCTAAAGTAAGCTCATACAATGTGTAGGCATAGCTTGGAGATTCTGCGGGTTCAGTTCCAGACCATGGCAATAAAGCAAGTATCACAGTAAAGCGAATCAAATGAATTTTTTGGTTTCCCAGTGAATGTCAAAGTTATGTTTACCCTAGAATGTAGTCTGTTAAGTGTGCAATAGCATATTAGGTCTAAAATAACAATGTACATGCCTTAACTGAAGACACTTTATGCTAAAAATGCTAATTATCATTTGAGCTTTCAGTGAGTCATAATCTCTTCGTTGGTGGGTGGTCTTGCACAGTGTTGACGGCTGCTGACTGATCAGGGTGCCGGCTGCTGAAGCTGGGGTGGCCGTGGCAGTTTCTTAGAATAAGACAACAATGAAGTTTCACACATCGATCGACTCTTCCTTTCGTGAATGATTTCTCTGTAGCACATGATGCTGTTCGATAGCATTTTATGCACGGTAGACCTTCTTTCAGAATTGGAGTCAGTCCTCTGAAACCCTGCTGCTGCTTTATCAACAAAGTGTATGTCATATTCTAGATCCTTTGTTGTCATTTCAGCAGTCTTCACAGCATCTTCGCCAGGAGCAGATTCCAACTGAAGAAACTGCTCTCTTTGTTCCACCGTAAGCAGCATCTCCATCCATTCAGCTTTTATCAGGAGATGGCAGCCGCTCAGTCCCATCTTCAGACTCTGCTTCTAATCCTAATTTTCTTGCTGTTTCCACCACATCTGCCATTAATTCTTCCACTGAAGAATCTGTTTCGGTGGAATTCTTCCACTTGAAATCCCTGAAGTCATCCATGAGGGTTGGAATCAACTTCTTCCAAACTTCTGTTTGTCTTGATATTTTGACCTCTTTCCAACGCAGGGCCTGAGCTCCAGAGCCTGAGATCAAAACCTGAGCTGAGATCAAGACTTAGACCCTTAACCGACTCGGTCAGGTGCCCCGAACCACAAATGTTTTTAATGGCTTCTAGAATGGTATCTCCTTTCCAGAAGGTTTTTGATTGACTCTGTCTAGATCCATCACAGGATCACTGTCTGGGGCAGCTATAGCCTTATGAAATGTATTTGTTAAATAAGACTTGAAGGTCACAATTATTCCTTGATCCATTGGGCTTCAGAATGGATGTTGTGTCAGCAGACATGAAAACAACATTAATCTCATTGTCTGTCTCCACCACAGCTCTTGTGTGACCAGGTGCATTGCCAGCAAACAGTAATATCTTGAATCTTTTTTTCTGAGTAGCAGGCCTCAACAGTGGGCTTAAAATATTCGGTAAAACCATGTTGTAAACAGATGTGCTGTTATTCAGCCTTCGTTTTTGCATTTGTAGAGCATAGGCAGAGTAGATTTAGCGTCATTCTTAAGTGCCCTAGGATATTCAGAATTATAAATAAGCGTTGGCTTCAACTTAGTCTCCTGCTGTGTTAGCCCCTAACAAGAGGGTCAGCCTGTCTCTTGACTGACTTCTCTCTACCTACAAAAGTCCCAGATAGCATCTCCTTCCAAGAGAAGGCTGTTGCACTTACACTGAAACTCTGCTGTTTACTGCAGCCGCCTTCCAGAATGATCTTAGCTGGACCTTCTGGAGAACTTGCTGTAGCTTCTCCATCAGCACCTGCTTCACCTTGCATTTGTGTGTTACAGACATGGCTTCTTTCCTAAACCTCATGAAGTAACTTCTCTGCCAGCTTCAAAGGGAGCTCTGCAGCGTCTTTACCTCTCTCAACTGTCATAGAACTGAAGAGGGGTTGGGTCTTGCTCTAGATTAGGCTTTAGCTTAAGGGAATGTTGTGGCTGGTTTGATCATCTCTCCAGACCACTAAGACTTTCTCCATATCAGTGACAAGGCCGTTTCACTTTCCTATCATTTGTGTGTTCGCTGCAGTAGCTTCAAGAACTTTTCCCTCGCATTCACAAAGGCCTGGCTTTCAGCCTGTCCTGGCTTTCAACATGCCTTCCTCACTAGCCTTGATCACCTCTAGCTTTTGTCTTACAGTGAATGACATGTGACGCTTCCTTTCACTTGAATGCTTAGAGGCCACTGCAGGGTCGTTAATTGCCCTAATACCAATATTGTTGTGTCTCTAGGAATTGGGAGGCTGAAGGAAAGGAAGTGGTCGTAGGGATACAATGCACACATTTACTTATTAATTCACGGTCTTATGTGGATGCTGTTCTGGGCACCCCATGACAAATACAGTAGTAACATCAAAGATCACTGATCACAGGTCATCATAATAAACATAATTACGATGAAAAAGTTTGAAATATTGGGAGGAATTACCAAAATGTGAGAGACACGAAGCGGGCAAGTGCTGTAGGAGAAATGCCACCAATAGGCTTGCTCAGCACAGGGTGGCCACAAACCTCCAATATGAGAAAACGCACTGTGTATGAAGGTGCAGTAAAGTGAAGCCCACTAAAATGAGCTGTGCCTGTGAATGTGCTTCCAAGAATGCTGATTATGTTTCTCTGTCTCTGGTCTTCATTTCATGATGCCCTCTAGTGTCTTGACCACCCCTTCCCATTCACAGTTCATTTTTCGTCTTCCCATTTTCTTGTTTTCCTCCTTGACCTAGATCTCTTGGACAGCTGTCTCAGTAGTTCTTTTTTTAGATCTCTTGCATTTTTCAAGGACAAAGCAGTTAATAAAATGTACTTGGTATACAGTATTAGCATTTTGGTATAGATCTCTTTTTTGTTGTGTTTAATATATAGTTCTATATGTTTATATCCTATAATTTTTGCTTTCTAGTTTTTGCATTCTCCACGTTTCAAACTTCAAAAACTCTTTATAAATATTCTTATTGGACACATAATATTCTGGTCAGTGGGATCATGATCTACTTACCTAATGTCCTAATGGTATTTAGCATTGTTTCCATTTTTCCTGCTGTTAGAAAGAATTGACCTAGAATTTACTAGGTTAAAGGTTAAAATATTTTAGTGTTTTGAACATTGTTGTGTTGGGAGGCCTGTAGCTGGTGTATTACATTAAGAATATGCAGATTATACCATAATGGGTATTTACCCAAAGAAAATGAAAACACTGATTTGAAAAGATAGATGCACCCTTATGTTTTTCGCAGCATTATTTACAAAGCCAGTATGGAAGCATCCCAAGTGCCCATTGATAGGTGAGTGGATAAAGAAGATGTGGTATATAAATACACACACACACACACACACACACACACACACACACCCCTACATACATTCATACACACAATGGAATATTAGCCATAAAAAAGAATGACATCTTTGTGACAACATGGATGGACCTAGAAGGTATTATGCTAAGTGAAATAAGCCAGACAGAAAAAGATAAATACCATATGATCTCACTATGTGGAATCAAAAACAAAACAAAACAAAACAAAACAAAACAAAGAAACAAACAGACTTTTAAATACGGAAAACCAACTGGTGGTTGCCAAAGGGGAGGTGCATTAGGAGATGAGCAAAATAGATGAAGGAGAATAAGAGGTATAAACTTCCCGTTATGAAAATAAATGAGTCATGGAGATGAAAAGGAAATAGGAAATACAGTTAATAATACTGTAGTAACACTGTATGGTGACTGCACTTATGGGGAGCATTGAGTAATGTATAGAATTGTTGAATCACTGTGTTGTATACTTCAAACTAACATAACATTGTGTTGTAAAAAGAGGAGGGATTTAAGGGAAAAAAAGGACTCTGGATTATGACCTGCACAAACCACACACGTGGTGCTGGCAGGTAGCTCCCTAAGCACCTGAGCTTCCATTTTGGGGAAGTGAGAACCCTGGGGTGGTTTTGATTTGATTTGTTTTGGCACACTCACACAAAGGAAGTAAGGTCAAAAGATGTATTACTTAGGGATCCCGGAAGTGTTCAGGGGGCTGGGCGCAATGAGCTGGAGGAAGGCATGCTTCCGTCCCGGCTTACCGGCAAGCAGGAAGCAGCACAGGGTAACAAGCGCCTGTTACTTAGAAGGTGGTTGGGACGACAGTCAGTAACTTTTCACGGGCCCAACTCTGAGTAGTTATTTAACAATGTGCACCAGGAAAAGCAAAGCAGGAACTGGTGGTGGAAATCCTAAGCTCGGGTCCTTACCCGGAGGGCCAGACTCTGCGTCTGGGGGGTGTGCGGGGTTGTCCTCCTGCCAGACACCTAGGCAGCAGCTCAGAGTAGCTGTTCCCTCCTCACGGCTGCCAGTTGCCGTTCAAAGAAGTGGTGCCAACATGTGAATGTGGTTATTTCGTGATGGCTTCCCCAGCCTTCATTTCTGTTTCTTAACGATTGCTTGCTGAATTAATGATGAAAATGGTATCCCATTTTGTTTTCATTTTCAGTCATTACGTGGTAGTCCCTAGGTCCATATACTTTTCAGTCAGGATACTTCCTGTCTTTTAAGTGTTCTGCTTATGTCCTTTGCCCATTTACCCATTGGGAATCTAAATATTTTTCTTATCAATTTTGTAAGCTTTTGATGAACAATCTCCTTTATGGTATTCTCTTTGAATATTTTTATTCAGCTCATTACTTCCACATAAAGAAACTTGGGAGTTTTATATAGACAAATCCATTGATAATTTCTTTGTGATTTTTTTTCCCCTTTCCTAATTAAAAAAAAGGTCTCCCAGAGATTTATAAATATGTTTAAATTCTTCTGCTGGTTTTAAGACTTCCTTTTTTTTTTTTTTTAATGTTCTCATTTTTAGTTTGCTGTGTAGGTGTATCATGTGAAGTGAGTGTTGAAGTAGGCTGTTTTCCAGTTTCCCCAGTATTCTTAATACTGAGTCTTACCCTTGCCCTTTGATTTGTGATTTTTTTTTCCTTCTAAAGTGAACAATGTTTGGGAATTTCCTATACGGTAGGCCCTGTTCTAAGCATGTTACATGAATTACCTCATTTTGCCCTCACTCCTCTCAACAACCCTGTGAGGAAATGGAAGTCCTTAGAACTCTTCTGTGCACAGTACTCTGACTGTGCTTGCATATCTATGCTGTGGCTGTCTGCCTTTCTATTTTTATGTCCCTACTATTTTGTCTTAGAAGGGTTCTCCTCCAGAGAATGTGTAAGATACCTCTACTGTGTCTTCCTTTTTTCTGTTCTTGCCTATTTATTTTTCCAGGTGACTTGAAGTGTTTTATGTCATGTCTCAAAAAGAATCTCATTGGAATATATTTGTCAGAGTTGGCTTAATCCACGAATTATACCGGAAATAATCTCATTTTTGCGATACCACTCAAGGTGTGTCTCGTGTACTTAGCCTTGATTCCAGGTGCTGAATAAATGTCTGTTGAGTGAAAGAATAAATGAATGGAGAGATCTTTGTGTATCGTCTTCATCAAGTTTCAGCTAATACCTCGCATTAATGCTGTTTTAGCTTTTCCCCCATTCGGTCCTGCACATTTCATGTGAATGTTATTTCAGGCATTGTATATTTGCTTTGTTGTTGCTGCAATGAACGGTATCTTTCTTCTGTAATTTTCTAACTATTTGTTGCCAACATACAAGAAAATCCTTCATGTTTCCATATGCTTTTTGTTATTTAAGGTTATTCTTTTGAAGGCATTCCTGAGGAATCCTTTGGATAGACCATTATTTCAGTTTATTAATAGTAATAATTTTGTTGCCTATTTCCATATAATTGTATCTGTTATTCCTGTTCTGGGATGTCCCAAATAATGTTGAGAAGATTGATGACAAAATAGGCATCGTTGTTCTGATTCTGATTTTAATAGAAATATAACTTGTCACTTTTAACTGTGATGCTGGCTGGTAGTTTGCCATGCATGCTCTCATTCTTTGTCTAGTTCTTAAAACGCATTGCATAAGGAATAATGTTAAAAAAGATTTGAGGTTGACTTTCATTTGACATCTTTGGTGTTGGTTAAAGGAATTTGCTGCTGCTTCAGAGCATTGTTATGGAAGGTTATTGAATAGCACATACTTGTGATCTTTTAATTTAGCCACAGAAGACATCTTCTTCTGCTGTGATAGTGAATGTTTCTCTGACTTTCTTCTGCATCCCTATTCCACTCATACATCTGAACCTGAACTCTGGAGGGTGGAAAAGCAGCGACTGAAGCCAGCACACCCTTTCATTCTGTTGCTGTTAAGGTGTGGAGCTTGGGTATTCCTACCTGCATTTCTCAAAAGCATTGGGCTTGGGCATATCCATAGTAATAATAACCCTAACAGCAGCAGCAACATTACTGCATATAGAATGTGGGGCGGGGGGCGGGGGGAGGGTAGGGAGCACGACGGTATGATAAGGCTGTCTGTGAATTATACCATTTGATCCTCAAGAAAAACACTATGAATAAGTTCTGCTAGTCCATTTTAGACAGGAGGAAACCTTGACCCTGAGCAGTGGTAACATGGCCGGGATTGTACAGCTGAGAAGTGACAGAAGCAGGATTTAGGCCTAGAACTTTAGACACATGCTTCCCTGCTGTTTTATCCCTATTGCATTTACTTTGTATTTGTGCTCTTCTTAGGATCCTCTTGACTGGTGAGAAACAAAAGTTACTTATAAAATAGAATTAAGCCCGAGGGGTGGATGAATGGATGGATATATATCTAATAAGCTCGAGAGGACTAATGTATTTTGAAATGTTTATGGAGCCAGTAATACAGGAGTTCTTGTCTTAGTGGCAAATAATGAGTCCTCCTCCATTAAAAATGATAAGAACACAATTTCCTTAGAAGGAAGTTTATCTAATTACTTTAAGGCTAGGTAATACTTCTTTCTAAGGATTTGAAGTCTGTGTAGTTGACTTGTAAATTTACTCCGTTTTTTCCTTTGCGTTTTGCAGACAAGTCAGGAAGATTGGTGTAATCCATAGGTGCTACTAATGCTGTAATCCATAATTTCACCTTCTTGTCACTTGTCCCTGTAGCATTTCTAAGACAGCATTGTATTTTTGGCACCCTCAGAGTGAAAGACATCTAAGAAACCTACTTGTTGAGAAGCTCACTCTATGTGTTTCAGAAACCTGACATAAGTGTTTGGTAGAGGAGGGTGTGTAAGTGACTAGTCTTTTTTTTTTTTTTTAATGTTTATTTATTTTTGAGAGAGACAGAATGCAAGTGGGTTAGGGGCAGAGAGAGAGGCAGACACAGAATCGGAAGCAGGCTCCAAGCTCTGAGCTGTCAGCACGGAGCCTGACGCGGGGCTCGAGAACTCACGAGCCATGAGATCATGACCTGAGCCGAAGTCGGACACTCAACCGACTGAGCCACCCAGGCGCCCCATAAGTGAGTAGTCTTTACCATCGCTGGCAAAGCGACTAGGTCAGTGATGAGGAGGAGTGGAAGCAGCTTGCCCATTTAGAAAGGTAATGAATTTTAAAATCATTTAGGGGACTTTTTCAAATAACCCCCTTTCTTCATGGTGAGATTCCCTGCCATGGTGAGTTGGGTTTGCTGGGGCAGGGGAATGTTTAAGAGCCACTGTACTAGTCAGCCTAGGAGAGAAATGGCCTTATTGAAGCTTAACAGTAGTTTTCCCATAAGCCCGGGCCTTTAAAACCAAAAGAGTACGTTAGAGGGTTATTCCTTTTCTGTCTCTCCAAATAGAAAGGTTCCCAAACCTGGAAAGAAGTCTTGTCTTATTTTAAAATTTCCTAGGAAGGAGCATCAGAGTTTCTTTCTGGACTCTTCCAACTCTAGGAATTGCTTGAAATAGAGCCTTCCTTATGTCTCACAATTTAAATCCCTCATTTGTGGCCTATTTCAGCTATGCTGTCTTGCATTTTAATCTAGCCTTGTTTCAGGGCTTCTTTTTCTGACTCATGGCTATTACTTTTGTTTGTCTCTAATTCATAAGGTGGCTTTCTTTTTTGTATTTGTAGAAAATTCGCCATTTTCTTCTAGCTGTGCCCAGTGCAGTTTGATTTGGAGTGTGAACATCGGTCTTAGGCCCAGCCCTAGTCCTATATTGTGTGTTGTATTGGGTTCATCACCCAGTTGTGGCACCAGATGAATCCCGTCTTTTCTTCCCTTTCTCCTTGCCTGTTTCTTCCTTATAGCGCCCATGTTTGTTAGACCCCCAGGATTTTATCCTGAATCTATCCTTATTTTTAATTGAGGTAAATCAGATTCTGACATCCGACGTACAAAAGGTAAATTTCCCTCTCCTATACGTAGAAGACTTTTAATTTTGTAAATGTGTAAATTTTTCATTAGTAAATGGTCTGTTAAATATGCGCTAAAACTGTCCCTTTACATATCTGTAAAGCCAAACTTTTTATGATATTTTTAATGCTTTTCTTAAATGCAAAAAACAAAGCCGTTAAACTTTCCTTATTAAAATGCAAAGCCTAGTGTCTTCTAGCTTTTTGAAGAGCTTTTGTCCATTATATAATCTGTAAAGTAGCCAAGAGTTCCTCAGAAGCAGGACATCATTTAGATTTGAAACAATTATGGCTTGTGTGTAAAATAATGATGTGGCATAACCATTCACGGGGTAGCAACCACAGTTATACTTCAGTGGCAAAATCCTTGGATGCCTCCAACGTTTCTTTCATTTACCCTACAGACTTTACCAGAGTACCCTAGGACAAAAATGGTTTGGTCATTTCAATTATACTGAAAAGATTAAGTTGGTCTGACTAGAAAGCCAAATGACACAATTATGAGCATAGACCTTTTATTTTTTTTTTCCCAGATGTTTGACAGTGTAAACATACATAAAATACATATTAAAGTTTAGATGCTTTACGTTTTGTGCAATAAATCGAAGCCTCAAAAAGAAAACATTTCATTAAAAAGAAAGAAACTCATTAGTGTTACTGAAGACAGTAAAATAGCAGCAAGTACCGAGACATTGTGCACTTCTTTTCTTTAAGACAAGTTACTTCATTTACATCGGAGTCAGAAAGGTGAGACTGGCTTTCTCGAATACTTATGTAGCTTGAATCACTGGTTAGATAGGGGCATATTTTCCCAACTATACATCAGGGGGGAGCTCTTTCATTGGCTTCAAACGCTGCGGCCCCTCAGCCAGCCAGCATGACCACAGCATTGAGCATCAAGAGAAGTGAAGCATTTACTTTCCAAGCGCTTGCCACAGAAGGTAAGCGAGTCTTTCCATTTGTGGTTGTCTCTTCCCTTCGGAAGTTAAGGGTTGTGCTTTGTTGAGGCATTTCAGAGAAATTACTTGGCATGCCACTAGTAATACTTAGGGTCATGGGTGTTGGGGATGATTTTGTGGAGCTAGTGAGGCTTGTGTTTGTAACGATTCCATCTTGGAGGTGAATAGTTAGAGTTGCAGCTGCTGCTTCATGTGAATTGATGGTTTCTAAGGATGTATCTTCCGGGTAGGGCACAAAAGCCTTGTCGGTGCTAGCAAAGGTGGTGTCTTTGCTTAGAGTGGCACCAAACGTTGTTTCCTTTGTTCGGTATTGTTTGGGGGTTTTGGTCACTTTGGACTGAGTTACCATACTCAGAGAGTTAATGGTGTCCACTGTCTGCATCCCACTGAGAGTGAACAAGCTTGAGGTAAATCCAGAAGGTGTGGGATATATGCTGTGTTCCTTCAAAGATGATATTTGGCTAGAACAGGGAGTCCCTATCACATGGGCTTTTGTTTCCATCAACCACTTCAATAAGTAAGTGATGTTTTGTTTGTGGTCACATGACCACCTGTTATTGTGAAGGGTTATCTCCTGCAACTGAAAGAGTTGGTCAAAAGCTTGATCTGGAATGAATGTGAACTTATTATTGTGCAGGTAAAGATGTGTGAGATTTGTCAGGTTTATTAATGTTCCTGGAAGGATTTGTGTCAAGGAATTGTTAGACAGGTCCACGATATGTAGTTTGGAGGGCATGTTGGTTGGAACTGTCCACAGTTTGTTACTACTGAGGTTGAGAACCTCAAGACTTCTCAGTGTATTTTTAATGAGAACAACCTTTTCCAGCATATTCTTAGAAACATCCAGATATCTAAGGTTCCACTGATAAGCAGTATCAGATTTGTCAAGCAGTTTAATGTTGTTGTTAGCAGCAGACATGTTCCAGAGGGACCGAGGTAACTGAGCAGGCAGGCTTTCGAGCCTGTTGTTTGAAATATCCAGGGTCCTCAGATTGGTGTATTGGGTTAACTGGTTATGAAGATCGGTAAAATGGTTATAAGACAGATTTAAATGGATAATATTCTCTTGCAGTCCAGATGGTAATGTAGTCAAGTTTCTGCCTGAACAGTCCACATGCCTGTGCCTCTCTGTGCATATACATTGGAGAGGACAAATGCATAAAATACCAGGTGTCAGAAACAGAAGGATGAACAAGCTGGGAGACATTTTCAATATCTGATATTCCATCAAAGCCTGGAAACAAACAGATACACCCTTCTTTTAATATGCAAACACAATTAGGCATCTGCATGGGTCAGTTAGCATTAGGCAAAATTTTCAATAAACCTCGTTGTTGTTGAGTCCTTTTATAATTGTTCCAGTGATTAAACTAACAAAGCTCCCCTTCATTTATAGTCCAAATGCTTAATCCTTCAATTGGGGCTATGTGGTAGAGAGGGACTCTCTCCCCCTACTTGCTCCTGTATTTTTCTCCCTTCTTTTTTCCCTTCTTTTACCAGTCTTTCTTATTTATCTTCCCAGAGCCTTAAAATTACAAAATGGCATTCTCTGCAAATAGAGAGTCAGAATCTTAAGCTGTTACTCTTTTTGAGAATCTCCCTTCTTACTCAGATAGGAAAAAATGGCTGTCGTGCCTGAGGTTTTTTTTTTTGGTTTTTTGGTTTTTTTTTTTTTAAATCTCTGCAGTAATGTAATAGTCAATATTGTGTATAGAGTAAGATTTGATTTAGATATTAAGACAATACTTTGAAATTCATCTTTGTCTCTTTGGGATAAATATGTCCTAGCAAAACATTTCAAGGCACTTGAAAAATTCAGACCAATACCGTAATTTAAACCTCTCATTTTATAGTGATTTTTTTATGTATGTTTCAGTGCCGATTCTAAAAGAAAGCAACGTGTATATTTACAAAGTGAATGAATATTAAAAAGAAACCCCTCCACTGACACTGCAGCAAATTTCTGGTGCATGCACTTGCTTGCTACTGAATATATATTCAATCCTCACGTTGACTTTTTCTTTAAAAAAAGGAAAAAAATTCCCAAGTCAGTCTTTTACTGATCTAAATAACAGCTTACCATAGTGTCGTCTTCAGCAGCAGCATCTCATTTTCTCCGGGAAACTTAAGCTTTAAAGGTCGCCTTGCTCTGGAGAGTGGGAGCCGCTTCTGGCTGTGGGCTGTGCTTGCCCGCTCAGCTGCGTTGTGCGGCTGTGAGCCCGAGCTCTGCAGCCACCTGATCAGTCCACAGAGGACTGCAGCGCTGTCATTGGTGCTGACTCAAATTTAGTGCAAGAGGTGCACACGCAACAAAATGGGCCCCCCAAGTTTGTTGTTTTTTTTTTTTAATTTACAGCATGGAGCATGCCCATCTACCTCCCAATTTGCCAGAGGATGTGGTGCCTCGTGCCCTTTAGACCTGGCCCTCACTCATTTCTGTGTATTTGAGCTCAGGTTCCACATTCTGACATTGCCTCATGAAGAATGTGCAGTTCTCTTTTTAAAGCCTCTACCTCTTATTCTTTTTACACGTTGAACACGAACTTGACCGTCCTTTTTGAAGCTGTTAATTTAACTATTTTTAACTCCTGCCTCTTCATGTTCTTCTAAAATGGTTCAGTTGTCCTGTCACTTTTTAAAATAACAGAATACAATCTATGTTTCATTTTCGTGTGCTCCCCCAACATGCTGATTATTAATATAATCAGCTTTTCAGATTTATCAACCACTTCAATCTTCCTTTTTCGGAAGTACCGAAGTACTTACGTATGGGGTTATTTTGTCATTATCTTTCTGGTACAAAGGATCATTTAACCCAGACTACACATAAGCAAGACTACATTTGTAAATGAGCATCTCATGCTTTTAGTTAAATTCATATGGTCAGATAAACATGTTTTATATTGTCTTTTAGGTTAAGGATCTTTTTTCTCTATGCAACTCAACTTCGTTTAGTGAGTGGGTATATGTATTGTTCCGTCCAGAGACATCGTCGATACAACAGGAGTGACCATGTATTCATTTGATTTTGTGTTTTAAAAATAATTGTATCAATTTTAGGTGATTTCGTCAGAACGCTTCACATTTTGCCTTACTGAGAAAGCAATTTATAGTTTTAAAATTGCGTAGGGGAGCCTGGGTGGCTCAGTCAGTTGAGCATCTGACTTCAGCTCAGGTCCTGATCTCAGGGTTTGTGAGTTTGAGCCCCATGTCGGGCTCTGTGCTGACCGCTCGGAGCCCAGAGCCCGCTTCAGATTCTGTGTCTCCCTCTCTCTCTGCCCTCCCCTGTTTGTGCTCTGTCTGTTTTTCAAAAATAATAAACATTAAAAAAATTTTTTTAAAGAAATAACATTGCACAAAATAACGTCAAAGGCAAAACTTTGGTCATGAGTTTTAGAAAATGTGACTAGATTTGTAGTAGCTTCTGCTTCACCCTTTAGTGGATTGATTGTATGAATAATCTGTAAGAGCTCAAATCTAATTCCCAGAATATCCAGTTTACCTTAGAAAAGAAAGCAAATAAAGTTATGGGATTTTCGTTACCAAATTGTTACTATTTAAAAACCAATTCTTAGCACGTTACATGTAAAGAAGATCTCCTTATGCCTTGTTGTTAATCCTTTGTTTTTCTCTAAATTATATTTGCCATTCCTTTGCCCCAGATTTTACCCCAAACAGAATTTATTATATTAAAATTTGAAGTTTATTTTCTTAGAAAAGAAACTATACTCTAAGAGTCACCTTTTGTATAAAATTCATGTTCCTCAAAAAATATCTATATTTTAAAAGTCTGCAGTGTTAGAGATTTATTATTGATTAGGTGCTTTATTCCCACTTTACTTGGAGAGTTCACCCTTGGACTCTTAATAAGATTCTTTCTATGGATTTCAGAAACCAGTCATCAATCTTAGTGCTTAAAAGTAATGTGTTAAAAATACTACGTTCAGCAATATTGTGGAAATAGAGAATGATTGTTTTGACATTTAGATTTCTTACATTTTAGCTCCTGTATGTACTGTTATACTTCAAGGGATGAGACTGAGGGTCAGCTTACCAGACAACTAAATCTCTGTTACAATTTGAGGAAGTCTCATTACATCAATGTGGAAATAGAATTACCCAGTTCCATTATACTTACCAGTACTTTTTTTTTTCTGAAACCAGGAACATGTTATTTCATTAACTTACAGACTCAAATGAATTTGGGTTTAGGCTTTATTGAGATTAGATTCTGCTGTATATACTAGAAAAATCCAATATGATGGTAGTGACAGTATTTCTCATTTCAAGTTTGGGGACATAACCAAATTGCTTCCTATTATTCAAAGATTATTATAAAATTTTCAGAAAAATAAAGGGGAAACATTTTTAATATATTCGAATTGTAACAATCTGCCCTTATGTTTTTGGAAGCTCTCATCAAGTAAAATAATACCATATATTACTATTACTCAAATAATTTTGTATAGCCTTAAGCGTTTGTTACAACTTATTTTAGATACGATTTCAGACAAATTGCATTTTAGATAAGTCTGTCAAGTCAGGAGTTCCAGCTATTGAAGCAACTATTATATTCTGGAGACTAAGCCGTATATTCATTTAACATACTCTTCTGTGAAATGCCCTGTCCTAGGATATATTACCCCACCCTTGTGAAAGGTGTAACAGGGAACAGTTGCCAGGGAACAACTGTCCCATGGTAATCAACAATTTAGAAGCCCAGTCGGTCTGTCTGTCTGTTTTTTTTCTTTTTTTACTGATTCCCATTTTATATTTTTATGAAGTTTTTAAATCTTGGTTCCAGTATAGGTAACATACAGTGTTGTATTTGTTTCAGGTGTACAATATAGTGATTCAACAATTCTATACTTAGTGCTCATCACCGTAAGAGTACAGTAGTTTGTCTTTATTTCTTAAAAAAAATTTTTTTTATTCTTATGTATATTTTTAAGTTTATTTATTTTGAGAGAGACAGCGTGAGCAGGGGAGAGGCAGAGAGGGAGACAGCGCAGAGCCTGATGCAGGGCTTGAACTCACAAATTGTGAGGTGATGACGTGAGCGCAAGAGTCGAATGCTTAACCAACTGAGCCACCGAGGCGCCCCTAAAAAAAATTTTTTTTTAAGTTTATTAATTTTGAGAGGGACAGAGAGAGAGGGAGAGAGAATCTCAAGCACTGACAGTACGGAGCCCAGTGCAGGGCTAATACAGAATGCAAAGTCCTGACCTGAGCTGAAACCAAGAGTTGGGCGCTTAACCAACTGAGCCACCCTAGCACCCCTGTCTGTCTGTCTTTCTTTTTTTCTTTCTTCCTTTTTTTGGGGGTTTTTTGTTTGTTTGTTTGTTTGTTTGTTTTTGAGAGAGTCAGAGCATGAGCAGGAGAAGGGCAGAGAAAGAGGGAAACACAGAATCCAAAACAGGCTCCAGGCTCCAAGCTGTCAGCACAGAGCCTGATAGGGGGCTTGAACCCATGAGCCGTGAGATCATGACCTGAACTGAAGTTCGACACTTAACTGACTGAGCCACCCAGGCGCCCCTTCATTTCTTCATTTCTTATACTCATAACATCTGTCATGCTTATTTGAGAGTAAAAGTACTACATTTTCTGTTTTTAGTAACATGGTTGGCTATTCAGACTGAATTTTCTGCTGGAAACAAGAGTACTCAACAAAGTGTTTAATGGCATGGATGAACTGACAAGATAGAAATGATCAGGTTAGAACCCATGTGGATCAGTTTCTTGTCCCACCTCCCCACCCCTTTTTTTCCCATGCCACTGGCTTGTTGCCAGAACTCATTTATTCCTTCTGGATTTATGTTTGCTTCCTTGTAAACATTTAATTTGTTTCTCTGTCCACCATATTTCCTATAAATGGTTCCTAACAGCATTAACAAAATTGTTCATTCATATCATCGTACAATAGTTTCAAATAATGCCTGTATTGCTAGAGATAGATTACACACTATTGAATAAAATTTAAGATTTCTTTGTAGTTCTTTTTGTTCTTAGAATATAATTCACTAAGGATGTATAGTCCATTCTGTTGTCTAATACAACTTGAAATAACGTTTTTTTCTCTATGTTTATGTCACCAACTTTACATAAAGTTGGGTTCATTTGTTTCTATTAGTTAATAGTTTTTAGGGACTGCTTAAGTCAAAACTATATAACAAGATATATTCAGAGAAATCTTGCTTCTGTGTCCCCTTCACCCTATTCTATCCTTCCTCC
Source organism: Panthera onca (assembly GCF_046562875.1). Classification (NCBI taxonomy): domain Eukaryota; kingdom Metazoa; phylum Chordata; class Mammalia; order Carnivora; family Felidae; genus Panthera; species Panthera onca. The sequence continues at coordinate 36,525,477 of NC_138352.1, forward strand.
TATTGGTGGTGACTATTTGTATTAACTTTTGGTTTTATATTAACAGTCTGTCTGTCTTTTTTTTTTTGCAAACATATTAAAATATGTATGTATTGTATGTTCTTATTCCCTTTGCTTGTATTAAGGGCTGTATACTAAATATGCTGTTATACATCTTATTCTTTTTTTCCTTAATATATCTTGAAGATCATTTCCCATCAGCAAATAGAGATCTTTCACATTCATTTCACAATGCTTAGTACTCTTTATGGGATTGTACTTACCATGGTTTATTCCACCAGTCCCTAGTATGAACATCTGTGTTGTTACCAGACTTTTGCTGTTACAGATAATGCCAGTGAATACCCTGGCACCTAAGTAACTTCATATTTTGTCCGATGAATCTTTGAAAAAGATTCCTAGGAGTAGGATTGCTTCGTGAAGAGATAGATGCATTTGGAATTTGTCTGGATATTACTGCATTTTTCTGTGTAGTCCATACCATTCTGCAGCCCCCTCAACAGTGAATCATGGTGTCATTCTCTGTCACCTCACCATACACTTTGTTGTTGAACTGTTGGATTTATAGCAATCTGCTGGGATCAGTATCTCAGGGTAATTTTAAATACAGTGCTCTAATTTGAAGAAAGTTGTACATCTTTCTGTTTTCAGGAGCCATTAAAATTTTTTCTTCTGTGACTGTCTTTTACATTTTGGACATTTTTTTCTATATTGTTGTGGGTCCTTCCTTCCCCCCAAATAGAATTTTTTTTTTAATTCGGAAATATTAGCCCTTTGTCTTATGGTTGCAAATTTTTTCCAGTTTGCCTTTGACTTTATTACAGTGGAATTTGCTTTTTGTTTTTTGACAGTTAAAAGTTTTTTATATAATTGGATTTTCCTTTTCTTTTTATTGCTTCTGGAGTTTGAGTCTCAGCTGGGAAAATTTTTTTTCTTCCAGGTTATAAAGCAATTCTCATATTTTCTTCTATTATATAATTTCATGTTTTATATTTATATCTCTGGTCTGTTTGGTGCTTATCCTAATGTATGGATCCAATTTTATCTTTTTCCAAATGTCTATCCAATTGTCCCCATATTTCTTCTACCGATTTGAGATTTGAGTCTATTTCTGGACTTTGCATTCCATTTGTCTAATCAGGTGTAAGTATCACAGTGCATGATTATTATAATGCTTTAACTATAGGTGCCCAAATATTTTGCTACGTTACTTTTTGATTAGAACTAGGTAATAACAATTACAGCACACATCATTGTGTCCCCCACTACCAACACCAAATGGAGTACATGTGTGATACATATATGTTGCAATGCATGACATAGGTGCTCTTTGGTCCTCTACTAGTGAAAAGAGTCCTGACCCAGGAGTCAGGGAACAAACTCAGCTTTTAGCACCGCTACTAAGCAAGTCACTACTCTTTCTGGCCTATTTTCTCATCAGTTAACAAATAAAAGGAGTTGAACTGGATGGTCTTCAGGGTTGTTTCTGAATCTGGTTAGTGCGGATCTGGTAAGAGCACCACTGCCGTATGGTAGTTCAGTCTATGTTTTATCCCCCTGGGCCGTGTCCTTTTCCCATTTTCATGAAACAAAATTTTTCTTCCACTCTGGATCCTGGCTCTTCCATCTTTTTTGTAGGTTTTTCTTTGTTCCAGCACTTTCTTCTCTCCTGGATGTCTTTTATTAGCTTGCATTTCTTTCTGCTGATTAAGCAAGGATTGCCACTGTTTGGCTGCTCAGCTTCCACTGACCTCAGTGGGGAAAATTACATGCAGTAAATGGGAATTCTTTTTCCCCGTGGCAGAGAATTTTTTAAAAAAGACAACACCCAAAACTAGCTGCTGACAGTAAGACTGGTCTTCAGTTGTACAGAGAACAGCAGGAAGAAAGCTGCATGTAGGGTTTGAAGAAATCAGATGGGACTATGACCAGGTCATCGGCTCCTGATTTATCCGTAAGAGTTGGTGTTTCCCTACATTTCCCAGCACCCATCCTTCAAGAGATCAGGAAAAAAGGTAATGAGAAAGAAGAACAAAAGTGTGGAAAGAGCCTCTTGAGTAACCATCTCACATGTGAAATGAGAAGGGTTATGATGATTTAAAGCACATCAAAGTCTTGACCAAATATAAAAACATAGCTTATTTATCCTAAATAGAATTCAGGAAATTCATAGGAAATTCTTAAACTCCTGATTGCTGCTGAGTAGGATTAACCTTAAAAATGCTAAGTTTGAAAAACAACATGAAAGAAGCGTTTTCAAGTGGGAGACAAAGAACCAATGTAATATGGCGAGAGACATGCTTCAGGAATAAACGCCAGGAAAATAAGTCCAAGGAAGTGTTTCTGCAGATAAGGCTTTTTAATGGTCAGTAAGGGATGGTTTAAAAGATTTTTTTTTTTTTTTTTAACGTTTATTTATTTTTGAGACAGAGAGAGACAGAGCATGAACAGGGGAGGAGCAGTGAGAGAGGGAGACACAGAATCTGAAACGGGCTCCAGGCTCTGAGCTGTGAGCACAGAGCCCGACGCAGGGCTCGAACTCACGGACCGTGAGATCATGACCTGAACCGAAGCCGGACGCTTAACCGACCAAGCCATCCAGGCGCCCCATAAAAGATTTAAAGGGAAATATTGTATATAAAATTTCAGTGTCCAAAAAAGCCTGCTAGTTTTTTGTTTTTGTTTTTGTTTTTTTACTAAAGTTGGAGCTTTGTTAGTTTCTTGAACAACAGTGCTACAAATAAATACTGTATTTTGTTCTGAAAAACCCCACAGTAATGAGGAGTTCTTCACGGTTAAACTACTGACAAGACCACCACATTTTATTCTGAGTGATGGCTAGGGTAAGGAAGAAGACCACATGCTTGTTGGGCAAAGAAACACTTTTGTGGGCACAGGCCGGCACCCCCACAAGCCTAGCCCAGGAACGCTCACCGCCCTGACTCTGACAAAGATTAGGTCCACCCCTACTCTGGTAACTCAGTTTCATCACTTGTCAGGTAATGGAGAAAAGACGAAATTCTGCATAGGAAAGGTGGTTTAAGAGTTTAAATGTATAGTGTCAGAAAGTGTCCATTTAGGGAAAGTTGAGAATCATCTGTATTTGATGTAGTCTGTTTTTCTTGGAAAAATCATTCAAATTTGGAATGGAGCCATAGAAGTGTGGTTTTGTGTGTGTGGTTTTATTTTTTGTTTTCCTTTATAAGATTTCATTTTGTTTGGGTGCTAGAGCCATAGAACGAAGAAATTTTTACAGATGCTTAGTTTTAGGGGCGCCTGGGTGGCTCAGTCGGTTAAGTGTCCAGCTCTTGATTTCTACTCAGGTTATGATCTCACAGTTTGTGAGTTCAAGCCCTGCATCAGGCTCTGTGCTGACAGTGTGGAGCCTCCTTGGGATTCTGTCTCCCTGCTGCTGTCTCTGCCCTACCCTGCTCGAATTCTCTCTTTCTCAAAATAAACAAACTCAAAACAAATAAAATTTTAAAAAAGGATGTTAGTTTAAAAAATTGTGCTCCCCCAATGTCTACAGTTTATGGTGCATGCTTATATTTTTTTCAGAGTAAACATCCCCAATCCAACCCCCACCCCCACAATTTGGTGTTTTAACATACTTGCTTTACTGTTTCCAGTGAGAGCTAAAAGGAAATTTTTGTATTCTCAAACATGCATTTTAGTTTCTCATCCCCGCAAACTTGGAATATGTATTTAATACTTGAGGTGTTAATTTAAAATTTGGAGTTTTAGAGCACCCTGCTGGCTCAGTCAGCAGAGCATGTGATTCTTAATCTTGGGGTTATAGGTTTGAGCCCCACATTGTGTGTGGAGATTACTTAAAATCAATCTTAAAGGGGCGCCTGGGTGGCTCAGTCAGTTAAGCATCCGACTCTCAATTTCAGCTCAGGCCATGATCTCACAGCTTGTGAGTTCAAGCCCCACGTCAGGCTCTGTGCTGTGACAACCTGCTTCCAATTCCATGTCTCCCTCTCTCTGTCTGCCCCTTTCCTGCTCACGTTCTGTCTCTCAGAAGGAAATAACATTTAAAAAAATTTTTTAATTAAAAACTTTAAATAAAATTTGGAGTTTTGTTTAAAACTTGGAGTATGTATTTAATTTCTCATCCCCTCCCTCCCCATCTCAATCTTTGAAATGGAAAAACAAAGTGTTATTTATTCAATGTAACTTTACACACAGCTATTCAGGAAAAAAAAGATCTATCCATTAGATGATATTAACTATATGTAGAGTGCTTATTTCCAAAGTGGCTAAGTTACTGACATACATATCATCCACATAGGTAAAATGTTCTCTGCATTAAAGTTAGGTACAATAGCTAGTAAATAGATCACTGTTATGTCATTTTTTAAAAATAAGTTCCAGCCATGCACATAGGCTTTAGCAGATTTCAGGTAGTTCCTGAATAAAAATCAAAATTGGCTACCAGGTGCCTTTTAATATATTTCATCACATGAAGAGAAAAAAAAGATGGAGTTCTGTAGGAAGGATGGAAAATCAGCTAAAAAGCAAATTACAGTATTTATAACAGTTCTTCAGGTGGGGGTGGCAAGGATTCACTGTGGTCTTGACCAGAGTCGGGAGGAATAGAGAATTCCTGACCCTGGATCTCATTGTTGGAATCTTCCTGGTTTTTCATGAAATCTTCTGGTGCCGGGGGCAAGTGAAATGAGTCGGGAGGAGGTGGAAATGATTGTTCAAACTCAGAATTGTAACCTTCACAGACTTGATTGAGACAGTCCAGAGATGGTGGGAGATTGGTGGACTCATTTGGAAGAGGAGATATAATTGTCATTGTGGGTTTGTTGGATTGGTTACTCTCCTGTCCTTCCAAATCAATAAGTGGGGAAGGTGGTGGATAATCTGCATCATCTGAAGAAGAAATAGCAGTGCCGATCGTTGATCCCCCAGCACTCTCCTCTGATGTACCATTTACCTGATCTTTTATTTTCTCTGTTTTGGGGTTGTTGGAATCTCCAATGTGTTCACTTGATTCAAACAACTTAATTTCTAAGTCATCTGCTAAGAGTGTGTTTTTGCTTGGTTTCCAGGGCATAAGTGAAACAATTGATGTCCTTTTCACGGGTACTTCATTTTCTCTAAAGTTATCCAAACAGATGTCGGGGGTTTCACCATCGGCAAATGGAGACCTACCTGCCCAATTCTGATCGTGTGAAACTGGTTTTCTCAAGCATTTCCATAGCACAATCATGATTATAGCTACAAACATAGACGTCAGAATTACACCCACTAATATGGCAGCTATCAAATTAGAATTGGTTTCACGTGGGATATTTGTGTTACTGGTAGTTTCTAGGTTGAATCCTGGAGTCACCCTCTGTGAACTTTTGACACTTGGGGTTGGTGGTATAGATGGATTATGAACAGTTGGTAGTATTGGTTTTCCAGAAGACGTGTGGATAGATGATGGTTGTTGAGTGGAAGTGTAGAGAAATGGCGGCAGTTGTTTGGTAGAAGTATGGGCAGATGGCGGTAGTTGTCCGGCAGAGGTAAGCACAGGGAGTACTGTTTGTCGGGAGGAGGCGTTGGCCGTTGGTATTGGTTGTCTGGTGATGTTAGAGGCAGGTGGTTGCCTGGCAGAAGTGTGCGCTGCCGGTTTTTCAGAAGGAGCATAGGCCCCTGGTATTGATTGTCCAGCAGCAACTTTGGCAGTTGATATTGGTTGTGCAGAAGAAACATGGCTGAATTCTGTTGGTTGAGTCCAAGGATTCCCTGTTGTGTTTTGAGAATTAGCTGAGACATTGAGCCTTGATGATATAAATACAGGAGACTCTGTTGTAATGTCTTCTGTCGTTAAGAGAAATGTATCACTGAGGTGTCCACAAAACAAAATTAAGATGAAATATTTGGGATCCATTTCAGAATGTTTCCTTTTTATCAGTGGTTTTATAATGAAAGAAAGAAAGACAGGTGTTATTTGGTGTCTGGCACAAAGTAGGTAGGTATTTGAGATGTATTTATCGTTTCTAATTTAGACTTCATACACTGCAGTGTAAATACTCTTGAATGCATCCTAAACTTAACCATAAAACACGTGGACCTCAGAGGCAAACGTCTCTCTTCGTTCTTTCATAAGATCTGTACTTGGCCCTGCTACCCCTTTAGCTTCATTACCTCATAATCCTTCATTTCACAGTCCTACTTCTTAAACACATAGGCTCTGTGTGCTGGTTCCATATGCTCTCTACTTTTCTCTTCCTTGCGACTAGAAATATACCAGTCCTGTTGCTTTGAAGGACACCGATAATCATCTATTACCTAATCCAACAGTCTTTTTCTTTATTCTTTCTTTTTCTTTTCTCCCTCTCTTAGCCACTTTTGACACTACTGACTGTGCCTTCACTACTATTCAAGTAGCTCTTTGTGATAGTCTTCCTTTCATGTTAATCTCACTAGCTCCTGTTTTTCTCTTCTTAAATATGGGTACTTGGTATTCAGTCCTCACTCTTACCAGCTTTTCTGTGATCCTGAATCTATAAAATTTCAGCTCTCGCCTATATGCCATAACTCCCAAACCTGCACGTCCAGCCTAAATCTCCTTAATTCCGATTGCTTTCCATGACTTCTTGGTGGACATCTCCATGTATATATCCTACTGCCAGCAAATTTAACATACTCAGATCAATCCATCTTCATCATCTTTATGTCAAAACTGACTCCTCTCTTCTCTATTTTCATTAATGGTATTGCCTTTGGTAAGTTTTTCATGCACAGAGTCTACTGTGTTCGTAGGCTCTGCAGCATCCTCAGAGTCTAGCACTATGTCATTACATTAGGAGCTCATACTCTTAAAGGAGTCCGCTCAACTCAGAATCCTAAGTGATCTCTGAATCTGAGACCGTCCTGTCCAGTTGGTTAGTGTTGTCTTGCCGATGCTTTCATTTATTTATCGATGAACACTATCTTTGTGTCAGGCCTGTTCTAGGTTTGAGAGACACCCCCACACACACACCCAAAATATAGTTTCTAGTTTTCCAGTGGTGGAAACAAGTAATAATCATAATAATTTAATAAGTTTTCTCATAAATGTATGCAAGAGATGCACAGAGGAACTAACATAGCCTGGGAGGTCTTCAGGGAGGGTTTCTCAGAGAAGTAAAACTTGAACTGAATTTTAAAAGGTCTGTAAGAATGAATTAAGCAAATAAAATATTCCAGTCAAGGAAACAACATATGGACATGGGTAGAGAAGGCACATGTGTAAGTTTGGCAGGCAGGGCTTTTTGTGGGATGTGGTAGATGGTAAAACTTGAAGAGTTAAGTTCCAGGTCTACTTCCAGCATGTAACTCTCCATCTAACTATGAGAACTAGTCATTTCATCTCTCCTGCTCTCAGTTGCCTTATCTCTAAAGTGAGGAGTTACACTAAGACGGTGTTCAACACTAGGTGTGATATACCTGTTTTGTACATCATTAAACACAATGATAACTATTTGGTTGTTTCTTAACATTAGGGAAAGGAACATCTCAGGGTGTTAGATCCTGGTATATATGATTAGAAACTATATATAGACTAGAAAGGGGTGTCTGGATGGCTCAGTTGGTTAAACGGCCGACTTCAGCTCAGGTCACGATCTCATGGCTCGAAGGCTCGTGAGTTCAAGCCCCACATCGGGCTTTGTGCTGACCGCTTAGAGCCCGGAGCCTGCTTCGGATTCTGTGTCTCCCTTCTCTCTGCCCCTTTCCCCCATTCACACTCTGTCTCTCTCTCAAAAATAAACATTTTAAGAAATCATTTAAAAAAAAAAGAGTTTGCCCAGTGTTATGTCACTATTAGTGACAGAATGGCATTTGTACCCAGGACCATCTGATTCACAAGCATAAGCTCTTTCTACTCCTCTAAACCACCTCAGGGTTTACATTTTGGCTCCTTTACAGCAAAGAGCCATGTATGTTAGGAGCTTAGTAAATACCTAACCTGTATTGGCTTCATGGCTCCTTTCCTTTTCAATTTTTCACTATCTATGAATACTTCTGCCAGAATGTAAGCAGAGAAGATGAAATCAAAGTTGTTAAATTATGCTTTGTATCCATTTTGCAAAAGCTTCATAGGGAAAGAAATGGAAACTTTTGGCATAAATATGGGGATTTGAATCATCTCTAGATGGTTATCCATGCACAGTTCCCACTTGCTATTCTTAAGAGCATCAACCCCTCAACAAGTTATTCTTCAGAGTTTCACTTTAGTTTTTTAAAAAATGCCATCCAAAGCAATGGAAAATATAGGCCATAAATTGGCTTCGGCCAAAAATATTTCCTCTTTTGTGACTTCGCTTAAAATTTGTAAAAAAACCCACATGGTTCCTCTTTTCAGTTAGCTGAAAAAGGCGTTAGAGAAGGAAAGACCTCAAACAGGAACATAATTATAAACCTATTTTAATTTGTAAGATCAATTTTGATAGGTTCATAGCTTCTTTGGTCTTCCTGTGGTCAATAGGAAGACCATAAAACTTTTGAGTATATGAGATTTTTTGCTTGTCATTTAAGGGCTCCAGCAATATCAAAACCAAATTCTATTTTTTACCTATCTTATCTCTTTTTCCCACTCTTCAGTTAGCTGTCTACCCTCCTAGCATCTGCTACATCAGAATGTTAGAATCTGTTAGAATTCTGCAGCAAATCAGAACAGCCCAGAAAAGAAAGAGCAGGATTTAAAAGAGGAATAAATAGGGGGCCTAATGGTGAAGAAACGGACTTTTTCTAACTCAGAGAAGTGAGGCAGTTGTTACGACCAGTACAGAAAGAAAGTTCTTTAGCATACGTAGTTTTTTAAATATATAAACCATGTGTACCTGAAGTACCAACATTGCTTCTGTAGGGAGAAAGGCAGAGAGAAAGAACCATATGGGGCAGGGGAGTAAAAAGAAGATGTCAGATATGATGAAATGAAAAAGGAGTGCAAAGAAATAAAAAAAAAAATAACACCAAGGAGAAAAATAAAGCAAAAATTAAAGGAAGCAGCAAACATATGGAAAAGGAGAAGGTCAATGGACTAGAGAAATTATTGAAAAGAAAAGTTAATGAAAAGCTAAAGAAAAAGTAGTGGTTATGTAAACTAGCAAGAAATTAGGGTATTTGATTAAGGTGGGCAAAATTAGAAAGAAGTTGGGAGAGAAGATTGAAGTAGATGAAAGGCCCACGAAGTGCTGTGCTCTGTCACTAGCCTGTATCTGCGGACACAAGGAAGCAACCAAGAGCGGCCTTCCCAAATGGAGGACTTGACTCACCTGTCTTCTCAGACTCCCTTGTCTTTCATTTCAGGCTCTCCTATCTGTTCTAAGTATCCTGAAGACACTTGAAATTTTTTCCTGGCACTGTTCACAAGCATGCCTGCTCATTATTCTAAAGAACCCATGCACGTAGCAAAGCATGTTTCTAAAAATCCCTTAGTCTGCTGCTCAAGCACATCCCAAATTTGTCTACCTTTGTATGCCAGTATCTTGCTCATTATTATAGGCTGACAACTTTGAGGTCAAAAATCTGTGATTTGGGTCCTTTGCTTTTCCTGAATATTTTAAAACGTTTTAAAAGAGGAAGGAAAACGACAGCTATATTTTAACTAACTGTACAGGAAGTTACAGTGAAGTAGGAGTCCTCATATATTAGCCATGTTCTCATAAATATAATGGCATAAGGATATAAAGAGTATAGTTAGGGGCGCCTGGGTGGCTCAGTTGGTTAACTGTCTGACTCTTGATTTCAGCTCAGGTCATGCATGATCTCACGGTTCATGAGACTGAGCCCCACGTTGGGCTCTGTGCTGACAGTGCAGAGCCTGCTTGGAATTCTCTCCCTCTCTCTCTGCCCCTCTCTTGCTCGTGTGTGTGTGTGTGTGTGTGTGTGTGTGTGTGTGTGTGTGTGTCAATAAATAAACAAACTTTAAAAAAGAAAGTACAGTTAAAATTGATTCCGTTAAGTTGCATATGGTAAAAAATAGGTCATTGTCATTTTTTTTATTTTTTTAAATGTTTTTATTTATTTTTGAAACAGAGAGTATGAGCAGGACAGAATCTGACAGGACAGAATCTGAAACAGGCTCCAGGTGCTGAGCTGTCAGCACGGAGCCCGACATGGGGCTTGAATTCACGGAGTGTGAGATCATGACCTGAGCCGAAGTCGGACGCTCAACTGACTGAGCCACCCAGGCGCCCCAGGTCATTGTCATTTACAGAGAATCATGGAGATTTGGAGAACATATTCTAGGGAAAAAGTCAAGTATAGGTATAATAATACCTGAGTTATTATGGCTTTGATATTATTATTGCTTTGATGTAATAAGTTACAAGATAGATTAAAATTTATTATTAGTGTATCTCCAGCCGGTTGTTATTAAATCATAAAAGGAAGAAAACACCAATTCTTTGTCTTGAGGAAGAGTGGCAAAAGAGATTAACCTTGAACTATAATAGGAAGTATTTGGTGACTTTTATCGATAATAATAGCTATCATCTACTGAGTACCCATTAAATGTTAGGTACTACCCTATTTTAATGAGCAAGGTAGTGTTACCTTCATCTTATAGATAAAGAAACTGAGGCACAGAGATGTGGGGTAACTTGCCAGAGTGTCACAGCTATAAATAGAGGCACTGTTAAAGAAATACCAGTTGTGTACCAGAGCCGTTTCCTTCTGTCCCAAGTCACTATATATGCTGCACTGTCTTTCATAGTAGAATTATGAAGCAGGAATGTTTTATGAAGGAAGGAGACGTGGGATCTCTGAGAACAGAGATGTAAATAACTTTTGGAGGCTGTCTTGAGTAAATGGTAGGGAAAAAACTACTAGAAAACCATTTAGTCCTCTGATTCTATGAAAACAGTTGTGGGAATTTGAATGGTTAGCCTATAAGCTATCATATTTGAGGTAACTTCTAAAGATTGGACACTGAAAGGCATCAGATTTATATTTAACAAACTTGAACTTTTTCAGAATTCATAATTTCCTTCCAAGTAGAGTTATACAGGAATTAGTTGAAAAACACAAGTGCTGTTAAACTCACAAGTACCATCGAACTGACCCTTTGAAAATATAGACAAATCGTGTCTTAAAAAAAAAAAAGAGAGAGATAAAAATCTTTATTTTCTAACTTATGTAATAATTACTTAGAAAAAATCCAAAGTGGACTTCTATAAGGGAAAGTCATAAATATTTATGAAATGTTGTAATAGAGTATCACCCATTGTGAATTTATTCTGTGATATTACAAGTCTATGTAAACTAAACTCTTTGCAATTTTTGTTTTGGAGGGTATTTACTTTGTAACTGCCCAGTTTACTCACAGAATAGGCATGTTTTATGCATGGTAGCAATTTTCTATTATTTATCCTGTGAGTGTTTTTTTCCTATATCTAATACTGGTTACTAAAGGCTCAGATGATAATGTGTGGCATAAATACGTAGATGATATGAATACATGTACACACATTTTGTCATAACAGTTTTGTCTTAGTGAGCTTTAAAAATGAGCCATGATATTTTCCTTTAACTTAAATATAAAATTCTTACTTATTACTTAAATATACATATAAAATTATTACTTAAGTATCAAATTTTTACTTAAAATTCCATTTGTGTAAAAATTAAAGCATATGTAATAGTGATAATTGAATATCTCCTCTAATCGCCTTTGCTTTCTTTTTAAATTAAGTGAAGGTGAAGATGACCGTTTTTACCGTGGAAACTAAAGAGGATAAAAAAAAATAATTTAAATCTATGGATTATGTTACATGTAGGAACATCTTATAAGAAGCAAGTTAGAATTTTTCACAGTTGGTATTTGGGGCTTGTAAATTCACTCATATCCCATGGATTCTAGTTTTACTTCTAACCCTTAGCTTTATCCACTATGTTTATAGTTTATATCTTTTAATTACAGAACTAAGGCTAACTAACCATTGTGATTGAATAAACTTAAAAGGGCTTATATTATACAAACCTAACTGAACATTTTTCTCCAAGGCAAGCTCAACACTGAATTTTTTTAATACCATGCAATAAATTACAAAACCGTTATAGACATCTTTAGACTAGCAGAGTTTATGTTTAAAACACTAACGCCATTTTAGTTTTAAAAATAAACTTTATATATAACAAAGATCAAACCAGATTGCCTGTGTGAAAATTTTCTTACCTCAGCTGTTAACTTCTTTTTGCAGAATGCTAAGTTCTTGTTCTAACTGGACATTTTGGTGATTTGGCTAAGGAAGCAAAAGGGGTGGTTCAGTTCAGATTAAAAATGGTCCTGTAGCAAACTGAAATGCTTTCTGTAGAAGAAGAGGAAGTTGATGGATAGTTGGTTCAGGAAGTGCAATAAGCCACAAAATGACTAAGAAAGGCACTACTTTAAGAGAACTTATTTTGAAACATGATTTGCAGCTCTATGATTTGAATGCTTTTAATTAATATTGGTAAGTAAACATTTGAGACTCTCTAGTAATGTGATTATATAATTTAAATATTTTGAATAGAACTTTAGAGGCAACTCACATAGTCTAAGGAAAAACTACCTGTTGAGTTGTTACCCACAGTGAGATTTCTTTTCATAAGAGGCAGATGGTGTGTTCTGTTTACTTGATCACCTTTTGCAAGTTGCTGTACTTCTGAGTCATCATTTCCTTCTCCGGAGGAATATGTCACTTACTGAGCTGTTGTGAAGATTAAATAAGCTAACATGTATAAATGCCTCGCACACAGTAGGTAGCCAGTGAATGTTAAGCTTCTTTCCTCCTACATAATTTAGACAAAGCCCAGGTAAACTTACAGTCAATTTTTTTTTGGACCAAATACGTAACGATGTTGGGAGTTCAAGAGCACAACTCTTTGATTATCCACAAAATAGGTCCTTCTCAGAAGGTAAAATAAATTGGGAATCATTATTTAAATAAATTAACCAAGCAAAATATATTGAAAAGAGAATGCATCAGTCTGAATAAAAATTTTCTTTGGACAGGTCACCTTGTAGCCTCTTTCCTCATCCAAAAAAGGGAGATCATAATTCCTAACTTGTAAATCTGGTCCAGGATTAAATGTAAAGTGCCTAGGATAGCACCTGTTACAGTAGATACATTACGTTTTAAGCCATGCCCTGCTTTTCCCTGGTCACTGCAGAGGATCCCAGACTGTTAAGACCTCGTTCTTAATGTCAAGGTTACTTACAACTTGGTACAAAAAGAATAGTTTCTGTTTTTAAGGGGTCCTACTATAAAGCAGAGTATAATCAAAACACTAAACTTTTGACTCACTATTTTAAAATCCCTGAATTAAGTGTGTGGACCATAATACCAAGGGGCGGAAACAAAAATGTCTTCGTTCAAAAATAACTTTTAAAATTTGAACTCAAAACAGACCTTAATGTATCATGTTTAAACACTGTCAAGTTTGAAAAGGAGCCACTTTTGTTTGTTCATGAGCTGTCATTGGATAGCATCATTCTGAGAGTGTGTATTTAATTAGGGAGTTGATGAATTTTAGGTATTCCTGCAGTAGAAGCTTTCTGTTTTGTCAGAAATTGTTGGACCTGTATGTTGAGTACAAAAGTGGTTACCTAGTTAATTCCTTGTTTTTAAAAAGGTGCTAATTTTTTTCAGTATCCTCTGACAAGTATATATGGCCCCTGATTCAAGGAGCTGTTTGTGTTACCACTATTCGTTCTAGTACACAGTCTCACATTATTAGTTTGTATAAGATGGGAGCTCTGCTCAGTTTCATTTGCCAGTCTGGTCCTTTGTACCCCTCAAAAGGTGACCTGATATCACCATGACTGGCATGAGTGTTCTCTTGCTTCCCCTTTTCCCTTTTTGACATTTAGTTTTATCTCGAGTAATACGGTTATAATTTTTTAACACATTGGTAACAAGTTGATCATAAAGCGGATACTTGGGGGTTTTTTCCCCCTCTTGTTTTAAGATGTAACTTAGATCTTTAGAGCCATGGTACCTGTAAGAAGTGAATTTGGCCAAGAGCAGTATCACCTAGGGAATTAATGCAAAAATTACCAGTGCCTGGAGGCCACCCCCGTTCCAACTGAATCAGAAAGAGAGGGTGGGGGGGCGCCTGGGTGGCGCAGTCGGTTAAGCGTCCGACTTCAGCCAGGTCACGATCTCACGGTCCGTGAGTTCGAGCCCCGCGTCAGGCTCTGGGCTGATGGCTCGGAGCCTGGAGCCTGTTTCCGATTCTGTGTCTCCCTCTCTCTCTGTCCCTCCCCCGTTCATGCTCTGTCTCTCTCTGTCCCAAAAAATAAAATAAACGTTGAAAAAAAAAAAAAAAAAAAAAAAAAGAGAGAGGGTGGGAATTAGGTTTTGGCTAGTTTTAAAAGCTCTTCAGATGATTCTGATACACAGTCAAGATGAGAATCACTAACCTAAAAGGGAGAATAAGATTGTGATCGTACTTGGCAAAAATATGCAAAATGTTTTCTTACATGGCTAGCGTATTGCCCAAAATAAATGCTCAGTAAGGGATGAGATTTTTTAAATTTAGCTTGGTCTTTAGTATGCCCTGATCAATTTTAGCAGTAAGTTGGAAAGTCTCTCAAACCAACTTTTGTAATACATTTAACTGAAGGTGGAAGTCTTGATTTAAGTGTAAGTCATTATCTTACTTGAACCCAGTTTCTTGAAAGGTTAAACAATTACCTAGAGCATCTCGTTTTCCAAATTAGAACAAACACACCCCCCCCACACACACACACCCCTTTCCTTTGCTCATGTCACATTAGATAGTAAAAATAAATAAATAAAATTGATCATTTGTCAGGCCACTTGGCATCCTTGAAGTCAGAAATTTAATCGGCCTTTGGATATTTGCTATAGATAGCCCAGTAAGCAGTATTTATAGAATAGAGGTACATGGCACTTGAACAGTAAGATATGCTGTACGTTTACACTTGGCCTTCTTGGTGGCTCCAGTCTCCCCTGTTTCAGTTGGGCACTATTTCTTATTGATCTTTATAGTGTGTTGTCTAAGATAATAAAATGAATACAAATAATATATGTAGTCAGTTTTATTCTAATGAGTCTTATGATACAAAATTAAAAGTTTTAATTAAATATTTGTAGTAGAAAAACACTTTCTTGTGTGTGCCATACTTAAAGATGAAAACATCTAGCATAAAATTAGCTGTGTTGATATACGAGCTGGGACAGATTCCGTCTCATTCAGCAGAGGCACCGTTAAACTACAGTTCAACTCTGTGCATTAGGAATTTGGCTTCTGTTAGATGTTGAAGCATATACTTGCCTCTAAGGACACATTAAAACTCTTCAAAGTTTAATTACATTCAGACAAAGATCATCTAACTACTGCTGCTGAACAGGAAATATTTAATTGTTCCTTTCTACCTCCATTAATTAGTTCCTTCAACTCATCTTTAAAACCTTCTCCACGTCCTTGGGTGTTTTATTATTTGCTTCTTAAAATATTCAGTGTCAGAATGAAAGTGCACAGTTTAAGTATTTGAGAAGGTGAACTGACTTCTTCCCTTCTCGCCTGCTCGATTCTAAATTGCAAGGCTGCCATGTCAACAGATCTTAGACCAACTTGTGGCATTAAATGCCAAACGGATTTCATTTTTACTTCATAAGCTTTCTCATTGCTACTTTGCATTTGTCTTCACTAAAGCTTCTGTTAGTTGGTGAGTTTTTCAGTTCCTCCTTCATCTTTTCTGTCCCTTGTAGCTGTGAGAGTTCCAGTAGATTGCATCATTAGGTTGGGCCCTGTGAGCTGTTGTGCTCTTTTCCAAGTGTCTGATTCAGCAGGCCATAGACCACTGCTTGCCAGAAAATCGCCGTTGGTTCTCGGCTGACGCTTGCCTACTTGTTTTGATCGTCTGAGGGATGAGACTTTGTTTGCCAGAACTACAGTCGAAAGAAATAGGAGGGTGCAGATAAGAAAAAGCACTGCAATTATAATTAAGCAAATTAGCATAGCCATTTTGTTGTTGTTTTCCTCACAGACCCCTTTTTTGAAAATTTCATGGGGACTCTTGCTTGTGTTTTTGATGCTCGGTACTGTTGGAGAGCTGTTCCTGACAACAGAAGGTATATAAATCTCCAGTTCCGATTTAGGAGTTAGAGGTAGGACAGGAGACGACGTGGCGATTTCAGTCATGTTTGTAGAATTACTCTTTTTATCTACTGCAGAAGTTGTAGGGTTTGTGTTCATGTTTTCATTTTGGTTTCTGCCCGTCTTATTTTGAATATCTGGATCCCAGACAGTAGTACTGTTAGCCCACAGATGGGTATAGTTTGCTTTTGTTCCAGGACACAAAGAAAAAGCTGTTGTCATCACAAAGGCAAGATGCAGGTAATGTCCTGCGTGTTCCATGTCCATGAGTATACCGGCAATCTGTTGGGACAGCAGATAATTTGTTAATTTATGAAAGAATAATGGTTCCTACTTTTGGTGATTGTAGTTAAAAGGTGGACACCTGATGTCTTACAAGTTAGCTACAAACTCATACCTAATATTTGCTGTCCTGTTTGAATTCCTTCTCAGCTGACTTTTTCTATTAGGCTATGTGTAAAGAAGCCATTTAATTTCTGTTATTCTTTTAAATGCTAGAAGTTGGCATTATAAATGCCTATGAATCATTTTAAACTGAATACTGTGGTTTTGTATAGTTTTCTCCCCCTCAAGCATGCTGAACTTCAGCTTTGAGTCGACGACTTCTGCTTCTACTTTCCTGATTCCTCCTTCCTGCCCCCGCCCAGACCCCAACCATTTAAGGATCTTTCTTGCAGAAACTCCCCACACTCTAACAAATGTGTCACTCATCTTTATATGGGCCTTAAGCATTTTGCTTTAAGTAGGAAAAGAACATGCAAATGGCTTTTTGGGGTTTTGTTTTGGGGTTGAGAAAGGGGAAGTGTGGTAGCAACCAAAGGAAAAGGATTTCAAATAGGAATTCAACATGTTCTTTAAAAAAAAAAAAAAAATGGAATTCAAGATGTTCTTTTATCTTCCTGGGTGTTTATCTTGGAGCTTAGAATAAAACTGGTACTTAGAAATATACTCCTGGGTATTTGTGAAAGCAATTATATATGGTGTTGGTTCTCTCTTTTCACATCTGTATCCCCTGACTTCTTGTGGCTTTCTGAAGGCAAAGGCACGCCAGGTTTTTCAACCTAAAAATCTGGCATTACAGTGAAAATGAGGCAGATTTCTTATGAATAATATCGAAAGTTAAATTTATTGACTTTTTTCATCATCATTTATGCCCAGCATTTTTTCCATGAATATTTTGACACAATGTTTTAAAATACATGATACAGTAAAATAGAGAACACCAGGATTGTGGGGATTTAGACTGAAGTGGGAAGACAAGGCAGATCTTGAGTCTCGACATATAAATAAAAAAGATGAACTTTAGTTGTGGCTTCAGGCTCCTTGGAAGGCAGTACAAAAAGGAGACAAGTCTGTTCCTAATTCTCATTATACACCATATGATTGAAGATTTAAACAGAGCTGGCATATCTGTTCTAGGTACTGATGAACCAGCGGGAACGATCTATCACCATTATCGAATTATCTCTTTTATTATAATATTGTTTGAGCTGCTTTTTTTTTTTTTTTTTTTTTTTTTTTTTTTTTTTTGGTAAGAGTATCTTATTGTTAGCATTTGTTTGAGATAACTGGAAGCAAAACCTACATTATTCTCCTGAGATTGACTCAGTGGAATTGCCTGTTTAAAAACTTTATTTTATAGATGTTCTTCTCAAACCTGAATGTGAATGTCTGAATGTCTTTTTTTTTTTTTTAAATGTGGATTCTGATTCTGTAGTTCTAAGAGGGACCTGAGATCCTGCATTTCTAGCCTCCTCCCAAGTAAAACAGATGTCACTGCTAGCCATGCTTTTTTGAGTTTTGAGGTTTTATAATAAATAGTTGCTATGTGTCATTGGATAATATTTGGATGCTATTGATATACAGAAATTGAGAATAACAAATGTGATATGTTGTTATACTAACAAAAGTAGCTTATAATAAACAAAGGTAAATGGCAACTAACCAGTGAAGTAATATTTCCTAAAGGAAAATAAACCTTTATTATGTGTTCTAGAATTAAGATTACTTTTTGGATTATGATCTTTAATAGACAGTTGAAGGGATTGTGCACTGACTTCTATAAAATAGTGTTCAGCTTCAGTTTTTAAAGTGAACGACACCAATCTTAGGATACTTTACGGTTCTTTCACAAAGAGAAATACTTTATTTTGGGTTAGCAAGTAATTTCCCTCCTTTCATCCTAGACTAGCCTTCTGCATTCAATGCTAAAATAATTTAAAGTGGGTTATTCCTATCACATTAGTTCATTAACAGGGTAGTATACATCATGGTATTCGTACTCATTTCAGCAATGCTTACCACGGGGTAGATAATAGGCCCGCTGTGGATTGTCTTCGGCCAGATGTACTGTCATTCCCAGATAAACAAGCTGTTAACAAAATGAGACTTTCTCTTGCCCTTACAAATGCCTGAGAATAGAGAACTGTCTCTGTGTCCCCAATTTATGCCATGGAAGCCAGGTTATGTTACCAAAAGTTCTCTTTATCTCCGGTCATTTTGAATAAAATTTATAATGCCTAAGCATTCACAATGAGAACTTTATTTTTTTAACTTTTTAAATAACAAGTAAAACTTTTCAATTCACTGTGGAGTCTAAACTCAAATCCTTTCTAATCCTCATAAAAACTGTGTTGATGATAAATCTTTCCATTTCTAACTTAAGTGTTACTTAATAGTACAGAAAAGAACAGTATACATTTTCAATCACTTATGATTCTACTTTATTAGTAAGATTCTTAGGTATTATTTGAAAGCACTTCCTTCAGCACTAATCTGTACAACGTTATGAGTAAAAAGGCATAAGAAAAGCCATATATATGACCTACCTTACAAATTCTTGGTCAAAATTTGGTTATAACCTGATTTTAATAAGCCACTTCTTTTCTTGTCTTGAAGCACAGCTTCCAAGTAATTTAAAGCAGAATAGACTTGGAGAATATGAACCTTAAAGTAAATCTGCAGTGAAAAAAAAAAGGATATGTACAGCTAGCTTTCCACTTTTAAAACCAAACCACAGATGACACATTTCCTTTCTGCTGCAACTAAAGCACATGTCACAGGGGGAAAAAAATCCAACTTGTCCAGTTGGCCACTGGCATGACAGGAGGCTTTGTACAACAAATCCCCGCCTCCAGGGCAGGGAGGGTTTTCTGCCCCATGCCTTTTGACCTTATGTGCATTACATATGCCTGCTGTGTGCTTTTGAATGATATATTAGTATCATTCAGAAAGAGATGGAAGGGTATTTTTCCTGCAGCATTAAAATCTTCTCTAAAAATTTTATTTGTGTACCACAGGCTGATTTAATGACATGAGTTAGGAGACCTGGGGTATTGGTCAGATAACAGAAACAGTGATACACATAACCAACATCTCAGATTGCAGAGCTACAGCAAAGACTTGAGAAAATATCTAGTAAACTTAGGTTATATGGGGCAGAATATACTT
This sequence comes from Panthera onca, assembly GCF_046562875.1. NCBI lineage: Eukaryota > Metazoa > Chordata > Mammalia > Carnivora > Felidae > Panthera > Panthera onca. The sequence continues at coordinate 36,545,022 of NC_138352.1, forward strand.
TTGTGTTGTTGAATGTATACACACAAAGTCTCAGCCTCTCTCTCTCTTTCTCCCCCCAACCCCCGAAGGTCCTGTCATCACTTCATATTCAGTATGTCTAAATGGACTTCATTTTCCCTCCAAAAGTGGCTGCCCCTCATGATCTCTTTTTTTTGTTGTTCATGATAGGAACATTCTTTGTGATCTCAGAGGCTTGATACACAGCAAGTCCTTTTAATTCAAGTCCTTCCTTTCAGCCCCGACCAGAACTTGGATCGTGTTGGCTCTTCCCTCATATTCTTGAATTGGTTTCTTTTTTTTTTTCTTTCTTTCTTTCTTTTTTTTTTTTTTTTTTAGCTGTCACCATAGCATTTAGATCCTTAGGAGGCCATACCTAGACTACTACCATAGCTTTTATTTTTTTCCTTACCAGCCCCGACTTCTTCATGTATCTTGTATACATCACTTCCTTTGATCATATCACTTCTTTAAGAATATAAAGTTGAATAACTCCTTAACACCTATAGCAGTGATTCAGAAATGTCTGTGTACGTAAATATCAGATGAGAATTTTTTTTAAAAACAATGAAAATTTCTGGGCCCCGCTGTATACATTCCTATGTAGTAGGTCTGGGCTAGCACCAGGAAGCAGACTGCATTTGTAACAGATGCCACGGTTGATTGTGATACTGGGCTCCACAGAACATAGTCTGAGAAATATTGGAGAAAACTCAAACCTCTTGAAAAATTTTGATCCCTTCACAACTTAACTCTTATATATTTTTCAAACTGTATTTCTTTTTTGTGAAGTTAAGCTTTCCACTTCATTTGGTTTTGTGTTTTAGTTTTTATTGAAATTCCAGTTAACATACAATGTGATGTAAATTTCAGGTGATTCAACACTTACAACACCTGGTGCTCATCACCAATGCGCTCCTTAACCTCCATCACCTATTTAACCCACCTCCTTCCCCTCCCTCAAGTGACCATCAGTTTGTTCTCTGTAGTGAAGAGTCTGTTTTCTGGCTTGCCTCTCTTTCTTTCTTCCCCTTATGATTGTTTGTCTTGTTTCTTAAATGCCACATATGAGTGAAATCATATAGTATTTGTCTTTCTCTGACTGACTTATTTTACTAAGCATAATATACTCTAGCTCCATCCGCGTCATTGCAAATGACAAGATTTCATTCTTTTTTTATGGCTGAGTAATATTCTGTTGTAATATATACCACCTCTTCTTTATCCATTCACAGTTGATGAACATTTGGGCTCTTTCCATAATTTGGCTACTGTAGATAATGATGCTGTAAACATCGAATTAGTATTTCTGTATCCTTTGGGTAAATACCTAGTAGTGCAATTGTCCAGATTTATCTCTTAAAACGTCTGTACATGAATCTTTCATTCCAGCTAAAATAGCTGACTGTTGCCTCAGCACATCTAGTTATCTGTTTCTTTTCCTCTTTAGAGGCCTCTTTCAGGCCTCTCCATGAGGCCTGCCAGTCCCTCCTCTTGTTGAATTCAAAGTTTCTCCTACCCACTGAAGCCTCAGCATCTTCTGTGTAGCTTTCACTGGCTACCCAGTTTGTGTTCATATCTCCCTCTTCTGAACTTTTTCTCTGCTATTTGTTTGATAAGTGATTACATACAACCTCATACCTTTCCTGTCATCTTGAAATATTTTATTTTGGGGCACCTGAGTGACTTAGTCATTTGAGCGTCCAACTCGATTCAGGTCATGATCTCAGGGTCTTGGAATCAAACCCTGTGTCGGGCTCTATGCCCTTGGCATGGAGCCAGCTTGAGATTCTCTCTCTGCCCCTCCCCCTGCTCGTGCATTCTCTCTCTCTCTCTCTCTCTTTCTCAAAAATAAATTATTTTAAAATCATTTAACTTATATTTTTATCTTATTTCCTCCCAACAAGATTATTAAAAATCTCTGAGGTAAGGATGTTTATCGGGCCTAGTACTACCAGAGTCATCGAGTATAGAACTTTGGGCCAAGTTAACATCAGTTCCGACTTGAAGTTCTAGTACTGTGTTCTTCAGGGCTTTCTGGTGGTCTTTACCTTAGCTGCTCTCACACCGATCAGCATTCTTTTGAGTTGTAAGCAACTTAGGACCTAATATGGCTTAATCAAAAAAAAAGAATTTATTGGCTCACACAACTGAATAGTCCAGGGATAAATTTGGTCCCAGGAGAGGCTTTATCTAGGACTCCAATGAAATGGCTGGGGTCCTCTCTCTCTCTTCATCTCTCTGCTCCATTTCTTCTGTCTTCAGGCAGGCTTTTCTTTCATATGTCAAGATATGAGCTAACAACTCCCAGGGCAATGTGTTTCCTTGTTTATAAACACCAGGAAAGAAAAAGTCTCAATTCCTAACTAAAGCTAAAGTCTCTGAATTGGGCCTCTTTGGCCCTTATTGTCCTGATTTAAGTCATATGATCATTGCTGAACCACCGGTAGTCAAGGTGGGGTGAACGAATTGACCAAAGCCATTCAGATGACTCCAGGGCTCCAGGGCGTCATTCCCACCCAGACTGTTCAGCTGGGAAATTCTGTGGGCCTCGAGGCAACCAATCAGTGTTCACTGCCTTCCTCTGTCTGTGGTGTGCGGGTTTGTTGCTCAAAAGGTTTTGAATTGGAGACTTGTCTCTTCCGTTTTACTTCTACCTTCTCAATGTCTCAAGAATAACTGATTTTAGAAAATGGACTTAGACTTTATGTAATTGTTTTATATTAGTTTTCTCTAGAAAGCTAAACAGAAAATTGAAAGAATGAAATAGATTAGTAGCATCTGTATATTTATCCGGAACCCTGTTAACCATCTGTGTCCTGTTTTTGTCCTCTTCCTTAGGTTTAAAACTGGCCAAATCAATGGCGATTTGCTGATATACCACGTCTTGCTGACTTTAAAGCCATATTATGCAAAGCCATATGAAATTGTAGTGGACCTTACCCATACCGGGCCTAGCAATCGCTTTAAAACAGACTTTCTCTCCAAGTGGTTTGTTGTTTTTCCTGGCTTTGCTTATGACAATGTCTCTGCAGTCTATATCTATAACTGCAACTCCTGGGTCAGAGAGTATACCAAGTATCACGAACGGCTACTGACTGGCCTCAAAGGCAGCAAGAGGCTCATTTTCATCGACTGTCCTGGCAAACTGGCTGAGCACATAGAGCATGAACAACAGAAACTGCCTGCTGCCACACTGGCTTTAGAAGAGGACCTGAAGGTATTCCACAATGCTCTCAAGCTAGCTCACAAAGACACCAAGGTTTCTATTAAAGTAAGTTTCACTCCTTGTTAGGTAAATGATTTGTTAGCTTTCTCGGCTAAGCAGACTGTGCTGGCCTTCCTAGGTGTCCTCATAGTGGTGTATTAAATGTAAAGTAAGTCCAGGTGAAGGAAAAACCAAGCTATCTTCATGGGGGTCCTGTGGAAGATATGAGAGGTGTATGCTTAATTATAGTCTAGGTCGGATTGGAAGCAGGAGAGTGTTGTAGAGAGTGCAGTTTGCCATGTATCAGTCAAGTGGTAGGAATGTGTGGAGGGTGGAAATTACCAGGTGAGAATTCTTCTGATGATCACGCGCTCTTTGCAGAGTGGGAAACGAATCAAGAGAAAATCCATAATTGTCCGTAGGATTCTTGACCTTTTTAGAAAAAATAATTTTTTTAAATGTTTCCAGTCTCTTTTGAGATCATTTATCATAATACCTATTGAGTCCATTTGAATATGTAACGGTGGTAACTCTTCCTTAAATGGCAAACATGGTATTTGTTTGGTCGGTTGGTTGGCTGGTTTTCAGAGCCTCTTACAACTCTATTTAGCGGGATTTAATTCTTCTTCACTTCACCCTCTTACACCTTCACTTCCCAGGTTGGTTCTACTGCTGTTCAAGTAACCTCAGCAGAGCGAACAAAAGTCCTAGGACAGTCGGTCTTTCTAAATGATATCTATTATGCTTCGGAAATTGAAGAGATCTGCCTGGTGGATGAGAACCAGTTTACCTTAACCATTGCAAACCAGGGCACACCGCTCACCTTCATGCACCAGGAGTGCGAAGCCATCGTCCAGTCTATCATTCACATCCGGACACGCTGGGAGCTGTCGCAGCCCGACTCCATCCCCCAGCACACCAAGATTCGGCCAAAAGATGTCCCTGGGACACTACTCAATATTGCATTACTTAATTTAGGCAGTTCCGACCCTAGTTTACGGTAGGTTTTTTTAAAAAACCCTCTTCAACTCTATTCAGGGTTTGTTGCTTTTAGAATGAGGCCGCTTAATAAGCTTTTAAAACAGCCTTTACCTTAATACTCTAAATTGTAAGGTATGCTGTGTTGGTTAACCAGCGTGACCTCATCAGCTTGTGGGGTATTCACATGAACTGTGGAATTCTAAATAGGGTGATTCACACTAAAGCAGTATATGTTCTTTCTCCGGGAAACTTTCATCTGAAACAGACTGCATAGCAGTTTTATTGTTTTGGGTCCCCCCGCCCCCGCAAAAGCCTTTTTAAAAAAAGTTAGTCCTAAGTTTCTCCTTCTCTGAGTCTTCTAATTATGTTTTCCCCTGTTCAAAACTATATCACTGTTAAGTTTCCTCACAAATTAGATTATCATTGTTTGACAAAGGAGGGCTTAATGTTCAATAACTCAAACAGTTAACATTGCATACTTTCCACCTATGTGACTTCAACAAAATTCCTGAAGTCTTAAGACTAATGCAGATGTTATCTGACAGAGTATAATTGGTTCTGTTTAGGCTTAATAATCTGAACGTGAATGAGGAAAGGGCATGGCCTGTGGGGTCAGTAGATTTGGTTTAAATCTAGATCTACTACCATGTATGACTTTGGGCAAGATCCTAAAGTACTCTTAGCTCTAGTTTCCTCGTTTTCAAAGTAAAGATAACAATGCCTTCCCTATATACCTGCAAAGGTTTAATAGTATATACAGTAGTATATTTTAGCACCTACCAAACAGTTTCTGCTCGGTTAGTATTACTGCCTCCCAGTCCCCGCCCCCCACTTCCTCTCTCTGCCAATGTCTCTTTGTACTCCTCCCTCCTTTCTCCCCTCTACTTTTTATTTTAGGATAATTCTTTGTCCCAGGTTCCTTGGGACTGTCAAGATTTTTACAGGTATAAATTCTTAGCTCCAGAAAATCTTTCTAGGGTATAATAATATAGCCCAGTTTTATAAGTGGCCCTTTTAGGATTCCTGATTCTTAAATAAAGGGGGGCGGGGGGGGGGGGAATCAAGATTTCTTTACCTGAACGGGGCCTCATGGAGTCCATGAACTCCCAGAAACTATACATAAAATTGTGTGTGTGCTTAGCTTTCATTATCTGCAAGGAACCTGTGACACCTACCCCCAGTTTGAGGAGGGCCCCATTCTTTATAGCTGTTGAAAATGTCCAAGAATAAAAGTCAATGTCAAAATAATGTAACTCCAAATTCCTAGGAGTTAGTAAGAGATACATAAACTTAGAAACAATATTAACATTCTCGATTTAGGAAAATAGAGCTACAAAGCCTGCCTTTAATTTCTAATTCAAAGTTCCTCATAGAAGAATGCTAACATCTTCTAATAGTTATCAGCTTGAATTGATCCTGTATTCTCTTCTGAAATAAAGTGAGCTGACAGCTTCTGCTTTTTGCTGAAGCAGGTCATTCCAGAGAAGAAACCTTTAGGCTGATTCAGATTTCAATGCCTTTTGCCCCCAGATGGTTGTTGCATAAATATAGTAGCATGGTGAAAGTTCAGAGGTCAGAAAAACCTAAAATTTACAGACCAAACTATTTCTCTTGCCAGATGGGGGAGAAAAATGAAAATTTGAAAATCGAGTGTGAGTTTTTTGACCTGTCTCCTAAATTGCTTAAGTATATTTTCAGACATTTAGAAAAGAAGTTTTGTTTCTAATGGAACCTGGATATATGTTATTATTTTGTTTTTAGTGGTTATGTGTAATGGAAGGAAAAATGGGGGGACTTCATTACATTACGTTTGTTTTTGACCCCCCAGTTTGTAGTATGTCTTGTAGGGCACCCAGAAAGAAATTCAGTAGTGTTGGCTAAAGATTTTCACATTTTAATTGGATGAGGGGCCATCTCGTTTCTCTTCTTATGATCCCCATTATAAATGGATCTGATGGGAGGGGAGCCACAATTTGAGGTTTGGGCTTCACTGAAAATATGATGAGCCTCATTCTACTTCTTTCTGTTGATCCACCTTAGGACCATAAATCTCTCCTATTTTATATCCCAGGGAAATGTCTTTTAGGAAGGTCTTAAACTTACCTGTCGCAGGAACCTCACAGTGCTGTTCTGGTTATGTCAAGAACCTCCTTTAAAGGAAATCCATAAATGGTCAAGGGGTATTTTGTGTTTACTGTAGAATCATAACATCTTGTCTCTAATGGATCATAAAGTTTAAAAATCGTTATTATGCTTTGTAATAGAATCAT